>NC_088284.1:56150512-56756762 GCF_036013445.1 Caloenas nicobarica
GGGCAGAGTAGAGGGGAAGGAGAACCTCTCTCGACCTACTAACCACCCCCCTTCTAATACACCCCAGGATGCCATTGGCCTTCTTGGCCACAAGGGCACAGTGCTGGCTCATGGTCATCCTGCTGTCCACCAGGACCCCCAGGTCCCTTTCCCCTACACTGCTCTCTTATAGGTCATTCCCCAACCTGTACTGGAACCTGGGCTTGTTCCTGCCCAGATGCAAGACTCTACATTTTCCCTTGTTATATTTCATTAAATTTTTCCCCACCCAACTCTCTAACCTGTCCAGATCTCGCTGGATGGCAGCACAGCCTTCTGGCGTGTCAGCCACTCCTCCCAGCTTGGTGTCATCAGCAAACTTGCTGATAGTACACTCAATTCCCTCATCCAAGTCATTGATGAATATATTGAATAGTATTGGTCCCAGAACTGACCCTTGAGGCACTCCACTAGATACAGGCCTCCAACTAGACTCCGCCCCATTGACCACGACTCTCTGGCTTCTCTCCTTCAGCCAGTTTGCAGTCCACCTTACTACCCGATCATCCAGTCCACACTTCCTCAGTTTAGCTGTGAGGATGCTGTGGGAGACTGTGTCAAATGCTTTACTGAAGTCAAGGTAGACCACATCCACTGCTCTGCCATCGTCAATCCACCTTGTTACGTCTTCATAAAAGGCTATGAGGTTGGTCAAGCACGACTTCCCCTTGGTGAAGCCATGTTGACTGTCCCTGATGACCCTCTTATCCTTGATATCCCTTGAGATGGCACCAAGGATAAGGTGTTCCATCACTTTCCCAGGAATGGAGGTGAGGCTGACTGGTCTATAGTTGCCCGGGTCCTCCTTCTTGCCCTTTTTGAAGACTGGAATGACATTTGCTTTCCCCCAGTCCTCAGGCACCTGTCTCATTTCCCAGGGCTTGGCAAAGATGATGGAGAGTGGTCCAGCAATGACTTCAGCCAGCTCCCTCACCACCTGCGGGTGCATCCCATCTGGACCCATGGATTTATGGATGTCCAGATTGCTTAATTGCTCCCTAACCCAGTCCTCATCAACTAAGGTAAACTCCTCCATTGCCCTGCCTTCCTCTGGGGCCTCAGGGGTACGGGGCTTCTCAGGACAGCCTCCGGCAGAGTAGACAGAGACAAAAAAGGCATTCAGTAACTCCGCCTTCTCTGTCTCTTCTGTCACCAGGGCACCCACCCCATTCATCAGTGGGCCTACATTGCCTCTGGTGTTAGTTTTATCTGCCATGTATTTGAAGAAGCTCTTTCTGTTGTCCTTGACCCCTCTCGCCAGGTTTAACTCTAAGGAGGCCTTAGCTTTCCTAGTTGCCTCCCTACATCCTCTGACAACAGCCTTATATTGTTCCCAAGTGGTCAGCCCCTCCTTCCATGATTTGTAAACTCTCCTCTTCCACTTGAGTTTGCCCAGCAGTTCCCTGTTTAACCACACAGGTCTCCTGGCTCCCTTCCTTGACTTCCTGCGCGTTGGGATGCTCTGATCTTGAGCTTGGTAGAAGCAGTCCCTGAATGTTAACCAACTATCTTGGGCCCCTTTACCTTCAAGCAGCCTTGCCCACGGGATTTCCTCCAGCAATTGTTTGAAAAGGCCAAAGTTGGCCCTGCTGAAGTCAATGATCCTAAAAAGAAGTTCCACCTATACCTTCTGACTGGATTGTGGTTTAATCAGGTTGTCAGAATTTGTTTAGAAATGTAGGCTTTAAAATACAGGATATTTCTTGCTGCTGATAAAAGAATCAAGTTCAGAGAACTGGACGAACCCAAAAACTTACAGGGAATTCACAACAGGTTCATGAGATCAGTGGTATAAACAGCAGTTAGGAGTTTCTCCACAAATGAGAAAAGATCTTTGTCAAAGGAAAAATATGACCAGCTTCCATGAATTATAACTTCTGAAACCTGAAAAACTAAATTTTAAAAAATATTTTCCTAGAAAGGGTAATATCTGTGTGTCTTCTTTAAAAGTCTAAAATCGTATTAAACATGTCTTATCTCCTGCTCTTCTGGAAGCCTATTATACAAACATTGTTTTCACCTTCTCTTCTTCTTCCTTTCCTCATGTCGTGGTTTGATCGCAGGAAGACAATCAAAAACCATGGCAGATGTATTTTCCTTAACCCTCCCATTTTCCATCCCCCCTGCTCTCCCTTTTTCACTAAGGACAGGAAATTTTGAGAGGTGTCGTGGTTTGATCGTGGGGAGACAATCAAAAACCGCGGCAGATGTATTTTCCTTAACACTCTTCCCCCCTCCTGTTTTCTGCCCCCCCTCTCTTCCCCCTTTTTCACTAAGGACAGGCGATTTTGAGAGGAAAGGAAAAGAAGAACAGAGAGAAGAAAGCTGGAAAATTTGAAAATGTTTTACTAACACTACTAAATAAACATAGAGAAAAATAAAGCAGAACAAATATTACAGAATCAGTCTTGCAATTCCCAGCAGCTCATCTGGCAGGATCCTTCAGCCAACCAGAACTAGATTCAGTTTGTCACGAGGCCTCAGCTTGCAGGGACAGCCACGAGGCCTCAGCTTGCAGGGACAGCAGAAAAACACAGAGACGAACCAAAGCAGCAGGAGACCCAGCAGAAGAGAGGGAGAGTCCTTCGGGTCCACCTTTTAAATCCAGGAAGTCATGAATGGGATGGAATACTCCAATTGGTCAATTTGTGGTCACCTGTCTCAGACCACCTCCTCTTGTTGCTCCCCCTCAATGACCCAGGACATTCCACCCCTTATAACATACCATTCACGGCATATTTAAACCTCATCAACACAACCTAATTAATACAATCTATCAAGGCGATCTAATTAATTACAGCAACTATATACATATATATATATGCAGGTGTAGCTCATCATTCTCTTAGTCCATGGACCATCCTTTGGAAAAGCTCATTTAAATTCACTTATCACACATCTAGTACATCTCATGACCACTGTTTCTGGGTTAAAGACATCAACTTCGAAGAAGTTGTCAGGCGCCGCTCCAAGAAACTAGCTCTGGTTCCATCACCACTGTCTTGATCTGAAAGACACTTATTAGACGCTGTTAGTATGGCAATTAACATCATGCAGTTCAGTCTTGACTATTTTCACCTAAAATCAAATCCCCTTGAGGTACACATTGAACTTCTCCATCTTTAAGCATCACCCACCAGGTGCTACCAGGACCTTGGGCAAAAACAATCCCACGAATGGGCTTGCCTTTGCCTGAGGTAGGAGTGACCCAAACTGCCTTTCCTAACATATTTTTCATGACTACAGGGACTTTATCTCCCTCTACAGTACGTAGAATTTCTGATTGTGCAGACCCGGCTCGATTAGTTGATCCTCTAGTGTTGACCAACCAAGTGGCTTTTGCTAAATGTGAATCCCAGTTTTTAAAGGTTCCACCACCCAGTGATTTTAGTGTAGTTTTTAACAAACCATTGTACCTTTCGATTTTCCCAGAAGCTGGTGCATGATATGGAATGGGATATACCCACTCAATACCATGTTCTTTGGCGCAGTTGTCTATAAGACTGTTTTTGAAATGAGTACCATTGTTTGATTCAATTCTTTCCGGTGTACCATGTCGCCAAAGGACTTGCTTCTCAAGGCCCAAGATCATATTTTGGGCTGTAGCATGGGGTACAGCATATGTTTCCAACCATCCGGTGGTTGCTTCTACCATTGTAAGTACATAGCGCTTACCTTGATGTGTTTGTGGAAGTGTAGTATAATCAATCTGCCAAGCCTCTCCATATTTATACTTTAACCATCGCCCCCCATACCATAGAGGCTTTAACCTTTTAGCTTGTTTGATTTCGGCGCAAGTGTCACTTTCATGAATAACCTGTGAAATAGTGTCCATAGTTAAGTCCACCCCTCGATCACGAGCCCATTTATAGGTTGCATCCTGACCTTGATGACCTGAAGCATCGTGGGCCCACTTTGCTAAGAAGAGTTCACCTTTATGTTGCCAGTCCAAATCCACTTCAGCTACTTGAATCTTAGCAGCTTGATCTGCTTGTTGGTTGTTTCGATGTTCCTCGGTGGCTCAACTTTTAGGCACATGAGCATCTACATGACGAACTTTCACAGGCAGGCTATCTAGCTGAGCAGCAATGTCTTGCCACAGTGTGGCAGACCAAATGGGTTTACCTCTGCATTGCCAGTTGTTTTTCTTCCATTGCTGTAGCCACCCCCACAAGGTGTTTGCTACCATCCATCAGTCAGTATAAAGTATTGGCCACTTTTCTCGTTCAGCAATGTCCAAGGCCAACTGGATGGCTTTCACTTCTGCAAACTGACTAGATTCACCCTGTCCTTCAGTGGCTTCTGTGACTCGTCGTATGGGACTCCACACAGTAGCTTTCCACCTTCGATGTTTTCCTACAAGACAGCAGGATCCATCTGTGAACAGGGCATACCATTTTTCAGTCTCTGAAAGGGTATTATACAGTGGTGCTTCTTCAGCACGTGTTACTTTCTCCTCCTCTGGGGACATCCCAAAGCCTTTACTTTCTGGCCAGTCCGTAATCACTTCTAAGATCCCTGGGCAATTGGGACTCCCAATTCGAGCTCGTTGCGTGATCAATGCAATCCATTTACTCCACGTAGCATCGGTTGCATGATGCGTGGAGGGAACCTTCCCTTTAAACATCCAGCTCAGCACTGGCAGTCAAGGTGCCAGAAGGAGCTATGCTTCAGTACCAATCACTTCTGAAGCTGCTAGGACTCCCTCATAAGCTGCAAGTATTTCCTTTTCACTTGGAGTATAATTGGCCTCCGATCCTTTGTATCCCCAACTCCAAAAACCTAAGGGTCAACCTCGGGTTTCTCCTGGTGCCTTCTGCCAGAGGCTCCAGGTAGGACCATTATCTCCGGCCACAGTGTAGAGCACATTTTTAACATCTAATCCAGTCCGAACTGGTCCAAGAGCCACCGCATGAGTTATCTCACGCTTAATTTGTTCAAAGGCTTGTCATTGTTCTGGTCCCCACTCAAATTGGTTCTTTTTATGAGTCACTCGATAGAGAGGGCTCACAATCTGGCTGTAGTTGGGAATATGCATTCTCCAAAAACCTACAACACCCAAGAAAGTCTGTGTCTCCTTCTTATTAGCAGGTGGAGACATAGCTGAAATTTTGTTGATCACCTCCATTGGGATCTGACACCGACCATCTTGCCATTTTACTCCTAAAAACTGGATCTCTTGTGCAGGTCCCTTGACCTTACTACGTTTTGTGGCAAAACCAGCATCCAAAAGAATATGAATTATTCTCTCACCTTTCTCAAAGACTTCTTTCTCTGTGTCGCCCCATACGATGATGTCATCAATATACTGCAAGTGTTCTGGAGATTTACCTTCTTCCAGCGTGGTTTGGATCAGTCCATGGCAGATGGTAGGACTGTGTTTCCACCCCTGGGGCAAGGGATTCCACGTGTACTGGATGCCCCTCCAGGTGACAGCAAACTGCGGCCTGCATTCTGCTGCTAAAGGGATAGAGAAAAATGCATTAGCAATGTCAATTGTGGCATACCACTTGGTTGCCTTTGACTCCAGTTCAAATTGCAGTTCTAGCATATCAGGTACAGCAGCACTCAACGGTGGTGTAACCTCATTCAGGCCACAATAGTCTATTGTTAGTCTCCACTCATCACTAGACTTATGCACTGGCCAAATTGGGCTATTAAAAGGTGAGCGAGTCTTACTGATCGCACCCTGGCTTTCTAGTTGATGAATCAATTTCTGAATAGGAATCAAAGAGTCCCGGCTGGTGCAATATAGTCGACGATGCACCATCGTGGTAGCAACTGGCACCTGCTGATCATCAACCATCAGCAGTCCTACAACAGAAGGGTCGTCTGAAAGACCAGGCAAATCAGACAGCTGTTCAATTTTCTCAGTGTCCACAGATGCTATACCAAATGCCCACTTATACCCTTTTGGGTCCTTAAAATACCCTCTCCTGAGGTAGTCTATGCCAAGAATGCACGGAGCATCTGGGCCAGTCACAATGGGATGCTTTTGCCAGTTTTTTCCAGTTAGGCTCATTTCAGCCTCTGCAACAGTCAGTTCCTGGGATCCCCCAATCACTCCAAAAATATTGATGGATTGTGTTCCTTTATAATCTGAAGGAATTATCGTGCACTGAGCACCAGTGTCCACCAAAGCCTTGTACTCCTGGGGGTGCGTTGTACCAGACCATCGTATCTGTACAGTCCAATAAACTCTGTTATCCCTTTCCTCCGCGTGACTGGAGGCAGGACACCACTAATCTCTGTCTTGCACAGTCTCTGAGTGTGAATTAGAGGTTCCTTCACGAGCATCAGAATCTCTTCTGTCCCTTCTGTAAACTGGGGCAGCCCTTTTCCTAGGAGTTTTCCCTTTTAACTCACGTACTCGTTCTTGAAGTTCTGAAGTAGATCTTTTATGCTACTTATTCATATCTTCTCCCTGCTCATGTAGGAAGGACCACAGTGAACTTCTGGTGCTGGTCTGCCTCTGTTCTCTCTCCAGAGATTGGAAACACCTTTTCCTAATAGCTGCAACATTGGTTCATGAAGCGTGTGTGTCTTCTCTGAGTACTTTGATTTCTTGCAACAGCTTTTCAAACTGGTCATCAGATTTTTCACACAGTTTCTCCACAGCAGAGACACAAGCCCGTAGAGAACCAGCAAGGCTGTCCTCAAATTCCTGGAGCTGCTCAATCACGCCAGAAACACTTTGTCTACCACCAGTTGACAAGACCATTCCTGCCAATGACTTAGCATATGAAGGTGGTGCACTTTGTACTAATCTGCACCACATAGATCATGTACACTTGATTCTATCTGGGTGTATCCCCTCCTGGCTGTTTGGCCCAAAACAGATGATCTCTCGCACAGCTAATTCTCTCAGGAACTGGATACCTCTCTCCATAGTATTCCATTTCCCTGATGTGCATTGACAGTCATCCTTGTGACAAAATCTTGTTTTCATAGCTGTCGCTGTCAGGAGTCGGGTCCAGAGGGTAGCAGAGTTGTGCTCACTTGCAATTGCCCTATCAAAGGTGGAATCCTTTGATAGAGATCCCAGCTGGTTTGCTTCTCCGCCCTCCAGTTCTATCATTTCAGCCCCATTATCCCAGCATCGTAGCATCCAGGTTACAATATTCTTGCCATCACGACGACTATAGTCTTTTCGCAGATCTCTCAGCTCACCTGGAGAAAAGGACCAAGCAGTGGTCACTTCCTCCCTTGATGATGCCCCTTGGGATGAGTCTGGCCTGTTGCCATCATCTGCAGTACAAGTAGCCTTTCTAGTGACTTTCTTACAACCGGCAACTGATGCTGATAAGGGCTCACCATTATCACAGGGGTTGTTATTGTTGCAACAGCAACTATGCCCCGTGTTTGAGGAAGGAGGGGCCCTGTTAGCCTTTGGACAAGCAACATCATCCACGATCGAGGAAGGGGCTTGAGCCTGTGTAGTCGTGGTGTCTGCGACTGGGGGCGCAGTGGCTGCAGCTGCAGCTTCAGCTGCCCTTCCAGCTTCAACAGACACCGTGCAACTCTCTTTGCTCAAAATGGACATAAACTTCCAATTTAATCTAATTTCTCTTAACACTAGTATTAATACTAGCAAATTCGTCATGGCAGAGAACACTGTTATAGTTCTATCAAAACTCCACGGATATTCAAAGCACTCAAAAACGTCGGTAATCTGCTCAAACGAGAAGGCGAAAGTATGGTTAGTCAACCTTTCTAAAGACTCGCTAGCCCATTTAGCAAACACATAGCTGGATTTTATCTCTCTCGGAGGTTTCTCAAAGTAAAGCAGAAATGAATAGAAACTCATTATCAGTCGCAATATCATAAAGTAAGCCAATGCCAAACCACCCAGTACAATCATAAGCATTGCCCAGTTCTTTGTTGTTATATAAGATTCTATTCCCAAGAAACAGCCAACATAAATTGGGTATTGCAGTCCATAAAGCAGAAAATAACGGATACAAATTATACCACAGCATTTTCAAACCAATTTAATTCACTTCTGCCTTAATACCACTAAATAATATCCTAAGCACCCAGACCCACAAGTTTTATAACTCTATGAGTTGGCACCATGCCAAGAAAATTGAAAGGTACGTCTGACCACTTTTAAGAGCCCAAAAGATCTCCAAATTTCACGCCGAGCCAAGCCGCACCACGTGGTTGTGCTGAGCCGAGCTGCGCACAAAGACACGGCAGGCAGCGCCACCTCGTGGCCGCGCCGCGCAACGCTGAGCACAAACACGTGGCCGCCAGACAAAGAGAAACGCGCCAGGCGCGGGCAGCCCCACCCCTTTTTAGTGCCAAAATATTAACTATTTCTTGAGCCCCAGTTTTGCCCACATTCTCCACCAATTATCAGTCGTGGTTTGATCGCGGGGAGACAATCAAAAACCGCGGCAGATGTATTTTCCTTAATACTCTTCCCCCCTCCCGTTTTCAGTCCCCCCTCTCCTCCCCCTTTTTCACTAAGGACAGGCAATTTTGAGAGGAAAGGAAAAGAAGAACAGAGAGAAGAAAGCTGGAAAATTTGAAAACGTTTTACTAATGCTACTAAATAAACATAGAGAAAAATAAAGCAGAACAAATATTACAGAATCAGTCTTGCAATTCCCAGCAGCCCATCTGGCAGGATCCTTCAGCCAACCAGAACTAGATTCAGTTTGTCACGAGGCCTCAGCTTGCAGGGACAGCAGAAAAACACAGAGACGAACCAAAGCAGCAGGAGACCCAGCAGAAGAGAGAGAGAGAGTCCTTCGGGTCCACCTTTTAAATCCAGGAAGTCATGAATGGGATGGAATACTCCAATTGGTCAATTCGTGGTCACCTGACTCAGACCACTTCCTCTCGTTGCCCCCCGCAATGACCCATGTCACCCCATCTGATCCAACTATGGCGGAATTGCAAACACAGCAATCAAACTCCCAGATAAGTCAAATTTACTTATTGTATTACGCTCATATATACAAAATAAATTATGCCATCTCTGTTCTTATTAATTATTCATGTCAAGAGGTGTAATTTAAAATCTTGGTCTTTAATTTTTTTCTATAACTGTCAGAGAGGGCTTTGGGGTGTTTTGGGCTTCGTTTTTATTTTTCTTCTGCAGCTTACAAAACATTGTAAACATTAAGGTATAATAGTTTCTCACCCTGTAGCTGTTTAGAGAAATCATTCTGGATTAGTTTTTTTAACATTTATTTCTGGTTTTTATATAAAAGAAAAATAAAGCTAGATTCTGAACACAAGCAATTCCCAGAGATACTGGGTTGCATTGCTGAGTAAAACCATGTTGCCTAATGTTGGAAACAAATTATTTATACCTCTTTGTGTCAAATTTTTTATTATTATTATTTTATGTATTAAGTCAACTAATTTTTACGGCGTCTAAATAATTTAGGAACCTAAATCCTACTTGCAAAATCACTTTGGGGTTAGTCCTACAGGAGATTAAAGCACTACAAGAGAGATTTAGCTCAGTGTGTATCTATTGACACAAAATCACAAAAGTAAGATAAATGTACATTTAATTTCTTGACTGAGTATTTGAGATATAAATCAAGTTATGGAAAATTGTATTGTTATTCAGAAAGCAGAATTAAGAATATAAAATCTAAAAGACTGTGCCCTTGATTTCAACAGAATATAAATTGTACTGAAATCTATTCTATTTTGGACACTGCCTAGTTCTGAAAGTTTCAGAGAAAGGAGAATAGTTCATTTTCGGCAGACATGGAATAATTTGCACCAACTCTATATGCCCTAATCTCCTTGTTTAGGTATGCTCTTCCACCCTGCAGAATTCATGTATAATACCTCCCAAAAAGTATAGAATTCTGAGCATTTCTGTTGTCATATAACTTGCAAATTCTTTTAGACTTACACAAAATTATTCACCACAAAGATGTTGTGTGGACCACTGCATTCATAAATATGTGTTGATGTCTTTAACTGACAAATTATTTTGCTTTCTTGACTGATCTCTCGTCATTGAGCTATGCAATAGGGAACTGAATATCCTCTGATATTTCTTCTCTAACATTTCCTATATTTTGACATTTACCGTGTTTCTTCTCCTTCATTTCCTAAGATTAAAAAAAAAAGCCAAAACCAAAAACATTTTCCAGTCTCTCTAAAGTGCCTTTCAACTCCCTTGACAGACTTCTGTTTCACTGAACTCTTTTAACTATAGCAAAATTCTTTTTGAGATGGGGAGACCTATATTGCTAGAAAATTGGAGTTTTTAGTTTTTTACAATGGTAACATACTATTTATATCATCCTGTTTATGAGATTTAAAAGTCACGTAGTATGATCAGACAGTTCTGAAGTTTCTCACAGACCTTGGAAACACCCAAGTCATTCTTATGACTTGGAACTGTACTATTTCATTAATCACATTCCCCTTTGATTGTATATGTGCTTAGAGCATTACATAGAACCTCAGTATGGAATCCCTGTGCTATCAACACCTACTGCCAGTTAAATCTCACTCTTTGCTTACTTTCTTTTGTCTGGTATTGATTCATGATGTTATATTGTTTCTCACATCATAACTATTAAATTTCCACAACAGCATCTTTGTATGACCTCTTAATTTGTTTAGCAAGTCTCATTAAATTATACCTAGTCATTCTCTCCTTACAATACTTTACTGGAACATCACAGAACCACAGAATCACACAGAATCACAGAATGTTAGGGATTGGAAGGGACCTCAAGAGATCATCTAGTCCAATCCCCCTGCCAGAGCAGGAACACCTAGACGAGGCTACACAGGAAGGCATCCAGGCGGGTTTTGAATATCTCTAGGGAAGGAGACTCCACAACCTCCCTGGGAAGCCTGTTCCAGTGTTCTGTCACCCTCACTGAGAAGAAGTTTCTTCTCAAATTTAAGTGGAACCTCTTGTGTTCCAGTTTGAACCCATTACCCCTTGTCTTACCATTGGCTGTCACCAAGAAGAGCCTGGCTCCATCCTCATGACACTCACCTTTTATATATTTATAAACATTAATGAGGTCAGCCCTCAGTCTCCTCCAAACTAAAGAGACCCAGCTCTCTCAGCCTTTCCTCATAAGGGAGATGCTCCACTCCCTTAATCATCTTTGTTGCCCTGCGCTGGATTCTCTCCAGCAGTTCCCTATCCTTCTTGAACTGAGAGGCCCAGAACTGGACACTATATTCCAGATGTGGTCTCACCAGGGCAGAGTAGAGGGGAAGGAGAATCTCTCTCGACCTACTAACCACCCCCCTTCTAATATACTCCAGGATGCCATTGGCCTTCCTGGCCACAAGGGCACAGTGCTGGCTCATGGTCATCCTGCTGTCCACCAGGACCCCCAGGTCCCTTTCCCCTACACTTCTCTCTATTAGGTCATTCCCCAACCTATACTGGAACCTGGGGTTGTTCCTGCCCAGATGTAAGACTTTACACTTTACCTTGTTATATTTCATTAATTTTTTCCCCGCCCAACTCTCTAGCCTGTCCAGGTCTCGCTGGATGGCAGCACAGCCTTCTGGCGTGTCAGCCACTCCTCCCAGCTTGGTGTCATCAGCAAACTTGCTGATAGTACACTCAATTCCCTCATCCAAGTCATTGATGAATATATTGAATAGTATTGGTCCCAGAACTGACCCTTGAGGCACTCCACTAGATACAGGCCTCCAACTAGACTCCGCCCCATTGACCACGACTCTCTGGCTTCTTTCCTTCAGCCAGTTCGCAGTCCACATCACTACCCAATCATCCAGACCACACTTCCTCAGTTTAGCTGTGAGGATGCTGTGGGAGACTGTGTCAAATGCTTTACTGAAGTCAAGGTAGACCACGTCCACCACTCTGCCATCGTCAATCCACCTTGTTACGTCTTCATAAAAGGCTATGAGGTTGGTCAAGCACGACTTCCCCTTGGTGAAGCCATGTTGACTATCCCTGATGACCCTCTTATCCTTGATATCCCTTGAGATGGCACCAAGGATAAGGTGTTCCATCACTTTCCCAGGAATGGAGGTGAGGCTGACTGGTCTATAGTTGCCCGGGTCCTCCTTCTTGCCCTTTTTGAAGACTGGAATGACATTTGCTTTTCTCCAGTCCTCAGGCACCTGTCTCATTTCCCAGGGCTTGGCAAAGATGATGGAGAGTGGTCCAGCAATGACTTCAGCCAGCTCCCTCACCACCTGCGGGTGCATCCCATCTGGACCCATGGATTTATGGATGTCCAGATTGCTTAATTGCTCCCTAACCCAGTCCTCATCAACTAAGGTAAACTCCTCCATTGCCCTGCCTTCCTCTGGGGCCTCAGGGGTACGGGGCTCCTCAGGACAGCCTCCGGCAGAGTAGACAAAGAAGGCATTCAGTAACTCTGCCTTCTCTGTATCTTCTGTCACCAGGGCACCCACCCCATTCATCAGTGGGCCTACATTGCCTCTGGTGTTAGTTTTATCTGCCCTGTATTTGAAGAAGCTCTTTCTGTTGTCCTTGACCCCTCTTACCAGGTTTAATTCTAAGGAGGCCTTAGCTTTCCTAGTTGCCTCCCTGCATCCTCTGACAACAGCCTTATATTGTTCCCAAGTGGTCAGCCCCTCCTTCCATGATCTGTAAACTCTCCTCTTCCACTTGAGCTTACCCAGCAGTTCCTTGTTTAACCATGCAGGTCTCCTGGCTCCCTTTCTTGACTTCCTACGTGTCAGAATGCTCTGATCCTGAGCTTGGTAGAAGCAGTCCCTGAATGCTAACCGACAATCTTGGATCCCTTTACCTTCAAGCAGCCTTGCCCACGGGATTTCCCCTAGCAATTGTTTGAAAAGGCCAAAGTTGGCCCTGCTGAAGTCCAGGGTTGCAATTCTGCTTGCTATTCCATTCCTGCAACACGAGATCCTGAACTCCACCATTTCATGGTTGCTGCAACCAAGGCAGCCCTCAACCTTTCCTGCTTCAACTCGACCCTCCTTGTTAGTGAGGATGAGATCCAGCAGTGCACCTCTCCTACTTGGCTCCTCCACCATTTGTATCAAAAAGTTATCATCAATGCACTGGAGGAACCTCCTAGACTGAGGCTGGCTTGCTGAGTAGTCCTTCCAGCAAACATCAGGGAAGTTAAAATCCCCCAGACAACCAGGGCCTGTGACTGTGAGGCCGCTCTCAGGGACACGTATTTTTTATTTCCATAAAAAGTCACTTGTGTAAAAATTCATGTGCATAAAATCCCTTATCAGAGGAGAACTTTCAAAGTGTTTTCATTATCGAGTTTGGTATACAGGAATATAAGAGGTGAGGGTAGGGGAGTGTCACAGAACGGCCTTCACAACAAACTGCAGAGATTTCAAGCACTTGGCTGGCTTGAGTACCCAGAAGAAAGTTCTTCTGAGAAAGCAGTTAAAATCTCATCCTTCTGTGGCTCTTAATCCATGCCAGTGGGCTTTCATGGCACTAAATCCTCTTCCAAAGAAAACCACCTAATCTCCTGATTTCAAGGATCAAGAAAGATCAAATCTCTCTAACAAAAGCTGCAGAAAGAAGTGTTTCTATAATTGATTGCTTGTTATTGAATAGCTCAGGCAATGTGGCAGGTGGTGAGGTCTTGGATAGACCTCTGGTGACACATTGAAGAGAACATAGCTTGGATGAGCAAAAGGAGGACCTACCTAATAGCGCCTAGTCATGTAACTCAGGAGACCTAGCATACATCTTTTGGTGCTCTCAGACATCAAGTACAACCAGCCTTGAGCAACAGGTAAGTTTAAAGTCAAATTAGCAGGTTCTGTGCTCTTGGAGCTCCAGCCTAGAAAGAGCATGTTAATAACAAACAGAAAATTTCTAGCAGAGCAGGGAACAAAAATGAGGCCACCAGCTTGTCTTCCTGTTAGAATCCCATCAGTGCACTAAATGCTTTTATAACTTGTTTAATATGAATGTAAAAATGTGATTATTTCTCTCAGACCATTTTCAGGAAATTCCTGTGGCTTAGTAGCTAACGATTTTTTTTTTTTTAAACAGATCTTCCAACATTTCTTGATTATTTATAAGCAATGTAAGTATGCAGCTAGGAGAGAGGTATGATCAGAATATGCTAAGGGAGCACTCCAGTGAGGCTGTCATTTTAAATACTTTGTGAAATGTCTAGAAGAAGAAAAAGGTGAAAAATCTTCCTCCAAACAAAACTCAGCTCCATTCCATGACTTTCCTGCAGTATTAACTCTTCATTTGCTACACAGTCAGCTTTTTAGTTAATAAAAATATTGCTTCAGAATTTGACAGCAGATAAGGCTGACATTGGAGAACAGTGCAGGAAGGAAGAACACAGGTATCCCAGAGACATTTTGCTTTATGAATAATGGTGACGATGATAATTAATAATTATTCTGTGCCATTGGAGAATTCCACTAATTGGTAATCTCCTGCTTTAAAAGTCCTAATATTTTATTTCTGCTTATTTCTAACTACCAAGTAGAATGCTAATGGAAATGTGGCCAACTGATATTTTAGTAATTATAACTGTAATCACATGAACTCTTATGTAGCTAACCTTTAATTACAAAACTAGATGTAGAAAACTGGTTACAGTCAAAAACATAAAATAGAGTAGGAATTATTTTTCAGAACAAAATCTGAGCTTCTAGCATTTCTGAGGAGTAGCTATAACATATTTTATCTTGAACAACAATAAAAATCCTTGGGATTTTGAGGTGGTTGGTGCTGTATTAATGCAAGGGGGAGGATTTAGTAGTGCATGAGTGAAAGAGAAAGGAAGTAAATTATTACATTTACAGAGCATACAGTTCAGTAATCAAGTAACCAGCAAGTCTTATTACATAATTATTTAAATAGAAATAGTTAAATCAAATAGGTTCTTTTTAAAATTTTACTCAAGTAATTTTGTAAGTCAATTTCCTACTCAGTTTCACGTAGGATCAGGTCTTCAAAGGCATGTGTACAAATAGAGATAACATATCATGATGTGAAAGTCCTTTTGTCTCATCCGCTTTGGGACTACTTGCATGAAACCCAAGCATCTCATGTAGTCAAAGCCATTTATGTTTACTTTTCAATCCATTTTATAGAATCATAGAAACACAGAATGCCCTGAGTTGGAAGGGACCCACAAGTATCATGGAGTCCAACTCTTGGCCCTGCGTAGGACAACCCCGCAGTTCACACCATGTGTCTGAGGGCGTCCTCCAATTGCTTCTTGAACAGTCAGGCTTGGGGCTCTTACTGACTCCCTGGGGAGCCTGTTCCAGTGCTCCACCGCCCTCTGGGTGAAGAACCTTTTCCTAATGTCCAACCTAAACCTCCCCCGACACATCTTTCTGTCATTCCCTTGGGTTCTATTGTTGGCCACCAGAGAGAAGAGATCAGCACCTGCTCCTCCTCCCCTTGTGAGGAAGCTGTAGCCACAATGAGGTCTCCTGTCAGTCTCATCTTCTCCAGGCTGCACAAACCAAGAGATTTTAGCCACTCCTCATACAGCTTCCCTCCAAAGACTTTGCCAACTTAGTGGCCCTCTTCTGGAATTTTAGGTAATTTCTAAACCAGTTAATATTTTTGTCCTTACCGCAGCATGTTTAGAAATTAAAGAAAGTTATTTTCCTTGAAAAGTTGTCATGTACATAGGTTCTGTCACATAAATACTACAGTAAGATTTCAGGGTCTGTATTTATTAAAGCTTTCTTAGCAACTTTCAGTGTTTGGTAGCAACTGGCAGTATCTTTTTTTCTGCATCAGCATGGTTAAGAGTGTTTACCAATTCTTGTAACAACAACACGTGTTGTTGTAAATGATGTTATTGATTAAAGACCATACTAAGTGCCATAATGAAACCAGTGGGAGTGCAAGTTAAGAAACAATTAGAAAATTAGAAAAGTAAATGTACCAGTGACCTCATAATTGAAATTCAAGGCATAAGATAAAACTGACTGATGGATGGAAATGTTGAAAAGAGTGGCATCTTCACAGAATAGCAATTTGTGTAAGTCACTAAAAAATATGTCTGAGGTTTTAATCTTCCTGCTCTCCTCACTCATAGTGTCTCATTTAGAAGCAGCTCTTTATTTTTACCCTGGAGATCATGCTGAAATAAGCTGCCAAACATCCCTTACACCTCCATGCCATCTAATTATAGCCTGTAACACTCCAGAATGCTGACAGTGCTTAGCTATTGACTCTTGACACCCTCTAAAGCACTTAATTATCTTTTCGCACAAGCCCCTTTCAGACCTGTCAACTTCTTTGTATTGTTTATGAAAAAAGTTGCATATTAAGATTTCAGGATTACGCACCTGAAGTCAAACTTGTGCATACACATGGACCATTAAAAGAAGAATTTAATAAATGACAGGAGGAGAGATGAAAGAATTTGACTTGATAAAACTTCTCAAATAAGGAAAAGAAGAAATATTTGGCCCTTCGCAAAGATTTCTGGGATAAATGGGAAGAATTTGAGGATTTTTTATTATTTTTATCAAAGACTAAAAGGAAAAAGACATCAACAGGTAAGTGGCTCGTATTATTTATTTTTATTCCATGAGCTTAGTATCCAGACTTGGAGCTTTGTCTCTCTCTAAAGAAAACTGCATGTAAGCATCCCCAGCAAAAAAGGAAAAATAAGCTAATTTTTTCAAGAATTCCTGTGTTTCCTACAACCCTATCAAGTACTACTAAAATCTAAAGATTCCTTAGTTGAATGAAATAATTGTGAGTAATATATTCCAAAATACATAAGTAATATACTGATTTTAAGCATTTTGGAAGCTTTTCTATCTAAACCTCTTGAAGTTATCCCTTAAGTGTCATTGAGAAAAAAAATGTCAATTGTGGTGTCTAAACTGATGTGAAACTCTAATTGTCCCCATAAATTGTAATCACACAGTATTTAAAGTAAGACAGCTTTCAACTATGACTGCTTGATGACTAGATGCATGGAAGACAGATTTTGAAACACTTGTGTTTTCCTATAAAATTTGAAGATTTAAGCTCATTCACGTGATTCAGCATGATTCTACATGAATATGTGGAACTGACTTAAAGTATGTGTTGCCTTTGTATAGTATGTTGTCTTGAAGACAGTTACATGCACGTCACATTTACTAAGTCATGTACTCACCAAGCTACTGAGTTGTTTAGTACTGACAAGACTCCCAATCTGAATATCAACTATGTCTACAACCCCTGTTGACTATCAATTGTTCTCTTATAGCAATTTTGAATAGACAGCATAACTTGTAAAAAAGCAACTAGTTCACAAGCATTTTCCAAATCAGAAAAACAAAAATCTTCCTAAACAATCACTCTTTTAGATAAAGAGAGTTCTTTCGGAACACAAGCACTAATAATGAATACAAAAACATAATTTTGAATTTTAAAATAAGAAAATTCCACTTCAAGGATTCTGTAAGAGACATCAGTATTTTCTTAGGTATAAACAAACAACGAATCTATTAGAAACAGAAAATCCTTGAGAAGATATGGCCTATCACACCATGCACGTATCAGCTTCCTTTATCACCAGACTTACTAATCATGCTAATTATGTATGTGTGAAGTATTGTCTTATGACTGAATGTGAAGCACTTAAAAGTTGGCATTGAGAAGATTAACAGAAATAGCAGCTACATGCCTCACATGCAGAAGGTGTCAGGGCAGCAAGGTTATCCTGTGGTAGTGAAGAGACTAAACGTGTGTGCAGATATTCAGGGGTTCAAGTTCATTAAGATTTTTGCTAGGTGACACCAAACAGCATATCCTAAACAGGAAGAGGTGGACAACATTAACTAAAGACGTTTTATTTGAGTTTTTTACAGTGGTTTAAATTCTGTATGCATCAAGTGGTCTCTTTTGTTACATTTGGAAAACAAGCTACATGAAAACAAATGAAGTTCTTAACTTCAAATACGCGTCCCCATAAAGGAGGAAAACAATGAAACACCAATGTAACGATACCTAGGCCAAATAGTTCTCAACGTGCTTCATGCTCCTCAAAATGTTTGTACTAACCATGAGGCAAAAAGACAGACAAGAATACAAGAAGCAATTTTATTAGGATGTTCTGATTACACAACAAAAGAGAATATGATGTCCACAGCACCATCAATAATTATAGTTTCTGTGTTTATAGCTACTTTAATAATGTTTGGATGTCATGACTTAATGGAATCACATATGCTCCATAAAATGTATTCCATCTCTACATCTTACAGCTGTCTGACTCTAGATCGTGAACTCTCACAGCAGCTTTCTACCTTTCCAGTCTACTTTTCCCTCACATTTTCTGCAATCGCTTCTTAAACTGCTTTGGTGAGCTGGAAGTCTGCTACTCTTACTGCTCTAATGATTGCTCTTTTGCACTGTTTCAGAGATTTACTCTACTGCTTCAGTGATTTTTTTCCCCTTTAGTATCACTATTGTGGCTTTACCTTTTAGTCTAGAACCAGTGATTGCTCAAAACATGTACTGTAGCACACCACTGAACTATAAGATTTGCTTTACCTGGCTTGTCAGGCAGTGAGTGATATTTTGTCAATAAGAGGACCTGAATTTCTGGACATTCCAGGCTATAACAAGCAGCAGCCTGTGCAGGGCATGGGTATGTGTATTATACGGACTGGACATGCTCATTGTTTTCTTCCAACCTTTATCTCATACAGCTGAAACTTGCTTACCTGCCCGAGTAAACATAGAAATAAAGAGGGAGAAAAGGGGTTGGGAGGAGTTCACGCAATGTGCCAGGAGATGTTTTTATTTGCAAAAATATCATTGTAGTGTAATTAAATGGTCCCTAGAGTTCCTTATAATTAAATTATAAGATACCTCCTATTTGTAGTCAAGCTCGGGGTAGCCGGGCAGGGGAATGTGGGGAAGCTCAGCTTTGTTTTATGGTTCTCTAACTGTTCACTAGGGTCTATATATCATAATCCAATTATAAGCAGAAATCACAGAATTAAATATCACAAACATTTATTTCAGATGGTTATACATTCTCCATAAATATTTCCTGTCAGTCAAACTTAGAACATCCTATTTAATTATTTGTCTCCAGTAATTGCCATGTAAATTCATCCTGAATATGAGCCGTAGAGAAAAAGAAATCGCTTACCTCTTTTCCTGTATTTTGAAAAGACATTTAAGGTATCTTTCTTCCATAACTAAATTATGGCCTTTTTACTTTTCCATATTCTGTAAGTCCCTCTAATCCTATTCGTAAAGCAAGCTGAAAGAGCAGTTAGTGACAATGTTCTTCCTCTTTGAGGGAGAAGCAGATTGCATTTGAGGCTGTTCTGGTGTTTAGTAGCCCAAATTAGACTTCTTAGTCTTCCATAAAAGATCATAAAGCTCCTTTCAACAACATTTCACTATTGATTTGGTTCTTGTGGTCTTTTCAAAACAAAATCTCTGAATTCAAGAAGTGTTCCCCAAGCCTGAAAGACTCGTTAACATATTATAGCTATCTCAGTAAGATTCTTACTATGCATTTAGTAAAATGAAGGCAGAAGACACAAATTCTCATCAGGATTTCCAATGTTAATTCATAAAGAGAAATACATTCCTAGGGACATAAATCCCATCCTGTGCTGTGTAGCAGAGATGAGACCGAGGAGAAAGAATAAGAAATGAAAATTGTCTGCACATCTGTGTAAATATTGCTTAAGTTTAAAGGCAGAATTATATTAGAACAGCAAAAGCAACAACAAATCATCAGCTTTACCCATTTTTCCAAAAATCTGAAGCACTATCACTCATTTCTAAGAATAAGATAATCTTACCATTATATCAAAATAAATAGAATAAGAAAAGACCACCTTGTGCTTATATCCAACTGAGATTTAACCAAAACTATCAAGACAAAACACTTGTCTTCCCTAAGGTCGTCTACAAGCAGCACTCCATCCTACAGCATGCTTACTTTCACTTATTTGCTTTCTCGGCCCTTTTCTCCACAGCTGCAACCCATCTGGTGTACAACAAGAAACATTGCCATCTCATATCAATCTTAAAGCTTCAATTTGATCTGTATGTCAGGAGATTTTCAGCTTTTTCATAGATTCACACTCTGTCCTCTTTTTACTCTCTGCTGTCCTCTAGTAGCCTGTTGAGCTGCAGCTGTTCATACTTAAAAAGAAAAAAACCCAAACCAAACTAAACAAACAAACCAAAACAAAACAAAAAGCTGTTGGCAAACCAGAAAGGATTAAAAGAAATACAATATAAGGATTATCTTAGGAATGTGTCTCCCAGTGAAAGACTAGAGAAGCTCAATTAATTCAAATTCACTACAAGCAGAAGTGTAAGTAATCAGCTCTAAGTAATCAGTGAGAAAAAAATATATATATATAGTTTAAATATAACCGCCAAAGGCATAACAAGAAGTGGAAACTGGAATCTAAAACTGCTATAGAGATAGTATTTCTATAGTGGAGGTAATTAAATAGTGGATTATTTTACATTCTTTTTCAGCTGATATCTTTATATTAAGCCTTGATACCTCTTCTAAAAGCCACTCTTGGTTCCAACAGGAAATTACAAACTTGAAACAGAAACCGCTTGAGAAAATTCTGCAGTTCGTTACTGTAGCAACTTGTGGCCTTGAAATCTATTACTTCACTTGCCATCCACTTCTTAACTATATTATGTTGCTGTGCTTGGGACAGCTGAACAATACCTTATATGCAAAGATAATACTAACAATATATTAGTTGACATAACCATGGGGAAAAGGAAAGAAGTTAGCAAATCTTGAATAAATACCTCATAGAGAGTAAGCAGGATGCCCTTGGGTGTTATTATAGTCCATGTGCAATGAGTATGACTGCATAGTGGAGTTTAGGAGAAAAGACAGAGGATATATATAGAGGTGCCCAAGATCCGAATTTAGACCATCTCATACTCTCCACGGTTAATATCCAGAGGCATGTGGCTCTCAGCAGTTTCTCCAGTACATCTATCCCACAAATACAAACCAAATGTCATTACAAACTTTAGATTTCCCAAATAATATTTCCTTTGACCACTGACAATGAGAGCCTATTTTCACAGAAATTTAAAAAAAGATAGATAAACTCCTTTAACATTCTTGCATGAACAGCAACTATGTACACTTTTCTGATGTATTTTGTTGCCTTTCTCTTCCTTAGATCACATTCTTCCTTTGATTGCCTTAAGCATTCAAAACAGCCCAAGAAAAACAAAAAAAAGAATACTAAAAGAAAGGAGACGAAGACCAGACTCTAAGCATGGCCTTGATTTGCAGTTTAATGCACCTATGAAGTGGATAATTGTCTATTTCATCTTGCGTCTGTTGCTTTTATGTTATATTTAAACTAATTACATATAGAAATATTGGTACTCCAAGACACAACTGTCATTTTCCTAGAGCAAAACCTAGTAGAAACTCAAGGTTTATTAGTACAGACATGGGGACAATATTTTTTGTAACTTTTCCTAATTTTTACTCCAAATATTGGCCACAGAAAAGAAGCATAATTCAATTTTGGTCAGACAAGAAAGGCTTTAGGAAAGCTATTTGAATGCCAAGTTTCAAAAACATGTACATCATTCATCCAATATATTTAAACATGCAACAGAGGAACACAGTCATTCAAATTTATGTCTGCTTAAACAAATGAATGTTAGCATTATTTTGCACTATACATTGCAATTTTTTTTTGCTTTTTATTCCTTAAGAACATATTTTGTCGAAACTTTAAATCAGTACCTACCACATTCATTGATACAGTTACATCAGGATAGAAAAATTTTTTAAAAATCAAATCACAAACAAAGAAAACTAGAATTCGTGAGGGAAATTCCTGGTCGAAGTCCAAAGTGACAAGTTTGCATAAACCCAGCTTTCCTTCTCTGAACTTGATTTTTATTTAATAAAATTTTCTATAAAATACCATTTTACCTATTCTTACTCTTCAAATGAATGAAAACATTAAAAGACATAGAAGTAGATTTCAAAAAATTGGGAGATAGGCTTTTCCAACAGACGTGAAATACAGGTTAGCCCATGCATCAGGAGGTATATTTAACCATAGGTTTTTGTCTGTGCTCTTTGGAAATTGGACAGAGGGTGGTATGAACTTTAATAGAGCAGTCATGAACTCTGAATGTAAAAAAAGAACAACCAAAAATTGTTCCTGTCCTTGAGTCAATTGCTAATTCTAGAATTGATATAATTCAAAGTGAAATACCTGGAGAGTGCCTGTTTACTACTTCTAATTCCAGTATCTGATGATTCACTTAACTGTCATGTTTCAAATGGAATTCATAAAAGTAGGGAATGTTAGAATTCGTATAATATTTTTTTCTTCTCTATAAACAGGACATTGTAGAAATGCTCCAGGAAAGACTGCTTGTGGCAGGAATTTATTCTATGTGCCAAAGTCTCTCACAACACTCAAACTTCACTTAAGCCTTAAGAGTAGACTACAAACACAGAGAAGCCCTGTGACCTGCTTTGTGCAAGAAAGTCAAATTCTCTAAGCATGTGTGCATACATGTATGGCTTTGTAAAGATTTGATTCTTCTTCTTTTTTGTCTAATCAATCTCAATTTTAGCAGAAAAATTAACTCACAATTTTTTCTAGAATTGTTTTCAGGCTTTTAAACACGTAACAACACAGCACAGGCGTGTCCTCAACTGTGATACAAAAAAGAACACAGTTTTTTGTTTACTCTGGACTAGGCAAGAATTCCTAGCGTTAACATATTAGCAAAGAATGACATTATTAGATAGTGTTATGTGCAATAGTAATTCAAAGAGGATTAAACATACAGTATGTTGCCACCACGTAAGCAAGTGAAGATCATTGTTATGCATCTTTTCTGTCAGCATATATGTGTTTATGCTACTTCCAGTGAAACTCTTGCTGAAAAAATGAGATTGTTACACTGGAGATGATGCTTTCTACCTTATTATTTACTAGGATATTTTGGTATTTTCAGTTATGCTAATTCTTAATAGAAAACACATTTGTTATTTCTTTCTTACCACTCTGCCTCAAATTTGATATTTCAGAAAATTCAGTGGTTGTCCATCAAAAGGAAGTCTTCAAAGGGTACAGAACAAACAAGGTAAAATGTTCCTAAAATATCACCATTTGTTTAAGATTTAAAAAGCCTCATTTTCCAAAAAGTACCTCAACTGTTGAATATACTCGTCTAGCCTTAACAAACTGCTCTTAACACATTAAGTGTAATAAATTGGAAGAGAGACTGTTATGAATACCACATGTAGTTTCTATTAATAACTACAATTCATGTCATCTTTTTAATACCATGACTCATCAAAACCAAAGGAAAACCTCTGCACATAAATAATTTTGTAACAAATCACCAGAAATATATTAATATAACGCCACCTTCCACTGAAACTGCTTTAAATTAAATGTAAATTATTTATTGCCTTTACTGTATTTAAGTTCAAACATTTCAGAAATGTATACCTATAGATTGTAAAGCCATCTTGTATCGTCACTTTCTATAAAAGAAACAGTAACTACATTGACAGGCAGTTCTTTGATTAATAATTTACATAGTTCAATTATGCTGAAATATGTGCCATCCAAAATAAGATTTTTTTTTAAGCAGCGGTCTTTTAATTACATTTATTGGAGTAGTAATTGTTAATATACAATACTATAAAAATCAGTTTGACTTTTTATTCTAATTGGATAATTTATACATCAAGTACTGTGGAATAAAAGGAAGAAAAAATTTTAATCAGAAATTTTGCAAGACTGGTGAAAACATAACACCATGATTTGTTTACTCAGCTGTGCCTTCCACCTTATTGTCTCCAACAGTCATCTCACCTCATCTCATCTCATCTCATCTCATCTCATCTCATCTCATCTCAGCTCATCTCATCTCAACTCATCTCATCTCATCTCATCTCATCTCATCTCATCTCCACTTCCTATGGCCCTGTTTGTCCTGGTTTTGTTAAAAACAAGACCAGTTCTCTTTTAGTGAATTGTCCTTTCAGCTATGTTCTTCTAAGTAACTGCGCTTTTCTGAATTCAGCTGCATGCTTTTTTGGACACTGCACTCCAAAACTGATATGGGTGACCAACGGAATGCAGAAGAAGCTCATGTTTAGATTTATTGCTATAGCAGCCAACAATTCTGACAACAGGACATATCTGCAAGGAGAGGCAGACAGAACAGGTGACTAAAACTGACCAACTGAGTATTCCATCCCATACAAGTCAAGAGGGATATGACGAGGGTCTTGCTCTCTTCGACTATGGCTGGCATCTGAAGAGGACCCTGCCTGCAGTGCCTGCAATACAAGGTCTGATTCCAGACCCTGCATCCCTGAATCCAGTTTCAATTTACTGTGAAGTCCCACCCAGGACTTCCGGGTGCCCACCCTGCAGCCGCTGGAGCCACGCCAGCTCCATTCACTGAGGGAGGGTGAAAAAGCTGCGCTACCCTGTGATATTCGAGATTTGTTTTGTAAATCGGGGATATTCGAGATTTGTTTTGTAAATCTGGGATATTCAAGATTGGTTTTGTATATTTTGTATATTTTCACTATTTATTAGTAGCATTAGTAGCATTAGTAAAGCCTTTAAAACTTATTTTCCAACTTGCAAGACTCTCTTCCTTTTCTTTCTATCACCTTTTCCTATGTGGAGAGGGTGAGGGGGGATTAACAGAGAGCATCTGCCACGGTTTATTGTTGCCTTGCAATAAACTTTGACAGATTTATTGGTGGCCCGTACAGGGAAAAGATAAGAGAAACCGTGACAAAAGAGACCAAAATACTCTGTTACTGCTCTTACTTGTCCATCTGTATTCAGTGGATATATACTGCTACTATTGGAAATTTGTTGCTTTAATTTGAAGTACAAGGTCTGTATTATAAATTGAATAGTGCTTGAAAATGATGAACCTTGAGCAGAACATACAATATATGTGGATTCAAATGGCAACATTGGATTTAAATAGCAAGGTCTGGATTTAAATATCAACTCTTCCATTGCTCATGAATTTCTGTAACCATGATTTTACAAGGAAAACTTACAAATTTCAGGTCACAGTTTGTAGCTTAACCAACACTACTTCCCACCCTGCCAGTTTACTCAAGATTTTAGAAATTGAGATCTATCAATGTGTGCATGTTTAGATGTGTACAGAGGTGCACTCATATGAGAGTAAATTTAGTTTTAAAACAGAAAAACGTAAGACCTTTCAAGCCTTGGGACCACATCATTTTTGTCTCTCTAGAATTTGTGATCTTGATGGTAGGAGTTCTGTGAGACCCTTGTGAAGGATAGATGAGAGATTTCTTTCTTGATTTGCCCTTAGAACCTTTAAATTTCAAGATTATGTGCTCAAGACCCAATACACCACATGTTTCAGCTGCTAAAAACCTGTCTGTGTTGCTTATGTCTGGGATTTTTTTGATCTTAAAATAACAATAGGCTTAGAGTCTTCTGACTTCTAGCTTGTATATGTCCATGGAAATAATCATCTATACTGCAGTGAGGGAGAGTAGAAAGTAAAGAGTTAGAAATCCATTTGTTTAGCTGACTTACTTCCAGACTGCCTGAGAAAGAGTGAAAGGACTTCTTCTTTGTATTTATGATCCCATTTCCTGTTATTGTGCACATGCATCTAGATGGTTCCATGATGATTGCAGAAAAGGACCTTGAACAGTTTGTACTGATTATATTATGTGAGAGATGCAATTTATTATAACAAGAGTCCTTCAACAGTTGCTCTAGGTCTTGTTTTATTGATCAATATATGAATAAGCTTGATTTATATGGAGAAGATGTCTTTCTAAGTCTAACTCTCAAAGCATTGCATTGTTATCCTTAAGAAGATGTATAAGGCCTCGCAGTTGGGCACTACAAAACTAATTTACTATAAAAACATGCTATTTTGCTGTGTTTCATCTCATTTGTGTTATTTTAGCTCCCAGTTCTATAACAGCAATAGAAAAAAAATTGTCATTTTTGCGTATGTGCCTTTAAGTCTATGATTCTTTTTCATTTTAAATCAAAATTTAATAAAATGTGTCAGCAATAACCAAATAGTTATCCCTTAAAACAGATCTTTAATTGATTCTGCTTTGACCTTGGACAAAAAAAGAATTCCAGAAATCATATGACTTTAAGGCTGCTGACAGAAGTGTCTTGTTACATAAAGCCATAAAACTAGAAGGAAGGTAGAAAAGCATCCTTCTGCAGACTTCTTTGGACTTTTCTGAGAAAGGAGCCCTGAGTACATTCATAAAAGAAAAAAAAAGGGGGGGCATCAGGAGGAACAAAAACACCAGATGAGGGAATCTCATGCAAATTAATGCCCTGGGGACTTGAAATCTTATTTATAGGAGCTAGTCTTTTCGAGTGAGTACAGGAGAGGAAGAATATCCTGTTTTGTCTGGATAATTTCAGCATGTTTTTTCAGTACATTAAAGTTACTGTCTTAGTTTCCTTTGACAGGTGAAAAGTGGTTTACTACATCTGCCAAAAGTCCCAATTCTTCTGGGACTTTACAAAAACAATAATATGTAATCCACTGCATTATGTTCATACTCAAGTAAACTCTGCTTTGAAAATAGCTTGTCTCCAAATATTTTTGCCAGATGATGGCAATATCCCATTTAAAAGCTGTGTGAAAAATTATTTCCTAGTGCAACTATGCTATAACATACTTATAAAGAAGGTGAAATTGCTGAAAGCTTCTCAGACTTTGAAAGGTCATGGAGAACAGGAGAGGTACCTGAGGACTGCAAGAAAGCCGATGTTACTCCAGCCTTCAAAAAGTGTGAGAAGTATGACCCAGGAAACTACAGGCCAGTCAGCCTCACCTCCATCCCTGGAAAGTGATGGAACAGCTCATTCTGGATGTCATCTCTAAGCATGTGGAGGAAAATATGGTTATCAGCAGTAGTCAACATGGATTCACCAAAGGGATACCATGCTTGACCAACCTCATAGCCTTCTGTGGTGGCATGACTGGATGGGTAGACAAGGGAAGAGCAGTGGATGTTGTCTACCTTGACTTCAGCAAGGCTTTTGGCACTGCATCCCACAACATCCTCATAGGTAAACTCAGGAAGTGTCGATTGGAAGAGTGGACAGTGAGGTAGATCAAGAACTGGCTGGATGGCAGAGCTCAGGGGGTTGTGATCAATGGTGCAGAGTCTAGTAAGAGGCCTGTGGTTAGTCAGTACTGGGTGCAGGCCTGTTCAACCTGTTCATCAATGACCTGGATGAAGAGACTAAGTGCACCCTCAGCAAGTTTGCTAATTATACCAAACTGGGAGGAAGGGCTGACACAACAGAAGGCTGTGCGGCCATTTAGCAAGACCTGCACAGGATGGAGGACTGGGCAGAGAAAAACCTGATGAAGTTCAGCAGAGGCAAGTCTAGAGTCCTGCACCTGGGGAGGAAAAACCCCAGGCACCAGTGCAGGTTAGAGGTTGACCCACTAGAAAGCAACATTGCCCAGAGCAATGTGCCCTTGTGGCCAAGAAGGCCAATGGTATCCTCTGGTGCATCACAAAGAGTGTGACCAGCAGGTCGAGGAAGATTATCCTCCCCATCTATTCTGCATTTGTGAGGCCACAGCTGGAGTACTGCATCCAGCTCTGGGCTCCTCATTTTAAAAAGGACAAGGAACTACTGGATGGAGTCCAGTGGAGGGCCACAAAGATGATGAAGGGTCTAGAGCATCTTACTTATGAGGAAAGAGTGAGAGAGTCTGTTCAGCCTGGAGGAGAGAAGGCTGAGAGGGGATCTCATCAATGTTTACAAATATCTCAAGGGTGGATGTCAAGAGGATGGGACCAGACTCTTTTCAGTCGTGTCCAATGATAGGATGAGGGACAATGGACACAGACTGAAACACAGAAGGTTCCATCTGATTATGAAGAGAAACTTCCTTACTTTGAGGTTAACAGAACACTGGAACAGGCTACCCACAGAATTTATGGAGTCTTCTTCCATTGAGATACTGAAAACCCGCCTGCATGCATTCCTGTGCAATCTGCTCTGAGTGAACCTACTATAGCAGGTGGGTTGGACCAGATGATCTCCAGAGGTCCCTTCCAAACCCAACCATTCTGTGATTCTCTGATTTGCGTGTGACATTGAGCATGGCATAGGTATTATGTTCTTCACAAAATACAGATGTGTTCAGAATGATTTCTGAATTGCTATTACTAGACAACAAAAGAGAAATTTCATTGCTCTATATCCAATTTTATATCAGAATAATGAGAAAATATTTTCAGTGGAATGACATTTGAAAAGCTTTCTCAGCCAAATTTATTTATACAGAGAATGTGACTCCTTTTTTAAAGCATGTGGCCATACCTGATAAATAAGCACAATTGTTAGTTCAGTCCTGTGCACTCAAAGGCACCTTCCTTCAATACCACTTTTGGTTTTGATAAAAAGATAAGTGTATCTGAAAAATTAAATTAAAAAAAAATTGTTTCTAACCTCCTCGAATCTGTGAAGTTTTCTTATTTGATCAGGAGAAAACAAATGATCACTGTTGATCAACCACTGCTGTTGAAATGGATTTTGAGAATGCCACCTGAGAAGTTAAATTCCTGGAACCTGTTTGCTCTCCAACACAGAAGTTGTGTACATATCATTTATCGACTACTGCTATCTATCTGGGCAGCTTGTTGTGTATGACAAAACAGGGAGATTAGCTTCAGAAGGGTCAAATTCCCTGACCATTTTTTTCCCAGGTGAGGGTGGTTTGAAGAAATGTAAGAGCTACCCAAGCAAGAGGAAAGGTGACATAGCAGTGTTTACACACACCTGCTGTGCTGAAACAACTTCACATGACCTATCCCATATGGAAAGCAAATCTTGTTCTAAAGATAAAGCAATAAAACTGAGTTCGTTCAAATTACAGAATGCAATTCTTTACAGAACAAAATATGCAGGTGTGATAACTTTCAGCTCAGCTTATGCTTGGCGTATCTTATTCTTTCTGCCAGGACCTCATGGCCAACTTCCTAATTTACCATCAAGTGCTTTAATTTGAAGAGCCAGGTAGAAGTAGCAAGCTGGGACTGCCACGAAGTTGTCACTCAAGACCGTTATGTCTGAGAAGCAATCGGTTCATAAGGAACAGCAGGACAGCAAGGATGATATATGCATGTGATTATTCATGAGCTTTTGCTAAATGCAAATGCCAATGGTTGTGATTTTATAGATGAGA
Source organism: Caloenas nicobarica (assembly GCF_036013445.1). NCBI lineage: Eukaryota > Metazoa > Chordata > Aves > Columbiformes > Columbidae > Caloenas > Caloenas nicobarica. The sequence goes on from NC_088284.1 coordinate 56,179,749, forward strand.
GGAAAACAGAACTTTTAAAATGCTTATTCAATCAAAATGCTTAATCTTTTAAGTGTGAGAGCCTCTCAAAGACCTTTGGCAACAGACAGAATGGAAAAACAAACAAACAAACAAACAAATCAAATCAAAACAACACCCACAACAACTACAACAAGAAACACAGCAACTAATTGAGTGTTCCAGCATCTTGAAACTGTGAGAGCTTCTTCCTTGTTTAATATTTTATAATTGTTCAAGCAGATAAATAATGTTATGTCATAAATACATATAATAGAAATTACATAATAAACAAAGTATGAGAGCTTTCTTACCAACATTTTCCCACCTCACAAGTTTATCAGGCTCATACTGGCATGTTGGATAAGCCAATTAATTTCAGCAAAATGTTTACAAACCTCCTTCCTGAAATCATCATTTTAAGACATCTTAAAAGTAAGCAGGAATGGACATTTCTGTCTTACAAAGTTTACTAAGATTCTTGCTTAACGAATATTCAGTAATTTTCAATAACCAGTTGAAGCCTCTCTTTCAGTATTCACACATGGCAGTGGGGCATACGGCCCACCAGAGAGCTTTTGTGGTTGTAAATGGTACCTTGTTTGGGAGGCTCAGGTAACAACCAGGCATACACACGCCTGCAGTCAGATTCACCAGATCTCTGAGGAACACCAAGCAGATTCAATGTGCAGCTCTGTCCCTCCATCCGTCTGCCACCAGGTCCATTGTAGTTGGAAGTATCTCAACAACTGCTGTGTTTAGAATAGCATATTGTCCATCAACTGCTCAGTTGAGAAAGTAAGTGGAGCTACATTCTAGGGGTGGCAGGAAGTAAGTGAATTTATTTACCTATGTATAAGTTTATGATGGGTGAACAAATGCTGCAGCTGTTTTCAATGAAGCCACTTTTCATCATTATACTGCTTTTATACATGTGTTTCTTCCCAGCTGAAAAACAAACAAAAAACAAAACAAAACAAAACAAATCCAAAACCCAACAAACAAACAAAAAAACCCACAACAAAACATATTCCTGTGATGTATCACTTTACTGAGGAAGAAAATTAGCATTTGTCATAAACAAAAGCGTAAATGTTTGAATGGAACAATTAATAATAGAAAAAGTAAAAATATTTTTCATATTGGCTACATACAGATGCAGGAAAACTCTGCTAATTTATATCAGCTTAAAGATCAAGCTGCAACTGATGTTTAATGACAGCATTGCCCCCACAATTTTATTGATTTTACCATGAAGACTGACAACAGTAATTCTCATGTGGCTACAGAAAATTTATCTTGGAAGAAGAATGGTATTATCTAGTTGTTTTCACATAATTCATTAGACTATACAAAAATCTGCACCAATGAATACATAAAGATCATAGTCCAAGCTTAGAGATAAGACAAGAAAAATATTTTTTAATAATAAATAGAAATCATCCTTATATATATATATAGTTCTTTTTATATATATACACATATATATATAGTTCGTCCCAATGGCTCTTGCCTTAAAACGCAAATAATAAATATTCTTTTATTCACTTCCTAATTCTTCACTGAGAAGCCCAAAATAATGTAAGAAATACTAAAACATAGGAGAACACATGAGAATACAAAAAATGCATGTCTTTATTAACTCCGTTAGCTGGTTTCACATTGCTAGATTAAAATCTGATCAGTGGAATACCTAAGCAGATCTGATTAAATACTTTTTCAGTGATGGAGCCACAATGCTGAGAGACTGTTTAGAAATCCTTAGAGACTAGGCAGAAGGCTAGGTTCAGAAGATGCACATTCACCTAATTGATTCTGAATCAGTTAAAAACAACTCAGAAGCAGACACAGGAGGTAATAAATTTCAAAGAACAAAAAGAGGTGCAGAAGAAAAGCAGTCCTCCTGTGTCATGAAGAGTAGACAAAGCTGTATAGTCCATCCTTTTCTGAACAGACCACATGGAGGAAGAAATGAGCAACTAGGACCCTTTTGCCCAGGGACAAACGATTCTGCATTTTCAGGCCTGAATAGAAATTCAGTTTGAGATGACAGATAACATGTTTGTGAGTTACCAGGAAAAAAAAAATACACCTTTCTCTTGTTTTCTATTAAACATTTTCATCTCTATTCTGTCATTTATATGTCTGTCTATGGAGAAGTGTGCACATTTCTGTGAGGAAGACTTCTTTAATAGCTTCCTAAAAAGGTCTTCTGTATGCCAAATTGACACTAAATGAGTTAATAGATTGCCTTGAGTTTAAAATGTTGTTCTTAAACTATTACCTTTGCTTTGATTCCAGACTTTATTGTTTTAAACAGTGAAAAATAAAGCCCCAAAGAAAGTAACATCAATGATGGAATGTGGTAAACCAGAGTTGCTTTAAGTGCCTGAAGAGTTTCCTTAACATGAATCAAGGGATTTTCCCTAGGCTGCCTCTTCGGGTAAGACACGACAAGCAGAATTCTTATATGAGTCCTACAGACACATATACTTCACCTAATTGGGTCAAGACACTGGATTGCCTAAAATACTGAGTTTTTAACGCCCTTTTCAATTTAAGATTCAAAATCCCCCATGATGAGTCTTAGTACAACTCTACGCAAAATAGCCTTGTCATCACATCATGAAGAGTTAAGTTCAATTTGCTTATTTAACTACTTTGGATGTTTTGATTTATTGATTACATTTCTAATTGTGGCTTTTCATTCTGTAGATTAATCATACATGTGTTTGTCTACTTGCTTTTTAATAAATTCTTGAAAACACTCACATTGGCTTACTTCACCAAACTGCAACATGAGTTATGAACTCTGAAGGCACAAGTTCAATCAGATATTTGTATTCTTTTACGTTCTGTTTCTAAATCAATACTGAAGTGCAACTATAACTACTAGTCTAAGTAGAAGTCAGGGAGAAGCACTGCTGAACGAATCGGAAAACCATTGTCACATTTTCCTTCCCTAACCAGTAGACACCCATATAAGCTCTGAGCAAGCTGAGATGACTTCTCATCCTAGACATGTGAGATTAGATTTACGTTTGGAGAGCTTAAATCTACTCCTACAGTACTACACTGAATCTTTCCAGAGATTTAACTGTTGAACTTGGTGTAGTCTTGTGAATAAACACTAAGTCAGGTTTGCTTTAAGGTTTAGTTATGTCTCAAAAACACTGTGCTTTCAAGAGGAAGGTGGGACAAATAGTGATGGGTCCACACAGTTTCTCATTTCAGAGCACCAGCTGACTTTGATGCAATAAAAAAGTGAAGAATTTTCAGATTTTCAGAGATAGAGATTCTTATGTGAAGTATGACAGTACCAGTACTCCTCAACCCTATGCTTTTCTTCCCAAAGATGCAGCTACCCAGCTATTTGTGTTTAAGAAGGAAAATAGAGATGCTGAATCCCATCAGCAGCTGTTGCCTGGGTGGCAAGAGCCTCTGCCACCTTCATAGAGCCAACCCAGCATCAGCCCTGGTCTCTGTCCAACACTGCTAGAGAGGGGAGTCTTTGATTTTAAATCCTGTCACAGAATGTCGCCTCTGGCACATTTTGACTCTGCGCAATGGGATTACGGAACAAGTCCCAGCTCCAGCCTTTGCTGCCATGCCATTTATTTAAACAGATTGAACCTGAGGTAGGAGGCTACGAGAGAACCTTTCAAAATCTCATGCCCTTGGAAATTATTTCTTCCTTTCGTCCTTCATCTTATTCATAGGGTCAAGAAGACACATACACACATACAAAATTTAAACAAACAAAGCTTTGTTCTTAGAAGGGAGAAGCAGAAACTCCAGGCACTCCCATAAGTTCTGAGACCAGAGTAAGGCAAAGGGCCTGAATGCTATCAAAGGTATTACAGAATTGCTGGCTGTACCTGTAGGTCGCCAAAGCTTTGTCTTTTTCCCTTTGCCATCTGTTCCCGGTTCAGGGGAGTGCTGGCTGCTCCTCAACTGCACCAGGGAGGAGGTCATGTTGCAAAGTGCTGCCTGTGGCGTCTTCTGCGGAATGGCAGTCACTTCTGCTAAGCTAGGTCCATCAATATCCTGGCTGGTGGTAAGTCTGAGGCAGGCGATGCCAAACATCTTTGGCCACAGAGGAGCTATGAACAAGCTGTCTTTTGGCTAGTTTGTAATGTTTCTTTGTCCATTTTGAAAGCTGATGGAAAACTGCTTAAAAACGGACAAGTCTGTGAAGAAACACTGATATGAAACCTGCCGCTGTTCGACCTGCAATGGTCTCTGTCTTGATTCTATAAAGCCATTAGGACGAACCAAAATCTGCCACAATTATTAATGGTACCAACAATTACTGCCTTCTTAGATGATCTATAAGAAAAGTCTAGTCAAATAAGTGAGATATTTACTGTAGGTTTGTATTTTACCATATCTGGAAGTTGTAGTTGTTGTAGTTGTAGTTGTAAACTAGAGCATACCTTCTGGATGCCCTTCTGAGCAGAGGAGACAAAACATTCAGGAGCTCTTTTATTTCTTCTTTTTAAGTATTTATGTGCAAAGTATGGGAAATTCTGCTTAATTTTAATAGACTCCAACTACCCTTTATTTGAAACAAGTTCAAAATTCGTCAACAAGTTTCTAGGTTGGATGCATATTGAAGAGTTGAGAGGTGACATTTCAGAGATTGGAAAAGCACCTATGGACCTAAGAATCAAGACTAATTACATCAGGTATTTGTAGATTGAAAGAAATACCCAAGAGATTTTTTCTTTCCAGGCCTACACATATCTTTAAAAAACGCACCTGTATTCTATCCGATGTGAAAGTATAAGTTTGTAGATTTTTCTTATACATCTTCCTGAACTTATGCCTCTTCAAAAATAAGCATGTAAACATAACTAACGACTTTAACTAGGGGTTTCCATTTTTTTTTCTTCCTTAAAGTGGATCTCTATTAACACATTAGTTAAGTGCTTGAGTTGCTTTTCATTTTTTACTTTTCAACATGATATTTCTGTTAGCTTTCCAGACTGAATTTCATGTGACCCAGCTAAGTGATTAAACTAGGAATTTTTCCAACAAACAAGTACAGTACCTTTACACTCTCAGCTGTGACATTTCAGAAAGACCGTGTCATCTGAATCTTGTGATAGCAGTGATGTTAGGTTTATTCTGTACAATTGCTTATTCTTATTATTGCCCAAGCAATGGTAATTAATTGTCTATTTCTATTCATGTACTTTATTTTTCATATTTATTCTTTGTAGAGTTAGGTCTTGAATGGAAAAACTCTGTATTCTGTTAAATCGTTTTGTATCCACCTCATGTTCTCCTTTTCAAAATTCTCTTTTGGTATTAAATGGTAATTGCATTTTTTATTATGTAATTCCCTAGATTGGTAAGACAAAAAATTAGGATGTGCCCATAACTTAAAGCAATGGAATAACTGAAATATTCAAAAGTGCTTTACTTTTAGAGAGAAATTAAAACCTCAGTCCATTCAATCTTGCACAAGCACAACAAAAATGTTTAAAGGGAATTGTTTGGTTTAATAAATTCTGAAGACTAATGATACACTAGGATCTGAATTTGCAGGAAATCTCTGTTGTTCTCTTTCCTAATTACATTAAAAAAATTATTCTTTCCTCTCGTTTTTCCACACTTACTTGTGCATACATTTACACACCCAGACTGCTCTCTCTGCAGCAATGTAAATCTAAAACAGAGAAGGTAAACACAAAAAGTTACAGGGCCAAGAGTTTCCAGATAAGAACTGCTATCTCTTGAATCAAAGCTCCACCTAGCCTAGCATCCTGTCTCTGTTGGTAACCAGGAGCAGAAACAAAGAGAAAATGACACAAAGGGAAAATAAAACAAAGAAAATATGCATAGTGTGATCCTTTTCCCTGGCATATATTCGGAGCATCACATGACTATGGTTTACAGATGCTGGCTGCTGCATTTGATAGCTGTATTGGACTTATCCTCTATGAATTTTTCTAATCTTCTTTTATAAGCATGTACATTCTTAGCCTCTATCAGAATCTGAAGTGTCAAATTTCACAGAATATTCCTCATCTCCATGATTTTAACCATTATTGAATTAAAACTTTCCAAATAATATTTTTCAGAACTTCTGTTTGGTAACCAGAGTAGACTACATTGTTTTACATGTATTCTTTTATGTCACTAACTTGTCGTAAAATTATTCCCCCAACAGCACCGCTCCGTCCCACAAGCTCCTTATTTTATTGTATAGATTTCTGGGACAAAGTTAAAAACAGACACAACATTTGGACTCAGAAACAAGTAGATCCAACAATTTCCATTTTCAGCAGTGTCAGGGCTTTCAATTACACTTGTCTTTGTTGAACCATTCCTTAGTATATTACTGAGCAAATATCAAGGTATCTCCCATCACCCAGAGACATTGGAACATCCTAAACTGTTGCCCTTACTTTGATTTCTTTCTACCAAGAAGTGGTGTCATGACAGCATCTTGAGAAGAAATGAAAACTCTTAGCATCTAGTGTTATAGTATCTACTGCTTGAACCAAGATTGAAGTAGGATTAGCTAACGATTAAACCATGAGACAAAGAGAGTTGCTGACCTAATTTGAAATCTTCTGAAGCCTCACATATGTATTTAACAAAGCAACATGAGTCATAATTCAGATTTTCCGAAGAGACAAAAGGGAAAGTATACTCCAAATCATGTATTTAACAAACTGATTCAAGTAGCTTTTCCTTTTATGAAGTATAAGCAACTACCAAAACTAATATAGCTATAGAGACATCATTTTGTCTTAAAACTTTGCAGGAAATATATTTAAAAAACCACCTAATGTATTTAGAACCACAGAAATAAGAATATGTATAAAAATATGTTACTTACTTGTTACTTCTGAGCAGTATCTTCAGAGACCTTTCAGAACACTGAATTATGAATTGCGTAGGAACTGAAAAGAATCCATTTTATTATTCTTTCAAAAGTCCATAACAACTCTTACTAAGATATTTCAGCTTATTGGTTTAAGGCTTCTACTGAGAATCTTTAGCTTATGGATCACTGATCTGCAGGCTGTAATAGCTTCAGCCTGACGGGTCAAAGTCAATGTATTATGCCTCTTTACGACCACCTCCAGGACAAAAATGACCACTATGCCCAGGAACAAAAACATTTATTTTATCTGGCTGTGTCCTTCAAGAATCTAATCCGTATTTCAGTCCAGTGTTATATTATCTCAATCCATTAAGTGACACTTCACCAGTAAGATATTTTTATGAAAGGAAAAGTCAAATATGGCATTACAGTACCATTATATTAGTGTCAATACAAGGAAAATTATTTATTTATAGAAGCAAAGACAAACAAATATGTTGCTTTTAAAGAAAGAGATACAAGGCTCTGCTTACTTGAAGTCATACAAAGCTGTCTTGTTTATTTTGGTACTTACTGGTATAAGTAATTAAATGTGATTTGGCCTTATAAATTACTTGGTGATGAATTACCTAATAATCAAGGAAAGCATTTCCTACTCTCCACTACAGATGTACTTGGTGTTCCCATTTGCTGAATGAGACAGTAACATAGCCCTACTTCTAGGATCTCAGCAAATTTTTACCCACATGGACAATTTGTAGTGCTATACCTTTACAGTTACCTAATGCAATTAGCAACTATAAGGCCTTTACATAACTTTCTCCTCCCTCTGTCTTGGGATGTCACAAATTACTGGGTGAAACACATGATTGTTAAAAGAACCTCTAATCCTTTCTGCCAGCCAAATCTGGCTAGGAGAGACTCATCTTTGAAGAATATTGCCTTGCTCCTCAGTCCTATAAATGTCAGGACAGCTTTCAGCCCCTTGTTAAACATTTTACAAATGAACTGGCCTAGAAAACACGCATGCATACCCATTATATATTTGCCCTCTGAGCACGAATATGTATATAGCAGTGTCTTCTGTGGATTCCAGTGCTTTGTATTCAAGAAATGATGGTTGTATTTCTTTCCAATTTCCTTACCTGCATGAGACTGTTTCTCAATAATAGAATGTATTTAAAGAAAAAAAAATTAAGCAACATCACAACGTCATAAATCATTCAGCAAACACCCCAGCTCTATTCATAGTCATACATATGTTGCCAGTAATACAGACAAATATAGTGTCATAGAAATATACACACAGACTTTGAGAAAATATGCCTCTAGACAGAAACATATTGTGCATATGCAAATAACTGTCTGGCACTGAAGCTTTGCCCTTTAGCATTCACTTAACTGTATATCTTTCCTACCCCTGTTCCCCTCCTTTTCTTCCATCTGTTTATTTCTTTCAAACCTTCACTTAAGAACACAGCACAACCTCTCAAAAATCAAGAAATATGGTCCTGCAAATATAACTGCCAGGTATAGAATATAATATTGCTTTTGGGAGGTAAAAAAAGATATAGAGGAGGCTACATTCAAATTTTCCTACAAAGGTTACAGAAAATGGGTTTTATTCGTTTCATCCAAATGATGTTCATTCCAGGCTACATTTCAGGTCTGGTTGCTATACTTTAAAGAAATTGTATAATCTAGGCTTGCCATCAGCTTTCTTAATTTATTTCTCTGAAATGACAGGCCTGGCAAAGGCAGTCTGGCCTCTCAGATGTCTGGATTACGCTGTAGCTATGGAAACAGGTGTTAAAGTGTTATGAATTTCAATTTACACTGATATTCTGCACATCATGTTCTGTACTGATGACAGGTTATTTTACATGCTGACCAATACAACAGTATCAATCTTACTGATTTATAGGAGGCCATCAGGTAAGAGAGTCTCCATGATAAACTTGGGGAACTTTCCCCAGGTTTTACACTTAGTGTGTTCCTGTGCACGTACAGGCTAACGCATGCAGATACAGAAGCAGAACATGCTGCCACACTCTTTCCCAAGTCTTCCAGCAAGGCGGTACAGGTATCTGAGGTTGATTTGCACAACCTTTCCAGCTTAATGAGTATTTACAATTTTTTTTTCTAGCATAAGGAAAACCAGCTACTAGTTCTTCCTCAAATGGAATACTAACTCAGGGCTGAAGCCCTGCAGTCCTTTCTGTGGATTTGCATGAGGCTATATTAAAAAAAAAAAAAAAAAAAAAAAGCTGGGATGGAGCAGGAGACCATAACCAAATAAATGCCTTTTGCTTTGGTACAAAATTGCCTGTGATAACAATGATCACCGTTCCTGACTCCCTGTGTGACTTCTGTAGCAACAGCAGCATGAGGCACAAGGCAGGAGCCTACTGCCGCTTCCCATCGTCCTGCAGCAAATTGAACTCAAAAAAAGCAGTGTATTGCACTACTACCCTTTCTCAGCACAAACAGTGAAGTCAAGAAATAGTTTCTGTATAATTTTACATCCAGATAAATAGCTACAGTACAGAAGTCATGAGTTTTCCCAGAAACATTCCTGGTCCCCCCAAGGCTCGATGTGTTTGTCTTCTATTTTGATACACCCTGTGTTGTCATTTACCTTCTCCCTGACTGTCATGTTGTTCTGGTGAGAGATTTATGCTGCTCATGTGTGTGGACATTCCCCAAGCAGCTCAACACCTGCTACTTCTTTGGTGCCACACAGTCAGTTAAATCCCTCCTGAACTTGCCTCTACCATCAGCATTGCCTTTTTTTGTTTCCTGATATTTATTAACTTTTTGGTGTCTGTTATTCATAATAACACAAACAGTGATGAAGTCAGATTTGGTGTCAGAATGTATCTTTCCTCCTTGAGGTTTTGTAAACTGAAAAGCTTTTTCTCCTTGTAAGAGCCAGAAAAACTCTTTAAACCTATGGTTGAAAATGCACGCTGTATTTTGCATATAAAGTGTCAAAGTTTAGTCTTAGATTATTTTCTAAAGTATGATGAAGCAATAAATACTCTAAGGAGTTTAAAAAATGTGAAATTTTGCTATGCAGTTATAAAATTCTTATATAAAAATATAAGTGAGAAAACATAAGTGAAATTGATCCAAAAAATTAAAGCACATCAGAAATAAGGCAGCAAAACTACATTACCAATGATGATACCCGCTGCATTCTAAAATCCCCTATCCAAAAACACAGAGTACATAGCCTGTAGAACTGTGAATGACCATAGCACTTCATATCAGTTCCAAGGCTTCTTACTGCTTTTGAGCAGCACACGCCTGGAACAGCTCAGTTGTCTATTTTACATAAACACAAAAGAAATAACATAGACGCAGTTTTTTGTAAGGTGAATACCTCTTCATAGAGAATTTAAATAAGGCCAAATACTTTTGTATAGAGCATAGTTTGACTATTATATGAAAACATTTCCAGGTATTAGTGGTCTTGAATTGATTTCAGGATAGAAGAAAACGCGTATGCATACCAACAGAGAAGTTCAGAGTTATTTAGTTCTCTGAATGAAATATTTTACAAATTAAAAGCAGAAAGGATTGTTTCCAAGATTTTTAAATGTGTGTGCTGGGAAGTCAAAGTTAAGGTGAGGATAGTCATCATATTTCCCACTCTAATTTCAAGAAGGATAATACATCAGCTAAAAAGAGAGTGAGAGAAAAGGACCTTGGTCCCTCTTGGAAATTAAAGACATAATTATTGAATTGCAGCACTGTTTATATTCACATTTGCATTACCAGATGAAAGATGTTTTACAGTCTTTTTTTTGTCTCCTTTTTAAACCCACTCTGGTTTTACACTGAGGTATCCACTTTGGTATAGCAGAAATTGTATGCAAGTCTTCCCTTCTGCACTAAGTAAAAATGAGATAGTGAAACATAAGTTTTCAGTAGTCACAGCCCTGTCTTGTAACATCTGTGAACTCTCTAAGCTAATGATATTGTTTTTTCTCAGTTATTCAGATTTTAAAAAGGGTTACCCACATGACACAGCAGGGTCAGCTTTCACTGATCACAGCAGGAACAAGCATTTAAAGGCCAGTTCAGTTTTGAGATTCTTTTCCTCATCCAAGGTCTTGAGAGCTGATGTTTCAAAAGATTTCTGTGTGCAGACGAAAGATCTTAGATCTGCTGCCTCTATGGCAACTCAAGTCTTAAAAAGCATTCATTTCTTCTAGTCATAATCCATCTGAATGGCACTTTTTGCATTATTATATCAAATCAAGCCTTTCCTTAAAGAAAACCTGATTCTGTTACATCTAGTCAAAATAACTATAACATATGAGACATGGTTTGCTCCAATAATTTCCCATTAATCAGCCTGCATTGGTTTTAGGCACAGGTCCCAGAGGCTAATGAATGGATCATTAAATGTACTCTACAATGAATCCCCCAGAGTATGCCCATTCTTTTCCACATCACCTGTTTAAGAAAGCATTTTGCTTAATGGCAAAGGCAGAAAGATAAGCTTGGGAGCAGATGATGCAAACATATAATCTGTTTGGGTTCGTTTTTTTTTTTTTAAATCCTCTCTGCAAGTACTTGGCAATAAGATGAGGACGAGGAAAAAAAATAGGGAAGAATGATTTTGAAAGCTGTATCATAAACAGGTTTAACTTTTTTAATTATATTTTTTAAGGCAGTTATTTGATATCCCTTGAATAGTCATACCCATTCCCTGTAGGAAACTAGAGATGCCCGACTGGGTTGTGAAAGATCTAACACACATACACGAACTGTTAAGTATCACTGGCTCCTGCACAGTAAATGTCATCATTCCCACCTCCCAGTTGGCATCTTTAAATAGCTCACTTTATTTATGGTGTACATAGTGTTAATGTCCTTCAGTTGCTCCATTTTCAAGGATGGAAAAGCAGTTGCTAAGCATTTGTAAATGACAGCCCCAGGGTTCATTAAAAATATGGCAAACATTTGCTAAGCTCATTAAGTGCAATTTTTGTGTGTGTGTGTATCAGATTCCTCCTCTGCATGTTATGCGTGACCAAACATCTATTAACCCTAATCCCATTGATGAGTCTGATACATTCAAACCAGCAATTAGACAAAACAAAAGAGATATTTATTGAGAGACTCATAAATGGGCTTTCATATTGGTCTAAGCTGTTGTAAAATGACAGTTTAATTCCTTTTTGTTAATCTCCACCTACTAGAGTACTCCCTTTGTTTGATTATAGGTTGTCAGATTTAGAGATTCTGATTGAATCAAAATTTGAAGTAAACTAGAAATACACAATAATTACATTTTATAGGCACTGCTGCCTACTGTATAAGCAGAGTAAATGCAACATAAGTTTAAAAAAATCACAGGAAAAAGTTTTCAAGAATTACTTACAAAAACAAAGGTATACACTGCATCCATTTAAATACAGAAAAGAAAAAGAAAAAAAAAATAACCAACTTTTATTTTCCTGTAGTATACCACATTTTGATATCATCACCTGCTAAACACAATTTTTCTGGAACCAAGAGCATTTCTCCAGTGTCACAGAGAAGGCATCTCACCTTTCTTAAACAGAATGACCTTTCTAGCCCGCAGGCATGCCCTTCTCACATGTTTTTTCAACCACTGTGAAGTACAGGTGTTATTATGGACTCTGCAAGACATTTGCAGTATGAACTGTCAGGCACAGAGTCTATGTGAAAAAAATCAGAAATATTTTTTAAGAAAACATCTGCCTGTTTATTACGTAGTGCTTAGAATACTATTGTAAAACTTGTCAGTGACATTTAAGGGTGCGGGAGTTGGTGCTGATCTATAAAGTACGAACTGGGCTGCTGTGAGTTAGCAAGGAAGGAACATCATTTATGCTGTGACAAACTAATATTATGAAATTTTCGCAGAACAATGACAGTGCTTTGCAAGTGAAAACTCCTGAGCTTTAAATAGTATAAAACAAACAAACAAAAGGCAAGAAAACTGATTCAGTAGCTTTTTCTTAAACTTTTTTGTCAAGGAAAAGCTTGCTTTCTACTGAAGGGATTTTTCTTTAAGACAAAAATGTTATGGCTGAATTTTATGCCTACAAAAAGAAAGATCATTAACAAAGTTAAGTCATTCTCAAATAATCTCTGCTTTTCCAGGAATCCCACTTCTTACTAATCAAAAGCTTCTAAAAAGTGGTTGAATACACAACCTTCAGAGGAAAATACACTCAGCAAAGATTTTTAATGAATTATTCTAAATTCTATGAAACCAGGAGGAAAGCATATCCTCATTTCAGAAGAACTGCAATAATTATCTATAGAGAAAATATTTATGTACGTATATAAATAAATACAGAGATGGCATCAATCAAGTGTTTTCAATTGTATTTTAAAATAACATTTTTGCCCCAAAAGTATCAATGAAATGGAGATTAATTTGCTTTCCTCTAGAAGATGCTGCTTCTACAAGATATAATGCTATAAAGTAGTACTTTCAATCAACTAGTGTGTACTATTGACCTAAATCTTCTATTTAGCTATTCAAAAGATGTCTAACAGAAAAACATTGCCTGACATTTCTGCTACCCACTTTATATTGTCAAACCCATAGATTCATCCTGTCTCTGATGCTGATAGTTCTGTGATTCCATCACTTGTAGAGGAACACCTTCCATGTAAGTTGCCAGCTTCTCTTTCCATTAATGCAAACAATATATCACCATTTCATCAGCAGATTTTTAGTAAATATGATAAAACTTTACTGCTTAACAAAGGCAGCAGAAAGGTCCACAGTGCAAAGGGAAGCGCTGAAGTGTATGCTTTGACATATTTCAGGTTAAAAAAAATTTCTAGTTTCAGATTGTCCCACTTCCTAACTCAAAAGGAAGGAAAACAAGTCAGCAGGGATTTCTTGATAACCTAAAATCAATAAGATACACTGAGTATTAATGCCTTAACATTTACTGCATTAAGTAGTAGTTATTGTGGAAGAAAAGAACATGTGCATTTATAAAGCCTTATGATGAAACAGTGATAAGTAAACAGCTCATTAAGACCAAAAGCAACAAACCTTTAAGTCCCAGATTTTTTAAAACTTGAAATATTTTTTTACATTAATTAAGCATTTCTATTAATAACTTGCTCACTATTCCTTGCCTAATGGTTTAAAAATTGTCTGGATGTGCTTTGACTGAACAGATACTAAGCTATACACAAATGCAAACATGTTGTACTTTTCAGAGCTGGAGAGCAAACCTGAAGACATTTAGGTCTGAAGATGACAAAGCTGATGCTGTTTTCTGTTCTTGCAAGGGCACGTGTGACTGCTCCAAATCCAGTGCTCAGAAAAGTTCATCTTTGACAGAATTTCCAGAACAGAAGAAGACTGACCACTCCTGAAGAAAAGAGACACAAAGGATCAGTGTCTCAAAGGCCATGAGATTATTTTTTCTGGTACTTTTAGTTTTGTCCTTCTTGAGTTTTAAAATAAAACTGGAAACAGAAACTTCACTGGGTATTCTTTATCATTCTTTACCAATTCTTTATGCTGTATTTTACTTTAGGTAGAACTTTCAAGACAAGGTAAGTTATTTACTAAATGGTTTATTACAAGGCAATAGAGGCATGTACAAGTAAGGTCATGTCAGTAGCACCAAGAACAGGATGTATAATTGCTGTTAAGGGTTCAGATTACACTTTAAATGTCTTCTATTTGCTAGCTTAACCAGTCAAATCTCTTTTACTTTTTGTTGTCGTTGTTGTTTTTAACTTTTGTCTTTTTGTGAGTTGAAGGAGATGGGTAAAAATGAAAGAAGTCCTCAATCATACAAAATTACCTAATTGTGAAGTCCAGATGATATAACAGCACCTATATTTGTTTAAACAAGCCATTTTTCAAACTGGTTACCAGTACAAATAAATGTTTGAGTTAGCAGGCACCAAGGGGCAAGCAAAACTCCCAAATGCTACACTGTTCAGCAGACAGAAAAGGAACGATGATATTTTAAAAGGAGAAACAAGAGAATCCAGACAATTTTAGTGTACAGAGATTTCCTTTCAACTTACTCTTTAGCCATAGGAAAAATGTTCCAGTAAGAACAACGAAAAGCAGGTTCTGCGTCCATTTCTATGCTGAGAGATCTTACAGCCTTTGTTATCTGTTCTGCCAGAAGCATACAGAAAAGAGAACATCACAGATTCAAGTTAGTAATTAACTAACTCACTTTCTGGATGTAGTAAATAACAAATTGGCCTAAATTAACTAACCACAAGATTGTCCCAGAAGGAGATAGCATATCTAATCCAATGCAACAGAAAAAATTGATAAAATGCTTTTCTTAATTTTCACCTACTGTTCTGAATATTTATCTTAAAAATAAATAAGGATGCGGAAAGACTGGATCATAAGATTGTTGTCTCCTGGACTCCAGAAAAGTATTTATAACATATAATCTTAAGAATCACAGAATAGTTGGGGTTGGAAGGGACCTCTGGAGATCATCTAGTCCAACCCACCTGCTAAAGCAGGTACACCTAGAGTAGATTGCACAGAAATGCGTCCAGATGGGTTTTGAATGTCTTCAGAGAAGGAGACTCCACAACCTCTCTGGGCAGGATATAGAGCAATGAAATTTCTCTTTCATTGTCTAGTAATAGCAATCCAGAAATCATTCTGAACACATCTGTATTTTGTGAAGAATATAATACCTATGCCATGCTCAATGTCACGCAAATCAGAGAATCACAGAATGGTTGGGTTTGGAAGGGACCTCTGGAGATCATCTGGTCCAACCCACCTGCTATAGTAGGTTCACTCAGAGCAGATTGCACAGGAATGCATGCAGGCAGGTTTCCAGCATCTCAACGGAAGAAGACTCCATAAATTCTCTGGGTAGCCTGTTCCAGTGTTCTGTTAACCTCAAAGTAAAGAAGTTTCTCTTCATAATCAGATGGAACCTTCTGTGTTTCAGTCTGTGTCCATTGTCCCTCATCCTATCATTGGACACGACTGAAAAGAGTCTGGTCCCATCCTCTTGACATCCACCCTTGAGATATTTGTAAATGTTGATGAGATCGCCTCTCAGCCTTCTCTCCTCCAGGCTGAACAGACCCAGCTCTCTCACTCTTTCCTCACAAGAAAGGTGCTCCAGACCCCTCATCATCTTTGTAGCCCTCCACTGGACTCCATCCAGTAGTTCCTTGTCCTTTTTAAAATGAGGAGCCCAGAACTGGATGCAGTACTCCAGGTGTGGCCTCTCCAGGGCAGAGTAGAGGGGGAGGATAACCTCTCTTGACCTGCTGGTCACACTCTTCTTAATGCACCCAAGGATGCCATTGGCCTTCTTGGCCACAAAGGCACATCACTGACTCTAAGAAAACTTATTTACAGACACGCTTTCAGTTATGATATTTTAACAGTTATAATTTTTTGTCTTTTCTGATAATCAGTGCTGGTTGGGACACTCTCATGTCTCACAGTTTCTTTTTTTCTTTGTTTTTCTTTGCTTTACAGCATCCTTTTGAAGTATTTGCCATGGGCGTGGTTCACAGTACTACCACATTAGTCATCCCTTTCCACTGAGACTGTCTTTAGACCCTTATCAAACTGTCAACAAATATCTTTATGGGCATCACCAAAATGCAAATTCTTAAGATATATCACTGCAGATATACCTTCTCAGAACTAAACATCTGAAAAGGTCTGGGTTAATGTGTTGGATGTCCCCTCCCTTCCTACTGAAGAATCTGTTTATTTCCAAAAGGTTTGTGAACTTACTTTCAAATATTTTTAAAGTATCTGAGGTATCATTCCTAATCTTCTGACAGAAACAGGATTTGAAACATGAGCAAGAATCTATTCTACTGGTTTTCACCAGGGAGGTGTAAGAAGCACCACTGAGGATAAACAGAACGGTTCCTGAATTCTGCAAATTATTTGAACACCAGTTTCTGTGCCTTTCTCAGCAAAGAGAATAGTGTTCGCTGGGCTGTTATACAGCTTTCACAAGAAAATCTTCCCATTTCATGTAATGTTGTGTTTGACACTTTTAACACAGCTGCATTTCAGTAATAGAAGACTTAAACAGGATTTTTGAACTCAGAAGGGATGGTCCAGTACCAAGTGGGACTTGTGTACTGAAAGCCTGATTTGGGAATACTAAAAAGGTAGGAGTATACACATACATATAGATAACTCTCCTGTTCAGCAAGTGGTAAATTTTGAGCTCTGACTCCTACTGCCTTCCATTTCCCTTCTTCCCAGATACATCTGGTACTACTACCTGAAAGTAAGAGCTGTTATTATTTTAGTGAAACAGCATCTTACATGTAATGGAGAAACTTGGAGGCTTCCTCTGCAGACCTCTGCGTTAGAGGTTGTATTAAAAGTATTTGTTTTGCTGATTTTTTGAGGAGCAATTTCCCATCCTTCTGGAATGACTATTTAATTCTAAAAAAGACAAACACTAGAAAAACCACAGTAGAAAGTAAAAGATCCACTTCCAGATCAGTTGTCTCAAAAGAGCAACAAACTCTTACATGGAAAAGCCCTCCTTTGTATCTCCATACTGATATGTCCACAAACCACCATCTGAAGTCTAGCTATTAAGAATAACCTTTATTTATTTTATTTTATTTTATTTTATTTTATTTTATTTTATTTTATTTTATTTTATTTTGACTTTTGAGGTAGATGTCCAATTTCCTGGCAAAATACATCCAAACAATCTTGTTTAAAGATATATATACACACACTACACAAAAAGAGCAAGAGATTGCATTTATTAAAATAAGAAAACAGAAGTTTACTTTCAGTAATATCTTACATTAAGATGCATGTAAGTTTTCCTTTTAAGAATTTTTTCTGTAATTGTTCCTCAGTGAGCTAGTTTGTACAGAGGTCTTTAAAACTCCCCTCGACATTAATAGGATATAAGCTGCTCTTTCACAGCACCTCCCACACAGTGCTACTTGTCCTGAAGCACTTTACAATCTCACAGTAAAAAACCATGTATCTGTATTTCACCAGTTTACTAAGATTCACGAAGCATTCTGAGCATGTCTGGCATGACAGAGTTGAGAGACTGGGTTTTGTCCCTCCTTGCCAAATAAAAATGCCTCCAAGAAAAGGAAAGAAAGGAAGAAGAAAAAGAAAAAGAAAAAGAAAAAGAAAAAGAAAAAGAAAAAGAAAAAGAAAAAGAAAAAGAAAAAGAAAAAGAAAAAGAAAAAGAAAAAGAAAAAGAAAGAGAAAAAGAAAAAGAAAAAGAAAGAAAAAGAGGGGAAAAGAGGGGAAAAGAGGGGAAAAGAAGGGAAAAGAAGAGAAAATAAGAGAAAAGAAAAGAGAAAAGAAAAGAGAAAAGAGAAAAGAGAAAAGAGAAGAGAAGAGAAGAGAAGAGAGGAGAGGAGAGGAGAGGAGAGGAGAGGAGAGGAGAGGAGAGGAGAGGAGAGGAGAAGGGAAGGGAAGGTGCGGGAAGGGAAGGTGCGGAAAGGGAAGGTGCGGGAAGGTGCGGGAAGGGAAGGGAAGGTGCGGGAAGGTGCGGGAAGGGAAGGGAAGGTGCGGGAAGGTGCGGGAAGGTGCGGGAAGGGAAGGTGCGGGAAGGGAAGGGAAGGTGCGGGAAGGGAAGGTGCGGGAAGGGAAGGGAAGGTGCGGGAAGGGAAGGTGCGGGAAGGTGCGGGAAGGGAAGGGAAGGTGCGGGAAGGGAAGGGAAGGTGCGGGAAGGTGCGGGAAGGGAAGGGAAGGTGCGGGAAGGTGCGGGAAGGGAAGGTGCGGGAAGGGAAGGTGCGGGAAGGGAAGGTGCGGGAAGGGAAGGGAAGGGAAGGGAAGGGAAGGGAAGGGAAGGGAAGGGAAGGGAAGGGAAGGGAAGGGAAGGGAAGGGAAGGGAAGGGAAGGGAAGGGAAGGGAAGGGAAGGTGCGGGAAGAGAAGAGAAGAGAAGGGAAGGGAAGAGAAGAGAAGAGAAGAGAAGAGAAAAGAGAAGAGAAGAGAAGAGAAGAGAAGAGAAGAGAAGAGAAGAGAAGAGAAGAGAAGAGAAGAGAAGAGAAGAGAAGAGAAGAGAAAAGAAGAGAAGAGAAGAGAAGAGAAGAGAAGAGAAAAGAAAAGAAAAGAAAAGAAAAGAAAAGAAAAGAAAAGAAAAGAAAAGAAAAGAAAAGAAAAGAAAAGAAAAGAAAAGAAAAGAAAAGAAAAGAAAAGAAAAGAAAAGAAAAGAAAAGAAAAGAAAAGAAAAGAAAAGAAAAGAAAAGAAAAAGAAAAAGAAAGGAATTCTCTTGAAAAATTCAGATTTAGACACTGAATCTAGAGATAAAACAAGAAGTATTCCAAGAGCTAAGCTGTAGTTGGAAGTCCATGTTTTAATATATGATAAAACATTAAAAAAAAAAAAATACAGCACTGAGATAGGTGTCATCCAAGAAATGTTAAGTTTTAAACCCAAACTTTGGAAATAACATCTTACTGAAACCGTAAGTGTAGAAATACTGTTAGAAACGAACGAAAAGTAATAGGATTTACTTACTTGCAATGTTTTACTGCTAGTGATGTGGCAGAATCAAAATATCTACATTAAATACACGGTGTACTTTGGCAGCCTGTATCCAGTCTTTAAGCCCCCCTTCAGGCCCAGTCATTCAGGCAAGGTTTGCAGATTTTGCACTGGATTACTGAAAATGATGCTAACATGAATATCCTTCAGCTCACAGAGATCTAATTTAAATGTATATCCTACTACAATGGAACATCAAGTTTCTACATCTCTATCATGTTGGCATTTGCTCCAGAGAAAGACAACAAAATGGTCCACAAAGGTCCCATTCATGTTAAACTGGCTTTTGCTAAAATCACAAGTGGCTTGGTAGTCCCTGAGTTAGGCAGCAGGAAGCTCATGGTCAAAGAGCTCAGGCTGCACCAGCCTGTGTCAGGACCACAGCATTACATCCTCAGCCAGGTGCTCTAGGAGCCCCAGCTTATTAGTCAAAATAAAATAAAATATAATAAAATAAAATAAAATAAACCCCTAAAATTAGATGCTGTAGCAGAATAGGTCTTAAATGCAGTTGCTGTTTAGATACAGATGTAACATTTCAGATGTACACGTCTCAGGAAAATTTTTTCTCCAAAGCATGCACATGGAGGGTTACACATTAAAAACCAGACCCAGTTACTGCTAATGGGATTTGTGCACCCTGCTTTGAAAAGGTAGCCCTTTTAGGCTGCTATACAGTTAGCATACCAAGTAGCTGCTACAAACAGCCAGGAAGACTGAATGCACAATTAAATAGCTGTATTTTCTGAATCAATAAGAATTGATTGAAAAATAAACACTTGAGCTTAATCTATTACTGTCATATAAAATTGGCCTTCTTCCTAAGCGGCATTATGAAACTTGGCCTGACCTCTTATGTCTATGTGGAAAATTGTCTTTCAAAGAAAGGAAAATCTTCAAACCCTCTATCCTCCAGAGTAGAACAATAACAAAAATCGCATCATTTGACTGAATTCAGGTCTGTATGCTAAGCATATTGCATCCATTTGTGAACTTTGATTAACTGTGAGCCACAATACTGTTTCACCAGGAATAGTACTTTCTATTTACAAGCTCTTCAGGCCAAAAAAACCTCTACTGTCTGAAATTTGTATAGCCCATGGGGGTATTCATATTATATTCAAACCTATCCTACATAACCAATTGGCACATGACTATTAGCAAAACAAATCACTATGATTTTGCCTGAACCAAAATCAAATACACATAACAAGGGAAAAAGAACTTCTAGATTCACTTAAATAGACAGCGGTTTCTTTATGAGATTGAGAAGGGAGTATTCTCTTGCTTGTAACTAAACTAAAGTATCCAAAGCACATCCAAAATGAGCCTGATATCTTTGAGGGTGCAACACGAGCAGGAGATCAAACATCTTTTCTTTCCTCAAGAATTCAAAAAAATGCTCTAATCATACTATATGCCCAAGTAGCTTTCTTTTATCTGTACATATAGAATAAGAGGGAAAATTATAGTGAATTAAACAGTGCCTGGCTTAGGGGCAATAGGGCACATCAGCATCCAGAAAAACATCCCATGAATAAAATTATGCTCACAAAACTAATAATTGAGTCAAAGCAAATGAAGACACACTAGCCTTTGAAACAGCTCTAAAGCACATGAGCCAGATCAGTAACTAGTAGGAATTCCTGTAGGTGAAAGTTGGAGGATTTTTGCATAGTTATCACATTAAGATACAGGGTACACATAGTCTAGGGAAAGAACACTGCAGCCAGTGGCTAATGACACCAAGTCCAGACCACACTCTTCATAATGGCTGATAAAAGAAATATTCTGCCTCCCAAAAGGGGCTTTTTCCCCCCTGTTTTCACAGGTCAGCCGCAACAAAAAAGACTGCATCCCAGGCTGGGCAGCATTCAACTGCCCATTGTACCTGTGAGCCAAAAGATTTTTTTTTGTGACATATGTTGTATGGAGCTTTCTCACTGGGTCAATAGGATTTCACAGGCACTGTAATACAATTGCTGAACTGAAGCCATAAAGTTAACTAAAGTAAAAATTATACTGTGGCTGCTGCCTTTTTTTTTTGTTTTCTGAATAATGGTGGAAAATTAGGTTCAGGAGGTAAATTACATTTTTTTATATTTCTACAAAAACGTACCAGCATTTTAAGCCTTTCTTAAGTGCCAGAGACTTAGAATTTCACTGTTTGAGGTTTAGTAGCACAGATTTCTGTCCTTATTTATAATTTACAGGGAAAAAAAGATTCTACAGAGAGAAATTAATGCTTGATTTATTTTTTAAAACAAAAGAGAATTCTTGCTCTTTCAACACAGTGTTACTGTTTAAGTGGAAACCAAAAGATTGTCAGACTCAAGCCCTCATCCAATACCAAATCTTAAATTACTGGAAGTCTATGTAACGATTTGGGTTGTTTGTTTTGCAACTGGATAGGAGATTCCAATGCAGAGTAGTCATCTATTATGTTTATTGTATTTATCTTTTCAAAATTGACTGACAGTCCTTAATGGCTTCATTTCTTCTCTAACTTCATGAAATCTTATCTGCAATGGGAGTTCTAGAAAACATAATAAATACGTATCAACATGTATGCAACTTTAATATAACATCTGACTTTTGATGAATGGCTGAAATAGAGTAATAAGAAATATAAGTATAGCAAAGAAGTAGCTGTTTTTCAGGCCTCATAATAGAATTTTTATATATTCGAGTTAATTAGGGAGGGAGTCAACGTCCAACATCCACAGTATAAAACCAAGCTATTTTTTAAAATCATCAGAGAGATAACAAGAATCCAGGGGATGGGAGGCGGGGGGAATCAAGTAAACTTAAACATGGAATCAATCAAATTTCATTTTTTCAGGTTTTTTTTTTTCCATTTCCATCCTGGGAAACACAGCACTGAGTAATGCAATTTGTAAAAGCCCATGCAGCGTGAAGCTACTGCTCCTAAAGAAAACTGCCCCTCCTTTCTTGTTTGCACTTAAACGTTGCAGAGTGGCCTTATATCATACAAGGAGATACTTGTGTAACTATAAACTCTTATTGCATAAACACCAAGATTGAGTACAATTTCCTCTTAATTATTCCTCCACAACGATTCTTTCAGAGCTGTTGACGAGCTTTCCCTGTGATTGCAAGGAAGTGCACAGGAACAAGTACCAGCATGCATGCAATAAAATGTAACGAATGAAATGCCTGCACCTCTCCATAAGCAAAGCTCCTGAAGTCCTTATTCAGACAAATTCCCATTAAAGCCAATTTGCATTTTGCAAGTTAGAGACATTGCTGTACTAGTGTTAAAACAGAGAGGAAGCAGCTTGTGTCTCCACTCTGAGACTACCAGACAGGAACTTTACCCTTAGTATAATCTCCTACACTAGCCTGTGTGATACTGGAGAGATGATGTGGAAGGAGTTTCTGTGCCAGGTCTCCACATGGTGTCTCAGACTAACCGGAGACTTAAGCTTCAGGAATTTATAGCCACTTTCTTTTTTTTTTTGGTAGAAAATCCAAGATGTTTTTGCAATTTTTTAAAGCTCAATTAAATTTGAAGCATGCCAGGATCAGATGTGATTAACTACTGCACTGAGAGTACAGATGCCATGCAAATGTGAAAGAAGAGAGGACTTATTCATTAAATAACAGAAAATGCATCTTGAATACTAGGCAGAAGTGTGAGGAAACATATATATTGTCACCCATATGTGTGGAAAGGAAAGGGAATACTTGTGAATGGTGGGAAAAGGCATGGTCAGACCAGAGCTGCTCTGCTGTAATCACACAAAGCCCAATATCTGTAAGGGACAGTAAGTCTGACTGTAGTTTTTGACAGGTGAGAGAAAAATTCAGAA
This sequence comes from Caloenas nicobarica, assembly GCF_036013445.1. Lineage (NCBI taxonomy): Eukaryota > Metazoa > Chordata > Aves > Columbiformes > Columbidae > Caloenas > Caloenas nicobarica. The sequence continues at coordinate 56,202,942 of NC_088284.1, forward strand.
CTGCTCCCAGAGGTGTGCTGGAGCAAGATCAGGACCTGGGGCTCAGAGAAGCAATTTGGTGGTTCTTAAATAAACAAAATCTTTCATAATCAGCAGCCCTGTATTCCTGGCTTGCACTAGGTGCACTGTTCTTGCCAGACGCTCTGTTCCCCTTCCAAAACTCTGAGGTTTTGGCCTTTTTTTGGCTTTCCTCTCATACAGAGAGTTCCTCTGCACTGCTTCCAAATCTCTGCGTGACAGAGTCTTCATCATTATTAATTCAACTATGTTTACCCCTATAAGGGATTATTTTGAAACAGATCTTCTTAACTAAAACATGAGCACAAGAAGAATTTATGTTGTTTTATTACATAACTAGAAACTAAGATTTGTGTACACATGGGCAAATATAGTGCGCATTGGCATTCCCTGAGCAAACAGCACTCCCAGGAATATTAAGATATCTTTGGGGTGGTTGGAATACATAGGCTTAAAACAGAGAAATACTCAGGGAAGACAAGTTTCAAGGAGTAAGCAACCCATTGGTGAAAAAGAAATATGTGGAAAGAACACATAAAAAAAAAAAAAAAAAAGAGGATTACCAGCATCATCAAAGCAAGTTAATTAAAGCAAGTACAGAGGAAAATATATATACAGTACTAAAATGGTTGACCTATCAGATAGGTGCTAGTATCATAGTTCTCAACGATAGCCGTATACTGAGAAGAAATTCTCTGATGTTGAACTGATAGCAAATGTGCCAGTCTGCACATTCTGTTTCTCTGATCGTCACTATGGGTATGTACAGAAGGAAATTAAAATCTTAGAATCAGAGAATATCCTGACATGGAAGGGACTCACAAGGATCATCAAGTTCAACTCCTGTCCCTGCATAGGACAACCCCACAGTTCACACCATGTGTCTGAGGGCCTTGTCCAATCTCTTCTTGAACACTGTCAGGCTTGGGGCTGTGAAACCTCCCTGGGGAGCCTGTTCCAGTGCTCCACCACCCTCTGGGTGAAGAAGCTTTTCCTAATGTCCAACCTAAACCTCCCCTGGCACATCTTCCTGCCATTCCCTTGGGTTCTGTCATTGGACACCAGAGAGAAGAAATCGGTGCCTACCCTTGTTCCTCCCTTTGTGTAATGGTGACAACTTTTTGACATGGCTGATATATCCAAATCATTGCTAATCCTTTGTGGCATAGGATATTTTGTGATTCTTACAAGTCATAGAATGGTAGAGTGGTTTGTCTTGGAAGAGACCTTCAAAGGTCATCTAATCCAACCCCCCTGCCATGGGCAGGAACATTTATCAGTACATCATTTTGGTCAAAGTCTCACCCAACCTGAACTAGAACACTTCCAGGGACAGGACATCCACAACTTCTCTGGGCAACCAGTTGCATTGTCTCACCACCTGCATCCTTAAAAAATCTCTTCCCTATGTCCAATCTAAACCTATCCTCTTTCATTTTAAAACCATTGCCCCTTGTTCTGTCACTACAAGACCTGATAAGAAGTCTCTCTTCACCTTTCTTATAAGCTCCTTTTGTATATTGAAAGGCTGTAATAAAGTTTGCTCCCAGCCTTTCCTTCTCCAGCCTAAACAATTCAACTCTCAACCTTTCGCCATAGGAGAGGTGTTCCAGACCTCTGATCATTTTTATGGCCCTTTTCTTGCCCTATTCTAACAGGTCCCTGTCTCTCTTCTACTGGGAACTCCAAAGCTGGATGTAATTACTTCAGATGGTGTCTTTTGAGAGCACAGGGAGAGAACTACCTCTCTCAACCTGCTGACCTTGCTTCTTTTGATGCAGCACAGGATATGATGGACTGGCTTTCTGGGCTGCTAACACATATTGCTGGTTCATGTTCGATTTTAAATCCACCATTATTCCCAAGTCCTTCTCCACAGGGTTGCACTCAATCCATTCATCTCGCAGTCTATATTGATGCTAGGAAATTGTTCTGACTCAGGCACTTGGCCTTGTTGAACCTCATGAGGTTTGCGTGCATGCACTCCTCAAGCCTGTTAAGGTCCCTCTGGATAGCATCCCATCCCTCAAGCGAATTAACTGCACCACTCAGCATGGTGTCATCTGCAAACTTGCTGAGGGTGCACTCAATCCCACTAGCTATGTCATTGATTAAGATATCAAATAGTATTGGTCCCAGTACAGACCCTCAAGGGACAACATTGTTTTTTGTAACTCTCTGGACACGGCCATCCATCTGGTCCTTAAATAAATTAATTAATATTTTAATTTCCATTTTCAAGTTAATGGAAATTGTAAATCTAAATTTTCAGATTGTGGGTTTCCCTGATAATCTTATAGCAGCTATTATTCACAGAAACTGCAAGCTTTTTGGGCTGACTGTCATTGGATTTGCTGAGTTACAGGTCTTTTTCCAAGAGCCTTGCTGCTACAGAGAGCCCTCCTGGAAAGTATGGCCTCAGGGCATGTACCCTGGATGTTTCACTCCTGTAAAAGTTGGAAGTGTTACCACCTTCTAATTAGCAACCTTCTGGCAACAGAATCAAGATAAAATGCATCTCCACGCACTTTGTTTTCAAATGTGTTCCCCACTTTAAATCATGCCTAGGAAAATCAACTGTAGAAACCATTAATACGAATCAGATCTCCTTCCTCTTTCTCTTTCTTTCTTGGTGCCGTTTGGAAGTTCACTTACGGCTCCGTGCAGGGGGCTGGGAGCAGCTGCAGCTGTGGAGCAGAGATGGCTGGGAGTGTTCTGCATGCCTGGGATGGATGATGGCAAAACACTTCAGGGGAGGATACGAGAGAGTGTGAAACCCATCATCACTGTTTCTCTCTTCGTAAGGCACACAGCAGCTGCCATTTGTTAGGGGACAAGCAGAGGGACTTGGTCATGTCTCTAAAGGTCAGGAGCCTCTATGCTAGTCTGAGAGGGCATTACCTTCCAAGGCAACAGGAAAGTGCAATGTGGAACCATGCACAGTGGTAAAGGAGGTGACGAGGAGGCAAGACAGTCATTTTGGGAGCTGTTCACATTGCCAGCTTGGTCATGTCACACACAACACTTTTCTTGAATATACCTTTTGAATGTACGTTTTTGCATGTATCCTGTTATTAGTTTTTCAGTAGGAGGAATTAGCTGTAATTTGAATTGATCATTTAGGCAAACAGAATTTATATTGAATTTTACTCTGAGCTTAAACAGTTTCAGAAAAAGAAAAAAAAAAAAGAGACTGTGTTAGATCACCATTATTACATTTTCTAAGCAAAACTTTTCAATTTGTTAAATTTGAAACCAGTTTTCAAAGTCGGATTAGATTTATTTTGAAGAACTGTTCAAATTGTAGAAATACAATGCCTTGTTTTATTTCAGATTAAATGAAACATTCCCATTCGGTGATTAAATTTCTCCTTTGCCTCATTTGTTTGTTTATATTTGATCCAGTCTACATCACAAATAAATAAATAAGTGAAATTGCATGGATCTTGAGTTCACTCTGACTAATCCAGTTCAGAAAATAAGTCTTTTTCGACTTTCTTGGAGAGCAGGCATACTAAATGTCACAAATTTACAGGCATGGTTTGTATCTGATTTAAACGAGAAAAAATGCATAGCATTTAATAGTTATACAAGGACTTGCCATAGCTGTGATGCTCTAAGTATTAAAATGAGGAAAGGTTTATAGCGTTGGTGGCAGAGGTGGTGGAGGAGTAGGCACAGCCCTCCTCCCTGCCCACTCCCTCCACAGCCCAAGAAGTCCCCAGCACCACAGTCCCAGCCCAAGCACCACGGCAGTTCATGCTTTTGAGAGCAGTCACCAGGGCTGGGGGCCAGGGCAGCCTCTAGGTAGCTTACATGAGGGTGCCTGGCTGAGGTGACAGTCTGATCGAGCCTCATCTGGGCATCAGCCTGCAGCCAAACCAGCACACGTTCAGTATGGGAGACCCCAGTACGACTAGCCCCCTACCAAGATTCTGTCATTGCAATTTCAAGTTCAGCAATAAATCTGGTTTTCATTAATGAGAGAATTAACAAGAGAGCCAAACTCATTTCAGACCTATTAAAAACAAAATTAGGTATATTAAACAAGGTATATAAGGTGCTATGGGAAACTTTTTTCACCAGTAACCATGACTGCACCCAGAGTAATCCAATCTAAATTGCTATTGAAAAATTGCATCCCACAGTTTTCCTATTTCTGAAGGTCATCAGCTCCCTCAGCCTAGCCTTAGCTTAATTTCACTTGCATTAGTTTTACAAGACTGTAAGTGAATGGCCTTCAAGAGAGTTACTTCTTTCATAAACTCATTTTAATAAAATCAGGATCTAGTTAAGAAGGTTTAATCACACAGATACCGTTCTTGTCTCATTGACTCTGACAGAAGTTCGTGGTGTAAAGCAATGCAAGAAAAATCAGAATCAGCACCTCTGCTTGCACTGTGGTGCAAAGAGTATCTTGATTATGCTGAAAGGGCTTGTAGCTTAGGTAGGAAATGCTAGATTGCAAGCAGAATATTATGTCTAAACATGACATGTAATTAATTGCAGTTTCCCATATCTCACCTACATCCATTGCCAGCTCTTTTTTTTCTTTTTTTCCTAGCTACAATAAGGAATAAAGATATGGCAAAAGCCAAAAGGTTGAATTTTAAAGTTACAGTTCTTATGCAGATATGCTCATTTGTTAAAGCTTAGCATTTAACCACAGGCCATGACTGGAATTTATTAACTCACTAAAAAATGATAGTATTGGGTCCTCAGCCATTGTGTAGTGACTGCTAACTTAATTATCCATATCTAAAGAGTTAAAATGGTGGCTTTAGCTGACCTGATATTCTTCCAGCTTTCTGCTAGTGTGCGGTGTACTGTATATTAACAACACAGGTCATTGAGTACCCACTGAAAGCTCACTCTGGAAATACCTGAAAGGCGCATTGAACACTTCAGAAATCTGTGCCATAATACTCCATGTGTTAACAGAATATGTGGCACAGCGATACATAGCAAAAGATCAGCCTGGGGTGGGCATCTGAAGTGCTCTGTCTTGCTGCTGAAAGCTGGAGTGAAGCATTGTAATTTTATTCCAATTATACTTTTAGTGCCATGATGTCACGGCATAAATTTGTACTTTCACATGCAGCTCATGCTGGTGTGATGACAGCTCTTAAAATATTGAGTGATTGTGGGCCCGTCAGCATAAAATTATCCTAACATGGTGCCTTTATTAGTGCTTCAATAAATGCCTTTCTTCTTGTGTTCCAAGGTGGCATTTGCAAATGAGCTAATTTCTTGGCAGTAAAATAATTCTGTTGCATTTATTTTGCGAGGTGGGGATGGAGGAGGGAGAAGAAAAATGCTGTTACATAAAAGGGGTTCTTTTGCCATCAAAACTACATTCACCGTAGTTAGGCAAGTTTAAAAAAGAACACATTAACTAAATGACTATACAATTATTTAAATGAGCTTGGTGCTTTATAGAGCCATAGAGGGGTATAAACACTTTTTCAAGCCATATAACAAAAGATGTGACAGCCCTCTCACAAGAAGCATTACCTGAAAGTCAAGCACAAACTATGTTTGCTGACTGATGACAGATATTTTGGGGTTCAGAACGTATCTCCTTCAACAAACTAAATCCAAACCTGATGTCAGCTATCCTAATTCACAGGGAAAAACAGATAAGAAGATAAGGTGAGGGAAGCAGGTTTTAAATTGTACCTGTTGTCTTTTATTGTTTGTATCAAGTAAAAAATAGATGAAATGATGGAGAGAAAATGATGCATAAATGGAAATGTGCAATCATAGTGTTAGCAGGGAAGCCTCATATTTATCATTTCCTTGCTGCACACATCCAACAATTTACTTGAGAAGATTTGTGACATGGTATGGTTCTTATTTCTTGTTTAGTTATATAGCCCTAAAAAAACAACTGACTTCCCAAAGTTGCGCTCAGTATGCATCACTGTAATTAGTTCAGTCATTAAAAGTACTTAATTTTAAGCATCTCATGTAAAGAATCTCATGATTTTTAAAACGATTATTCCATGAGCTAAGCTACAACTGTTTTCAATGCCATAAGACCTCCTACTTTTCCTTCCTCCATCCCCAACTAAAAGTAAAAGGTTATTAAATTTAGAATTTATTCACAGTCAACAAAATCTTCTACTAAACAAAACTTACAAAGTTTTGAAAATCCTTTACTAGGAAAAGATCATTATCCAGCATTTGAAAATGCAATATTTCATAATATCTGCTCAGCTGTCCTGTGGGTCTGAATTTCAAGGATCTGGCTGGTTTTAAGCCACAGGAACTCAGAATATACCTCCAGTAAATGCATAACGAGCACTTCAAATAGAGCACTTCAAGAAAAAACTGAATTAAAGCACATTAAAGAAGAAAGTGGAAGTTCAACAAGTGAGGAGTTTTGTTTTTCCCTTAATGGTGCTCGACATGTGTATCTTTACTTAAAACATTAGATACTGAATAAGGTTGAATTTAACCAAAGCACAGAACAGTATTTTTTCCTTTGTGAGAGTCAATTATATTCTAGACCCAATGAAGCACAGGCATAAAAAGCAGAGAAATAGAAAGAAACCAATATGATACATCTATCACATAATGCAAAAAAATTGGAGGAGGCATTTTGTGAAAGAGCACGGAAGTCAGCAATCACATCTTAAGTGCGTTTCTTTAGTCACTTGGCATATCTACCTACCGCTAGGTATCAAAATTATTTGCACCTTGTAAATGTTAGGGTACTGTAAATATAAAACTAAACCAATTAGGAACTCACATTACTGTTTAATTAAATTGCAAGGCTTTTGCTACTAATTCTGCAATAACATAGGATGTTAATGACATCTTTTATAAAGAATACAGCTTTAAAATGAGTGTAACTGTTCCATAGATAGCTGAAGTATTCCAGATTATAATAACAGTAATAGGTTACAACAACTGTCCACGAGTTTCCCAAAACTGTTGATTTGTGTGATTCAGCTCTATAAGTCTTTTGAGACTTTTAGAGTGTCAGCTACCAGTAGCAGAAATATCAATAAAGAGTAACCTTTTCTGTTATATATAATGAGTAAAAATACATAGGTATCTATCAGTCAGTCCAAATAAGTATGTCAGAGTTCCTATAGCATTTTTAATATTCCTTATGCAAAAGGAGAAAATTTTACTGATTAAAATGTAAACAACCATGCTATATAAAAATACAAACCCACCTAGGAATTTTCTCTTGACAAAGTAATGAAATAACATGTTGTCTTGCCTCCAAGACTTCAGTTTAGACATCTTGTATTTTCCCCCCTGCCTCTATATTTAACAGTATTTTGAAGCTGGGCTTATGTATAGGTATTTTAGTATCCACACAGATGAATCATCTGAACAGCAAGTAAATTGCCTTTTTATTACCCATCGGAAAAGGTATTGTTCCATTCCACAGCTGAGGAAAACTTGGAAGAAGGGGGGAGTTTGGACATGTGGAGGAACAAAGCAAGGACAGAATAGCTCTCAGGGGCACTAGAGTTATATTAGAGGCATTTCTGATCTTATTGTTCATACCCTCTAGTCTGCAAACTACTTAAAAACAGGCAAGGGAGCATTAAGGTCATCAAAGAAACACAGATAGGGAGAGCTTCAGTCAGTGCTTTATTGCAAATAAGGAACAAGGGACATGGAAGAAAACAAATGCATAGCATACATGATTGGCCAGATCAAGTGTAGAAGATTAGCAAAGTTATACATCCTGGCAATGCAGTAATCCAAAACTTATGCACAGTGAATACTGATGGTGTACATAAATGTGATGAGTAAATGATATTTTTTTAAACAGAATAAAATTAATAAAAATTAATGTTTTCCTTGGAGTTGGAAGGAAAATATAAAAAAAAAATTCTTTAGATGAAACTCAATATTTTAACCAACCTATAAAGAAATGTTTCATTTAGATTTCATTTTAGATTTTGACATGTTTCCTTCTGTAAATTCTGAAGTGAGATCTTCTGACCTTTTCAAAAAATAGTCAAAGTAATTAAAACTATTTGTGTCGATTTATGTATCTTTGTGAACATATTTTCACCAGAACTGAATCCACGTTTTTTGGTAAATAAGTTGTCCTGCTGAAAATGATAGTGAGCTTTGCTTTACAGGAAAATAAATCTGTAGCAGAATAAGCATGAGACTGAAAGAGTTGGGACTGTTCACCCTGGAGAAGAGAAGGCTCGAGGGTGACCTTATAAATGTGAACAAATGAGCATGTAAAGAAGAGGGTGTAAAGAAGACAGAGTCAGGCTCTTAGCAGTGGTGTGCAGTGATAGGATGAAAAGCAATGGGCATAAACTGAAACACAGGAGGTTCCTTCTCAACATCAGGAATCACTTTCACTGTTAGAGTGATAAAGAACTGGCAAAGGTTGCCCAGAGAGGTTGTGGAGTCTCCACCCTTGGAGATGTTCAAAATCTGTATGGACATGATTCTGAGCAATCTGCTCTAGGCTGCCCTGTTTGAGCAGGGGAGTTGGACTGAATGACCTCCAAAGATCCCTTCAAAAATCAACCATCCTATGGTTCTGTGATTCTGTGAATATGTGGAAAGGGAGTCCACTCCAAAGCTATCAGGTTTAGATGGTGGTATTTACCAGGAAATGGTGACCTTCTGTTCCACTAACTTTTAAAAAGAATACAGATATTTATGACTTTCAGATGTTAAGGTTGAAGTATGAGGGTTTCTGCCATTATGGATGAGGTCTTTCTAGTCCCAGGTTTGAAGATATTCTTAAAAAGTTTGAGGAAACTATAGAATCTGTACATGTACCTCTTCCAGAAATCTTGTGTTTTGAAAATTTCCCTTGCTTTGAGAGACTGAAGTTTCCTACTATTCAAGAGGAAGAGATGCTCCAATGTAAAAGAAGATGACCACCAAATGCCCTAATGATGAAGTGGTGGTCCTTTGAGGTTGAGGCAGGCCATTTGCAAGCCTCTTTGAAATGACGGAGGGCTTGAGCTGTGCCCAAAATAAAAGTGGAATAGCAGGGGACTCCTCTGAGGAAAGTTTGCATGTGTGGGAAGGCCCAGCCCAGGCATTGATCCCTAGAAATTGGGAACTCCTTGCTGGTCACTGCCAGCTGAGACACATGTTCAGGATGGGGCTCATCTGCAGTGAATTAAGGGCATTTTTAGGTGACTGAAAAATATGTGATGGAGAAGGCTGCTAGAAGAAGGAATTTAAATAGGCCAGCAGTTTAGGAAGGAAAACAGTGTGAGCCCTGAACAAGAATGGATGTTTACCATCCAAGGAAAGGGTGTTATGAAATCTTGAATTTGTAAGCATCTAAGCGTTTCAGCTTGTAAGAGACTAAAATATTTGGTGGGGTTTGTTTTGGTTTTTTTCCTTAAAAAAACCAATATGAAACAAAAAAAATGCTGCAGGTCAGACATGAAACACAATCACAAGTTACAAGGGAGGCTCTAGGATAGACCTAATCTGTCAGCCACAGTGTGACAGCCTTGAAGCACCCCCCAACATTTATAAAACAAAAAACTCATTAAAGGTATGTTACGCCTTAAACATCTGGGTTTTGCAGCTTTGGAAAGGAAAAGATAGGTGGCTGGGTGGCTGTGGAGGCAATCTATCTTTTCTCTTTCAAGGTTTCTGTGAAACAAAGGCATAAATTATTGAGAAAAAGGTGATTAACAGTGTTGCTGTCAAGGTCTTCTGGTTTAATTGGGATGGCCAAGATGGGTCATCTAGAGAAATCATGAACCACCAGCTACCCTTAATGGACAAGACAACTCATTCCTGGTCAGCACTGCAACCATTCCTCTAATTTTTAGACTACCAACTCATTTCTGGAAAAATCTTCTTAATTAGCACAAAGAGAAAGCAGAGGTAGGAGATGAGCTGTCCCTCTCCTGTGTCACATGCAAATGGACTGGATTATAAAACTCCCTCACCTGGGACATTTGGGAGTCTGCCTGTTTGTGTTTTGTGAGTTTGTCTTGTGCGTGTTTGTATGTGTGCTGCATGGCATTAGCCAAGTTTTACACCCATCACCAAGACAAGGAATGCTGAGATCTTACCTTTTGTCCTGATACCTTAACTTATCTCTCTTCTTTTCCTCTCTCTCTCTCTTTCTCTCTAACTTTATTCTAGGCACACAAGAGTAACATCTTGCGAGTTTTGTTGTTAAAGTCTTGCTAAGTTTTCATGATATAGTTCCAAACTTTTGCCAAGCCACTATTCTCTGTAATTCCACTGAGTGTTTTTAGTAAATTTTTGATTTAATTGAACCGCTTGGATGACTGTCATCACTTTGTGTCACTGGGCAGAGTATTCAAAGTTAACTCATCCTTAATCTCACCTGGTGGGACAGAACACCATAGTGACCTGCAAATATGCATGTAATCCTGTGTTCGCAACTGACTTACTGCGTACAAGGAACAGAATGCCTTAGCAATGTCACTTGGCAAAAAGAAATAAAAACTTCAGCTCCACAGCTGCCAGGACAAATATAAGTGGCAGAGCAGTGTTAGCTCACACAGGCTGAGCTTCCTTGCTGTTTGTACAAGAGCAAGAGAGACATTATCCATTTTGAAGATATTATGATATCCTCAAGCTAAATTTTGCTCTAATGAGTATTGTGAGCCTACCTTTTCTAGCAAAGTATAAATTAAAATAGCTCTGTATTGCAAATGGAAGGAGGACGGCAGGAAGCTGATTCTCAGTCAAATTCATAGTCTCATCTTCACACCCGAACCTCTTAGAAATCTACAAGTCTCTATGTTCCTGACCTAGTGTAGTTAGTCCTTAAGTTATTTTTCATTTAAATGGCAACTATTCCCCTCTAGTATAGCTATGAAGGATTGTCCTCACAGCAGAGCTGTAAATTTCTAACTTTTTCTCCCATCCAATGTACAGAACTTGCACATCATTTTACAGGTAGAATACCAGAATGTGTGCTGCTTTGCTTCATGCTACCGAACTATCATCCATTAACTGAGAGTGTAAACTGAGCCACCTGAATGCTAACATCTCCTAGTACTTTCCCAGAGTTTTCTCTCTACTCTTCTGCCCAGAAGAACAAACCCATTCTCTCAAGACTCACAGGGAAAGAAATATTAATAGGTACCACTGAAATAGGTCAGATCAAAAGTTCCCCTAGAATAGCAGCATGTCTCTGACAACAACCAATACTGGATGTCCACAGAGAAGTATAAGAATGAGACAAATACACTTCGTCATAATAATCCCCTAATTCCCACTGGTTTGCTGTCTCAGGACTTTATGAACTGACGGTTTTGCCTTAATCTTTAGTAACCCACATTAGATTTTTTATGGATTAGTACTGCAAAAGTATTCATGGAGCCATTCAACTTACCATACTAGCAAGATCCATGAGATATGGCCCTCAAAACAAACAAGCAAACAAACACAAAACAACAACAACAATAGCAGCAAAAACACAACCAGGAGCATGAGGTCACTGAGAAAAATATGATTAAGACATTTAAGAAATGTTTTCTTATACCCAGGCTAAGTTGTTGTGATAGCTGACTGCTCATCTTAACCATGTAAGGTAGATACACTCTTTGGCAGCCACTGTTAAAAAAACCCAAATAATTGTGACATTTGAAATAGACTGTGGCATCTATTTAACCCTTGATCTTCAAAATGTAAAACTTTCATCAATACCATCCAAAGCAGTATGATTTACAGTTGTCAACAATTTACAGAATAAAAGGGCGCCTACCCTTTCAGTCTTTCAGACCAGACATTAAAAAACAAGCAGACAAAACGCAGTAGTGTTGAAAAGCACAGCTGAAGAAGTGAGAATCAGCAGCAGGCAGAGAGGAACCTGACTATTAATTCACTAATGAAAGCCCTTGATATGCTATCCCAGAATCCATTCCAGCCCTGTGTCTGGAGCAGTTTTCCTTTTCTTAGCCACCATGTGCCCTCTGTCTTCTTTTTCAGATTTCTCCTAACACATACCTCTTTGTCCAGTTCTTCCTCCTAATTTAAATAATGAACAATAATCCTTACACGCTGCCTTTCCTGAACTGTTGTCCTGTGTTTTGCTGTGAATTTCTCATACCTCATTTAGACCATAAGCTTTTCAGGTAGGGCATGCATCTTGTAAATTTATAGTGCTGCATCTGTGTTTAATGCTAATAATATGCAGTGACAGGGCAGGGCAGATTCATACGCAATAACCTGAAAAAGAGGCAGCTATTGAATTCATAATCTGGCACTTCATATTCACAAGAGAGGAAAAAGCTGTCATCTCAGTATAGGGGATCTGCTATAAAAGGAATGTTTTTTGCACTAATGGTTATCAAGAATTCATACACTCCACTTCATTATCACTCCCATATAGTAGTGACTATTTCCTAATGTTCTTCATACCATAAAGCCATTGTTTAAGGCCATTTGATCACACCTATTTGTTAAAAGAAAGGTTTCCCAAATAAAAAGTAAATTAGACCAAAGGCATATGAACATAACACCCACACATTCCTGCCCATCAAAATTCATAGTGCAGGGAACAAAACAACTTGGTATGTAAAATGAAGTAGACAAGTGCCTCAGTGACACTTAAGAAAAAGCATCTGAGTCATACAAGAAGGGAGAAAGGAAGCAGAGTGCTGGGTAGGCTAAGTAAGGGAAATGCTTGGCAGCTGTAGTTTTGGAAGTAAGATGAAAGACTTCATCAAACAAAAGGAGGACTTGTAGGAAAAGTAATCTCTCTACAAAATTGTTGAGGGCCAAAATACCATTTTTGAAGAGCCCGTTTAATTACAGCTCTGATCTTACAAGTACTCCTGGCAAAACACATTTTTGCTCATTTTTCAGCAACGTTGTCAGCACCAGGTGACTGCCTCTCCTAAGGGCAATCTAAGAATTTACTTCAAGGTACTGAGATGCCTTGCTGAGGGTGCTCAGATGCTTCTTAAAAGCAGTAACTAAAGGTAGCATTAAAATCATGGAATCATGGAAGAGTTTGGGTTGGAAGAGACCTTCAAAGGTCATTTAGTCCAATCCCCTGCAATAAGCAGGGACATCTTCAACTAGATCAGGTTACTCAGAGCCCCATCCAGCCTGGCTCTGAATGTCTCCAGGGATGGGGCATCTACCACATCTCTGGGCAATCTGTTCCAGTATTTTACCACCCTGGTTGTAAAAATTTTCTTCCTCATGTCTAGCCTGAATCTCCCCTCTTTCAGTTTAAAATCATTAACCCTTGTCCTATCACAACAGGCCCACCTAAAAAGTCTGTCCCCATCTTTAACTACTGCATTGATTCAGGATAACATAAACAACAGACAGAATTTACATGGAGACTCCATTAAATCTGGCATGAAAAACAACCCCAGCTACTCCACGTTTCTTGCTTCTGCAAGAGTGCTTACAGGCTTGCTTGCTGGGACTCCAGAGAAAGCAAATACAGTGACACCCTCATCTGCCAGCTTGAAAACCTGCCTGTGAGACCACAGGATAACTTCCTCCAGGGTCCCCACTCATACCACCTTCCCAAGATGCCTCATTAAGGAGGATCACTTCTGGGAGGTCCCCACAGACCACACTTCTCTCAGCCCTCCTCCCTGACCATGGCATAACAGAGATTTTGAGATGGAGTTTGCCAGTAGACAAAGCTGTGGTAATTGTATTGGACATCTCATCTGTGGCCTTAACGTCATTTTTTTTTCCATTTCTTTTCATTCCCTTCCACTCTGCTAATAGCCAGTCCTCTGGAGTAATCAAGTTACAGCCAATTGAAATTTTTGTGTTATGGGCTGCTGCAAGCTCAAAGAAACATGGAATCATGTACACTCTTTTTTTTCGGGGGGGGGGGTTGGCTGGAAGTGGATGGGACAAGGACCTCTCATATATAAATCTGGCATGAAGCCAAAACATTTCTGGTATTCATATTTTTTTTCGTGTCCTCAGATCAAGCTAATAATTTGAATGCTTAAAGAAACCAACTATAGTAATTCCAACATGTGATCAGTTGATTGGCATTGCTAACCAGTCTAGATTGTACTGTACCTCATAGGTACAGTTTTTATTCCCATTGCATATCATATATTTCCTAAGGAAAAAAAACTATACAAGGCTAACAACAATAACAGGGGAAAAAGATATAAAAATAAATAAGATCTAGTAACAAAATAAGAATAAAAGCAGTGGATCGCGGAGGTAAAATAATTAATTCTCATATTTCTCCCAAGATTTTCACACTTCCTGAAGCATCCCTCAGGCTTCTGTAGTGACAGTAGTAGTCAAACATGCACAGTTAAATACAGAAACTGTTTACTGTTCCCTGTCTTTGATACAAGGAGACTTCATTCTTGGCTTCTGCTTGGGTGTCACAGAAATAAACATAACAAATGTTTGTGATACGTAAGTTGTAAGTAGTTTGTCAAATGTCCCCCATTAATGACATACAGTTCGTGTAATATGCAAAGTACATCACTTAGTCCCAGTGGTATAACAGGACATGAGTAGAATTTGGTTTCAAAATATATCTTCAGGAAGTATATGTATTATCAAAAACAGACACCACAATTAAACTTTAAAGAAAATAGTTGCCCTGTCTAACCTTTATGGGTCAAATTCAGCATCATGTAATGGCTTTGCAAAAGTGTCCTTGTATATCACATGAAAATATGTCCATAAATAGCCTTGATTGTAGAGGCTGGCCAAGTCAAAAAATGTGGAAAAAAAAACCCAAAACAAAACAAAAGGTTTTTCCCCTGAAATAGGGAGTGTTTAAAAATATTCACATCAAAAGCAGGGAATTTTAATTTACAACAAAGTTTATTAGGAGACAAAGAATGAAATGCTTATAAATACTTTTCCTAACCCAAATGAAAAAATATCAAACAATATTTTTATGCTTCAGAAAAGACTCACATACAAGAATATTAAAACAATTTTTACAAGATTTTTAAATTAATATTTCTTCACCAGTTCAGTTAATAAGTTTGTATCTATACTTCTGAAAGAAATACGGAAGTATTGCCCAAAAGAACAAATAACTCTGCTATCATCATTTTTTTACTGCTTCCTGAGGTTAAAACATGCTGTACCCTAATATTGAACCTTTTACCGTCTATCATCTCTGTGTCAAGGAAGATGGAAACTAAATTTCCCAAAGACAGTACCCAAGTGAGAATACTCAAAGTTGTTTATCTGCAGAGGTCTGCAAATGCTGGAGTTGTGCCCAGACGGGACACAATCCTTTGCTGATCTAACTCTGACACAACCAAAGCTGTGCTAAGGACTAGCTTGGGCTTGGTGCAGCACTAGGAAGAGTTCTTGTCTTTCAGTTCAGCATAGCCAGCCTGTACTTTTGAGCGTAACAGGAGAAAATAGAAAATGCAGCATAAGCATAGCTAAAGAATGAGGTAAAATAGAATCTGCTCAAGAGACAAAAAGTCGTATACTATACTTATTTCAAAAGGACCCATCAATCTTTCTTCAGGTGGGAGTTTGGAGTGAGCCAATGAAATGCTTTGTGACCAGGAAAAATACAGCAGGTGGTGGAGAGGGCCATGGACAAATCCCAGCTTATGAGACAGGTGTCTTTAAAAGGAGGAAAGCTTAGGGACATGTTTTTGAGCACGTTTAGGAACTGCACAAGGATAAGTCTGTAGCACTGGCTTGTGGTCTGAAATATAAATCAAGCAGAAAGCTCTTGACATCATAACTCTCTTCTTTTGAAAGATAAATGGATATAAAACAGCTAAGGTTTAGCATATATGGCAACAACTATAGGCATTTTTACTGCTGAAAATTCTGTGTAAAACTTTTATATCCCTAATCACACTAAGGAGCTTTTTTTCCAAGGCTGTGGGTAAGAAATTAACCATGCAGTTTCAGTCAACATCAGTGGCAGCTGAGCAGCTGCTAGTAATTTCCAGTTAGTTCTCAATAAGAGTTCCTTCTGTGGGAGCCACTTCCGTCTGCAGGAGACCACAGAATAAACCAGTTCCTTTTAAACTACAATGGACCAGGAAATGCCAATTTATTTTCTTCTTTTAATGGAAGGGACTGCTCTGGGGAAGTTAAAAAAGGAATGAAGGCTCCTTAGCAACATATTTTCCTGCTCAGTTAAGACTCCCTGTGTAACATCGTCTCAAAAAACTATTTCAGAAAGGCTTCTAATAGCTAATGCAGTCCAATGAAGATTTCAGTAACAGAAACTTCTCTTAATAACACAAACTCAAAACAGAGGATAGAGCTGAAGTCATCTGCTGTGGCTTCCAACACAGCATAGTTTGTGCTATTTCTTGCTCCTGGCGCAGCCACTTATCGGTGCCATTGCAGCTTCATGATTTTCTTTCCATAGGGAACAGGTTCTCCACTCTCTTCTCTACATGAGAAATATTCTTTCACTGTAAAACATTTTTTTGCCTACATCACCACCTCTTCCCTCACGGAAACTTACCCTAGCATTTTTATTTAAACACTGTGTGGGCGAGGCAGAGACAGAAATGTGATGGATCAGCTGCCCTATGATGAAAACAGTCATGTAAGAGCTAGCAACAGATCAATTAGCTGGGCTTCCTAAAAAATAAAAGTGGAGCTCCTCCTTGCTACAGAAACAGCAAGCAGTGTTGAAAGGAATTGCTCTGCTGCTTAGAAACCCATTTTGTTTGTAAGAGGATTACATTATATTCTTCGAAGCAGGTACAGAGATGTACAGAGTCATCACTACCATTAGAAAGTAAATGTACATGTGGACAGGCTGTCCTTTTGCGCAAAACCACCCATCACTGCTGTGCATTTAGTTAAAATATGGTGTCCGTAATTTTTAACAACTGCTTAAGTTTAACCAGGTCTTCCTTTTGAGTGAGGGAATCAGATAAAAAAATCAAAGGACAAAAATAAAATAAAATGTGGTTTTGAGGTGTTTTCAGTTTACCTCTCATAAGGAAAAAATATCTGCAATGCTGCAAAAAGTAACACTTGTGGTTAGCTATTGACCTAGACAGACTTTTGTAAACAAAATGAAAACACATACTTATGAATGTAGTTTACACAACATGAAGAAGCAGCTGAAATGTTTTTTTCTTCTCTTTAAAAAATGTAATTCTGATTTTATTTAGCACCATGTCAGAAACTTTAGTCCATACTGTTCTTTTTTGCTCCACAGTTATCTTTATGGACAATGAAATGAAAATTCTGTTTATAATGTACAAAACAGGAATACTTATTTCAGTAATTCCTCTTCTCACTCGCTGCACTAAATGGACTAGACTGTACGTGTTCAGGACATTACAACGTAGTATAGCATTAGGTATAGTGAAACTTTAACTGTCTTTCAGATTCAGAGGTGTTCTTTATCTTGTTGTAAGCACCATAAAAACAATTAAAATTTTAATTAAAGCCACTATAAAGAGTAAGTATATAATAAGTAAATCTGAGGTAAAGTGGGATGACAGTTTGCCAATGAAGTCAACAGAATAAAGATGTGCTCATATAAATATAAACAATTAAGTAAGAATATTTTTAAGAAGTTAGATACAGAACATTGTTTGAGAGTCTGTTATAAAAAACAGTGACGACATAAGGTAAACCATTTTGCTTTGCAGTCTCAGTAGACCAGAGACACACATACTCAACCATATAATAGCTATGAGTGTAGAGGAAAAAAACCTCCTAATACTTCAGGATAGCTGAAGAAGTCTTGTCATATGAACTTCGCTGTTTGTAATTATGTGACTGTTCATGCCCCCATAGGAGGATAAAAACCTCTACCATTATGAGTAGGGTTGAATATCTTGTTTGTATGATTTTTCCTTCCGATTATCTTTAGTACTTCTCTGCATCTATTTTAACATAAGATATACACTCATGAGCTCATCATGAGAATAAGATTGCACCATTGTAAATTTTTGGGAAACAGCATGGCTTAAAAAATGCGCTAACAGTTATTTGAAAGCAGAGTTGAACCAAACTTTGAACTTTTCCCTGCAGCTCCAGCTACAGGATTCCTTTGTGTCCCACAGGAAATGCCATCACATTTCTCATCTCACTAATTTCATGTCATGCAGATTCTTCAAACACCCAAAGACTGGTTTACTAACCTGATGATGGAGATGAACAGTGTAATAAAGACTGTAATAGTGCACTAGTCTAAAGAGATGCTGTTCAGTAAACTTTTGCCCAAAGGCAAGTTTGTCATTCATGAAGTCTGTGTTGTCAATGAACCTGCTCCAGCAACGCTCTGCTGTCACAGCATAGCAAAACATGAGCCACAGATCCAGGGTATAATCTTCAACTCATCTTCACTGAAGTTCTTGTTTGTCCATATGGCAAAGATGATGATTGCTATGAGAGCACCTTGTACTGCCTTGCCACCACAGAAAAGGGGCTGTTTTCCTCTTTCCTGTGCAGTTTCCTCCAAGAAAGTAAAAAAAAAAAAAAAAAAAAAAAAAAATCCACATACAACTACTTGGAAAGTAAGTACGTTTCCAGTGTGCTGGAGTGGGTTGCACCTAGGATTATATCTGGACTGTAATAGTGGGAATCAAACCTTGACAAAGCCTCTATTCTGTCATTTGCCACCTGTCTCATTTTTATGCTTTTTGAGTGAAGGTGTAAGTACTGAAAAACAAGATCTCCCACTATTATCAGCTCACTGCTGGAGTATTTCACTAAACTCTCTTAATTGCTAAAGACTTGCATATCAATCCCTCATAAATACTACCTAAAATCAATTAGTGTCAGGGAACAGCTGCAATATTCACTGTAACTGGTCTTTGGAAAAACAGTTAGTTCTGAAAAATGGTAATAGTTTCAGCCTTCAATTGAAAGACTTAATAATCAACATTTTAATTTACTCTCCCTTCTTCCCCACAAAAAGTTTTAAGACAGGTTAACCTGTCAAGAGCAGCATTGCTACTGATCCAGCTGAGGCAGAGAAGGAGGTTGTGTATCCTCATTATTGCCATAATTGGCATCTGGAATATTTTCAAAAATTCTGATTTACTTTGTAACAGAGGATTGTGGCTGAATTTGTAGTTCGTTATGGTCTGTAGAGGCTTGTGAAATTCAAATATAAAACCTGTCAGTTAAACATTTCATGAAAAGCCCTACTTTATACTATTCCAAAGAAACATGAACAAGCGCTTGAGAGGATGAAAATCCACAATATGTTTTGGTAGCTTACCACTTACAGAAACATTAACATTGCCGGGCAGGCTTGCTCTGCGAGCTCTGTGAGCCAGCAGGATTCAGTTCTTAGCAGCATTCCAACACTCTGAAAAAACAGTCAGTCAGAAGCCTCTAGTATTTATGAATAATTAATGCTGGCTTTCTCATTTTTTTCCTTAGTTTTGCTTTTGTGTGGCTGTTAAACTGAGTAATTCAATAGACTGATAGAGATATGAATAGATATGCTAACTAGCGCCAAGGCTAACCTTTAAAGTTAGTTAAAGCTGTCAGCTTTCAATGAAGTATTTTCATTTTTCTTTTTCTGAACTGGAATACAAATATTATTTGTACACTTGGTGCCAGCAGGGGTGCCCCCAGGAATCTTCTTTTAAGATATTTTTTTCAACATAGAGAACAGGTTCAAGAAAGGTGTCAGGTTTACGATAATCATTTACAGTCCCTGTCATGGGAATGTGTTCATGTTGTGCCAGTAGCTTCTCTCAGTCTCA
Source organism: Caloenas nicobarica (assembly GCF_036013445.1). Classification (NCBI taxonomy): domain Eukaryota; kingdom Metazoa; phylum Chordata; class Aves; order Columbiformes; family Columbidae; genus Caloenas; species Caloenas nicobarica. The sequence goes on from NC_088284.1 coordinate 56,222,594, forward strand.
GTTCTCTCAGTTGTACCTTTCCAAGATTTTAATGTGTGAGAAAACGAAAAGGATCTTGTCAATCCAGCAGTTATTGTGTTGCATCCTCACTGGTCATTACTAAACTATGGATAGCTATGAAACCCAAGTAATTGACCCTAGAACCTGAACAAATCACAGTATTATTTCTGTTTGGCTGAGTCAGACACCAAAGTACAGGGAATGGAAACAAAGGGAGCAAAGTTACAAAGACCGAATTCCAACTTCTGGTAAGACATAACTGACTTCTTTTGCTCTTTTCTATTTTTTCCCTTCTTCCTTTTTCATTACCTTTGCATAAGAAGTGTCATCAAGTCTCTCCAGAGTTCAACATTGCCATTTCTGCATTCCTGTTCACATGAATGAGTACTCTGAAGCTAAATTTACAACCTGCTTTAAGATTTGCAGTTGGTCAGTCCTGTGAGGTTCTCAGCCCCAGCTGTTCTGAAAATACTTATACTTTAGACCCACCTCAAACTGCAGTTGCAACACTTGGAAGAAAGCCTGAATTTTCATTATAAACCTACACTTCTGATCAGGTTCACAAATAGACTGCCTAAACTAGCTACAGCTTGGACCTGTTTTACTTGATTTTGATATAAAAATTTGATCTCTGTAAAACTGAGAGTTTGTACTCAACCACGGTGATAAAAATTGTGTTCTTTTTTTCTTTTTTCAACAGAAATACGTATTATTCCAGCAGGGTAACTACACCAGAAAACTGATTCACTACTTCAAATTAAATAGACAGATTTTCAAAGTATAGCTTACCTGATTTTTATCATAGTTGGGCACTGAAATCTGACCTCCTAGAGTCAGGTACTCTAAGGACCTCAGACACCAACATATCAGGCAAGGACTAAGTTCAAGACCTAAAGCGACGAGGAAATATAACAGACAGACTGGGAAACTGTTGGACAACAGCAAGCCTTCACCAACCTCATTGTAATCTATACACAGTTTTCCTGTTGCAAATATTTTTATGTTGGTTTATCTGAAACTGGTTCAAAATTGAACACCAATCTTCGCTATCTTGTAATTTGATAACCGATCAGTATACTTTATAGAAATAAAAAAAGGTCATTACACACTGTGTATGACACAAAGTTCTCATCCTGAACTGTGCTATAACACGGTAATGTAAAATGTACATACTATATTACATAGAAAAGAGAATTTCAATGAAAAAAAGAAAAAAAAAAAAGCCTGTGATACCAAGCATATTAAAGGTAACCTCCATGTCTGAATTCTTTGGTATATAAGAGGTAGTGGGAGACACCCCAAAGAAACAAAGGCTCTTCATTTCCTCAGGTAACAAATTGATATTACTCCCACTGCTATTCATAACAAACTTACTACTGCAGTGAAATTACAGTTTATAAATAAAAGTTACGCAATACTCAGCTAACTTCTTTCCCACCATTATTTGTATTACAAAGACTCCTCTTTCTCAGCACTGTTTGCACTTTACCTATCTGCTGTTCAGGTCAAGTTTGCCTAGTAATTTGCTCTTGACCTTTCCTCCAGAACAATGAAGAAATATTCTTCCCTAGTTTAATATGTCATTTTGCTAGATCCTTGGCAGTTCCTTCCAACAACTTGTTTGTAAAGGATTTCCTGACCTTCAGTTTGCTCACATTTACTGTGGTTAATTAAACCAAGTTGAAAAATCTGGAAAAGATACCTGTCTCTTCATAGGTGATATCCAGTGAATAGTGCATCTTTCTGTACATATATAGGATCAGTCAGATAGTTCAGCAGACAAATTTTCCTCACCTTTTTCCATATATTTCCTCTACATTGGTATGAATAATTCAGTCCAAAACAGCGAACTTCAACCTATTTTGACTGCAGTTGACACAGGCACTTCTCAGGGACTAAGCCTGGGTAGCAATATCCAGGCTTTCTGGAGATATTTAGCTTCTGTATGAGTCTTTTTTGTTGTTGTTTTATTTAATTAATATTATTTAATACACACTTTCTGCCACCATAAGAAATATCTTAAAATATTGTATATTATTGGATCAGCTAACTGATTTATAATAGTTTCTAGCTAATTATGTCTTAATGTCTCTTAATTTAATCTTCTTCTTTTGTACACAGAGGGGGAAAGCAATAAAGTATTTTTCAGTAACTCCAAGCTAATAGTTAAAGTGTTCATATTAATCTACTGAGCATCTCAGCGTTTGGGCCAATTTTGCCTCTCAACTTCAGCTATTATTAACATTTCCAACAAAAAAATGACATTTTGCATTATGCTCTTTCATCCAGTCAGTCACACCAGGCTGGAAAAAAATATTACTCTTTGAAAGATGAATCTTCTACAAATCCCACACTGTGCAGAAGACCTAGCAAGGTCTTCAAAAGTCCTTCATGCCATGCTAAGAGAAAGGATGAGGATGGACCTGGAGAAACTAAGAGATATCACAATGCAACTTACATTTGCACACACAGAGAATATAAGCATATTTGAAAATAAATGCTATCACTTTTCTTATCCTTACCAATTAATGAGATGAGAGGAGACTGACAAAACTCATAAGATAGAAAACTTGCTCAAAGACAAAAAAACCCTGATTTGACCAAGACCCCACACTAGCCAATTGCAAAGCCAGTTACACACTGAACAAGCTCGAAATCAACATTCTCCATTACAACCATTTTGAACCACTACTCCAAGTGGTCAGACGTGAAACACACTTAAAATTTCCGCATTGCCCTTCACAATGAAAAGTGTAAAAACTATGCATTTCCATTACAAAATATAAATGTAACTTTTCATATAAAATGATGAAGTTCAACTGAGAAAGTACAAGTTCTGTTTTTTGAAGTTAAGTCAGATCAAACATTACAGCATGCCATCACTTATAATTTTAGTTTAGTTAACTACCATGGTTTTTAGTGTGAATTTACACCAATGACAGGAATTTCTGGTTTGGAGCAAGGAATAACTCGTATTTCAAATATCTGTGTGATATACTGTCGAGGTTTTGATTGCAGGGTGACAATAAAACCGTGGCGGATGTATTGTTAACCCCCACTCACCCCTTTCTCATTTTAGCCCCTCCTTCTCCCCCCTTCCCGCTAAGGATAGGCGATTGGGAGGGGAAGAAGGACCGAGAGAAGAGAATTGGAAAAATTAAAAATGTTTTACTAACGCTACTAATAAAAATAGAGAAAATAATACAAAATATACAAAACCAATCTTGAAAGTCCTGGCAACGGCTCCGGCAGATGTAGGGCTGGCACCCGAAGTCCTGGACTGGGCTCTGCAGCCAACCGGAACTGGATTCAGTCTGTCACTGGGCCTCAGTTCACAAGGACGACTCACAGGGTCCTCTCCTAATATCGACCATAAGGAGGGACGAGATCCTCATGATCTCCCACTTTTACATGAAGTATCACATGAATAGGATGGAATGCTTCATTGGTCAGTTTCAGTTCACCTCCTGCTTGCACATCTTGCGAGACGCATCATTATCAATGACCTTGCATACCATTGCTATGTCTACCAAAACATGTATCTAGCTTTCAGGAAAGTACAATTTGTAAGAAGACTTTAGCTCACAGAAAAACATCGCTAAAAGACAAACTTGTTTTTAACAAAACCAGGACATATACCTCTATGCAAATCTTATGATTTTTTATGGATATGACCACATGTGCCCATACCTTATTTTGGATAAAGGGTTGCATACCTACAGTCAGACATCTAAGGTCATTGTTGATTCTCTAACGTGACTTGAGCTCTTGGTCCCTCAGAGGCCATCCAAAGCTATATGATTTGGGAAGTGGGTAAAAGTGAGATGATTAAGAGTCCTGAAGTTGTAAAAGTCAATAATCCTGTGAAGTGTTGCAAAGTCACATAGTTATATGTAGGGTTCAAGTATTCTTTCTCCTACCCTGCTGCATTCCCAGAAGTCTCTAGACCATGTTGGCCTCCAAAGACATAATTTTTAAGGACTGCAGTCCCTTGGACAATGCATCTGAGCAATTTATTCTTTCTCTAGCCCAACATGGAAAAACTTCCTCTGTTCTATAGAACTTACAGAAGTCATTATCTCAATGAAGAATGAGTTGAGAATGAGTTTGTCAAGACTGAATAATCGCTTTCCACTTTGCTTCTCTCAGCCTTTGCATATCTCCTCATGTTTGGGAAGATGCACCAGTTTTTTTGGATTTCAGTTTCTTATCTCCCAGGGAAGCACTGACCTTTGGGAGTTTGTTCTTCTTGCTTGAAATATTATTGAAGGGAAATTAAAGAGTTCACCTCTGTCATTTGTGATCAAGAACTTGTGTTCAAGCAGAAACATTTGAAACAGAAATTGCTAGTTGACAATGCATAGTTATGAGCAATAATTTTCAAACCCTACAGTAATCTTCTCCTACAAGTTCCAGATGGGCACACAATGTTGGAACACTGTGGTTGTAACTCAGAATTTGCAGGTTTGTAAATCATTGTAAAAACCTACACATACTTAGTTCTATGAAAATATATCGCATTAGGCAGAGGCAATGTATAAATAAATATATTACACTTAAACTCTATCACAGCTGTAAGACTTCACATAGCAGGTCACAAGAATGAGCAAAAATGTGTAATTGCTAGAATGCTGCTAGCATTTGAGTTATTCAAGAAACTGCCTATTAACTCATCTTGTTTGTTAACTCTGACCTTCCAGACATTCATTTCAAATCAAATTGTGTTATTCCAATCATGCTATCAAGATCAACATTGCTATAAAAGGAAAAGTCATTAATCTGACAAAATCTCAGCATTAAGATCTCCAATGACATACGCTTTGTACTCCTCTAATATGCTAAACGATATGATTTGTTATCATTCATGTCGTATACAACAGTTATACTTTACAATTTATATTGACATGGTTGCAACAGGCAAGATGGATGAGATTAAAGGATGAAAGTGTTTCAGTATCAGTAACTGAAAAAAAGTCACGTTAGAAAATTGATACTTTTTCTTCTTCTTCCTAAAACCTATAGATTCATAATCCTTTCCTTAATGAAAGCTTCTGCTGCCTGTAGTTGAGTCATGGAACAGAGTAGAGGAAGTGTAGGAACAGACTACCAATTAAGAAAATGTATGGATTATTTGTCCAAGCAGGGCTTTATTGGCAAGAAGAGAGGTTTGTTACTTTGTTCTTAAATGAAAAGCCCGAAGAAAATTTCTGAACCTGGACCTAGAGGAAGCCAGACTTGGGGTGGGGGGGTGGGGGGAAGAAAAAAAAAAGGCAAAACAGTAAGAGGAAGACATCATCATACAAGTGCAATCAAATTGAATGAGAATCAGTGTCACCGTTCAGCCTCTGTAATGAAAGGGGCAACCTCTGCTGGTCAAGGTGAGGGGCTGAGGTCACCTCACATCAACAAAACTACATTTTGGTCTTCACATATCTTCTGGTGATGTTGGTTTGGAAGGCAGATAAATTTCAGTCTGAATAATTACTTTCTGTCTTTCTAAAATCCTCAAAGTGTAGTTTCAATTAAATACGGTAGTAATCTTCCTGCCTTGGCTCCAGGAGCCAAGTATGCTGCTGAACAGCTACTCTATTCCCCCAAAGCGATGATTGCGTTTCACTGATCAGTAGATTGAATTGCTTAATATTCCTTACATTTTCCAAAAGAATTTTCTAACATTTAGTTTGGTGTTGTAAACCACTTTAAAATTGTAACCTGCAAAACACAATGCTTTAATTTACAGTAATCATAAAGGTACCGGGTACATGCAACTAAGAACAAAAATGAAATAGATGACTGTACAGATCTCTTTACATAGCAGAATTTTGTACACTGTATATATTAATGCATATTATTCAGGTTCAAATTCCTAGATGTAAATTAAAAATAAACAACTTCATAAACTAAAATTACATACAAACAACTTAGTTAAAGTTACGTATCTAGTGATCCTACTGGATGTATTCATAGAAATCTCTCCATAAACTAGTAAATTGTAACAAAATGCTACCTAACAAGAACGGTATAATTTATACATTGTTCTTACACTATCTTTTTCACACTCCTTTTGCATGGGGCAACAAGAAATTGAATGTACAGAGATTAATTTAGGTAACAGTTACCACAATTCACAATTGCATTAGCACCTATTAAGAGTCATTGTTCTGTGGAAATTTTAATGATACATTCCTGAGTGAAGAAAAGCAGAAGATGATTAGAAATAAAATTGTTTCTATGTATGCTGACAGGACTGCTGAGCATAATTATACATTTCTTGGGCAACCTGTTTGGAGTTTACTCCATAATTTTATGTAAATTTTGAATAACTTAATTTCTTCAGGTTAAATGCTAACATGTTATTTCATTGCTCAGTTGAGTTGCATAAGTACTAATGGACATGTATTACAGTTGATGTAACTGGCATCAGATAAAAGTCTAGAGCATTTCAGAATGACAGACTTTAAAGTCATTGTTTTCTTCTGCTGCATTCTTGTTCCTGAATGAGCTGCCAACAATTTGAATCAGTTGCTACATGTTAGCTTTATTATCTATATCCAAAGCAAAACTCCATTCCAAGGAAAATATTCTTTAGGGCATTTTTTTTTTATTTTTCCCCTCCTTTTCCTAACTTGTGCATGGCATGATGCAGGCTTAAATCTGCTTATATAACTTCATGTAATACAGTTGCAGTAAGCTGTACAAAATAAAAAGACAAGCAGAAAAAAAAATCAAATACACTGAAGACAAATGAATCAGGGATGTGTAAAATCTGCCTGATTTACCTGGGTTTCAATGAACAATACAGCAAAAATTCTGGGACAACTGGTTGGTTCTCTTTTAGTTTCACACTGGAAGACAAAACTAAAGAAAACTTTCAGAAGCTTGCAGATTATGGAAAAGGAGGGAAGGAAGGGAGGAAGGGAGGAAGGGAGGAAGGGAGGAAGGAAGGAAGGAAGGAAGGAAGGAAGGAAGGGAGAAAACACCTCACTTTGCGCCTATTTTCTCCAATTCTTTTTTAACTCCTGACGTCACACTTTTCTTCAGTATCCTCCATATTGGGCTTAAATAGGCTCAAACTGAAGATGGAAGCCCACTATTCACAGCCTGAGAGAAAGACCACACTCTCACCTCCCACCAGAAGAGGTGTATAATTTTTTTTTCATGATCAGATGTCATTCTTGTTTCTCCATATCTACCTCATTTTGCTGACCTTGTATAGCTGCTTTCAGGATAGAGAGGGACGGGGAAATCTGCAGTAGAAGACTCTAATTTCTCCATTATTATTTTGTATTAACATGTTCCAGACCAAGCTCAATAGCATTGCTTAGATCTCTGTAACCTGAATTCTTTGTTGGACATTATGAATTAACACAGAAACCTTTCAGCAACATAAATTTGACTATCATGAACAAACAGGAGGGAACTGATACTTTGACAAAAAGCTCTTTAGTGTCAGGGAAATAAGATTTTTAAAACTGTAAAATATTAGACTACGAAAGGATACTACGTGAGATTATCGCAGCAAATGGTGGAGAGGAAAGATCAGTCAGCTGTTCTTTAGGTCTTCATGGAGAAAGGCTTGATCAAAGTCACTGGACAAGAAGGCTGTTGGGAAATGGTCTTGTGCTAAAAGTCAGTGATTCCTTTGCAAGATTTCACCTTGCAAGCTCTAGGTTTCTGATGTTTCCCAATTATGTGCATGTCTTTCTTTCCCCTTTTGCTACAAATGAATCCAATAATATTATCTGTCCCAGTAGCAAAGAGGATTTTTAAGACTCTCTAGGCTGGTTTATCTATTGTACTGGAAGAGATATGAAGAAGTGAAACTACAGGATGTTTCAAAAAGAAGGACTTAATTTCAAAGCAGTGCAGATTTCAGATTGGATCCACCTTTTTGAAACATCCTGTAGTTTGACAAATTGTAAGTGTGAAAAATAAGCAAGTGTACAAGTGTAAATATGATGCCCAATAAAGAAATAATCTATTTTCCTTTAGCAAAACAAACAAAAAAAAATCAGGAACTTAGTCACCAATGGTTGCAACTGCTCAGTAAACAGGAAAGTGATTTTGCTTCCCTTAACCATTTTTTTTTGCCTTGTGACATAGGATGGATCTGCAGCTAAAGTTCAAAGTTGAAATCCAGCTTTCTCCAGCAATTAGCATCAGCCTATCTGCCATTCGCATGATCCTAGATTTTGTCATCATGAACCAGAGTGCTAAACATGGTTAAAAGAGGTCATCCGAAAACTGAAAAAGGAAAAAAATAAAAGAATAAAACTTTCTGTGCTTGCTCAGATTCCTGTTCAAGTAATGTTCGATATAATAAGATATGATACTAGGTAGAGGAGAATATTGTTCATAGATGAAGCCTCTTTCAAGGGAATTAATTTCACTTCAATCACTAAATTTTTGATAATTTATCATTCTAAAAATGGTGATGACTGATATCACAACAGACCCATGAAAGGAATTTCTAGCTAAACTTCCTTCACTTACTGGTATCCACTTGTAGTTATTGCCTTTCTTTAATTCTATCGCTACTGTACTCCACAGAGTACTTTATTCTAAGTAGTAAAACATATTTACTAGCTCTGAGGATTTTTAGAGATAATTTGATTTTACATTTAGTCACAAACAGAACTGCTTTGTTGGTATGGCAGCTGTCATGGACCTTAAAGAAAAATCAATTTTTGGTGAAAGTCTTGGTGGAACTTAAAACCTTCTCTGTGGACCAGCAGGCAAATGATTGATTGGTTTTAATGGAAGCATGAGAACACATATCAGAATAATTTAGTGTTCCTAGGACTTTGAAAGCCACAAATAACATTTTAAATTATTTCATAAATACTCTGTCACAGTAAGAAAAAAAAAATCCAAACACAATAGCCTGAATTGCTAATCACAAAGCTGCTAAGTAGTCACTTCTATTTCATTTTGATGTGGACTCTAGTTTAATGTTGAGAGAAACTGATGTCAATCTTTTAATTTTTGTATAACATCCTTATCCTCATTCTTCTCTTTCCCTCCTGATTCCTGAACCCTTACGACAACACAAACCAAAATAAAGTTCTTGGTTCCATTTGAATTCCATAAATCATTTCCCTGTATTTGCCACTTTGATCATTCCCTCTTTGCACCTTGTTTGGCACAAACAACCCCAGCCTGCAGATCTCAAATGTTTTCTAGTCCATCCCTCTTGCTGGTGATGGAATCAACTATACCAGTGTTACCCAGAAGAAACGTTCTTTAATCTATTTAAGAACAGTCAGCAAAACTTCATATTAGTATAGAGTTTGTTTTTTCTGATATCCAAAGGGAATCTTGCTTACTCCAGTGCTATTCTACTGTTTCCTAGAATAAAAGCTTAATAAATTGAAATAAAAGATAATAATAATAAATTTTTAATGAAAAGGAAAATAAAGAGAGATAAAACTTAAGAAAAACAAGTGATGCAAATGCAAATAATTTCTCACCGTCAACCTACCAACGCTCAAACAGTCCCCAAGCAGATGGCCCCCAGCCAGCCTTCCCCCTAATGTGTTGAAGAACTTCATGTCATATGATCTGGAATATGCCTTGAGCCAGTTGGGGACAGCTGTCCTGGCTGTGTCTCCTCCCAACTTTTTGTGCACTCCCAGCCTATTTGCTGGTGGGGTGGTGTGAGGAGCAGAACAGGCCTTGACTCTGTGTCAGCACTGCTCAGCAACAACTAAAACATTCCTGAATTATCAACACTGTTTCCAGCACAAATTCAAAACAAAGTCCCACACTAGCTTCTATTAAGAAAAGTAACTACTCCAGACAAAACCAACACAGCATCTTGTATTTTCAATCTGTTCTTCCACACTGACACACGTGTATTCGTCTTAGGTCATGGCTTCCCAGCAAAGTTCACATCTCTTTTCACTACTCTCATGTAGGCCATATGTACCCAACTTTTTCATTAAAATGTGATGTAATATGTCCAAAGTCTCACCATCCCATTTTCTATCTGGATTTAAGAGCAAATCATTGTATGACTGATCACTACTCTCTCCAGATAGACAGAATCAAAGGCTAGCAGCTCTGTTTCTCTGTAGGATGATCTAGAAAAGAGAGTCAAATGCATTTTGTTAAGACAGTTAAATTACATCTTTAAAGACAAGCAAATGTAGGTCAAGGAGAAGGGAAGTATGTACAATACTACACAACAGAAGTCAATACTGATTTGTCTGACTTAATTATGGGATGATGATGTGCTTTTTTTCCATAGAGAAAAGATAATATGGATAGTTAGCAACTCTGCTTTCTTTTCATAAAGCCTTATCTCTCAACTCATTTCTTACACACCTTGATGGGATCACATGTTGGCAAGATACAACACAAACAGGACTTCATTGAGGCAGAAAAATCACAGAACAAGCTTTCACTTAAGCTGCAATATTAAAAAAAAAAAGAAAAGAAAAAAAAAAGGAAATTAAGAACCCTCAGAAATTTTCAGATACACTATAATAAACCCACTACTGCTAATAGGTGTAAATCAAAAAGTACAGCTATGCATGCTGCCATTGCTATCATTCTGAGCATGTCACTATTTCTGCTTCCTCTGCACGGTTTGAATGCATTGCATTCCCAGAGCTGAAACATGGCACAGAGATTGCCAGCCAGGACACTATCTTTAAAATAAAGTCCAGTGGATTTTTTATAATGGACTTACCTAAGGGAAAGCTCTATTCACAGTGCAGTACAATTAAAGAGTTTAAAAGTATTCACTCATGGGTACATGTTAGGAATAAATGTACTACAGGGTAAAACACTGTAAAGGAACACAGAGTGACAGAGGATTTCAGTGACACAAAGTTGCATGTAGAACCTCAGTATCTCCTGTGAACGCTTGCATCTGTACTACTTTTGCCTAGGCTGTATACAAGAGATGAGGTGCTAGAGACAGGGCAAAAGACCGTCTGTAATTCTGTGATCATTATACAGATTCAGCTACTAGATAACTAAACTTAGCAAAGTCACAAATCAGGCTATCTTCAGTACTTAGAATCATAGAATAGCTTGGGTAGGAAGGGACCTTCAAATGTCATCTAGCCCAATTCCCTGCAATGACCAGGGACATCTTCAACTAGATCAGGTTGCTCAGAGCCCTGTCTAGCCTGGCTCTGAATGTCTCCAGGGATGGTGCATCTACCACACCTCTAGGCAATCTGTTCCAGTATTTTACCACCCTTGTAAAAATTTTCTTCATCATGTCTAGCCTGAATCTCCTCTCCTTGAATTTAAAACCATTAGCCTTTGTTCTATAGCAACAGGCTCACCTAAAAAGTCTGTCACCATTCTTCTTATAGGCCCCTTTTAAGTACTGAAAGGCTGCAATAAGGTCTCCCTGGAGCCTTCTCTTCTCCAGGCTGAACAACCCCAACTCTCTCAGCCTGTCCTCATAGGAGAGGTGTCCATCCCCCTGATCATTTTTGTGGCCTCCTCTGGACCCTGTCCAACAGGTCCATGTCTTTCCTGTACTGAGGGCTCCAGAGCTGGATGCAGTACTGCAGGTGGGGTCTCACCAGAGCAGAGTAGAGGGGCAGAATCACCTCCCTCGACCTGATGACCATGCTCATTTTGGTGCAGCCCAAGACACGACTGGCCTTCTGGGCTGCAAGCGCACAATGCTGGCTCATGTCCAGCCTTCCATTCACCAGTATCACAAGTATTCACAAGTCCTTCTCTGCAGGGCTGCTCTCAATCCCTTCATCCCCAGCCTGTATTGATACCACGGGTTGCCTCGACCCAATGCAGGACCTTGCACTTGGCCTTGTTGAACCTCATAACATTCACTTTGGCCCACTTCTCGAGTTTGTCTAGGTCCCTCTGGATGGCTTCTTGCCTGTCAGGCATGTCAACCGCACAACTCAGTTTGGTATCATCCACAACCTATGTCATTAATGAAGATATTAAATTGTACTAGTCCCAGTAGAGACCCCTGAGGGATACCACTTGTCACCAGTGTCCATCCAGATATTGTGCCATTGACCCGTAGTCTCTGGGTGTGACCATCCAGCGAGTTCCTCATCCACTGAACGGTCCACCGATCAAATCTATACCTCTCCAATTCAGACTGAAGGATGTTGTGGAGGACCGTGTCAAAGGCTTTACAGAAGTCCAGATAAATAGCATCCATAGCCCTTCCTTTGTCCACTGATGTAGCTACTCGGTCATAGAAGGCCACGAGGTTCGTCAGGCAGGACTTGCCCTTGGTGAAGACACGCTGGCTGTCTCGAGTCAACTCCCTCTCCTCCATGTGCTATAGCAAAGCTTCTAGGAGGATCTGTTCCATGACCTACCCAGGCAAAGAGGTGAGGCTGACAGGTCGGTAGTTCTTGCTGTCCTCCTTTCTACCCTTTTTAAAATGGTGTGATGTTTCCCTTTTTCCAGTCACCAGGGACTTCATCTGAATTCCATGACTTCTCAATTATCATGGAGAGTGGTTTGGCAACCACATCAGCGAGTTCCCTCAGGACTCTGGGATGCATCTCATCAGGTCCTATAGACTTATGTATGTTCAGGTTCTGTAAGTCGTCACGAACCAGATCCTCACTCACAGTTGGAGTGACATTGCTCCCCCAGTCTCTGTCTTGCAGTTCTGTAGTTCATTTTCCAATTGAGAAGTGTGAGAAGAGTGCCATGTAGGCCATCGTATTATCGAAAAAAACCCAAAACTTCCCAGAGAATATGGGAGGAATGTTTCTCTCAAGTGTATTTTTTTGGGTTTCTTGACAGGGAAAAAAAAAAAAAAACATTCTTGGTGTACTCCGTGCTTCAGTGCTTCAGGCAAAGAGGGAAGTTGTGATATTTTTTCTGTAATATTTACAACAATAGAGCCCTAAACATAGACTGATGAAAAGGACTTAGGGTCTGTTTCTGGTGATGCCACTTACGGCAGACAAATACTGTAAATGTACTTCAATGGAATCAGATCCATAATAGCTGCAGCACATCTCTGTTGTAGCACTGGGGATATTTCACCAAATTGAACCTCCAGTGATTTCGGGCATTTCCATTAGTAGGCTTCCTTTCATGTCTAAATGGACTGCATAAACCTGCACACTTCTAAGTAGAGACCATCACACCTGTGATGTGGAGACAGGCATGTTGGTTTTGCCAAAGAGCCCTATAATATCCTTGTGTTTTGTAACAGTTTTTCAGATGGCCTCTGGACCAAAACTGTTGATTCTGACAAATAACACTTTACAGGCAGTTAGGTTGCAAAGTAAAGCAAATACTTTCTAGTGTTACAGTACATATTTAAACAGCAAATTCATCTGAAATGCAACTATACATAGAAACTGATGTTTGCTAAATGTAATGCACATAAATCAGAGAGGGCATGCAGGAATAATATACAGAGGAGATCGAGGCAGATCACTCCATTTTCTATCAACTCCACTTGTATTAAAAGGAAGAAGATGCCTCCAGTCATTATGAAAAGAAGAGCCTCCAAACAATAATTACTAGCCATCCAGGCTTGTCTACCTCACTTTGCAAAGAAGATGAATCAGTAACCCTCAAACACAAAATATCAGGTTTGTTTTACCAAACTTTACCACAGCTACCATTACCTCACATCATCAGTGCTAACTGTTCAACATGATGATGAAAAGGGCAGTATTGTGTCATCACTTGTGGAAAAACTGCAACAGACATGTTGTAGAGAATAGAGACGAGATATAAATTATGCTGACTAGAAACTGAGTGAATAGAGTGGACTAGAAGGATGTAATGGAAGAAAAGCTGCACTTTTCACAAGCTTGAAGAGGCCAGGAATCAGCTTTCAAACACTAAGGATATATTTGAGCTAAGATTTCCTACTGAGAGCAGACTGTACATCACCATGAGGTGTGGCACTGTAGCATGCCCTACCCCACAAAACCTCGTAGCTAGGAGTTCCTGGTACTTGAAACAACATTTCAGGCACATATTCTTCCATGAGTTTTTTTGTGGGAGGTGAGTCACCTCCTGGTTGTTGCAGCAGAGCAACTAATTAAATACGAGTGAGCAAGGAGCACAGCGACAGTTAACGTAAGTTTTGCTGCAGAGCAGGGGGGCAGACCCAGCAGACCTGGCACAGGCAAAGCCACGGACAGGCTGTTGCCAGGAGATTAAACGGCCCCAAGGGAGTGCAGGCAACTGGGAGTGCAGTAAACAGGGTCAGCAAACAGGGATGAGGCAGTTAGCATGGCAATTCACAGAGAAGGGCGAGCGGCAAGGTTGAGCAGCAGGGAGGACCCTGCCACTTCAAACAGAGACTACGACCTGCTAGCAGGGAGCTAAGTACAGCAGGAGGCATGGTATCTACCCGGAGAAGAGCAGTGCCTTCAGCATCCCTCACAATCCCTCCGGCTGCATGAACTGATGCAGCCACACAAACTGAGCTTGGGAGGGAAGATGCAGCTGCCCAGGTCCCAGGCTGCAGAGCGTGCCCGAGTTTCTGCTCTGGGACTGACAGCAGCAGCGAGCTCGCCTGTGAGCCATGTGCCCAAGTGAAGGAGCTGCTCAGCCTGGTCACAGAGCTTAGAGAGGAGGTGTCCAGGCTGAGGAGTATCAGAGAGTCAGAAAAGGAAAATGACTGGTGGACTCACAGTCTACCATTCCTGATGCAGGAGGAGAAACCAACCATGGCACCAGATACAAAGGACCTCCTACCCTCTCACCACCAGGCTGTAAGGGGTGACCCAGAAGATGGGGGAGGATGGAAATGGGTTACTACTCAGGACAGCAGCTGAACACACCCTCAGCCTGCCCCACCTGCCCAGGTGCCTGTGTACAACAGGTATGAGGCCCTGGAACTGGATGGGCACACAGCTGATGCTGCTGCTGAAGATCCTTCTGGGCAGGAGGGGTCCTCTAAACAACCCACACCCAAAATGAAACCCAGCAAACCCTTTAAAACCTCACATGTAAAGAGAAGAAGAAGGGTAATTGTCATAGGCGATTCCCTTCTGAAAGGAACAGAGAGCCTGATATCCTGACCTGACCCAACCCACAGGACAGTGACTTAACAACTCCCCAGGCAGTTAAGGTCCTCTGACTGTTACCCACTCTTGGTATTTAATGCTGGCAGGGAAGAGACAGGACAAAGTAGTATTAAGCAAATCAAAAGGGATTTCAGAGCTCTGGGGTGGTTGGTCAATGGCTCAGGTGCTCAAGTGATTTTCTCCTCCATCCTTTCAGTAGTGGGCAGGAATACAGAAGGGAACTGGCAGGCCCAACTAATCAACACATGGCTATGTGACTGGTGTCATCGATGGAACTTCGGGTTTTTTGACCATGGGGATAGCCAGTCCTTTGCAAGGTGTCCTGGCACACAATGGAATGCACCTCTCACAGAAGGCGAAAAGGGTGTTTGCTCAGGGGACAGCAAGACTGATTGATAGGACTTTAAACTAGATTGGAAGGGGGAACGGGGCAGTACCAGACCAGTCAGTGATTAGCAGTGGGATGGCACACCAAAGCTTGAGGAGATGCTTGGCAGCGAGATTCCTCAGACTGTGCCATGAGGTGAAGGGCACAATCAACCACACTTGAAGTGCTTCTACACTAATGCACGCAGCATGAGGAACAAGCAAGATTAATTAGAAGCCTTGGCCCAGTCCCAGGGATATGATATAATTGGCTTTAGTGAAACCTGGTGGGGTGAATCCTGTGACTGGTGCACCATGATGGATGGTTACAGGCTATTCAGAAAGGACAGGTATAGTATGAGAAGCTGGGGGTGGCACTGTGTGTAGCGGAGGGGCTGGAGTGCATGAAGCTGGCAATTGGCGATGGCAAAGTTGAGAGCCTCTGGGTAAGGATTAAGGGTCAGACAAATAAAGCAGATGTTGTCGTGGGTGTTTACTATAGGCCACCCAGCCAGGATGATGACACTGATGAGTTATTCTCTAATGAACCAAGCAAAGCCTCCAAGTCATCTGCCCTTGTCCTTATGGGGGACTTCAACTTGCCAGATGTCAGCTGGGAATATCACACAACTGGCAGAAACAGGTCCAGAAGATTCCTAAAACTTCTGCATTGGTGCAGATACTAAGGGAACCAACCAAGAAAGGTGCTTTCCTGGATTTGATTCTCACTAACAGAGAGGGTCTTGTAGGAGAAGTGGCAACTAGTGGCTCCCTTGGCCACAGTGACCATGAAGCAGTCGGGTTCAAAATCTTTGCTAATAGGAGGAAAACTGCCAGCAAGACCTTAACACTAGACATGAGGAGAACAGACTTCAGGCTGCTCAGAGAACTACTTAGTAAGATTCCCTGGGAAGAAGCTTTTGAAGGTGTTGGGGTCCATCAGTGTTGGTTGGTTTTTAAGTACCACATACTAAAAGCACAGGACCAGGCAATTCCAAAATGCTGAAAATCTAGCAGGTGAGGCAAAGAGCCAGCTTGGTTGAGCAGGGATCTTCTTCTTGAAATATAAAAGAAAAAGAAATTACGTGGTTAGTGGAAGCAAGTTCAGGCAACATGGGAAGACTACAGAGATGCTGCTTGGCATTGTAGGGAGGAAATTCGCGCTGCCAAAGCTCAGTTAGAATTGAAGCTGGCCAGTGCTGTGAAGGACAATAAAAAAGGCTTTTAAAAATATATTAATGGCAAAAGGCAAACTAGAAATAAAATGGGCCCATTACTTGATAAGTATGGTCACCTTATTAACAGGGACATAGACATTTAATGCTTTCTTCACCTCGGTCTTCAACACCAATTGTGGACTTGGGGGCCCCCAAAACTCTGGGCTAGGAAACCATGGCTGCAAGAACAACAAACTCCCAATCAATTCAGAACTTGTACGGGATTTGCTACTACAGCTAGATCCCTACAAGTCAATGGGGCCTGAGGGTACTTAAAGAGCTGGATGACATCATAGTGAGACCTCTCTCTGTGATTTTTCTATGCTCTTGGAAATCTGAAGAGGTCCCAGTTGACTCGAAGCTGGCAAACATTGTCCCAATCTACAAGAAGGGCAACAAGGATGACGCTCGCAACTTCAGGCCTGTCAGTCTCACTTCTGTTCCTGGCAAAATCATGGAGAAGATTGCTCTGGGAATCACTGAAAAACATCTGAACGACAACGCAGTCATTGGTCCCAGCCAGCACTCATGAGGGGAAAGTCTTGCTTAACAAACTTAATTTCATTCTACAAGTTTAACCACCTAGTTGACCTAGGAAAGCCTGTCGATGTGATCTTTATAGATTTCAGTAAAGCCTTTGATACCGTCTCTCACAGTATTCTCCTGGACAAGATGTCCAGCACACAACTGGATAAACACACAATGCAGTGGGTGAGTAATTGGCTGATGGGCTGGGTTCAAAGGGTTCTAGTAAATGACGTAATGTTGGGCTGGTGAGCAGTCACTAGCAGGGTTCCGCAGGGATCCATCTTAGGGATAGCACTCTTTATATATTTATATCTTTAAATGTCTTTATAAATTACTTAGACTCAGGACTTCAGGGGTTACTTAGTAAGTTTGCCAAAGACACAAAATTTGGAGGAGCTATCAACACCCTTCGGGGATAGAGAGGCCCTGCAGGAGGATCTGGACAAATTGGAGAACTGGGCAATCACCAACTGCATCAAGTTCAACACGGGCAAGTGCCAGTTATTGCACCTGGGACATGGCAATACTGGCTGTACATACAGACTGGGGTCAAGATGCTGGAGGGCAGCTCCACAGAGAAGGATCTGGGGTTTCTGGTTGACGGCAAGTTGAACATGAGCCAACAGTGCCCTGGCAGCCAAGGGAGACACCTGTGTCCTGAGTGCATCCAGCACAGCATTGCCGGCCAGGCAGGGAGGTGATTGTCCCGCTCTGCTCTGCACTGGTGCGGCCTCACCTGGAGCACTCTGTGCTGTTCTCGGCACCACAGTATAAAAAAGATATTAAGCTACTGGAGAGTGTCCAGAAGAGGGCTATGAAGTTGGTAAAGTGTTTGGAGAGGGAGCTGTACGAGGAGTGCCTAAAGTCACTTGGTTTGTTCAGCCTGGAGAAGAGGAGACTGAGGGGAGACCTCATTGTGGTAACAGCTTCCTCACAAGGGGAGAAAGAAGGGTAGGCACCGAACTCTTCTCTTAGCAACCAACACCACAACCCAAGGGAATGGCAGGAAGATGTGCCAGGAGAGGTTTAGGTTGGACATTAGGAAAAGGTTCTTCACCCAGAGGGTGGTGGAGCACTGGAACAGGCTCCCCAGGGAGGTGTCACAGCCCCAAGCCTGACAGTATTCAAGAAGAGACTGGACAACACCCTCAAACACATGGTGTGAACTCGGGGGTTGTCCTGTGCAGATACAGGAGTTGGACTCAATGATCTTTGTGGGTCCCTTCCAACTCAGGACATTCTATGATCCTAACGAAAACTCCAAACACACTATTTAGCAGCTTGGGGATTTGGATTTTTCAGAGTGTGGGGGACACGGACTGAACTACTATTTTCCTGTGGCACAGGTTTGCTGAGGGTTTTGTTAGGAAACTGATGGTATTTGCACTTCAGTCTAATTTAGATTCCCTGGCGGCTGGGTCTTGTAAAAGACCAAGAAAACATTACAGCTTGACCTTCCTCACACTGGAGCTCAGGGTGCACAACCTGAAGAAAGCAAGCCATAAGCTGGACTGCTACTCTGTGCAGAGAGCCAAGGGACCAGCCTTTGCCTCACACTTTCACTGTGTCCGTTAAACTTTTCCTTAAGAAAGTGTTCATGGGAGAAATGAGTGAAATGTGTATTCTCAGTGTTTGCAACTCTGATATTACTCTGAAGACTGAACAGTTCACTTTTGGCCCCCTTCTTATACTGTTTTCTTTACAGACTGATGAAAGGGAAAGGGCTATCCTATGTGTGGATCAAGGGAGTGACCCTCGCTCCCCTTCTCCTGCTCTGCCAAGCACAGACACTGGGCAGTATAAAATGTTAACAAGGAAAAAATCAAGCAAGTACAACCACATTTCCTTACCAGTTGTCAGAGTGCTCACATGCTCTATCATTGGCTGTGGTTCAAGGGACTGGATGAAGAAGAGTAGGCTGACAGAGGATGTTGGAGCAAGCAGCTTTTGCTGTAGATGGTATGAGTTGGCAGAAGCAGCTGATCACTCCTCCAGCAAAGGGAAAAGGTGAGAAGTGGCATATCAGATTTCCTTCTACAGGCTCTTTAACAAACAGACATGTCCTTGTTTTGTCAGCCACCAGTAAACATCCACTTTCCCTGCTTCATAAAGGGCCTCATTATGTTAAAACAATTTAAGGAAAGAACAGGTGTTTCATTTGTTTTATTTTGTTTTGAAGAACAATGCTAAACAAATCAAAACACAAAAGCAAGAGAAAGACAAGAGTTTTGCTGCAGGCACTTGGAGCAGTGCAAAACACAGAGAGAATACCAACAAAGCCTGACTCAGGTTGCTCTGCCTGCACTGGGTGACAGACAAGGTTTTGGAAGCCAGTTCAATGAGGACATGAAAGGGATGTTTCAAGATCCACCCATTTCAAATAGTGCTTTTATCTGTCTAAGGATTACGTTACTTTAATCCTAACCTCATACAGATGAAAAGCAATACATTCATCATCTTCAAACAAGATGGCTGTATGTGTGTGTGTTTTCTATGAGGAAATTTTATTGAGGTTAGACTGATCATTCACTATTAAAAATAAATAAATAATATAAATAAATAAATAAAAATGGATGTTGTGGCTTGCTTTTTTTTTTTTTCCCCTGGGAGATTCCTTTCACAGAAGCAAATAGCAAACTGTCATCTACACAATGCAAAAAAAATCACACAAAACAGGAAAAGCAGAAATGGAAAACAATTATTAGATTTCATCAGTATGCCTCTACAATTGCTTGACCTCACTTCTGCTGTGCATTTCTTCTCCATGTTATATCTTGTCTTTTTATTATCAGTGTGGTATATACAAAATATTACACGCAGTATAATTTGAGGTTCTAATGTGTGCTTGGGTAGGATGACTGTGTCTATTGAGACTCCTAGATTATTCCTATTAGGGGGTGAATGTCACGCTATTTGTCATCCAAAACGTAATTTTCCCTAGACTTATATTAAGGTCTCATATTTTATGATAACCTCTGTATTATGTTGATCTGGGCATTTTTCATGAACCCATTCATCAGACAGGTACCTCCAGTGGTAACCGCAGGCTTGCAAAATTTTACTTGCTTTCAGGGTGAATAAAATATTTTTTTTTCAGCTTCCTTAGTGATACCTAAAGAGCATTTGACTCCTTGTGAGCATGCTAATAAAATTCCAGGGCAAGCTTTGCACATATTAAGAAGGATATATATAGGAGTTAATTTATTGATCTTAGAAAACACTATGTCAGAAGGGAATTAAATTTAGCCTGGACTAAATGTTATTATCTGGCAGCTGTCTGTAGCCACTGATCTCTAACTGTGCCAGAATTTAACACCAAATTAATACAGCCAAACAGTTAAGAGGTACAGTGTTTGGGATTTTTGATGTGATTCACTATGATACATTTTTACATGGGTGAATGGACAACTGTGTGAGAAGGATGACCAGGTTTGAATTAACTGAAAATTCAGCTTTACACATGGCATAGCATGAAGAGGAGACCCACTGGAAGAGAAAAGCTTGCATATTATAATTAATAAGCATTAAAACAATTTGCAAGGTGTCAAATATTGTTTAGAAATTGTACCAAAGCTTCACAGGATAAGGGTCAGGGACTGGCCCCAAGGATGGCACACTCAATTATAACTAATATTTCAGATCCCTCTTAGGTTTCAGAGAAACTTGTGATCCTAATTGAAATTAAATTGAGGGAGGTGGAGAGAGATGTCTCTTGCCAAACTATAAACTGCAATAAAACGCATCAGATTTAGCTGTGAGTGCTAATTTCTTCTTGTGAAGCACTCTGAGGAGCTTATACAGACACTAAATCAAATCCACAGCTTTATCTGACTAGGTGAGGCCTCAGCACTATAGTCAGGAAGCAAAACAGATGCAGATACTTTTGCCAACAGCATGCATTTCTTGTGGATAAAGGGAGCAATTTTCTGTTCCCTCAGGTGCTGCTCTATGCTAGCATTCAGTAAGCCTAACAAAAAATCCCAGCTGCTCTCACCTTGGAGGAAGAAAACACAAACAACTCTAAACAAATCAATCTAACATTTCCTATAGCCTCTAGTCTGGAGCACAGTCAATTCTTTTCTGTCTCCTCCCCTTTTTTACATAATAAAAATCTACTGTTCCTGTCATCCCCAATACGCTACAAGCCAGCAAGTGTAAATTCAACCATTCATATAATTTGAATGATAATCGAAAATAAGCAGAAAAAGAGGATAAATTTATCAAACTTGTGAGAATATTCTAGGAAAAAAGGAATTTCCTGAGGTAACTGTCCTTGACCTGGCTCTTTAATCGAGTGAAATTTCATCACTTTATCTAATATCATGCTTCATGCTTCAGGCTCCCAGCAATTCTATTTTAGTGTGGTCTAATGGGCAGCTGACACATCCACTCAGCACCAGACTGCATAATATGTGCTGACACACTGTGTGGTGAGCACCCTATTGAGAGCTTTTTATTTGTGCCTGGCAAGGAAAAAATCACCCAGTAAAGTCTCTTTATAACAATTTCAGCCTCAGTTTTCAGGGCCTCCTTGGACTCTACATTTTGAGAGGTTCAGAAGCATTTCCAGGGAAATTCAGTCACTTATTTAGGTGGCTGTACATTATCTGACTTTAGGTGAGAGGTTGTGAAAGCACTGGTTATGGTTGTCTGAAACCTGAATCTAGATAGTGTAATGAAGAGTGTCATTCTAACTGCTTTGGAGCCAGCTCTTCTCAGAACCCCTGATTCAACTTGATATTCTGAGGTTAACGCACTGCATTGGGACTGAAAATAGGAATGCACAAGAAAAGCTTTTATATTTATTCAGTTCAGTAAGCATGGCAAACTCATCAACAGCTATTTGTACAGTGTATCATGGTAGGACTTACTTTGATGTTCTGATTTATGCTTGCTATTTTTCCTACAGTACTACTTTAGAGTAGAAACGAACTGAAAAAAAAAAAAAAGGCAGATGAGACTCTCAACATAATAGCAAAGGACATTATCATAAACAAAGCAACATGAGAAAATAAAGGAATTACACAATCGTAGTGATTCTGACCTCTCAAACTCATGTAGAAATCAAATCCACTATATAGAGACCAAGGAATATGTTTCCTATACACATACGAAGAGCTAACTTACTAAGATACTTCTCTTACTTATTAGCTATGGGTAAATAGGTAGTGTGTAAAGCAAGTTATATGCACACTGAGATAATAAAAGAATAAATGCACATGAACAGAACTGATTAAAACCTATGCCTCATCAAACCATCCACACTGCAAAGTATACCCAAATTATATCTAGACATACAATTACTGATCACCTGAGTACTTGGAGTGGAAACAAAATTTATTTTGAAAACATTGTGGGAGAATGATTCTATGTTTCTATAGAAGGTATTTCTACTCTTTCATCTAACCTTAATATGTGTTTTAGAACTCATGCATTTTCTACAAGGAAACATATGAAATGAGCAAATAAACAATGTATGTGTATTATCCACAAGTGTACCTTGCAGGAAGCACGTTTTGACCTTGATAGTGTTACAAAAGTAACCTTGGCTTTTTCAGTCTCTTACTTTAGAATATTCAAAGTCAGATCTTTTAATAATTGGCTATTTGGGAGAAAATCACTTGAAAATTCTGTAAACAGGAAAAAGGTCAACCCTTTTAATAAACTTAAAGACATAAGCTATGTTTGCCATTGATGATACATATACACTTCTAGAATCAGAATTGTTGAGTTTAAAAGCTACTTTACTAGGGACTGTTCAGACACAGGTTGTTTTGGTGAAAAAACTGCGTATATTACTAATACTTTAGAATTGCAGTTTGCAAGGAAACAAATGTAGAAAAACTGCTTATCTTTTTTTTCCTTTTTCTCCAAGAAAATTAAACTCTGAAGGGCTAAATCCAGTTTTCAGTGTTTTAAATTGTGTCAGGTTCAGATTCATTATTATCTGTGCCAATTTTATTCGTTTATTTTGCATGACTGAGTACTTTCTTGAAATACTTTAAATTCTCCTTTTTCCCCAAGTAGAAAACAGAAGGTAACAAAACAATTTGTACCAAGACAGTGTCCAAATTGCCACTATCTCACATAGTTCAAAGTTATTGATGTGTAAGAAAAGATTAAATAACTAAAAACTGAATTTTCTTCTAAAAGATGATAGTATGTATTATTTGCTAGCAGTATAGTTGATACGTGCACTCAGTAAATATACACTCATTTGTATATGCAGGTGTACGTTTATCTACCCACCCATATATAAAAAGGCTAGTACATATACGAGCATGAAAGTCTCCATCACGAAAAAGAAAAACAAATCTCTTAAAAATAAGAAAACATTAGAAACGCAGCAGTTTCAGTCACTTCAGAAGCATTAACTTTGCCATCTTGTACAGACAGGGAGCTGTACTTTCAGTGTGTGTAAAATACTTGCCAATCTTTAGCGCAAAGTAGACAGGGTGTGCCATGAGCCAAATAATAAAGTCAAGAAGAACCTAAGTCTCTTAATTTCTAGATATTTTATTTTACCTGTGTAAGCTTCCTTGCAAATTAATATAATTTCATTTCAGTGTGATTTCCAGTTATAGAGAGCATCCTTTCAGGGGAACTAGAGGAAGGAAGACCTAGCTTTTAATGAAGAATGCAGCTACATGCCATGATGTCTGCAGCAGTTTTTCTGTATGTGCTCTGGAGATAAGTTGCTTTTCACACCACGGTCCTTGGTCTCACCTTTGCCTCACAGGTGTCATGCACAAACTACTACACCATCAGTATGGCAATTGGTATGTGGTTGAGATAGTAGAGTGAAGTGACAAAAGAAGTGAAAATTATCACCCAGAAAGAGTATTCTGGGCCATTTCTGAGAACTGCCTCTCCTTCCAAACAAGCATCTCCTTATCTGTAAGAGATGGAGGTGGCTTAGCTCAGCCTTGGCAGTCAGATCATCCTTTCAGGTTAGAGGCAGCTCTCTTCCAGCTCACCAGCTTCAGGACAGCAACATTTTGCAGCAGTGTCGCTTCCAGGACACTATTCCCAAACACTGGGATAAATCTCAGGGGTATGAGAAGGAGATAAAAAAACTGAAGAGGAACACAGGGCAGATGTGCACAGATTCAGTGTCAAAGAGGCTGAATTTGAGCTTACTAAGTGGAGCCATATAGCCATCAATGTCGGCTATCATTCCTCCTAAAAAGAGTACGAGGAAGTACTGCCCATGTGCAGCTTCAGGTCTACGAAGTAGCCACCAGTGATATTAAGCTAGTATTTTATCAAGTAAGCCTTGTGTTTCTACCTGCACATGTCCAGGAGCAAGCTAATCAGGAACTATTTTTCTCTCTGAAGTGATTGCTTCACAATTGTTGAGACTTAGACAAACTGAGGAAAACCTATCAGGAGAAGACACACAGAAACTTTCAGAAGATTCCTCAATAGCTTTCTGTTAGGAGAAAGGTACATTTGTTTCAGATTCCTTCATCTGTAAAGGTGAGTCATAGCATGCTTCAGCCTCCAGTCAGATAAGGTATTGATCTTTGCTGCTCAGCCAGAGAAAGTATTTAGGAGTAGATTCCAGTTTTCAAAGTAGAGAGCAGTAATTGTGCACAAGTGTCATGATCTTTGGAGGATGAGGTAATGCAGAGAGGTTTTTTAATGAGCTTGGAGAAGGAAAGAGGAACTCAAAGAAAGTAAAGGAGTTATAGTTCAATGGTAAGTCCTATTCGAGCACAGAATTCTAATAAAATCTGCGTGTCATCTATCCAAATGCAAAACAAAGAAACATATAAGCTATGGAAGAAGAGCCAAATCAACAAAGCAGTTTCTAGTCTTGTATGTACTTGTTTCCCAAAGTCAGCATCCAAACAAAAACAAATAAAAAAGACAGAAAATTCTGTCCTTGTAAGGCAGAAAATTTTAGCGGTATCTTCACATGAGTTTGTGTGTGATAAAAAGTGGAAATACAGCCTAGTATTAATATGCTTAGAACCACCAGGAGGGCTTTATAGAAATCTATTTTGATATATTTATAGGTGTGTGTATATATGCATGTATATATTCTATATACAAATATATATATGAATGGATATATATTTCGTTTAATCATTAGGTAGAAATTTTCCTAGTTTTGAATTTCACCTAAATCTAGTAATTCAAAATATGTTATGTAAAGCAATTTCTGATGCCTGATTAATCTTGAAATTATATTTCTCTTTCCCTGGCTGTGGAAGTCACAGCTAGCATAGGTTTTGGACTGCAGTCCCTGAATTCCAGTCATAAACAGACACATGGATTATTTGCAAAGCCACATTTATTTAGTCCAAGTACAATTAATAAGGCAAAAACCTTGAATAATGCAAGTAGGACCTTCCTACAGGAACATACAGCTTAACAAGGGCCAGTGAAAAACTCATTTATTTGCTGTTGAAAGCATGTTTCATAGCAACACACACACATCGCATTGTTCCTGCTTTTTGGCTAACTAATTCCATAAATGATGAATTTAAAGTACACAATTAATTAACAAGGCATAGGGTTCAATGTGGAATCAATAACAATCTTTCCTTTGTAGTGCTTTAGGTTAAGATCCCCAAATAAACATTTAATTTAGATTTTCATGAGGGAGTTATTGTGTATATACCAAATGATTATTAAATGCTTTTACAGAATAAGAGATTAACTATATAACAGATGGAACATCTGTTAAACATGTTTTAATTCCAATATCCATTTCTCTTAGGTTTTAATTCTGTTATCCATTTCAAGGTACTAAACTTATTTTGAAGGCGTTGTATTAATATATTTCACATAGTATGTAATTGTAAACAGCTATCTTACTGTATAGTTAGTAGCAGCCTTATATGAATAAGGTTGTATGAATGATCGTGATGACGGTATAGAAGCATGCCCAGAAGTACCAGGTCCTCACATAAAACATACCAGAGGATGGTGTAAGTGCTTGTGCATGGAAATATGCATGCATACATGGGACAGGCTGGAGGCAAATTTATAGATGCTCCTCAGCCTTATCCCCTTGGGATTTTGCCATGGGGGCTGCACAGAAGAAAACAGGGGCAGGGCATGAGGCCAGGCTGCAGCAGAGCACAGAGTCACTTCTCAAGTTGTTTCAGCCATTTCCACCTCCACTCACTTTAAGCAGCTGTGAATAGTGGGACAGGATTCTGTTTGTAAAGACAAATGAAATTAGACAGAAATATAATTGTACCTTTCTCAAGACAGTTGAAGAAAGCTGCATTTGCTGACTGCCACACTTTATCCTTTAAGATGCAACACCACTATTATTTCTGCCCTAACAATAATATGCCTGTTAAAGATTTTTGAGTATTACTGGTAAATGACAAAACAGCAATTAAATGAGGCAGATATTACATGACTTAAAAACTGAAGAAGATAATTTTTTTAATGTGTAGAGGGAAGGAACAAATCAGCTTCCAGGCCCTTAATCAGACAGGTGCTGTTGCATTTTAAATAATGCAAGAATCAAGCTACAGATCTCCAGGACATGTTTAAATTTGTCTAGCATTAAATTGATTACCGAAGATGTTGAAGCAATTTGTGTTAAATGAAAACATTTGGACATGGGTCATGGGTCAGACTGCCCTAGCCAAATGGTTACTTCATAATTGTCCACCATGGGATTTCTTGCATTTTACCGAAGCATATGGTACTAGCCATTGTCCAATGTAGAATACAGGGTTGGATGGAGCCAATATTCTCGTTAAGTATGAGCATTTTTCTGTGCTAACTGTAATTATCTTTTCATTTAAATGAATTTCAACCCTTTACCTTCATCCACACCCAGATTTTGCTCAGCTTTTCTGAAAAGTTCAGGACAGCCCAGTGGCTCAGGCAAGATGTAGGTAAGGTATAAATCTCTAGAATTTTGGATAAAACCAACTCACCTGCATGAATATTTCTAACAAACTAGGTATCTGAAACTCCTCAGTCAAGGAGGGACTCATCCTGCATCTCTTGTTTTCCCCAGAAGTTGCATTTATTTTTTCATTCTTATCTAAATGGCTAATTTCACCTGTTTGTTAATAACATGGGGACAGCTAAACTATCTTATCTTTCCTTTTCAGTTAAAAAAGAAAGTTCAAAAACATAACCTCTGAGATACAAAAATAAAGCAAATGATATTGAAAAGTAACCATGAAGCAGTTAATTTAAGAAGTTAAATCAATCAGGATACCAAGACTATGAAGCTAGAAATCAGATAATGGTCTACCCAAATCCCAATTTTTTAGCCTGGACCCATTCTTCTCATATATCAAAAGTGAAAAAAAAAGGTTGGCTAACTTTGTCACCTTCCCAAAACCCTTCCTAAGTTTCCCAGCTATCCCCACTGTGGCTGAGGAGGTATGGCTGATTGTAAAGGGCCTGACACATAAAAGAGACATGCAGAGATATCGGTGGGGCCACAAAGAGAAACGAAACCACAGACACACCTTTCCATGCTTCTGTGTTTTGTGGTCAGGGACATTTTTGCCGAGGACCTTGACAGTTGGCCTGTTATAACTAAGACATCCAAATTTATTTTTAAAAATGAAGAAATTACATTACCCTAACATTTATTAACCTAGAATATTTTGAAATTTTCAGAAAAGATGTGGTTCCTTAGGCTGAGCTAGGATTAGGCTTGTTATTGTAGATTACTCAGAACGTCTTAATTTGCATATGTGGAGAGTGATAACTTGACCTACAAAATCAAGAAAATGTGTGAAGGTTTAGAAAGGATATATTGTGCAGAAGACAAGGAAGAAAGTTGATGCCAAGAAACAAATGCTCGTGTTCTGAGAGCTCCTAATGTGTAAATGGTTCAACATGATGGGGTAGGATGTGGAGAAAAGATATAAAAGAGAATTCAACCTTTTCTCATATGGTTGAGATCACTTTAAAAAAATGAATAAAGCATCCAAGAGGTCACGCCATGAGAACAGGAGCTCATCAGAAGTTTAAGAACTCTTTAGACAAATTCTTAGAAATGTCTATTGTATTTTAAATCACTAGATTCACCATGGATAATGGTCTGAAATGTTTAATCCAAACAAATTACAACACAACCAAAGAGACCCATAATCTCCAGGAGGGATGAATAGAGCAAAAGTAAGGATCTTTGTTCTACTAAATGTACATAAAAGAGATAGGATTTAATATATTCATTGTATCCCTTATATATCCTTTTCTCTCATCAAAATACTTCAACACTCATTATGGCTCTTTTCATGCTAAAATAATATCAATAAACACAAAGCATGATCATCTACAGTGGCATTTCACACCACCCATCAGTTACAGAGCCTGAAACAGGAAGCTCCATTTTCTAAATTGAAAATGTTTGAATGGGCTGTCAAAAAGCCTTTCAGTAAATGTGTTCCATCCAACAGAAACAAACCCTGTGCAAACAAATCAAGTGGTGCAGAAATCCTTTGCACAAGATGATAGGCGAGGCCTCCATGCTGACACTGTATGCAAGCCAAGTTTTCATGTACTTTGATGGCTGACCTCCAACTCCTGACATATTCATTATATTCCAGCATGTTGGGCACAGATTGCATTGAAGTGATGACAGCTACAAGACAGCCAACGAGGAATACGGGCATTCTGGCAACAGGTGGCCTTTCATTTGTACTGGGAAAGTTAATCTAGTTTATCATCAAAGTATATTATGTTCAAGGAGTGTCATGTTTTGAGAAGTCTAGTGACAGATCAAACAGAGGAAGCATTCTTCCATAGACTGTGACATTTTTTGTAGACCAAACCTTTCAAATTGCTCTGTTGTTTATGCTTGATTTAGGTCAGTTAGAAGTTATTCCATTGTCTTGGGGTTTAGACTGCTGGCTCCAAATTACAGTTTCTGTCCTATGTCAAAGGCTGATGGAGGCATGCCGTAAAGTACGCAGCCCTGGGACCACCATCAGCCACACGCTGGGGAATACTTGATTACCTTGCAAAAGGTTATTTTAGAAAGATGATACTCCTCAAGGAAAAATAAGAGATAGAAATACTTCTGGGAATGTGCGTGTCTTTAGCTCTGACAACAACATTAGCTGCAAATCCAGACCTGAAAAATCTTAACCCCCCTGCCCACTTTACTTATCTATTTCAACAGACTGAGGAAAATGATGTGTAAAATTTAAATCATGTCAAAGTCTCATAACTCAAGTGTTTGATATGAACTCTTGGTTTAATTTCACTTCTGCTTTTGGAGGTAGGTCAGAGAAATACTGCACCACAGCTAAAGAAAACCATTGGGTTTACATGTGAGAAAATAGCCACAAAGCTGACACCAATTTTTCTGTTGAAATAGTTTTGGGGTAACAAAGTATTTTTTAACTAAACGAAGATTTTCAACAAATAAATCCACTTGCCAAGGAAATTAAAAAAATGTAAAGCAGAAAAGACCCAAACCCCAAAAAAACTTAAACCAGAAATGGAAATCTGGAATTCCTGGTGCAGTCTTCAAATATTGCAGCCTTAATATCCTAAATCACTTTTTCTTCTCTACTTCTCACTTTCTGGGATGCATACTTACCTGACGATTTTGGAAGTAAAACTAGACATGTCAAGGGAAATGTGATCTAGCTAGGGAAACTGAGGCACCAATAGCACCAGCAGAATAGCAGGGTTTGAACTACAGCTCCTGTAGGTTAGCATGGCAACATTTACAAATAAAAATATCAGGCATTCGGATTTCATGACCTTCTATCAAAAATAACAGTTTAATGGAAAATGTAGACAAGTGACTTCATAGAATAAAATTCTCCAAATAGAAGAAAAAACCCACATCTTTTTCTAGCATTTGTTTCTACCCATGTAGTTAGGCTTAAGCTATTGCCAAATAAGGATCCAAATGTAGGCTGACAGAACAGCAGTCTGAAAAATCCAGGCATGTATGTAAATATTATTTTTGCAAAGGTTAATATTAATCAGGAATCTCATAAGAATATTTGGCTTTTGCATACATTGAACATAATATTTGAAAGATTTGAATCAATACAGGTGCATAGAAGTTTCAGTAAAGAATGTGTTCCCTGAAGTCATCCTCATTTCCTTCACTGTGGCTTTCATCATAGAGTTGTCTTTGAGCATATGAACCTAATTAATTTGAGGTGCAAATTAATGAGAAAATGTGTTCCAGAATGGCACAGGTCAACTAGATCCTTTAATCCTTGTAACCAGACCAGAATTAAAGCAAAGACATTTACAACCAGTTCCTAGCTTTCCAAGCAAATAATTTACTGGCATGTATTTTTTTTTAACCGGAATATACTAAGGAGAAAACTTCTCGGATAACTCTGCCTTTAAGACATGTCAGGAACCTCTAGAAACTGTGGCATAAGTATATAATGTTTCTGACATGACCAATGAGAAATCTGAATTGTCTTCCCCTATGGCTTTCACATATAAATATACTTGTTAACAAAGTAAAATATTTTAAGATGAGTCCTGAGAAAATATGTGTTTCTGATAAATAAGACTCCTTTTTCAAGCTAGGGCAATCAAAAATACACACGAGGCTGAAAGGTAAATCCAGCTAGGATAAAAAAAAAAAAAGGTGGGAAATAAATTACACAAGTTTGCAGAATGTGACAGATGGAACAGGGCTCAGGGCGTTATCTAATAAGTAAAAGCAGACAAACGAACAGCAATTATGCTGCTTTTCTTAGATGAATATACCCAGATCAACACCTCTCACTGTTACAATGGCCATTGACACCCATTAGTTGACAGTTGTGAACTTCTGTAAGTCCTTTCCTGCATACAAGAGTGGCTCCTGGTTCATCAGTTGTTTGCCCAATCTGTCTAGTGGATTTGTAGATTCTGATTATGGTTGTTTTTACAGTGTTTTGCAGTTAATTAAGATATATGTGCATTCTGCTCCTTGTGTGACTGAGACCAGAATCATGCTCACAGGCTCTAATTTCTTTCATGTTACAACAAAACACGCTCTATCTCATGTTTTTGAGATGAGATGCCAGGTGTTGCCTCATATTCTTTGCCTGTTGCTCATGTTTGCCTAACTCCTTAAAACTAATTTTACAAATGTCTTTTAATTAAAAAAGATGTTATGTAGTTCCTTGTGCTCCTCTCTTTCCCCTGTGATCCTAACTGTTAGAAAAAGAATGTTTGGGAATTTTGATTTAATGTAATTGCATAGTTCTTCCCAACTT
Source organism: Caloenas nicobarica (assembly GCF_036013445.1). Lineage (NCBI taxonomy): Eukaryota > Metazoa > Chordata > Aves > Columbiformes > Columbidae > Caloenas > Caloenas nicobarica. The sequence continues at coordinate 56,253,902 of NC_088284.1, forward strand.
TGTCCTTAATCCCCGTAGTCAGTTATTGAGTAGCTGGAAGCTGGAAATAACATGTAATTTGGTTAAGCGGGTGATTTTGTAAGTCTCATGCATCAAAGAACACATGGCAGAATTATGCCATATAGTGTTGACTGAGCTAGAAGTTAAATAATAACCATGTGAAATATTTTTATTTTATTTTTTTATGGCTGCTGTTTTACAGAGACACTTCCTCTTCTCTGCTTTTCTGGTATCGCAGTTAGCCTATGAAAGCAGATATATGGAAAATAAACTGTGTAACGGCTTCCTGGCTCTTGAAAAGGGGAAAAGAGTTGGCCCAGATAGGAATTTTTAATGCCTTAAGTGCAGGGTGCTGTTCTACTTAAGAAAAAGGGCAGATATAAACTTAATTTGATGTATGCATCTCCTTCAGCTTAAAAGAAGGTGGAGGGGAGGAAGACTTGGTCCACAATATTTTAAGAAGAAACTTAAAGGCTAAATTTGCTTCCTTCTTCATAGCTACTATTAGTTTGAATCTCTGGATGCTTAGTGCAAGGTGAGAGAAGATTAAAATAAAAAGTTCTGCAGTCTTACAAAACCTAGGAGCAGGACTGCATGACTTTCAGTGTTGCATACAAGCATATTAGCTTTCTGTGCATACCTAGACCCTACAAAGTACTTACTTTTGCAGGCTGTTCCACCAGCAGAAACAAGACTGAGAAAAGTAAATTTTATTATACACATCACACAATTTTATGACTTCTCATGCTTTTATACACGGATTAACAGAACGGGGTTCTGGTTCAAAAGGATGCTTGTCGACGGTATTCTAATAAAAAATGATACACAATAATATTAAAGAACAGAGATAAAAAAACTGCAGCTAGACAAAATAATCATGACAAGTTCTCAAGAGAAAAGTACCATTTGTAAAGGCAAACACTAAGGCTTTCTCTGGACTGAGTCAAATCTATTGTTTTTCTATACCTAGACTAAAAAATTTTTTTAAAATAGTGTTATCTCCCTCAAAAATCCCAATAGCAGTCAAAGAATGTTCACTGTTTTCTGCGAAGTACCCAGGTAATGTCAGATCTGTACCTTACCCCTACAGTTGACCTCATCTGATTGACCTTGTGCTAACTCTGAAAGTAAGTGCTCTGTTTATACTAAACTTTTGGCACAAATAAGTTGATGTGTAGTAATTATCTGTGTGTAAAAAGCTTCTTTGCGATGTAAGGCAACTACTGAAAAAGGAACTTCCATGACTCATCTACTTAGAGATGTTATTGTACTGCCCCAAGAGTGAAAACTGTATATTAGACAATCATACTTGTCTGCCCCATTTTGCTGTTGCCATAGAGAAGGGGTCGACAGAAACACAACTATTATGTTGAGATAAGTTGTGGTGCAAGTAAAAGTGAACTCTGGTGCAAGTAAAAGTGAACTCCTCTGACTACACTGTGGGGAAAGATTCCAAAGCGATTTTCCTTTCCCAGTCACCCCCAGAAGCAGAAGCAATGTGAATTATGGAGAAACCATTTCTTTTCCCTGCAGATATCTGTGACATGTTTGTCTGACAGAGGCACCGATTTACATCCTCACACTGCTACACTATCTGGCCTGCATTTGGTCTGTGCTAGATATTTATCTCTAGAACAGTGTCTCATATGTTTGCACATCTGTAACACACATCCCAAATCTTATATTGCAGCCTTCTGATGATGCTGTCAAGTAGTGAAGACATTGAAGACATTAACAAACATATATCATGTAACTAAAATGCATCATAAGATATTGTATTTTATAGAATAATGGTTCACAAAGAGAGAAGCAATAAGCTTTTAACCCTAAAGTGTTTATGAAATGCAAAGCAGATATCAAAATGCATGTTAATGTGTCAAATGTCTGCAGTAATTTCATGGCATGAGCTTCTGTGACACTGCCAGTAATTTTTCTTGCTAAGAAAAATTACTTCAACATTCGAACATGTTAATTTCTGGAGGTATGCACTAAGGAACTAGTGTACAGTAACTCAAATTAGATACAGCATGTCTCTGCTTAATTTACTTCATGCTGTTAATTACCCATCTAGAGACATTTTAATGATGCCACATTTAATAATCCAGATCTGTCTATGTATAAGCACACGTTTAAACTGAGTGGAACTTATTTTGTTTTGGTACATGACTGGCACCAGTAACTTGGGAATTTCATATAAGATGATGTTGAATAAATTGATTTTCACTAGTCCTCCTGCCAATAACAGACTGATAGCATAGAAGGCTTCCCTAGGAGGCACACTTTCCTGCTAAGACTCTTCTGAGCAAAGTCACTTAATCCCTAGGTCCTTTTCATTTTGCAGTTCAGAACAAAAGGTCCAGACAGATGTAGTCATAGACTTATTATGTACTCTGCAAAGAGCTATGCTGCAGAGGCAGTTCTGACACTTTTCTCACAGGCCACCCTCAGCTGTATTTCAAGTTCCTTTGCTGGGAAATAACACATTGATCAGAACAAAAGGTACCTCCTAGCAAAGGAGTTCTGGCAAGCTACAAGGGGTCTGGCGGGGTGAGACAAGCTACAAGGGGTCTGGCAGGGGTGAGAATCCCCTGCCTAAAAGCCAGAGCTGAAAGAGGTTAGGAATAAAAAATTTCAAACTGGTTTCAATATGATGATGTAGCTCTAAGTGGACTGTTCCCATGTTTCAAGCTAAATACGTACTCTGGAATTTGCTGAATTAGAGCCAACATTTTGTCTGTCTGTGACACGTTTCACAAATCAACTTCGGTGACAATTCTGTTCATCTTTCAGATAATTTACTTACACCTGGTGTTCTACTGCCAGTCCTAGGGATGCAATAAGGATTCCTGGTTCAGCCTCCACTCTCCACACCCAAAAACTGCAACCCAGAACTTATTTCTTCAGTCAGCCAGATGTGTTCGATACGGTCTGTTGCCATCCCTATGTGTCCTGTAGACCAGGGACACTTGATTAAGGAATAATTCTTGTTACCTTCTGTCATATCGCCAGATTTCAACCTATAGGGATATTTTTTAAAGATAAAACAGTGCATTATAAACACAGATCAACTTCACTTAAATTAAGAAGATATTCACGCGTGCTTTTAGCCTAATGAAGGCAGGAAACTTGTCTTCCTTTACATCAGCCATGAACATGAAGGTTAAGACTATGCAGAGAGTACTATTTTAACTATTGCATGAAGAAATATGCTCAACTTTTTATTTAAATGCAAATAAGCAAGCGATAGGAAGTCTTGAAATTGATTTTACAAATTTCACAATTAACTTCACAAATTATTAATATTAACAGTTTTAATCTATCCAGTTTCCCTTTCATCATGTCCTATACTTTAGAGTTCTATTTAATGTTCTGAAATCCACAGGGATAGGGAAATGTTGGAGCAGTGGGGGGAAAAAAAAAAAGTTAGGAGTTTAAACTCAAATTATGCTAGTATACAAGAAGGCGTGCAAAATACCAAGAAATCATCATTTCTTTATCCAGACTATTGACATTGCAAACATCTTGCAGTACAAAATGTGCACTTTTTTGAAAGCAATGAGAATAATTTATTGGAACTTACTTCCAAACTCTTACTAAATAAACCATAATAAACTGACCACAGAAACTGTCAAAAAGACCACAACTGTTTACATAATTATCTCTGACAATACTTGAAAAATAAGATGACAGTCCAATAAGTCTTACAACCAATATGATTTCTCAGTTCCTTTGTCTATTTGAAAAGTTGCTACCCCTTCATTATTAAGTAATATTCAACTGCTTTGATTTTACATTTCTAAAGTAACAATTTGGCTTACATCAGTTTGAGATATTTAATTTTTCCTTTTACATGATCCGGAACATCTCCCTTTTAGCTGCTCTATGATGACATCTTTTTGGTCCCCTGAGGCCATGAAATAGAACTTTTATTCACATACTTTCTTTTTTGAAAGAATATACCTGTCTTTATGTTTCTTATCTGTGAACAGTCTGAAACCTATTCCTAATCAGCTAGGCTCATTTTCACATGTAAGAATAGTCTATTGTGTTGTTCTAGGTCTTTCCTACTGAGGTGTCCTTTAAAAGCACAAATCAAATTTAACCAGTCAATAAATGAGGTGCGGTACTGTCCTCTGCAGCCTTTTTTTTAAGGCTTGAATTCAGCACTTATTTCAGGACCCTTTTGACTGTTACATTCACACATTCTGCTTGGTTAGTTGTCTGTTTTCATTTGAGCAACAAAGTAGAGTTATCTTATAGATTGTACCACTCATAGTCAAGTGGTCCTCTAACTCTCTGGAGGTCAGTAGAAATCCATTGTCTCTTACCAATGTTCAGATGACCTTTCTTTTATGGCAGAAGGGTAAAGCCAAACACAACCAAAAATCCTTAAATCACTCTGTAGGAAATTATGTGACAATTTCCATGCTACCAAAAGATTAAACCAATGGCCTAGATACTTTAGAATTGGGGTCTTCCAGAGTAATGATACAGAGTGAAGTAGAGTAATGTTCTCTCTTAGTATCTATTTCATTTGACAAAATAAAGTGTCAAATTGTGTCACTAGGTCTTGCAGTAGCATGGTATTATGATTACACAATTGTAAAAATAAGTAACAGATCCATATTTTATTGGCAAGAAATGACATATAACCTCACTCTTAAATTCAATGGATTCCATCATACAACCAAAACCACTTTCATACCACTACTCCAGCTAGGAAGCCTGTTTCAGAAGCTCATTTCTCTGGTGAAAAACGCAAATGACGTAACCAAGGAGGGAAGTTTAGTTGATGTATTTCCTCAGCAGTATCTTATAAACAAAGGACCATATTTTTAAGCAAAACTTGAGCAAAACTTCCTTTAAATTTAATATGGGCATACTTTCACATAAAAGGACCACCAACAAAACTCCTAGTCCTTGCAATTGTTTTTTTATACCCAGACTCCGCTTAACTAATGGGAATAGGCTTTCCCCATGCCACATTTTCAATCTTTTATACTTAAGCATCCAAAGGACTTGACTAGATTGGGATATAAATGTCCTAGACATTGTGCAAAGAAATGTTAAATGAGAGTCTCTGCCAAAAAGAACTCAGCCTTGTACATCACAGTTATAAAAGAGATATTATATATAATATATAATATTCAACGTTGAATATTCTGAGCTTTGTACAACCTTCAGCTAAAGATATCTGATTCTGTGTGGATTATAGACCCAAGAGATGGGAGATGTCTGCCTCTGTCACGCTGACAGGAATTAATTTATTCTGATAAATGCAAAAATGTTAGCTTTTTAAGTCTTCAAGGCTATATCACTATCAGGTCACTTGCCTTTGATCCAATATAAATGAAGATACCTGTTCTGAGGATTAGCACAATTTAATTATTTATTCATTCCTTACTCTCTCCTCTTCCCTATAAAGGGCTGTTAACAAAATATGGGATTTTTAAAAAACTTTACATGAAATACAATGAGGGATTTTTTTCAGAGGACTTCCTTACTTTGAATACAGTGAAATATCATTCATGGTTCTTCTAAAGTTTGCAACCTATGAGACACATGCAATCACTGTGAGAAAGTTCATACTGACTGTCTACACCAGTACCAACTGATGGGCTGCCCTGAATGACAGGAGATGCTTGATATCTTGCAGTGTCAGGACATATGAGCAACATTTCAAAAAGGTATCTATACTGAACTGTTGTCTGTAGCAGTTGACACAGCAGGAGTTAGAGAAAGGTGGACTAGTTCTAGCCCAGTGATTATGAGAAACAGATCTCCTCCACCTTTCTGCACTTCCTTTCACATTCCACTCTGCTGAGAGATCCCACTAAATTGTCCTGTTGGGAATAAAGACCTTCATTTTTCTAAACCATTGTGAAATAAGTGCCTAAGAGTGAAGTTTTGCTTTTTCTTATGCAATGCTCCCTATTGCACAAATAAGGGTCAGAATCCAGGGCCAAGAGTTATCAAATAAAAATCTCTTTATGCAGGAATTTGTCTCCTTCGCACTTGTAGCCTAATTATTACCTCTTTCTCCCAAACTGATGAAAGGTTTTGACCTACTGTTTCTTTTTTTCACCAATTTCAAAAAAAAAAATCTCTCACAGAAACAAAGTTGCATTATCCGAATATGGAATATATGTGTTGCTTCTTTTTGCCATGCCAGATGGTTTTGTTGAGTGGAAAGAAATAATTATTTGTAATCACAATACAGAAAAAAAATTAAAGAGAATATTTATCTTCCTGACAGCATGAAAAACAAACATAAAAAAGCAGAGGGTTTCAAGCGTATTACAATTTTCTCAGGTGTTTCACATACAACAGAGCTAAGCTGACCTATGATTTCATGCTGACATCATACAGACAGAACAACTTCCAAAGAGCTGAATGAAAGGGCAGATGAAACTCAGCACTGGCAGACCTGACATTCAACATGCAAGATGTGCAAAAGCAAATCCATTTCTCCTCAAATCATAAGAAATGTTTGCACCATTTTTTGGGTCATGAAGCTTTTGAGATATGCCCAGTCTGATTCAAAGTCTATTACTTCTTCCGTGTAAACCCCACTTATGCTTTCGATTCACCACTGCTGTCACAGAGAATATGTCATTCACACATCTTTCCTATTCAGTCAGCTATTTAAAATAGCATGCAAAATGGGTTTAAAAATGGATGTTATATCCCAGTTCTAGCAGTAATCTAAGGCCAGGTCACTTATTTTAACAAAATAAACAAACAAAAAACCACCAAACCTGTGGTGGTAAATTTGGGAAAGGGTGTCTCCAGCAGATAAAGTGAAACAGACTAACTAGTCCTGAGGAACAGAAAGTAGGTTTCTTCCCAGCCTCTCCCTGCTGCCAAGATCTGCTCTGTGAAGCAGGAACGGTCTCATTCTACCACCCTCTTGAAATCTTCCTGGTGATCCTGCCACAAAATTCCTGGCAAGAAGTTTGCCTGCAGTGGCACAAGTTTTAGTTAGTGGTCCAGAGTGGCCTGTGGACAGCAATTTGCTGGGTTTGTTCCAGAAATGGGGCAGATGAAACAAGCTGAAAATATAGGAACCAGGGCTGATCCACATTCACCAGAATAACTCAGCTCTTTCTATATACGCAATTTACAGAGCCCTAGCTGTCTGATGGACAATAAACAGTCAGCAGATGAGTCAACTTCTCACTCATCCTTGGTGCAGACATAAATGATCTTTTCATTATGAAGAAAAACTCAGTATTCAAGCTGAGTCAAAACAGGTCATATAACCTGCATAAGCAGTAATTTTAGCAGGCCAGACCCAAAAGTTCAATTTATGGTGAGACAACATATTAAACTAAATGCAATAATGAAAGCCCTTCTCATTTATTAATTGTGTTATTGTTTTGCTGGCTATGTAGAAATTGATTTTCAACCCTGATTGTTTTATTCATCTGTTTGACTATCTGGAGAGTGTAGTACCACCATCTGCTCTTTGGAGGTAAAAGAAGAGTTTAACTTCTTTACTTTTCAGAGACACGTATGTCAACATATTGCAAACAGATTTCAAAACTGTTTGATTCTTCAGTGTTATAATATGGATCTCTCACTTCATATGCTGCATCAGATGATTTTCTAGTTTAGAAGTTTGTACTTTTATTGGACAATTAAAACTGAAGATCCCACAATACAGAAGATGTCTTAAAATATTACTGATCAACTGCATCTTGGACAATCCACAAAAGCAGAGTAATATTGTCCTAATTTGGAAAGACTGTTCTATAGTTCTGTCATAGAGCTTTAACTCTGTTTTTGACTGTAATCAGACAGAAATAAAAAACTGTAATTTTCAAAGCTCTCATACATCATTTTGTCATTAACAAAATGAAAGTTGTTCATACCAGTTTGTCAGACAGATATTTTGAGAGAACCTTTAAGATATTTTGAGAAGGTTAATTATTTGATAGATCAGTGGAGAAAGAGGGCAAATAAATGCTTCATAGTTCATAGTTATATTTTATTTATTTTCTATTGCAGTTACTGAGAAGCATGTCTAGCCAAAAACGTATTTTGAACAGAAGAGTGAAAAATGACTCACAGACCATAAGTTGAGCTTCTGCAACAACTTTGATGACCTTAAAAACTGACATAATTTTTGAAAGTAATTTATCCTTTGTTGCTACAGAATCCACAATCTTATCCTTTGGACTATAACACATTCATGCTTCATGTAATTTTCAGATTTTTAAATGCTTAGTTTAGATAATAAGTTTCCTGTATAGTTAAAACCCAACCTTTTTCAGGTTTTGCAACCAAAGAGAAACAGTGAGTTCAGACTCCTATGGATCTAAACAAAAAAAGTTTTTTGTCACAATTAATAAACACTTTTGTGTACAAAACACACATTTAGAAATAAACGTAACACCTCTTGGAACGGGCAAGAATGAATAGTCTGCATTCAGTAATTGAAGTTGAATCCATGACAGAGATTGCCACTTTTAAGGTTCATTTTTTAATTTTTTGAATTCAGAAATTCACAGTTCATTCCCATTACTTAGAGATCCGCTAGGCATTTGAAATTGAGTTATGCTGGGAATGAAGAAATGTATTGGTTGTCTATAAGAATTTAAGCTGACTGCACCTCTCTGCAATAGGACACCTGACTCCAGAGAAGATCACCTCCCTCAGTGCAGCATGGAGGCTTTTTTCTTAACAATGGCCTTTCTTGTACAAATAGACAATTTAGGATGTGTAATAAAACAAAATATAGTTAAAATTAAAAAGTCAATAAGGATGAGACTTAGTCTGAAATCTATATAAGGCACTAACACAAATAAAATGGTCCACAAGAGGATTTTTTTAGTAAAAGAATAGCAATTATTTCTACTCAGGTGAAGCACTTAAAACATATTCACATTTGACAATAAAAAATCTTATGAACTGCTGCTTTACAGTTTACAAAAAAAAATGAAGAAATACAAATTTTACAAGTTATTCTCCTGAAATACAGAAAACATAGCTAGATTTATTTTCTAATATTTGGCCAATATTGATGCATAAAAGGCAAAATATTTCCATTTATACTAATAATAGCAAAAAAGAATTTTAAATATTGTCACACATTTCGTCTCCTTAACTCTCTGCTCTGTTTTTATTTCATTTCTGAAAATTGGTATATCTTTAGCTTTCATTTTGGTTTTGCACCATATTCTTACAATGTATTCTTGAGACAAATCTGTAAGACTGAAATTACCAGAATATTTGAAAATATTTATTTCCCGCAGCTCACCTCCTCATTATTAATAATTAAAAATTTCAATATTTTGTTGGGTTTTTTTCAAGAAGTTGGATCCTCAATACTGTAGCTTAAGTGATATAGACAATTCTGTATCTTTTTCCCCAGTTATTTTACCTCATTTAGTGATTTCACTGAGGACTTCGTATTTCCTAAGAGAGGAAGAAAACTCTGACTGAATTTCAGCTACTGGATTGCAGATCATTTATCTTAACCACAACTATCTGTATATATTAATCCACATAACAAGGTTATACATCTGTCAGTCCTTTCTTCAAGGATCTACAGTTTTGGACAGAAATGGTAATATTCTGCCATAACATTTACCATCAGTTCAAATAATTCACCAAGTTCAAAAATTGTTTAATCCACAGAACCATGTTCTGCTATGACAGGTAAGCTAAAACCACTGGTCCTTCAGATCCCAAGTTCTGAAGAACCACTCCCATCATGCAGGCAAACAACTCCATTAGTTGTCTTTCAGTGATTCAGAAAATCCAGCTTCCAAAGGTGAAAAGGTAAAGAGAGTGTTCTAGTGTACAGTGAGAAAGATTACTACAGTGACAGCCATGTCAAGTTTTTGCAGAAGGGCTTCCAACACAGTTCAGAAAAGCAGGAATTGCTGTTGTATTTAATAATAATGAAACAAGAATTGCACTGAGGAGTTGAGTTTATTTACAGTGCACATCAATGCAGTGGAATCTTTACACACTCTAGAGTGGGTTCATATTTTAAATAACACAATGTTTATTCACCAAACTGCTGAATTTATTTAGGATTATATAAAACTCCATACTCTAATTTTCTGACAGTCTTTGACCCAAAGACATAGGTTAAGTGCTGATTTGCATGATTCAAATCTCTTATTTTTCAACACATATTTGAAAACAGTGATAAAAGTCAAGAGTGACAAATACTTTAACTATGTTGATATTAAAATATTGTGTTGCAATACAGGATTTACACTCTGTGGCAATTAGTATTTGAGCAACAAGATTAACAACAGGGATTTATTTTCTGATGTATATTGCATGGAACTTAAAACTTATAATGATTTTGAATAAGCACAGCAATACAGTAACGGTAAAAATAGTGCAAGGAAATTTATTAGAGTGATTCAATGAAGTGACTACCTGTTCGAAGGCATTTCTCTTCCAAGTAGTTTTTGAGTGGTTTGTAAGTTAGTCATAGGAAGTATGTTTCAGATGGAACTCAGAGTGCCAGGATTTAGTCTAATTAATTCTAATGATACATCTAATAATGTACCATTTTCATTACTGTTAATAAGTTTTCTTCTATTTTACGTAAAGATGTAGTGTAAAAATAATCTTTATATGTAGACATGTATCAAACACAGACACACTGATGTTTCAAGATTATTTTGCACTTTTCACTAATAAATATTTACTTCCTAAAAAGAAACAGCACTTTTTGCAATATCTATTAATAAAAATGAAATTATTTTTGTAGTATTACTGTCAGAAAAACTGGAGACAATGTTTGGTTTTCTGGAAATAGTTTTTTTTCTTTTTGTGAGAAGCAATTACATCTCTATATATTTATTTGAAATTTAACAGATGAATATAATGCTTTCCCTGTGCAGCACTAGCATTTACAGCAGAACACACAAGCCAATATTTTTCTTGATGTTTGCATTTTTTTACAGTCTGGCAGAGATTACATGAATGCTTACAAATAAAGTAACTTTCTCATAAATATGTAGGAATGATGATGGAAAGCTAGGGGGCATATAAAAGTAATTTTTACAAACCTGGATTAAAAACAAGATTAATATTTTGATCTGGTGTGAAATAATAACCCAATTAAAAAAAAAAAAAAAGAAAAAAGAAAAAACAAACAAACAAAGAAAACTTTTTGCTAGAAAAAGGGGGAAATACAACCTTTTTGAAGCCCTATGGGAAGTGGACAATGTTGCATCTGTTCAAGAGACTTTGGAGGATGTATGAACAACAGTGGGCTAACCAACCAGCAGAGGAAAGCTGTAGGACATACTGCTCCAGGCACACAGCTGCATTCTCAACTGGTGAGCATTAGCTGTGTTGTTGACTATGTATATCTGAGACTAGCTGCTGTGGAGGCACCTGGCCTCTTTCTTGCCCACTTCCTCGCAGCCCTGATGGAGACCAGTGCCTTTGCACAATGGTGCCATGGCTACCCTCTCCCACTCTCCACAACCTCACATGCTGGACAGATATGGCTGGAGAGACAACAGTCAGCACCAGGGAATGTGTGCCACATCATCTTTACGGCCACACACTGCAAGTCTGTCCTGATCCTACAACCCACACAGCAGTGGTGCCCCCAGCCGAACCACCTACCCTCCCTCCAGTGCACAAGACCAGAAAGGCGACTTGGTCATATAAACCTATCAAGTCTGCTGCCCACCGCTTTTAGGACAGCCCCTAACGACTTGTCTATAATGAGGATTGCTGTAAAAATATTGTCATATTGGTAAAATACACATCTCCATGACTGATGTAGTGTTGATAGCCTGATATAAAATTATGTATACTGATGTACTTTATTCCTGTTTAAAATTAGGATTCTTAATTTCAAAACAAATTACACTATAACTTACAGCAGTTTACCTACTGTGTACAAGGTAGTGCAGTCAAGATGTTTATAATTACAATTTATCTTCTGCTTCAGGATCACCTTTATTTTATACCCAATTTACCTATAAAGCCAGCTTTTACTAGATGCAAGTTAAAATTATCTGCTGATCTGCTTGAGGGTAGGAAGGCTCTACAGAGGGATCTGGACAGGCTGGATCAATGGGCCAAGGCCAACAGCATGAGGTTCAACAAGGCCAAGTGCCAAGTCCTGCACTTAGATCACAACAACCCCAGGCAACGCTGCAGGCTCAGGGAAGAGTGGCTGGAAGGCTGCCTGGTGGAAAAGGATCTGGGGATGGTGCTTGACAGCCATATGAACATGAGCCAGCAGTGTGCCCAGGTGGTCAAAATGGCCAACAGCATCCTGGGGTTGTTTAGTCTGAAGAAAAGGAGGCTGAGGGGAGAACTTACTGCTCTTTACAATTACTTGAAAGAAGGTTGTGGCATGGAGAGTGTTGGTCTCTTGTCCCAAGTAGCAAGTGATAGGACAAGAGGAAATGGCCTCAGGTTGTGCCAGGGGAGGTTTAGACTGGATATAAAGAAAAGTTTATTCATGAAAAGGGTTGTCAGGCATCAAAACAGGCTGCCCAGGGAAGTGGTTGAGTCACCATCCCTGGACGTGTTTAAAAGATGTGTAGATGTGGCACTTATGGACATTGTTTAGTGTTAGACTTGGTAGTGCTAGGTTAATGGTTGGACTTGATGATCTTAAAGGTTTTTTCTGACCTAAACAGTTCTATGATTCTATGATAAGACTGAAAATAAGGGAACTAACATTGCAAGCTCTCAAACATTTTGCTGAGATGGAAATCAAATTCTCACAAATGAAAAATTGCAGTATGAGAAAAGGCCCTGTCCTTCCTGAAACAGAGTACTTAGGAAAATGACAAATGTTTAATAAAGGTAACCAAAATGAATGACACTTAGTGAGCTACAGAAAAGGAAAATATGCATTAAAAAAGATTATTAATTAAATGAACATACTCATGGGTGTGTATCATGAACCAGACTCAATAAACACTACAGCATATGTTTAAATTTAAGCACTGACTGCCAGGTGTCGTAGGTACATGCATAAGTACTATGAAGAACAGAGATTTTGTAACTTAAGTTATGTTTGCCTGCTCCACTGACTCAGAACCTGTTGTATTGTCTGCAAAGAACAAGCATATTTTATGTTCTGCACTCAGATACTTTTCTCACTGCCATCCTTCCTTTTTAACAGTGGAAATGAATGATCATAAAGAAAATATCCTTGACATAGATAAAATATTGGGCCCATGCAACCTTTAAAAACATCCTGTCATGCTGCTTGGAAAAAACCTAAACGAGGATAGTAACAGTAGCACTGTCCATCTGTGCAATGATTAAAGGATTAATATTTAGTATTTATTTTATAAGGGATGCAATGGCATTCTGGAAGATCACATAGAGAAATCACTTGCAAAAAGAATGGATTTTTTGATGAATAAAGGTCTTTGTTAGCAATATTTGTAATTTCAGAGCATATGGCTGCTGGCAGCCATTGAAAAATGACATCATCTTTGACCCCAGAAGTACAAATGATAAATATAAGAGGATTATAAACCATTTTCTGTAGTGTTTTAGTGCTACTTCCTAGCTTGTCAGAAATTATTACCTTAGAATCAAAATAGTAAATATTTAAAAGTTTTTGTTGGTGGCAGATTTAGCTTGTTAACTGTTAAGGCAACATTAGCATAAATATCTTCTAAACAGTACCATTACCACACTCTGGCTGTGCATATGACCAAGCCAGAGCTGAGCAGAGCTCATTGCCACCAACCACTGGGAAAGGACTTGCTACACATTTCAGAAACTACATCCTCTCCATGGCCATGTCTTAACCTCCTAGCTTCTTTTTTCTCTAAGCTACCATTCCCACTCCTGTGTGTCCAAAGCCTCTCAGCTGTGATGCAGCTTACACTTGATGACAACCAAACATGGGCCCCTTTTCCTTTGAGGAAAACTGCACACTGGTTGACCCTGGAGTCACGCTCCACACATACCATTTTGCTGATGCAAAGTGCTTCAGCACCATGGATGATGAGCATTAAGGAAGGGATGAATATCTCCATTGTCTGTCTCAAAGCACTTTGACTGGGGGGGTGTTGGGTTTTATGCACTGTCCAGACTCCTTGGCCTTTTTCCACCTCCTACAAGCTGTAGAGAGCAAACAGCACCAGCATTAGAAGACAGTAGCTGCCTGTCATAGTTTGATTTACTAGTTTACATCATTAATGTAATCCCATGAACTGTTATGTTGAACTATCAGGTGCATAGAAACACTAAGATCATTAAAAAAAACCATGCAGTGCACTTAATATAGTTTTATAAAATATATAAACTGTACATAAACCTCTCATTTATTGTCCTTTTTATAGAGTGTTTGAATTAAAATTAGAGTTATTTTAGAAATTTAGTAGCAGAGCACATTTTCTCCTGGGGAAAAGGAGAGAAAGGCTAATATATTATTTCATTCTTGTGTGACCTTACTCTGTCTGTTTTTTTGTTTTGGTTTTTGTTTGTTTGTTTGTTTGCTTGTGGTGTTGTTGTTGTTGTTGTTGTTTTATTTAATTCACATATCTGATCAAGCAAGCTAGTGTCTGGAGCAGCACAGTGCTAAGGATTTAAAATTTCAAGCATGTGACACTTTGTGCTGCAATCTTATATGCAGAAGGGCTGTAGAATCAAACCCTCAGGCTTATTCACTGTGCTTGGCTACTGTATATTTCATTAGTTATGTGGCTGCTCTGTACAGGCAATATGATTGAAACCAGGTTATTTGTTACACACTCCAAGTGTGGAGTCTTGGAAACACTTAGAAGGAGCGCTTACTCATTTCGAGTCTAAAGAGATCCTTATAACATTGACACCACTCACATGAAAGTATCAGCAGGATCAAGCCTCATATCAGGACAAACCTGAGTGCCCTTGAGTTCAAAACTAACATGTGATGCATAAAACACCTTTGCAGATCAGGAGTCACATGGGGTGGACTCTCTATGAATGAAGAAGCACCTGCCCTGTGTCTGTCCCTGTTTAAGGATAACTTGCATCAGTAAGGTTGCACAAGGCTGAATAGTTACAAATCAAAGACAACGAAGCATGCACCTGCACTCTCCTGGAGAAGTGAAAGACCCATGGATAACCTTTGTATTTCTACTAAGTCAGTTCAAAATAGATAAACTCATTAGCACTGAAAGAAAGAAAGAAGCTTCCACAAAGATTAATTTTAAAGAGGAAACATACTGCTCAAAATTCAATTTCAGGTGAAAGCAATTTGAAAGAATTAATTTTCTCACATTTCATGTTTAAAACTGATAAGGTATAGCAATTCTTCACAGAATTATTTTAAATAATTGATGATTGTTTACTAGTGTCAGCTTACCCTTTGATGTTTGTCATATTATTTATCTTTTAGAAAGCACTTACAGCTGCATAGTAGAATTGTTTTATCATCAGTAAATTGGTATATCATAGATTATTGCTTATATAGAGCTCCAGTCCTGATTTCACCAGACCAACAGGAAATATCACGTTAAATTTAACACCAAGAGGAACATTTTCAGCTTTTGTCAACTTTCTGGCTGGCCAGAAAGCACACAGGATCCCCATATCCACATGCACACAGCTCTGGGAAAGCCAAACACTGCATTCTGACTCATACAATTAACAGCATGTCCCCTTGCCTGTTAAGGGGAAGAGAAACCTCACACTGATGGAACCACCATTGCTATGCTATGAATTATACCTGTATCAAAAGAACTGGACACACAGATGTCAAGATGTTATGCAATCAATTGCTCTGTGTTTTCACCTTTTCTACCAAAGGAGTACAGACGAGTAAATACTTTGATAATCAGGGTTGGTTTTTTTTGTTCTCTTTCAACTTGATTTTTAAGCCAGTATACCTAAACAGCAGTTGCTGGATAAAAATTCATGTCATATGTAAGAGAAATATAAATTTTGAATGATATTTTTACATGGTCCAAGAGTGTACTAAAAAAAAAAAAAAAAAAAAAAAAGAAAAGAAAAAGCCTAATTTCAATTATCACAATGCAGAAACCAAAAAAGAAATAAAAAGATGTCAGCATCAATCACTCACCATTTATCATGGTGTCCAGTTTATTAATTTCTTTAATCTTTGAGAATCTCATTTTTACCTAAAACATTCCTCAAGTCTTAATTTTTTTTTTTTTCTGTTCAGAAAGTTAAGGGAATGTGTGGCAATGACAACAACACTGCTTGGATGAAGTTGTCTTTTCTTAGAAGTGAGTTGATTATGTTACAGCAACAGCCCAAGACCCACCCATGCTGAAAGGGAAGTCCCTGTGCTCAGCTTCCTCTGGCTGACCCCCACCTCTTCCTGCTGAATGGTTCTATAACTTCAACTGTTCCATCTTAGCTTCCTAACGTGTCATTTCTGAAATGAACCAAATTAGCTCCTTTTGATCTACCCTTTGTACTCTTAGCCAACTTGATGCATTTGGACCCAAGCAGGTTACAGAACATTCATATAAACAGCTTTTGTAGCAATATGGGAGGTGCAAGCCCACAGATGGAGGGGAAAGAAAGGTCGAAGGCTGAGTACAGGCAGGAAGACAACCATGTCTCTCCCTGTTAGAGCTGCTCATAGAGACCTCACATTTGTCTTCTCCTTTTCTTTCACTCTTATCCTGCTCTATGCACAGCTTTTCAGAAAAACAAAATTCCATTTTTTTAATTTGGAATAACCAATTCTGTAGATAACATAGGTTGTAAGACAGTAAAGAACAAAACCAACAAAAACCAACCAACCAAACACAAAAAACCCCAAACCAAACCAAACTGAAAAAACAAACATATTTCATTTCAAGGGTCTGAAATAATATTTGAAGTGAAAATAACTTGCATAATTACCTATCAGGTTAGTTTCTAATCTGGAAAATATATATGTATGCAATTATTTAGATGACTGAAAATGACACAAAACTTTGAACCAGGGCAGATTGATCTTCAGGTATGTGTGCGATGTACACATACAAGCTCATACACTTGAGTACATGTTTGCATCTCTATCTTCAGCCATTGTGATATGGAGGAACTGAAGAGAAGAGTAGAAGGAAATCAAGGGGATGAAGAGAAATAGCTAAGAGATCTGAAATTTGCATATGTTATATCATGTAAAGAGATTTGGAAACTTCACAAAGAAAAACAGATTATAAAAAATATAGGGCACATTTGAAGGAATTAAAATAAAAAGTTATCTCCTCAAAGCTGAGAAAAGTAGTGTGCGTATATGTCTGTACATAAGTGGTAACTGTAAGAAAGCCAAAAACTGCAAACAGGAACAAGCTAAAAACAAGATCAACTGACGAAACAATCTAAATAAAACCAATCCCAACAGCAAAGAATGCATTGAGACAAGTGAGAAAGATCTGATGCAGCTGCCTGATCTAAACTAAAAACTAAACTGAAAACGTGCAACAGCAATGCCTTGTCAACACTAAAACAGAATATGGAGCAAAACGCACTGAGATAATTGGAGGTTTTCAACACCTCTTGCCTAAAGATGATTTTTAGTTGGCAATACCAAAAAGACTGTGGTAATAGCCAACTAGGTTTATGTATAGATCGCCATCTGGAATGCTAAGGCTGGTGGAAAACCTGGGAGCAGACAACTATGTTCAGATCTTACATGGCAACTTCATAAGTGAGAAGCAAGGATGTTATGGACCTTGTCTATTATAAGCTCAGACAACATCAGCAATCTTCAGACCAGTTCTTGCAAAGGGTCTGGCTCAGGACAGATGGAATGAATGAAAGAAACCAAGAGGGACCTATTTATTCCCCAAAACTCCTAGAAATCTATCATTCAGTTTCATTCCCATTTCAAGGGCTAATGATACAAATAAGAATGGAGATCCACATGAAGAGTAGAACCTAAATCTGGGTGTGACTACAGCAAGGACTGTTTATGGGTTGATGTCTCCTACATGCTGCATTCGGATTTCCTGACTTTCCAGAACATAATCATGCAACATTACACTGCTCTTAAACATCTTTTCGGTATGAATTACATTTTTAAACAGTAAAACAGAAAGCTAGTAAGACTGAAAATGTAGTATTACTGTCTTGTAAGAGGGATTGGCAGCTTCGGTCCTGAAAATAAAATTCTAGCATTTCTGACATTTTTATTTTGATTGACTGACAAATAACTTCTTATGGCTTTAAAGCAGAAGATTATATGTATGTTTTTGAGATATAAAATACTCTGGCTAAGTGTTCAAAAATAACAAACAAGTAACTGCCAAAATCTCTTGTGTCCAAGTATAAGGCATACTATTAAAAAAAATGAAAAAACCCTGCATTCAAATGTAAGAAAAAAATAAAGATTTCATAAATTCAATAACCAAAACTAAGACTAGTTCACTCATCTAAGGACAGACCAAGCATTACAAAAGAAAGCATAACAGACTTTTCTGTGACTGTACTGTTTCAGGATCTCTTTACCAAGAACTGCACTGTGTTTACCTTGTCTACAAGAGAGCTCTGGACCCATGAAACACCATGGCTATGCCAATAGAAGATGCAACCACCCCCTGCTTCTCAGTACTACATGCTGCCAGGTGACATTGCTGCTCCTGGATGACCATCTCATCCGAGTCTAAATTACCTAAATTAACTGCAAAATACAGTCTCAACAGTAGGTCTTTCTGTCATTTGGCTGAAACAATGCTCACCCAAACATCTGTGCCAAGAAATTTCAGGGAAAAGTCACAACTGCTAGGGAGACAGTGATGACAATTGATAGAATGAAGCAATTCACCTGGCATTAAAAAGAGGATGTATTTCTACAGAAAGATAATACTTGTCTTAAGAGAGCCGACGATGCAAGTGGGCCATGCAGAAAATGAGGGATAGAAAAGGGTTGGTATTTTTGCTAATTTTTTATGTGAGAAGTTCAGTAGCAATAGGATTATTTCCTTTGTTCCATGATACACCTCTTGCAATCATTGGGACATAAATCTGTGCTCAAGCCTTTTGCCAAAATATGACCTGAGCAATCTGCTTGAGATCACTCCTGGCACCAGTAAGAGCAAATGCTGTGCCCTGAGTCTCAGATCAGTGTCCTACTAGAAACACAGACTTCCTCTCACCAAAGAAGTAGCTGAGCACAGTGCAAAATGTCTGTTAATTTTACTATCCATACTCAAGCTCTTGTAAGCTAGCAACAAAGGCAGTGCTGTGCTTTATCATTCTTTAGAAATGTTGGCAACCATCACACATGTTTTAGACTGACCTTCACTTGGAGAGAATTAGAGGCCTCTCTATTTCAGGAAAAACACTACAGTAATTCCTGCAGGACACCTCCCTCCCTTGTCATTCATTTCTGGAGTGGCAGGTTTATTTATCTTACTTTATTCTGGAAATACTACAGTTTTCACAAAGAAGGGATACAGTGTCCACAGGGGGAGCTATTTTCCAAAAGCTACTTCAGTAGTATGCAGTATTTTGAGGGTATGCTAAGTGAACACATACTATTCAAAGAACATGCCCATGTGAATCTATACTAAGAATTACAAAGTCCATTTATGTATCTAAATATTTAAAAGTCTTTTCTCAAGATCCAGTCCACATCCTTTTCATTCAGAAATACTGCATTATCTGTGTGAACTAGACAGAGGTATATTCAGTGTTAGCCAATTCTTGGTCTGGCAGGCAAAAGCAACATCTGCTCCATGCTCATATTTTTCATTCTTATTTTAACAGTCATGAACACTTTCTCAAACTGAAAAAGAACAGGCCTGCAATTCAGATGAATTAAGATTCCTAAACTCTGAAAACTGCATTTACAGTTATTCGCCAAATTGGAAGAAAATTTATTTTATTCCCAGAATGTCACACTCTATACAAGTACTAGACAAGGTTTTGGCAGTTTTGCTCATCCATTTGCTTTTGACTTTTGCAATTCCAAGAACAACAGTGGTGATAAGTGTTTAGTACCATACAGTTTACTCACCTGAGCCACCTGCATTATATAAACACTCCAAAGAGTTGTCGAAAACCAAGAATACTTCACATTAGGAAAGTTAACAATAGTAAGTTGATCACTAATGTCTTGGGAGTAGAAGACCTTTGGGACATTAATAAAATTCTGAATATATATTATATATATGTAATTGCCACATAAATAGAGTCTTATATAAAATGAGAAGTTCTGTAGAACATATAAAACCTTCCTGCACATACAAGTACAGATTTTCCCTAGAGAGTAAAGGATAAAAATATATGCTTGCATGATTTCCTGAAGCTAAGCCTTGGATGACCCTGATTAAAAAAAAAAAAAAAAAAAAGGACAAATCCTCTCCAGTTACAACAGATGTGACACCAAAAATACGGGGTTTTTTTCCAACATATAGAAATTTCCTCTCTCCTCTATCCAAGATAACACAAAAGTCCTGATACTTAACAATTCTCATTAAGGTCAGACTTTTGTTTTAAGAACTGTAATCACTTCAGGCTCACCTGAACTCCAAGTGCCACCACATTACAGGACTTGGTCATCTAAGACATAATTCTTCTCTGAAATGTTTCACTCATTCTTTCATTTTCCAACAGACAGAGCAGAGAGATTTAACCAGTGAACCAGGCAAAAGCCCTAGGATATCTAAAAATGTTCCACAGAGTTGAAATACACACACACACACTTTCAGTGAAAAATACTATAATTACATGGCCTTACACAAATTATAGCAATGAAAACAAGGGTGAGTTAAAAAGGAAGAGTAATAACATCGACTGAATAAAACTTATGTAAATTGGACCTCAGTCAGTCTAGAAATTTATTCTGTAGTGGATACATTTTAAGCCTTTAAACCCTTTCAAGCAACTGGAGGGTTCAGGTTCTAGTTAGTTTGGAAACCGCAGTTTGAATGAGAGTGACAAACAGAAATCCCTCCCAGACCTGCCTCCTTCTTCACATAGCTACAACTTGCCTGCTGTAGTAAAGACTAACCTAAGTTTCAAGCTTTGAATCAGAGTTCTTCTCAATTAGTATTTATGAATTCCACCTACCATCAGCATTCCTTCTTCTACCTAATAAATGTAACCAGTTTGATTACCAGTTTTTCTGAAAGTTCATCAAGGAGCCAGAAGAAATCTGCTTTAATTGTACTGCTACATGAGAAGACCCTAAAAGCTTCCAAAGATTCAAAGGGAGAAATGGGATAGAAAGAGTAAAAAACGAGTTTCGTAAATATGGTATATGATTTGTACAGTATACAGATCTCACACGACAACAAAACTACATCACTGCATACATGAGCTGGATGAACAAGGACTAGGTGGTAGAGATTAATCATATCAGCAAGCTCATGTCTTAAAAAAGCTTCGATGACTTTTGCCAACAGATGAAAGCAAAAAACAGCCATCAGAAAGGCTTAAAAACATTTATAACTTGGTCAGTTAAAACTGACACCTAAAAAACCACCTCAAAATCTTTTAGGCAATCAGAGCAGACTGGGGACATGCCTGGCATGAGATAGCCCCAAAGCACACTCATCCCATGGGGTGAGAAGTCTGCGCGATCCTTCGAGATAGCAGTCAGAATGAGTAGCACTGCCATCAAGAATTGCACACGGCTGTATTTATCTGCATACAGCCTAATGTGTAATGCCTGCCTGACAGCCCTGTTAAACATTTAAAGACACTTACTGACTTCTAATGAAAACATGGTTTCAGACTACAGAACTGGCTTGATGCAGTTCAGCTTTCCAAAGAAAGCGAAGTCAGTATCTGTCAACATTATGTGTATGTCTAATAACTATCTTCCTGCAAGAGAAGTTGAACAATGCAATACAGCTCTGGAAGAAGAACAAACACTCAAAAGAACAAACAAACAAATAAACCCACCATATTCAGTAAAGAAGTCAATTGCCCTGAGTAAACTCAGCACCTAAGGCATACTGGAAGTCTCTCTAGCCTAGGTTGTTACAGATCTCTTGAGGTCCAAAATGTCTGAAATTCTCAAGTGAAGCCATTCACCCTTTCACTTTTATCCTGGTATTGGAAAAGGAGTGAGGGAGGGAGTCTCAAAGGACAATTTAGTAAGGTAATCCAGCTGCCAAATTTTCCAGTGTAAGTGCATGGGACTGAGGTGGCCAGGTGCCTCTGAAAGCATCCTCTGTAATTGCTTTATTTTAATTAAATTTTATCGTGAGTAACACTTCTTATACCTTATAATTGATTAATATTTATTATAAAACTAGTAAGAATCTAAGATCAGGTAAAGGACTGCTTTCTTTATTTCACTTAGAGCTTATTGTAAATATTTTTACACAATATGAACAGCTTAAAATAGTGCATGGCCTGCAGTAAATATGAAGAATCTCATTTCATACTAGCAAAATAAAATTTTTACATTTTGAAATGTTATTAATGTAATCCATGCGAATACAATAAAATAAAACACTAAAAGGATTCGTTGACTGTGTTTAATTGGTTTTCCACAAACCAAGATATATTTCCAGAGGCATGTGTTAGTCTTTCTTGTGGTAACGGACTTTCTTTGGTGGATCCTTTTTCTGAGCTGCCAAAAACATTTGCCCCTTGGCAGGCAGCCAGCACTGACTTTAAGCCCATAGCAGGAGCTACTCTCTAATGTGGTTGCTTTCACGGAGAGGAGCTTTCTCAGCGTTGTACTGGTGGTTTCTGCAACAGTCAGCGCATTCTTGGAAACATGCTTTAGCTCTAAATTAGGGATGAGATGCTGTAATACATTGCTTTGAATTTTGCACACCTGTCAGCAGTAGCTTTTGAAGCTTTCAAAGTGCTGCAAGATGATCCTCCTTATCCGTTGCCTTCCTGCAATTCAAGGTCTCCTTGAAAGTGGCAGCAAATGGCACCAGGACCAGGTACCCACTCACTCAGTCCATCTTCTCAGTGGAATGCCCCCTCCTGCTCTCACATTGCATTTCCTCTAACAGTCTCTCCCAGCCAGCAATACTGGCTGAAAACCAAAAAGCTGGGTGATTTTCACACCCGCACAGGATTAGTAAGGAATAGACTTCAGATTTTTTTTTTTTTTCCCAATGCAGAGAAAAGTGTGAGGCACTAGTAGGTTGAGCTTGGGAAAAAACTTTCTTTCCCTGGTCGTTAAGAGCAATTTGACATAGAAAATACCTTTTACTGTTGTTTATTGCTCCTGCAATGGGCAGAATCCTGCTGCAACACATGACCCAGTGCTCGGTAGCATCTGATGAGTCTTATATGCTCATACATCTTGTGATTTTGAGAAGACAGGTTACCAGGATTTCAGTGTGACTTCTAAACCATGTCTATTTGGGGAAGACCGCTCATCATTTCTCCATGATGACTCAAACTCACCTAATGATGCATTATTAGCAGTCACTAGGTCCCTGTTCTCCCAATATAGGAAAAGGACAAGAAATTTTGTGAAATACTCTTTTGTTAATAAGCATAGTTACAGCCAAATTCGATTCTCCTGAGCTCTAGCCACTTGTATCACAAGTGTGGTTTTGCATGGCTTAGTTCTTGATCTGCTGCTATTCCTCTGAATTACTTGGTTTGATCTAAAAGCATTTCAGGTTAAGTTTCTTAGTGAGTGGTCACAAAAAAACACCATATCATAATCAATAAGTAGATGTCTAAATACTGAGAAAAACCTCAGACTACCCTCTTTAAGACCTTTGGCAGGAATGCTGAGGGAACAAGTTCAGATAAATGGCATTTATCCATTCTCCTTCTGCTGAAGAAAACAACACATCTGCGAAACCTGTTAGAGAAGAGCTATTCGCATATCTCTTTTTCTTCCTCTGCTTCCATCACCACACAAAAAACTACATTAAAATAGCCTATTAAAAAACGACTGTTTACAATACTGCAGGGGGAACTGACCAAATGAGGCCTTCATCCACTTAGGCTTGTCTGCAGTATTTATTTAAAGAAATGAATGTTTAAGAAAGGCAGTTTCAAAACTACGTTCATCTGACAGTTTTCTTTGGATATTAGAGAAGAACCGATAAACAGAATACTCCTATTCCAGTCTTGTTTGTCTTAAACAAAGAGCTCCTTCTTTAACAGAGAGTCCTTTTGCATTCTGTATTTCAAGTATTTCATGGCAAGTAGTTATACAGATCAAACTATGCTGAAGATGGCTGGTCTCCTTGCAACTGGTCCAATTATTACAGCAATAATTTTTAACAGAATGAATCCATCCTTGCTGTTGATTACAATTAAACTTTCATGTGGTTCCTGGAGATTGTGGACCTAGCCTATTGTATACAGATATTATCTCCATGTTTGTATCTTTGCATTTCCAGATACATATTTACATAACACACAGATTATATTTTTGAGTACTCCTTTCAGCAACATATTGTTTATAAGAGAAAAAGGGGGGTTTATCATCATATTTTATACTTGTGCTGTACTTCACATTTGACTTGTTTCTGAAGAAAATAAACCAAAGCTCAGAGTCAGTTTTCTACCATTTTTTGTTCCGTGAAGATGAAAACGCATTGGGGTTGGGTGGGGAGGAAGAGGGGCGAAGTTGGGAGGTTGACAGTTCATATTAAAATTCAAACAAGGCACTAACAACAGCATTTTCATACTCCAGGTATTAGTTGCAGAGCCATATGAGCAAAGTTGCTTAAAAGTGCAAATACAAAGCCTCATTGTACACCCTAATTTTGGCTCTAGACCTGAGGCTTTCTCCCTAAGCAAAAATACATGGAAGTAAAAGGTAGCTTGCCCAAGTGAGACAAGATGAAAATCAAAGGACTGTCCCTTTAAGAAAAATATATCATCCTTCATCACTTTGAATGGCTGCATTACAGCTCTGCTACTTTTGTGCTTCAGTTGAGCAAGTTACAGATATTAAACAGAATGGCACATCACAATAGGACATGAAATGAATTACAGCATAATGAGTGAACACATCTACTGTATTATTATACATAGTTACCTTTTATGTATTATGTAAAAGAATCCAACTTGAGAGATCTAGCTCATTCTTCATTTCAAAAGAATTTTGCAGAGATCAGTTATAGTGTCAATTACTTCAGTATCAAACAGCAGAATTTTTTGAAAGCCGTAAGATACGGGAAGGCCAAGTAGAGCTAAGTACATCACCAGTCACTTGGACAGAAGTGATGTTAACACACAGCAATGCAAAGGAGCAACAACAAATTTCAACCCCATTTTGCTATCCAGCAGCATAACTGCTCTGCTTGGGATAAATGACAACACAGTGTCAGGACTCTGACAAGCTACACAGAGTTCTTACCAATGTCTTGGGAGGCTCTTCACAGTTATACCCACCATGCTATTTTACAGGTAGCTGCTTGCACTGATTAGGGGGTTTTATATAGTAAAACTGGTGTCCTGTGGAAATAAGGGACAGCAAAAGTGGAAAAAATATTCCTTTCCAGAAGGAAATACCATTCCCAGCAGTAGCTTGCAAAAATAATGTTGCCTGCAGCAAAGAGGGAGGCAGGTTAAAACTGATTTCATCTTTAAAAACAGATGAAAATGCTTTTAGAATTTTGTTACTTCTCAGAACAAAGGAACATCAGATTCTTCGACTGTTTGAGCTAATGCCTAGGCCACAATAGACTATACTAGAGAAGCTCAAACTATGTCCATCAAAATTTACAGATGCTTATATGGAAAATAATATTTCACCATAATTTCTTGAATTATAACAGCTCATATGACCTTGTGATGTTTCACTTATTAAAAAAGAAAAAAATTCAACCGTAAATAAATCATCAGAAAAATGTAACAAACAATGGAAACGGTAGGCTATATATGGTGCCTGCAAATGAAAATTATGATTTTTTTATTGTTCAAGATAAAATACTTGGTTTATACATGTCATTCATTGTAGCTTATCTGCATGGAACCAAAAGGACTATTGAATAGGTGAAACACATAGGCTAACCATTTTTATGCAGCTGATAGAGGTTTAACAACTGCAAGAAATATAGTTCTCTTTAGAGGAATAACTTCATAATCTTTTATCTGCTGGAAACTAAATACATTTTAAGGAAATTATAAATATTCCTTTTATCTTACCATGATAAAGTGATTTACTGCAAACATTAATGCACCTACTCACCACACATAACTTATAACAGAGGAAGAGCTTGAAATGCTTTTACGTAAACAATCATGGATTTTCCTATGGTTACTAAAAGGCTTTTTAAAAATCTTTAGTAGCAAGGGACCTTGACAACCATTGTTTCTAGCAAATCCCAATGTTTCCTCTAATTTTTGCACAGTATTTACCCCGATTAGACCATTTTTGTCTCAAGTCCTTACATAAACAAAGTCAGTAACAAAAGCAAATACATTTTTACTCGGTTCTTATAAAGCAGGCCTTGGAACAGAAATGCAAACACAGATACTAGTGTTTACTAATGGAAGTATCTTCCTAGAGCTCAGCAAGTACCTTCAACCACCTCCATTCACAGAAAATGCCACATTTACCCTAGCTGAAAGAACAGA
This sequence comes from Caloenas nicobarica, assembly GCF_036013445.1. Lineage (NCBI taxonomy): Eukaryota > Metazoa > Chordata > Aves > Columbiformes > Columbidae > Caloenas > Caloenas nicobarica. The sequence continues at coordinate 56,280,338 of NC_088284.1, forward strand.
AAATAGGGCTCCAAATATCATACCACAACCAGACTCCCATAACTTTCACCACCTGTTGTTATAACTGATGAGTAAGGGTGCATACAAAAGAAAGAAAGAGACAGTTACACACTTGTTCTATGCCCTGTATTCATCACATAACAATGCCTAGAGAAGGCTTTCAATTATGATGCAGCCTTTTGTGAAAGTTCACCCATCCAGAAGCTGGGTTCAGAAAAGGAGAAACAAGACTCTAGTTGTGATAATCTATTTATTAGAAGGATGTTTAGAGAGTCAGTATAAGCTTAATATTTTAAGTTTCTAGCCTGCCTGAGAAACTACTACAAGCCTCCCTGTTACATTAAGACCTCCAAAGAGACTAGTACCTCCAAGAGTAACATCATAGTGTGCAATGAACGCCAACTGAAAGACACCGTGATGTCTCTCAGGGAGGTACCTCATTTTATACATGATTCTGCATAATGACACACAACATGCAGGCGTTCTGGATCCTGGCATATCTATGGATGTGTCACGTTTTCACACTAGCCTGTCTTCCGATCTCAAATTTCCTCAAGCAGATATGTTAAAAATATGTTTCTGTCCTTTATGTAATCTTTCAGAGAAATAATGTTACGTAGTTTATAAATGAATCCCTGAGTAAAAGATAACAGTTCTCACTTAGGATCCATAGATATCAAAGTGTCTTATAAAGAAGCATATTTATAAAATATATTTTAATAAAGGATAAAAGCTAAGTTAAAGTAGCTTCACAGAAAAATTTCCATAGGTTTCAATGGAGGACGTTATCAGAATATTTTATTAGGAGCCACTGTGGAATAATTGCTTCACTACGGACATTACAGAAAAAAACCAAACATGATTTGCATCAGAATCTAATATCCCGTACTCTAACTGAAGACGCAGGTGTAGGCATACGTAATATAACACAAAGCAACATCAAACATATTTTTACAATCTTCTAGCTTGGCCAGAATAAGATTGTAGGAATTGATACTATATCTCCTAACCCCCAAGAAAGCAAAAATGAATCCCAGACCCATCATAACAAGTTGATGTGAAAGTTTATTATAACAATCAGCTGTAAAACAGACTAAAAAATGCATTTAGTTCAGAGGAACTGGTTCAGTCTAGACCACTAGAACCAGTCACCAGGACACGGTGGCTTTATCTGTGTTCTGGTAAAGCACAAAGATCTCTGAGAGGGCCAAGCACTGTACACACAGAAGATAATCCTCACATGCAAAGAGGCTGCAACCTAGGAAACAAGATAGGAAAAAGACACAGGCACACAGGTATGTATCTGACGGCTAGAGTCAATAGCCTGCACAACACATCAGCTTTTGCTCTGAGCTCAGTAGAGCAGAGTACTGAACATCAGCTGCCCACCTTACTCAAGGTCATGCCCTGGGTGCCCTCATGCAGGTAGAGAGCTCATCTAAGCAGAAACTAAGCTCTGCATCATGAGAAAGCTTCCAGATGAAAATTTGTCTAAAATATAAATTTCGATTTTTAAAGTGAATTAGTATGAATTATCTGAGGTTTTCCATTAAGGAAAAACATAAACTTTTCTTGAGGTATTTTTAGTTTGTTTGAAGGCTTTTTTTTCTTTTTTTTTTTTTTTAAAAGTTTTTAACTGGCTGTAATTTAGAATCAGAGAATATCCCGAGTCAGAAGGCACCCACGAGGATCATCAAGTTCAACTCCTGACTCCATACAGAGCAACCTAAAATTTAAACCATGTATCTAAGAGCATTGTCCAAAACCTTACTGAACACCAGCAGGCTTGGGGCCACAATCACCTCCATGAGGAACTCGTTCCAGGGCTTGACCAGCCTCCCAGAGAAAAACCTTTTCCTAATATACAATCCCAACTCACTCTGATGAACTTTAACCCACTCCCTCACATTCTGTCATTGGACAGAGATCAGCACCTCCCACTCCACTTCCCTTCATGAGGAAGCTGTAGACAGTGATGAGGTCACCCCTCAGCTGCTTCTTCTCCAAGATGAACAAACCTAGTATCCTCTGCCATTCCTCCTGTCATGCCCTATAGCCCTTTCATCATCTTTGTTGCCCTCCTTTGGACACAAACCCTTTTCTTTATTAAGGAAATGTTGCAAAATGAAGCAAAAGGCAAATAATAGGACAAACATTCACCCAGTTGGGCTAGTAAATAGGACTATGCAGCACACACAATGTGACTGAATAGCTTGAATAGTTAATCTGGAACAGGAACTCTTATTTTTTTCCCTAAAGAATATGTTATCACAAACCAACACTGGGCTAGGGCCACTGAGATGTGAGGTAAAAGGTAGAAAAATGAAGTACGCTCCTTTACCTCCAACCCCATACCTTTTGAACAAATTCAGTAACATTCTTAAAGGAATTAACTCTCTTAAACTCTGTTGTTCAATTATGCCTGGCCTTACAAAAACTATAATGAAAAGATTTCTACGTTTTGTTGAGCTGCAAGTACAGAAATTGCCAAGGTACTTGGAGGCTTTGGTTAGACACAATTGAGAGCTGTCCCAAGAAGCTGAAGGGCCTACATCAAACGTATTTATTTTTAAATAGAAAAAGATTATCAGGAAATGATATGAAAGAAATAATTCCTTTCCTGAAAGACTAACACTGAGATTATAGCTCAGAGAAAGGGTATACCCCAGATGAGCTGACAATGGCTGAGAGAAAAGCCCTTTTAAGGACTTAAAATGCTCCCATTTGACAACCAGTCCAGGCTACAATTGTTTTAGATGCTTTAGGACAAAGGCAGACTTCCTGGCCTCTCATGCCATTACCACAGACATGGGAATGCCCATAAGGCTGAAGGTCACAGAGCTGCAGGAGACAGGTAGTGGGAGGCAATCAGAAGACCAGTGAGGGTGAAAGCCATGTATTATGCCCCTGAAGTCAGAGCCCATCTGTGCACAGAGAGCTAGGACTGCCAGGCAGAAAAGACTGACAGTATGCTCCTTAAGTCTCAAATATTACAGTGCTGCCAAAGTGGGTCAATATTTCACTAAAAGTTAACAAGGGGAACCTAAATGCTTCACAATCATTTCATGTCCTTCCTTCTCAAGAAATCTTACTACCACAGTGCAAATGACTGGGTTGGGAAACAGGTGACAAACATGAGGGATTATTAAAACCTGTTCACATGACAAAGTGCATCATGGAACACATCCTTACTAACAAGAAGTAGCTACCCTGTACTTTCAAAAGCATACGGAGTTACTTATTCCTTAGTGCGTATGCTTTCTCTGCTAAGCGGCTGCCTCCCACCAGTCCCAGGAATGGTTGGAATTCAGCAATAAATAAAATTTTCCCTGGACTGTGCCTGTGGTTTGTCAAGTGCATTGGACAAAGGTGCTATATAAATGTCACTAGTTATATTAGGTGATTCCCTGAGGGAAAGTCGCTATAAATGATGTCAGGAGTAAGTGTTACCACATAGCTAGCCATATTCACATTATCCTTTTAGGTCCACAGCGAAGTCTTCAGGAGTCTCCTCTCATAATCCAGTGAAATAGAGTGATGAAAAGTTACACAGGAGCAACCAAGCACAGGTGCTTGTGCTCTGTTATTGTACATTCGAGGTGCAGGAAAACAGAGTCTCCTTCTATTTTTTTTTTTTTTAATATAGCACTTAGTTAGCCTCACGACTTTTTTCTGCATAAGAAAATTCAGCCCTCATTTATTTCATTTCTTCTGTGTGCTCCCCTACCAACCTGCTGCATTCCAGTTGGATACCATTCCAGCTACCTAACTTCAATAGCATCAGACTCCTGGGGTTTTTTCATACCTAAAACTGGTGTGAGGCCACACAAAACTCAGCTCACTGTTTTCTTGTGTTGTTACCATTGGACGTGGTTACATTAAACAAGTTATTTGAAAAGCTATGCAGGATGGCTGACAATGATTTCTCTGGTGGACTGATATTCAGCTGCAGAAAGAAAATAAGTTAGTTGATATGAAACAACGCTCCTGGTGATCCATAAAGCCTGTACATGCATGTTCACATCCTTCCAGCTGCAAACTTGCCCAGATCAAAGTATACAAATGCTTGTGGCAAGGTCAGAAATTTTGCATCTGCTAGGCATTAAGAAATGCCTGATCTAGAAGGCAAGGCTGGTAAAATTCAGCCTGGTGTGAGAATACTGCCTGTGTTTCACATGGAACAATTTGACTGTTAATACCATTTTCCCCTACTCTTCCTGACATGTTAAGTGAAGGGATCCTCGGCAATCCTTGTCCTCAAGCCACATGTCTCACAGCAGGGCACAGCTGCAGCCAGTTCAACTGACTACACCTCGCTGTAATCATCTTGCCTTCCTCCTGAGCAGCCAAAATTATCTCACCTCTCTCCCCTTGCTGTTATTCTGAGCAGTTTACAGCTATCAGTCTGCATAGCTGCAGTCAGGGAAATACCACTGAGCCCAAGTGCTACGGACATGACCAGTGACAGATGTGGGGAGGAAAAAAATCTGCTCCATCTCCAAGCTCAGAAAAATCCAAACACTTTGACTTATAAAAGAAACCAGATCACCTGTCTGGGCTGATGGAGTACAAACCCAGCAAGTCTAAGTAGGCTGCAACATGCTGCATTAGAGCTTGAATAATGTGTAGTTTTCTTTTTAACTATTGTTTTTAGATAAGCAGTGTCATAATAAATAGACCTAGGGAGAAGTGCTCATTTTTCAGCTGCAGAGAAACACTCCAAATGAGTGTTTTCTGTTTGACAGCCCTTCTCTCTTCACCCACCTTCCTCTTTTCCCTCTCTCAAACCGAACTTTTTTTCAAAATAAGCATTCCTTCATTCCATTACCATAATGCATCCTTTTTATACGCAGGTCAAGCATGTATGAAGGACTGGAAGAGACCTATGGGCTATGCACCCCAATGCACCACCATCTTAAAATCAGTCTGCTTTTGTTCTCCACAGTCTCTAGATTGGAAACCCACTCCAGGCACTCCTTGCTCTAACAGGTGCCTCTTTAATTCCAGGCTACACTGTTTTGCTCGCTTGTTTTCCAAGCTAGCATTATCTTTTGGTTATAACACTTTTTCAGCCTTGATGAATAGACATCTGAAGCATTTTAGAGGACATATGTATCTGCTCTCAGTCTGCCAGTTTGATAGATTAGAAGGATGTAGGCCTTTCTTACATGACATGTTTTCCATTCCCTTGATTTTCCAGTCTGCCCAGTAGGCCCTTCTCCCTTTCAGTTCCATTTTCAATTAAGTTTTTTCAACACTGGCAACCAGGTTTGTTTTCACTATTCCAGGCAAGGTCTCGCCCATGCCATGTATAATGGCAGCAATACTTCTCTATCTCTGCTGCAAATGCCTCTCCTGACACATCCTAGGTCACATTTGTCTTTTTCACGGCTGTCTCCTCCTGGCACGCCAAGCACAGCTCGGACTCCCAGCTCCTTCTCCTCTGTCATTTCCAGCTGATGAGCACCTGTGAAACTTGGTAAAGTAGGAGGGTCAGCTAGACAGAGGACTGCTCCTACCGCAACCTTTTATTTAAGACTGCTCAGAGGAAGAAAAAGGCATAAATGAGTCTGTAACAGCTGTCACAGTAGTTGTAACAGCCAGCCAAATCCTGCGAATGCTTTCCATTCCCATTTGCTGAGCAACCCCCAACATCAAGACCAAGGCACAAGCAACAGCATATCTTGAGCACTGAATACCAGCTTCAAGAAGGTTCTCAGTGGGGGAGGAAGGAGTGAGAAAATAGCAGCGGAGTCACACCCCCAAAAAAAACCCCTAAAAATAATATGACATAGAGAAGCTGTTCTGGCTGTTAAAAGCCTGAATGCAATAAGCTAATTTACAATGGAGGTGGGAACTTTTTTAGTCAGGCAAAGAAGGGAGGCTAATGTTAATGTTGCTTTGAAAAATCTATTTTCATTGAAATATTAACATCACTGTCCACACTTAGGAGATTATACTGTAAATGAGAAGTTTTTTGGTATAATACTGCTTCACATGTTGGAGAGAAGAAAGCCTTGTAACTATACTCATTCTTTCAATGGCACTATTTTTTGTAAGACAGCTAGCGATGCCATCATTAATATCACAAAAGGATTCATGTTTATTTATTCTAAAATGAATGTAAATTGGACTTCATATCTAACACCTTTAAACCATGCTGAAACACAAAGATGTTTATTATCTTTATATCATGTATTTTAGATTTTTTTTTCTCTCCCCACCCCAGCTACTAGGCAGAAGACTGACAGTTTATGATGCAGCAGTGCAACTGTCTCATTTGCACATTTACAGTGCTTGTTAAGGGGTTGAAATCCTTGATTCCCCAGAGGTCCTCCTTTGTTCTTTCCCCAACAGAAAATGTCTCCCTATATTTCAATACAGCTCTGACAAATTTTTCTAAATAACGGATATCTAGCCTTTAGATAATGCCTTTCATGTAGAATAACATAAAAACACTTTACGCAGGGCTCAAGCAAATAATTTGTCTACATGACAGGCAGCAGAGAGCAAAGCAGCTCATTCCACATGGCTCCTCCTGCCTGTGGCTCTGGGACCCCACTCATCACTACGTACCGTGCCTTGCATCAAGCACATCCTAAATTACAGTAAGAAAATCAACACACAATTTTTTGTATTTGTTTTTGCTTGGGAAATAAGGTAATAGCTTTGACCACAAAGTCACACTGACTTTTTTCTTATGGCAATAGCACAGTCTAAAACACGGCTTTCAACAGCAGCCATATCACCTATCTCCCTTTACAGCATTCTTGTGGATTCTGCCACAGCACATTTGTGAAAAGATCCTTCAAGAATAATGATAATAAAACCAAGACAATTACTCCTCCAAGCACAAGTGTTGGGGTAACTTTTAAAGAACAGATTTGATTGAAAGGTAAAGATTAGCTTTAAATTCTTCCACCTCTTCCTTTATTTGAATATGAAAAGAAGGTGTAATACAGATGCTTACCTTGATACGACATTAAAAGACAGTTTGGGTCAATATAATTACTGCAGAAGAGCAGAATTTTTAAAAAAATCCTTAAATATTTGTACTTACTGATTTTACCCTTCAGATGCATTTTAGCATTCAGGGGTAACTGGCTAAGTCCAAATCACAGGTACAGAAGTAACTACTAAACAGTCCCCCCCTTAATGTGTATACTATGAATACAATATCACAGGTTAAACCCCCCAAAACAGGAAAAAATGTATTTCTGCAACAATATTTTATAATGTAACTATATGAGTCAAAGTGACCCCCTAGAAGAAGCTCTTTGCACTTGATAGCAGGTTTATGGACATGTTGTAAATGTCAGACAACACCATTTTTAATAATAAAAAAAGACCCTATAATACTGTTTCCTTGTAACCAGACAGAAAATCATTTGGTAAAAGTAAGAACATTTATTGGTTCTGACATAAAAATTTCTTGCTGTGAGGTGGAAACAGCGTACTCCAAATACCGGAAGAAACGTGAAATCTCAAGAGTTATGTTCAGTAACTCTTGGTTCAAAAGCAGACGCAGCAGGTGCATTATTTAAGAGCTTGTCAGAGGTGATCTTCTACGGCACAGTACTCCAGGATTCATCTCCTGCTATGCCTGGGAAGGGGATGCTTACATAAATATATGGCAGAACTGGCTGGCTGCACATCAAGTCCATACTGCCCAACTCTTTCCAATGGTATTGTGTCACTGTGGTCACCACAAAATGTTAATTATTAGAAAAGGTCTTCAGTACCAAATGTGGCTACTCCTCCCACATACCCTATGTAAGAGCAGTTCTTTGGCTGAGCTCTTCAGAGTGCATTTGCTCTGAAAAATTCAAAGCGACATTTTTCTCAGTAGCCATATTTGATGTTCTAAAGTGTATTTTGTAATGCTGTATTCAGTGCTAATTTGGTGCCACAAAGATGTAGCCTATTCAATGCAAATGAGAGGCAGTTGCAGACCAATCTACTGCTTCGAATTTGCTGACTCCTGCAAATACAAAAACTTGAGCATATTCAATGTAACAATTTTTCTTTTCTTGCTTTTCATTATTTCAGAGCATAAATTCTGAAGTAGAAGCTAGTCACATCAGGATTTTGGTAGGGATGATCACAAACGAACATGCTAGTATAAAAACAGAAGGGGCATAAAGGGCCAAACTAAAAACAAATTAAAAAACCCAATCCAAATGGGCTGATTGGGTCCTCTATGCCTTCAGCAGCGAGGTAATTTTCAGCTGTGTAAATCACGGGAGCATTGCTGTCTTCAGCAGAGATGAGCTGATTTGAGCAAAGGTTCTGACCTGTGTTTTTCTAGAAGACACTCCAGATACACGTAGACTTGCATAGCTACCCTCCTGTTTCTCTGACACAATCACCAACATTTCAGGAAGAAGGAAATCCCTATGTGTTTCAGGTGCCAGAGTAAAAACAAACACAAAATCTAATTTGAACTATTCCAGTACAGACTTAAAAATCCCTCGTACAGGAAAATCACAGCCAGTAAAATATCTTTTTTTCCTTTTAACGTAATTAAGTAGTCTAAAAAGGAACAGGAGAGAAAAATAACTTTTGGCTATGAACAAGCAGAAGAAATATAATTTAAAATTGCATATTTTTAGAAAATACTATCTTGATGGAAAATATACCCCTTAAACATGTCTATACTGGCCAGTCAGAAAGGACAGAAAGATTAGAAAAAAATGGCTTTCCTAATGTATCATTGCACTAAAAAACATTTGAGAGGGGAAGAAGAATAGAGAAAGAAATAGTTGTACCTTTAATATGGAGTATGCTGGCCACATGTCTGTGGTGCAAGAAACATCTGTAACAAAACAATTTGGACAAAATGGTGCTCTGCAATGGTGAAACTAAGGAATGAAAAAGGAAGATGTCCCTACGTATACTTAACTGGAAACCAGGAAGCAGCTCTGCACCACTTTTCACTTGCACTGAGCCCTGAAGGGGAAAAAAATTAGGATGATTACACATTTAACTGTAGTAATCCTGGATTAAAGCATTTAATTCCTAGACTGTTTACAAGCCATCAATACAAACATTAATAAGTAGATATATGGCATCATGCTTTAAAAGTATATTACTTTGCTGTCAAAACTAGCTCTTGTACAAATTCAGGAGTATGAAATGTTTTCTTCTTTTTAAAGGAAGGCTTTATCTTAAGGGCTTTAAGTAATCTCTTATGCGTGAACTACTACATAAAAATATAACATCCTCTGCAAAAATTAAGTAGGTGGTTTCTCTTTTGTTCGCAAATGGAGTACAGCCTAGCCTTTTAAATTTTTGAATGGCTTTGAAAATACAAGGTGTTTCCAATGTAGTATTTATAACAGGTAAATTATATCTCTTCAGACAAGAGTAACAATTAACAGAAAGCATCTGTACCATGTTTACCTTTATGAAGCATTATTGTACTAAGTAGTAAAGAACCTCAATACGAGTGAAAACTTCTATTATTCCAGGGGACATCTAGAAAATTCTTCACTGTTAACCCTAAGGAAACTGATAGCTCTGAGGTAAACTTCCATCTACACTCTCCTCCATCAGCAAGTATTACCCAGTCACTCACAGTATAGATAAATGACCTCATCAACTCAAGACTTGTTTTTGCATTTTGAAAAAACTAAAAAAACTTCTCAGCCTGGGTTCATGCACCAGTGATCACCAAGGGCTGGCATGTCACTGCAGGTCAGGCTTAGACGCCTGGGCGTTTCCAACACGCACAATGTTGCTTTTCAGAAATGGGTTACAAGAGAAAAGGTTTAATTCCAATTTCCCTTTGGATTTTTTCCATTTCCATTTCTCCTGTTACAAAACCAGCACAACCTCTCCCCCTTGCTCCCCCAACAGTATATAAATTAATTTCCCCCATTTCACTTTAACCTGTGTCTTAGCACAATGGAAGCTGGGTTGAATTCTTCATGTAAAATAAACTGTAGTGAACAGAAGCCTTTGCACAGGCATGAACAAGTTTTAGCTCTGGATAAGGAAACCCAGGGCGTGATGCTCCAGCACAACACCACTCCCCACATTCTGCTGAGCTCCACATTCTTCAGCAGGGACCGGAGTCAGAATCATCCCTAATTTCATGCTTTCCAAGGCATGAGAGAACATAAAGCTTTGTATCAGATGAGAAACTGCACAAACGCAATGTGACGAACTCCTAGGTGACACGCCCAAAGTTCAGAATCACTGCAGTCAGGTCACTTGGGAAACTATAAATCCATTGATTTTGCCAGCTCAGAAAAATTTTGTGAACCTCTACATTGCCTGCCAGTGACAAAACTTCAAAGTATCTGTAGTGGCATGCTCTGTGACTGAATGCCTGTTGTCCTTACAGACAGCATGTTGCACACATAACTGAGACTATAATGCACAAAAAGAATGAGGGAGGGGAAAAAAATAGAAAAATGCATCTTAGAAGTTACTTATGTTTAATGCTTAAAAGTCTGAATGCACAAACAATAATCTACCATATAGAAGTACTTGTGGTCAATACAATGCATTAGAACTATGTACAATGACACAGTTTAGTATCAAAACCTTTCTACAATGTAGAGTATTACGAAACTGTTAATGACATCAAACACTAAGCACTTAAGACACCATTTTTTGCTACCACATTTGGAACTTCAATGAACAGTCCATTTTAACTTGCAGCATCAATCCATTTCTAGTATGAAATTAAGTAATTTTCTACTTATACAATAAGATTTATCTACACGGGTCTTTTGATTTTGATCCATAGCAGCAAAGGCACTGTACATCAGCAGATCCACAGACTTAAAGATTCTTTTTAAAGCATTCAAAAAAAAAAAAGTCACAGGTCATAGTTTAACAGCAACAACAACAACATAAAAAGATAACACGTTGTCTCTGGCACAATGGCTCAGTCTGCGTCCATTTTAGAGACATCCAATCAAGACTTGGATTGAACTGCTGGCGAACAAAGCAAGTCCTTATCCCAAAGAGAATCCATTCCTTTTAGCATGTCGGAATGAGTACTCTTGTAAATCCTACCTTGGAGGTCATTGCTTTTGTAGTTTGTATATTGGTAGGCATCCATCCTTATTTCAGTGCAGTTTCCAAAGAACATATCAAATATTTTTCATAATCTCTTGTAATTGAAAAATTGCCCAAAGACACATATCCCCATTTTCAAGGAAACATTGCAAAAGTTTCCAGAAGTAACAAAGGTGATTCTTTGAGGCAACTTATTGTACTCTCTACAATATAACAAAGAGAGGTGTTATATTAAAAAACCTAGCTTGACACCAAAATGCTTTATGTTTATCAACAGAAGAGCATTGAGAACAAATCTGTACACAAGATGCTATATTAACATTGCAAATATATAAATTAGCACATTCTTACTTAAAGTGAGTTTGATTTAGATGTGAACTGAATTTGCCATTCATCACAGGCATGTAGATTACTGGCTACAGTTTGCAATTTCCTAAGTTTCCAAGACTGTCTAAAATAGTTAAGATACAGCATCTTCCCACCAAATAATTATACTGTAATAACACTTAGAGGTCTCATCCAAGAACAGGACTCAAAAATATAACAAAGTGTGTGTTGTTTTTTTTTTTTCTTTTAAATAGAAACTACAAGTCTATTTAGTGTAACTTTAACTATCTCCTGAACATCCTTCTCCAAGATCCCCAATTTATCCATCTGTAAAAACACAAAGTATACAATGCATCTTTCAAACTAAAGCCGGGCCAGACAGCTTTATTTAGTCAGTTCATTGTTAGAAAGCCTTCTTTAAACAAAATAAATACGTTACAGCTATAATACATAATTAAAGAGTCAAGTACACTGGTAAGTATGCTTATTCCATCTTCTGCCAAGTAGCTATCTGACAATTTGGTATCACAAGATCTTAATGAGCATTCACAAATCAATAGCAAGTTAAGAAGGTAAAAATAAATTCCACAACTGTGATGAGCATTTAAGTTCTCAGTTTAGAAACCAAAAAAAGGAATAAACAGCAAAGTGCTAGGAGAAGGAGTTCTGTCTGCATTCAGATTTGTCTCTAATAAATAACTTCATAGACTGTAGCTTTCTTGTCCCCAGAGCCAGTGACAATGTATTTGTCATCCACAGAGATATCACAGCTAAGCACAGATGAGGATTCTTTGGACTGCAAGACATAAAAAAAAAAAAAAGAAAATTACATCTTTACCATCCACAGGATACACCAGGATGCAGTGGCTCTGTCTCTCCCAGCTTTTCTGTCTTTTCTGAGATGATATGTACGTATTGTCACATTTTACTCATTGTTTTAGTGTATATTTTCTTTACATAACATATGTCTGCATTCTTTTCTGCCTGTCACTTCAAGAGCTAAACACTTCCCACTCATGCAAAGTTTTTGCCAATAAACCTCTGCTGTACTGCACAGGAAGTTTCTTTCTCTGACCCTCATCAAGAAAGCTGCGCCGGGGTTTTAACATCAGTTTTCTGGGAGATGTGCACTTGTTAGGACAATTTGGGCTTTCTGTGGTAGGTGGTTCCAGAGCCAAATACTCTCCACTAAGAAAACTCACACCTCAGCTTTCTCATGCCAAGGCAAACTGCACTGTCTCCAAAGGCGAAGATACAGCAGGTACCAGTACAGGTGCGACCTGACCCTTTAAACCTGAACGCCAGTCAGCTCAATTAAAAAAATTCTCAACCTAGAGGTATCTGTAAGTGAAAGAGAGAAGGACATGCCAAAAATCCCACTTTTCCTTAATGGCCATTAGAATTGGGCACAGAGGGATTAAAGGCTATAGAAAAGTTACAAGTTCCAGTTACACTCCATGGGGCTCCTCCGCAAGGACACAGTTTTCAGCTCAGGAGTCCGCCTGTCCAATTCACTGACTTCAGACGTCTTACCCAAGAAAAATGCATGTGTTGAATATGACTTTCACTGTTTTAACTACATTTTGGACCTTCAGTGAATGCTCACTTAACAATGTGACCTGGGTACTGTATTACAGGACTACTACAGCAATATGCACATGAAGGTGAGGTGAGAAAGAAGAGTATTAAAAACAATTTTAGATTAACAGGCTAATTTGTTGTAAGAGCTAAATTAGTCAAATGTTAGAAAGGATAAAAGCGTATCTCTCTTTAATTACAGACGAAGTCTGTAACACAGGAACACAGTAATTAGCCAAGATTTTCCATTTAAAAACTCCTTAAGCTAATGACAGACCCTGCGATGTGCAGCTCTACTGCACTGTAACATATGTGGAAAACAGCTTTTGGGAGATTATTACCTGGAATATACTGGCTCCATAAGGTGTTCTCCAGGCATTAAGAAGATTATCTTTTCCAGTGCTTACAAACCATTTGCCTGCAACAGATTGTTTCAATGTTATTGTTGCATTTTGTTTTCAAGGAATGCACCCCAAGAAACAGATTAATCGTAAGAACAATGCACTCACGCATTAATGGAAAAATATATTCAAAGAGCAGTCACATTTTCATGTGGTTGCATTATGATGTTCAATCACAACATAAGCAGTTTATACAAAAAAGGAGTCACATCGAATTTTTAAAATATTTTTAATACTTAGATATAACATCTAATTTTGAACTATACCCCTAATTTCATTTAAAGGTCATCTTGAACAAATTTCTCAGGAGGGAAAACACTGACATAGAAAGATTTGCTTACCACAGTGAGCAAATTTGAGTGACAACACACAGCTCTCATGAAGATGCAGCTGGTACTTGTCCGGCTTAGTAACATGCAGCACCTCGACATTGCTGTTCTCCATTCCTACTGCCAACCACTCACCAGTTGGACAATAGCCCAGTGAGAAGATCTGGAATTAGCACAGCACATGCTTCAATCAGTAAAGGAATGAGCTTGAGATACTCAAAACCGACTCTTGTTACACTGTTAACACTATGCAAAAACACATTTCGGGCTATCATGGTTTTAAAAACATGATAATCCAATTACTATAGTAATCAAGATAAATTAGCTCATGTAAACAAAGCTGAATTAAAATTGTAATAGCAAAGCACTGAAACAACCTATAAAAGTTAATGTCCTAGCTTACCTCGCAGCATTTAAAAGTATTTTCATAAAATATTTTTGAACAAGAATCTACAGAAAAAGGAACAGATTGCACACAACAGCACTTTAATCTGGCAATTCTTTTTTAAAAGGGATTACCCACTACTTTCATGGGAAAAGTAATAATCTGTCAAATGTCATAATCCATAAAGATGTTTAGCTACCATATTAAAAAAAAAAAGGTGTAAAAAGTGTGAGACTAAGTCTAAAATTCCTTGGAATTCTCTTTGAGCCTGCTTCTTTTGCTTTAAAAGACAAACAAAACCAACCAAACAAAACCCACAAAAAATAAAAGTGCTTGTTTTTGAAAACTATGACAGATTTTTCTTGAACATGCTAAAGCTTCTGAGATTGAACCTGTGATGTGAAGTCATGTTGCTGTAGCTGCCGCCCTTCTCTGAGATCCCAGGATCTGACTGTATTGTCCAAGCCTCCTGTCCATAGTTTGGTGCCGTCATTAGAAATGTCAATACAGCTTGCTCCATCCGTGTGGCCCTGAAACTGCCTGAAAATGTTGAAAGAAGATATCCACATTCTCACACTGGAAAGAGTCAGTTCTGAGCATGTATATAAAATACCTGTTTTTTCTTTCAGTCCCTGACACACAGTCACTGAATAGAACAGTAACGTGGATTCCAACAGCAATCTGAGATTAATATAAACTCAGGGACAACCATGTGAGTCTTGTGATGAATTGATGAAGCAATCGGGCCACACAGCCAAGCACTAATTTCATTTCAAAAGCACATTTTACAAGTCAGATAGTCTGGGGATCTTTGCTGCTGTGTGACATCGCCTATTTGACTGAAAATATCCCACCTCCACAAAGCAACGTAGTATGATTGTCAAAATTCACCTCATTTAAGAACGTGCAGGTCACCGACAAAGTTGAGGAAAAAGTGGTTTAAATGGGAACATCAGGGAGAAAAAGCCTGACTTTACATGCAATACTGAAATGTTACGTGTAACAACATACAGTGCAGCGTGCAGAGAAGCTCTGTGTGACTGGCTCCTAGTTTACCGTACATTAGTGTTGTGCAGCAGCTCGCACCCCTGAGATGTTAAGTTTGCAATGCAGTAATTTACAGACATTTTTATCCAAGACATATTTGCTGGAGCACTGATTAAAGAGACTGGAGTGTGAGTATAGTGTCTTGCATGGAAACAAAACCCTTATCTATTCAAAGAACGTACAGCAGTGTCAACATCAGCTGATCTGAGGAAATGATAGTTATGGGGCTGCTCAACAGGCCTAGAATTATGAAACTCTCAAAACATATAAACAATTATGTAGACTTTTGCCAGAGTATTACCATGGCTATTGCCTAGCAATGAAATACTGGAAGGAGCTACGGAGACACAATGGAGAAAGTGGCATACATACGCAGAAGAGACTGTCAGGCCATGTTTAATTCTTCACAACCTGATGATCCCGTTCTGTTGACTTACCTTACTAAAGTCTGGTTATGGAGATCCCACACTGCAATGTTCCCATCGCTACAGCAGGAAAAGCAAACCTTGGAATCAGGGCTGATAGCCAGAGCATAGCAAGCTGGAGCTGAAGATGTCAGCTCTGCTTTGATGCGCGGAGTTGGAGCTGCCAGGTCCCAAATGGATAACGTGCTGGCTTCCCCGCCAACAATTAGGGTGCGGCCGTCAGGGAGCAATCTGCAGGAACGGATGTAGTTATCTCTGTTCTGTGGAGACAGAAGCCATCAAGAGATTACTCATGAGGAAAGGAAAACAGCATTAACATGAAAGCAGAAATCCATAAAAGTATTGTATTCCCTCCTGGTTTTAATGAGCCATTTATACTTATGACAATGATAAAGTGTATTAATGCCAGAAAATTACATGACATTAGGGAAGTACTTAAACTTGATCTACAAAATTCAGTAGTGAGAGATATTTAATCTTAATTAGCATCAAAATGCAAAGACCTGAACCTAGCCCAAAACAATTCAAGATAGCTGTATTCAACAGCTTGTAGAGAAAGTTACATTTTCATACTCTGTTTATTTCAGCACATTAACCTCTCAGCATGGGGGAGTACTGAATTCCCTGCACATCCCCCGCCTCCCCCATTCCAGTGAGACTTGCTGCCACCATCTAGGAGATGTCAGAGGAAAATATTTGGGCAATTTTCTTCATTTGTGCAGCAACTTGTATAGCAATTCATTATATGTCTACATGCGCTGCATAGTTCCCATTTTAATGCCTCTGTAACAAGAAGCAACATCTTACCAAGAACTGGTAAATGACACTAAAAAAGCTGCTAACAATGGTTCATCTTGTTAGCACATTCAAATAATTTGTGAATAACACTCAGGGATATTTTTAATTGTCACATTAAGATGGGGAAATGCATTCACACACGTATACAGACACAAAATACGTGACACAACCTTCAAATATTCTCGGAGAATACAGCTGCAAGACAGCAATTTTTAGTATGATAGAATAGCAAGCTTTAAGATTGCCAACAAATGTCAAAGTTTATAAACAATATTTGCTGTGCTGCCTTTGATCTTTCCCTCTACCAATACAATTTTAGGATATTATAGACGTTTTGATTCATTGCGGGCGGGGGGAAACCCACAAGTACGACCAGGAACATACTTCAAACTCAGTTCTAAAAGAAACAACAAAATTGCAAATGAAATATCGAGCTTCAGTACCAATGACAGCACTCAAGTAGCCACTGTTTTTTGTACCTTAGCAGCATTTCAATCCTAACACAACCTGCTATCTTCTTTCACTGTCATATACTGCTGTTCACCTACCAGGCAGTCCAGCTGAGAGACTGGGCTCTTGTTGCCAGGGTGGCTGATGTCCCAGACTTTCACGCACCCCTTCCCACCCGTGTACACGTGTCTCGTGGGGTTGCTGATGGTAACTGCACACACCACTTCTCCGTGGTTCAGAGTGTTGATCTGACGGGCATGGCGAGGGATTCCTGGACCGATGAGGGCATCAGGAGGGAAAGGAACCGGCTGCATCTGACCATCTGCACTTACATGAAATGAGTATGCTCTGAGGGGAGAAAAAAGATAGGGGTTGATTTAAGAAGTTTTTCTTCAAGCCCATTTATGAAAACAGAATTAAAGATGTGCTTCCACTGCAGGCATTCAGATTGCGCACTCAGTTCCTTTTGCAATCTTTTTAATCGTGTGAAGTATAAAACCTCAAAGCACTTTCCACTTAACATGGAAACTCAAGCTCCATATACCAATCAAATGAGCTTTTAAAGCTCATGCAATGATGGTTTCTGGCATGAGTGAGGACACACGACACCGCTCTCAAATGCGGGGCATGAGGAGACAACCACATGCAGAGAAAGGAAGGAAGGTCGGGTCAGGACACCCTTGAAGACAGAAATAGTTGACTGGCTGCTGCAGAGCATGGCAGGTAGCTGAGTGCCAGGGGACATCTGCTTGCTCCCTTACTGTCTCTAACGTGTAAATTTCAGCTGGAGTGCTGCCACGCTACCCCAAATGCTCTGCCAGGTCCCATGCACCTCAAGCAAAACTGCCCAGCACTGTCCCTAAGGGTGAAGTGAAAAATCCACCATCAAAGAGTTTGGTCCTCAAGGCATGCTTGCTGACATCTGACATGACAGATCAGCAAAAAAAATACACTGGACTTTTTTTTCCTTCTTTTGGGCTATCTTTTTTTTTTTTTTTTTCCGGGGGGTGTGTGTGTGGACCTGACAGAACAACTACAAATCCCAGTTTCTCTTGCCAGAATGAGGGCTCTTACTGAGAAAGAATGTGCTGTGTGACTGCCAGTTATGCCACCTGTGAATAACTATCAACAGCTCTATCTCAAAATATTTCCAGGGAGAACAGTTAGGTTGTGAAATTGTCTTGCTGTCTTGTTCTTAGATGTTACCTGACACACCACATGTAATATAAAAGCACAAACTTTATAAGGGGGTTCACCTACATACCAAGTTGTGCTTAACAGAAGGCTTTTAATTTCCTTAGACCTGAAAAATCACCACAGTACAGATTAAAAACCCATTGTCATAATGGTGGGATGAAAAGAGCTCACAAAAAATAATTTAATGACAATACTTAGGAAGATCACTTCCTTAATTCTTTCTTCAAAGTCACTGAAGATGACAGTCTTCATAGTTCAACTACTGAATCTGTTATTTAAGATTCATGGTGCATTAACACTAGAACAACCATTTTCAGTGAGACAAAACACAACTGCATTTTCACCTTTCTGCCCTATTCCCACAGCTTTACACACTCTTCTCATCCTGTGCTGTTTCTTGTTCTGGCAGGTCCGAGTGACAGATCATATCATCATTCTCCATTTTTTGATGTTAAACACATTCAGGAAAGAGTAGGACAGATTTCTGTGGCTGTCAGAAGCAGCAAACTGTCTGTATCATTAGAATTAGGGTTGGATTATCATTGTAGAAATCAGAAATATCTTCCTCATTATCTCCCTAATTCCTGTTTGTTGCAGTAAGGTACTGAAAAAAGCAGCTGATGGTCACCTGAATCTCTAACAAAACAAGTGGAACTTCATTATCATTTTTTTCTGATTTCTGTATGCAGTCACTCTCTGCAGAGCCATGTTGAACACTGAGAGTATATCAGCCAAAGTGATTTTTAGCATGCTTATAAATTACACAGGGAAATATAGCTTAGATCTGGAGTGATCTGTGACTACATTATTCACACTCTATTCATTACTCCATATCAACATGTGTGATTAAACTGTTGCTTTGTTGTTTAGTTTCATTTTGTGGTAAAGTGGGCTGGTTTTTTTCCGCTCTGAGAACTAACACTGCATGTTGCTTATTTGAAGTAGTCTAAATATCTTACAAATATCTGACACTATGAACACCTGGTGAGCATTTTTTTCTTCTTTTCACATTAGCTGCCTTCTCTATTTATATATTGTACAATCCTCAGCATTTTGATATATCTCCAAAGTGAAAAGAGAGTTATTAGGGGCCAGATCCCTGATGTGCCACATGCTGTCTCCTCCATTTCAACCAACAATCAACAGTGAGGAGAATTTACACAACTTTTGCTCTAAAGGAAACGGAATAGTAAACGAGAAAGCAACAATCCTGAATGACAGCTGTGAAAAATACCGCACTTCGGATGAAGAAAAATCAATGCAGTCATGCTAAAACAACCACAGATTTCAAAGGTTTCAGGCCCTATGGCAGACAAATGGCAGTTACATTTAAATGCTTAAAAGAGTCACCAATATGTCAACAATATTCAAAAACCTTGGAGATGCACCAGAATTGAAGCAGTTTGATTTCAGTTTGCCTCGTTTTATTCCCTCCAACTCTAACCCAAGTGAGACGCGAGCAGGGACATCTCTGTGCCCCTGGTATTGCTGTTTCTCAGACCACAGCAAGCAAAGCCTGGTAGAGCCAGTCACCCTTCCTTCTGGGCGACCGACTCCACCAAGGATGACCTTGAACCCAGAGAACATTTGAACATTACATCAAAGCATTTCTAAGTGCCTCCTGCATATGCAGGATGAAGATCCATGCCCCACAGTCTGGAAGCTGCTGCACACCAATTTCCAGACTCTCCTTACGTAGCCAGCTACCAGGGCACCGAAACTAGTAGGAAAGTCAGCTTGAGGGGGTAACTAGTGTGTGATGCCTAAGAGAGACGGACATGGTTTATGAATTGCGTGACGCATTATGTATAAGAGGAGTTACAAGCACTAGGACTGATTGCTTGTCACCTTGACATGTTATTAATTCTGCATGTCCACAAGCCCACCAGCAGGTAAGCGTATGTATTGACTCACCTGCATGCAAGTGTGTGCCGACCTCCCAACCACTCCTTCACAAACATGTTCACACATAAGGAATGGCACAGACATTCCCTGCACTTCAAACTCTCTGGTATCAGCTGGCCACAGTTGCCCACAAGCATCACACAAGAAGTGAAACTTGAAAACCCTTACATAAAATCTGGATCAATATGGTTTGCATAATTGTTTTATTTTTTCTCTCTCTAACTCAAGAAGGCTGTGAACAGAGAGTTCTTTTGTGTAATTCTTTTTCCGAGGCTTACAACAAGTGAGGCCTGGTACAGTAGGTCACTTTTTATGGTCAGTTCCATCAAGGATGAATTTGAATATTATGATATCATTCTTCCCAGTATTTTCAATCAAACAAAACATTGCAGTGTTCTGTTCTCTGCATGCTGCTGTTTATAGCAGCTGATAAGTTTGCAAGTAATTGCAAGACTTCTGTGAACAAAGAAATGATTTTTTTAAACTGAAAAGCAGAGTGCAGTAGAGATGGAAAGCCAAGATCCCATTCCAGTTTGCATTTCCATATAAGACCAACCAGTCAGATTCAGTATGTAACACTTCAAAGTTCAGCTACTTTTTCCATTTATTTTTGTCTCCTTTACTCTAGACTACCCAGTCCTTGTTGGCTGCTATTAATCTTCAAAACCTATTTACAAATGCAACTTCAAAATTAAACAGTGTTTCTCCTGTCCTTGCCAAATTGCTATATTTATCCTATCCACACAATAGTTTTCAGTAATAAGGGGAATTCCAGCCAGCAAGGAAACACAACTTCAAGAGATAACTGACTTTTAAAGTTGAATGTTTGATACTCACGGTTTTCCTCCTGGGATGCCTGTGAGATTGGGAGGGATGCCTGGGACTCGCATGTGATGATGTGGATCAAAACCAACCTGTAGTTTTCCCCAAGCAAAACAAAAAGGTGTATTAAAGACGGAGATAAGCAAAGAAAGACTGTTTAATTCATGTTCTCTACAGCAAACTCCACAAATTACAAAAATACTGAACTGGATTTAACTCCACAGGTCTTACATTTAATATGAACTGTTCTCAACACCAAACACGCACAGCGGCAAACACTTACCACCGGAGATCTCCCGTAAGCTGCTGCAGCTGCTGCTGCTGCAGCTGCTGCACTCATTTGAGGGGAAATATTGTGTAGACCGGCATAGGCAGCTCCAGGGCTGGTCAGCTCCCCATTCATACCAGCATGTGGCACAATCCCAAAAGGAGTAGGATAAGGACATGGCACTGCCATAGGTGTCCTTAAGCCTGAAGCTAATGAGGGGGGAAAAAAGGGAGAAGTCACACAGCCAGACCAGACCCATCAGATCAAATGTGAGTTTGGCCCACAATAAAATATATATATATATATATATATATATATACACACACATATGTATGTATATATATAGATATATATATATATACACACAAGTTGTATTACAAGTGCTGACAAACAGCTCGGCATCCAGTTTAAGCAGCTTTAATGCACTGCCTCATCACTGTAGATTTAGAGGGAGCCTGGTTAGGGATGAATGGCCAACATTTCACACCATTAAAATGTACAGACACTAACCTAGCGGGTCCACACCTGGGGGTTTGCCAGGCACTGGCCTCAGTCCGGGAGTGGAGTTGCTGCCTGGAGTTGGAGCATCAGTCCGTGGAGTTGGGGTATTTGATTTAGACACAGGAGTGGTAGATTTCTCATTCTAATCACCAGAAAGGACAAAGGAAGACAGATTGTTAGTTATCTTACTTTTTTAGCCAGTAGTTGGAAAGAGAGCTGACAACAACCAGAGTGTGCACGACTAGTGATATTTAGCTTTTGGGTTTGGGTTTCAACAGTCCCTGGCAATGAAGAGAAGCTGTAGAGACACTGAAAAAGATGAAATGGCTTTGGGAATAACTACGGCCTTCACAAATTTCCTCACTGGGGAAATCTGTATGATTCAAAATGAGGTCCATGACTCAAAATTATCACTGAATGACAATTACATTGCCAGCATATGTGAAATTTGTCAGTGGTCTCATTCTGCTTGTGGTGGACCTGCTGCCATTAGGACTATGAGTTTCTGTGAGATGCCACTGCCAGCTGGACAAGAGGAGCAGAAAAAAACCTACAAGTGACCCAACAACTCATGCTCAAATGTGGTGCTGGAAACACAGGATGGCGACAGTGACGGGTATAAAATCAGGAACTGTGCAGTTCTGCTCTTGTGACAAGCTTGTTCATCAGACAAACCACTGACTTCTCGGCCTGAACCTGTCATTCCATCACCCTTCCTGAGCAGTACATTCACTTTAAGCTTTCCTTTTTATTTGTTTTATTTCTTTAAATAATTGTGTACCCTGACCTGTGAAGAACTGAGAGGGGAGTTACTGTGCAGCTCAGGAAGGTGATTAACTGTGGTCACAAACAGGAAAGGAAAGAACACCCCTGACTTGCAGGCAGCTCTTTTTTTCTTTTTTTTTACATTGTGATTTGCGATGCAAGTCAAGGAAGGCTCTTGTAAATGACAGATTACTTTTTAGATAGAAAATAAAAATTATTGTTGTTGTATATGGCCCAGTAATTCAAACAATGCTAACAACCAAATCACATCCAAGCAGGGAACTGAATTTGCTATAAACCACAGTACAGGAAAACAGCTCAAGGAACCCCTGTGTACTCTTATTTATTCTCAGAATGACAGTTTTTCATATGGGGGAGGAGAAAAACATCTCTCAGCACAGCACATCTATCATCTATCCACACCACCAGTGAAATAACCTCTTCCTATCTCAAAAAAAAGGCTGTGGACTTTCTCATTATTTTATTAAATTCTCTTGAAGAGATAAATTAAACAAATTTTAAATTGGTGCTTCACGGTGCTTTACTCATAGCCATGGAAATCCAAATTGTGCCCAGACAGAAATTCAGTAAGCATGTGTAATGGCATGTGATCATGTGTCAGGAGCATTTTGAAGCACTTACAAGGCTAAGTTCTTTGGATTTGGAGGAAGGAGTACTGCTGGAGGATGCAATAGACGCTGGACTAATTGGTGCATCTTTCTTCAGCAGTCGAGTCTTGTCCAAGCCATTCTCCCGTGGAGAGTGTGCTGGGCTGCCCCGGGGAGAGGAAGGATCCTAAACATCAGTAATGAGGGTTAGTATAAAAACTTCGTACTAGCCACTAGTGCTTGTCTTGAGCAGTTCTCACTTTGGAATGAAGATCTGTCATAAAACATTGACATCTTCATTCCGTCTGTAGTTGATTTAGCTGATAAAATTGTAAAATCAAGGACAATGAAAGACAACTTTCAACTTTTTTTTTTTTTCTAAAGGCAGTCTTAAAATTTGATGCCATTAACCATGAAAAATAATGCTAAAAATCTATGAATACTGAAATAGGGAAGTAAATCTCATTTGTCAGGTGACCGATTGAAAAGGTTTGAGGCACTTGACAGGCCTGATAAAGTTCACCAATGAAGTCATGGCCAGAGTGAAAGAAAACACAGACACTGTTACAAGCTGCATCCTATCTGCTGTGCTGGGATGGCTTCAAACGTCTCAAGCAGACTTTTGGTTCATACAAGAAACAAAAAGGTCCTTTGTATAAGTAAGTGTCACAGAACTGATTTGCACTATAAAGAAAGACTCCGGACTAGATTCCTTCAGGCATTTCAAGCTCCTTTATGAAGGCAAAGGCTGTAATCTTATTCATATACCAAATATGCACAGAAACGACTGAAGACAACCCTCCCCTCCCTACTGTAAGGTGCAAAACCCACTATTGTCTATACCTCATTGGAAACATCAACTACCAAGTTGTCATCACTCTTCTCAGCATCGCTGTCCTGCAATGACAAATCATTATGTGTTAAAAACATTTATTTAATATCTCAACATCTCTTAAGTACTAAGAAAAAATAAACCAATGAAATGCAAGGCTGCTCACAACTATGCAACATAGCATTTACTTTTACCAAGCTTTTTGTGATAATAAAATTATAATATTTAGGTCACCTATAGGGCTCCTCCTTAACAGTCTGTCACACATATAGCACTCTTCTCTGTTTTCACATGGGTGAACAAGGACGCAGGATGAAAATCCTCATCCAAACTGGCGCTGCACCGAGATGTGGAGCCAAGCTAGAGTGTAGATCTACCAAGTCCCAGCCTAACTAACGTGCAGTCCTCTTCATTCACCTCCCAGCTGTATTTATACTGTTAAAAACACTATCAATCCTACACACTGAAACTTTTCACCTTTCATAGATGCTAGAAGGCAAGCAGCAAGAACCAGTTAAAAATCTGACCATCAATTTTAAAATTAGTTGTGCATCAGGAATCAGGTGAAACCACACTTAAGTTTGACAATGCATAATACAGCAATTTACTCACATAACGAGCTGCTATTTCCTTCTCTTCTGTTTTCTGTTTTTTACTATCTGAAGAATAATCTGTTGAATTTCTGTGCTTTTCTGCTGTTCTGAAACTGGCTGAGGGAGATACAGAAGAGCTCTGCAGTCAGAAAAGAGATGGAGAAAACATCATCAGATGCACACTCAAAACAGTGGTTCATTTGTCACTATCCCTCAGTACAACTTAACTTGATAGTATGGTTTGGAGTTGTTCTCACAGATAGCGCTTTGGGTTTTAATCTGTGATAGCTACTCAGCAAGTGTCTGGTATTAAAAGTGCACAATACATTGCAAGATATACTGATAAAGGCTATCAGCTGACAGATCATAGATGCTATCTGCAGTGTCAATGGTATGAATGTAGAGCTGCTTTGGACTATTTAATGAATACTGCACATTGGCCTGGCTTTGGCTTGTTTCCTCTACAAATATGCAAGGTTAAATCAACACTCCCAGAAGAAGGGGATGGGTGTGTATGTGTGTATGTTTGCCCTTGTAAATCGAAAAGAACAAAGTGGCTCAAGGTAAGTCATGCTTCAGCAAACATTCGAATGAAGATTTCTAGCAAAGAAAGAAGCAAGATTCTGAACAGCCTTGCAGCAGGAAAGAACAGGGAAAAGCCCCTAAACTCATTTTATTGTGGTGCCGTTTACAATCACAGGCTGTGCCTGCAGTAGATGGAAAAACAACACAGTGGGTCAGGGAGTCTCTTGCCATACTGCAGCCCTTGCTTAGTTATGGTGATTTAAAGAGCACGCATATGGGACAGGAGAGCAAGGCAGTGAACATGTACTTCATGCATTGTCATCCAACAATTCTGCTTTATTCCTTTAAACAAGGCAGGCAACATTCATCAACCCCTACCATATTTCCAGAGCTTGGTGGAGCCTGTGTCTAGGTACACAAAAAAAGAAGCAATGAAAGATGCAAAGCTCCCTCTAGGACTCACTTTAGCAGCTTTTGGCCCTAGTTCGAGAACACATGAAAGCACTAAACTTTATCTCACACTGAAGTCAACATTTAAACATACATAAGTAAGGATGTGTTCAGGCATTTTGCAGAACCGGAGCTGACAGGAATGAAGATAAAAGTAATTCTCAGTTGAAACCCTGCTGACTGCTGCCATCTCTCTGTCCTCCTTCTATAAGGGAGTGGGAGGAAAAACAACCAAAGAGGTCCTTACTGCCAGATTTTAGATCCTCCTATTCACCCAGGAACACTGGTTTTGGCATTCTTCCTCCATGCACTATGAACAGCTGTTGCTCCACATAAAACTGTCCAGCATGGCGATTTGATTTTGGGGTTTTCTCTGCATATCTCCCTAACCAGAAATTCACAGCATCCACCAGGAACACAAACCAATAAACTAGCGTTTACATTGTGCAACTTCTGTTTCATCGCTATTACTGAATTTCTTCTTTTCCTTAACTCACTACACCACAAACTTCCGGTAAGGGTTAAGAACACTTAACAGAAGTTAAGCTGTGGTTGTTGCCCAAGTCACATGAAGGAAAACTGCTCCCTGTTGGGAGACTCGGGTCCTCCTTTCCACTTCTCTAAAATTTCCAGTTCTTGTCAACAGTAGCTCACATTAATCAATGCTGGAATTTGCAAAAATCTTCCATCTTTTTGACTGGATAACTGGTTGTTAACTACCCTCTAAGTACACCCAGCAGAAATAAAAATTTTAGAACAAAGTTAGTGCTGAACACAGCCTGTGCCTTTCCCATTTGCCTGCCTGCCCACATCTTTCTTTCTCCTCAGTGGTAGAAAACAGGTAGACAAAGATTTCCTATCTTGAGCAAATATATCTTAAAATAAGTTCCCTGATTTAGCTTTAAAGCAAATCATTAATCAACTGTTACAGTAAATGACACAATCAAAAATGTTATTTTTTGCTCTGAAGAGGCAACACATGTTAAGACATTTGGAGACAGCAGTGGCAGTAGGCATGGAAGCCATTAAAACAAAGGGCAAGCAGAAATACAACATCAAATGAACTGATGGCTTAAAAAATGTATTTGTGTACTGCAATGATAGAGTATAATATTTTGCAAAAGATTTTAATAGTATGCTCCTATTACATTTATATTCATTTACAATTTAGGAGGCAGTAGCTTGTAATGTGAATTCAATTCATTATTTCTCAACTTCACCCTACAGAAGGCAATTTGCTTTAAAACGAAGAAAAATAATCACTACTGAACTACAAATTAGAGTGGTGTCTAAAGAATTAAAGTAAACTACTGCACTTATTTAAATAGAAATATTTATTTTCATGAATTTGAAAACATATAGTTTCATTTTTCACAATCTAGTTAGCTATGTGCTATAGATATAATTTTAATCTTTGATTTCACTGCTTAATAAAGTAATAAATTAAAGCTCCCTACCAGAATGATAAAGTAGCTAATTAACACTAGGACATAAAGGATGAGCACCACATTGGGCATTGGGGCAATGCACACTGCTTAATGGTTTCATTGCTTCAAAGCTGGATCAGACCTGATACCCATATAAAAAGATCTTGCTGCGGTATCTCACCTGATGTTAGCACAAAAACACAGACAACTCAGCTACTGACAGCAGTCAGAATCTCATTTCCCAAGCTGGAATTTGGCCAGTGTACTCGGACTAACATTATTTTGCCTCAAGAGTCAATTAGTACAGAACAAATCTAAACATCCTGAATTTTAACTGTTCTGTGCCTTTCCTTGCATGAAGCCAGTCAATCAAATCCCCTGGAGTACCAGCTTCTTTTCCCTTCAACATGTAATGCATCTTTCACATAAAGATTTGTGACTCATTGGATCTCTGGTACTGGTGCCGACAGATCTAAATTTATTACTTATGCTAAGTAATAAAGACATGTAATGTAGTTAGACAAGGAGCTATGGCCTAGATTGTCGTACGGACCTAACACCTACTATTCTCAGTGTGTGTGGGACAACATTACTACCCATACTGAGTTGCCACTATTGTATGCAACAGCTTTTCCGCCTATAAACACTTGTAAGGATCTATCTTCAGTAAGAAATACTGGAATGTAACAATGACCTCCTGGTTTGCACTGACATCAGTTTCCTACATATAATCCTGTACCCATCCACACCTTGGTACCTGAGTGTGCAAGTCTACAATACTTCAAAAGAGGTCCTTATATTTGCAGACTGTGGAAGAAAACCTCCATCGAAGTGCACTGTTCGGCTGTTGGACTCTGCTCTGTTCCTTGATTAAAACATCGGTGATCTCCTAACAGCTGCCTTTAAGATGCTAGAATAGGATAGCTACTTAGAGAAATGAAGTGATTCAACATTATGACTTGGCAGGCTGTAACTTAATGGGCCAGAGTCCTCATTTTAGTAACTATTAAAATTTATAGAGAAATAAAGTCTTTTCACACTGCTGTTTTCTTCAATAAATGTGTTAATTACTAGAGAGTAGCATTTTCCTACTAACCAACATTGAGTTTGCTCACATATAATAATTAAATCAGACACAGGAAAAAATACTCTTTAGTGAAGGTAGGTTAAATTTAGCTTCTGTTTTAGCAAAACACACAATTTTTTCATATTCTGCTTAGGTAGAACATTTTTGTCCATGCTAAATACACCACAAAATGCTGTCAAAAAACCCTGAACATATACATTTATAGAAAGGCTGAGCACACTGCCTTGTTCACATAATTTGCTTAAGAAGTGGAACGGTGTGTTTCTAGTGCTGGGCCCATATTATCTTTTGCATTAGGCTGTAAAGCATGGCACATTACGCTTCAGTCTCTGTTTCGGGCAGTCCTAACTGAAAAGATCTCCCACCACATGGACCACTCAGTTTTCTTCCTGACACTGGCAGAGCACTCCTGGCACCTGTGTCACACAGGCACAAATTAAATGAACATAAAGACAGCTACATAAGCTTCTTATGCAACCATAAAATTCTCACTGGTAACAGGGCAAACATCAGCATGCTCGTTATCTATTTGAGATAAATACTACCTCGAATTGCTCAGAAAAAAAGACTATTTCACCATTTTACCCCCAAATTCCACTTGAAGTTACTTGCAGTAATATAGATGACTCACGCTGTAACATGGCAAAAAAGAAAACAACATGGTCTGATTGTGCAGCCATCCAACTGCTCTCAAATCCTGCAGGCACCAACTCCCCATATGTTAGCTCCCACAGACGAAGACCTGGCCTGAGCAGACTAACTGATAATTAAATGAAATCAGTGTTAAAAGTAATGACTAGAGATGACAGGATGAAAAGCCCTCCCACATGATAAAGCTGGTAACTCTTTAAAGCATTCATGAATATGATCACTCCCCAGCGTACCCTTACTACTACACCAAAATGATGTATTTGGAGTGCAATAATTAAAACAATAATTCCCAACAAAGCGGGAATTACAAGATAATTGACCATCCTGAAGTATTAAGCAAACTGCAGTAAAAGCCAAGGATGCTCAATGCTAAGGTCAATTACAGTATAATTATCCGAATGACATTATTGGTGTTATAAAGTCTGTTGAAAGTATAAAAGAAACTATAAAAACTGATACAACATGCATTGCAGGGAAACGACCAGGCAGTAATGCCGCTTGGTTGGCTGGTGCCCGTGTTATAGATGGACATACCAGCACTGGAGCTTGAACCCTGGCACCGTGCCAGGCTTAGGCTTGGAGCACTTAGCTCTCTAAAATAAAACCATATGCTTAAATCGGAAACGTGGAAAAAAAATTTAAAAAAAAGCAGTGTGGCAACTTCTGACACTCCAGGGATGAGACCAAGACTGGTCTGGTGAGTAATGAATAGTATGAGGTGGGACAAGTCCTGCCAGAGAGGTGACAGGACAGGGTGTAAGGAACACGTGGGCAAGAGGAACGGGCCATCCAGCACAGCCCACCGAGCCCGGGAAGAAAAACCGTAACACAGAGCTCACACACGCCAAGTCTTCTGCATGGCTCTAACTAAAAGACAACACCCATCTGTCTAAAAAAATGCATTTGTTTGCATACACCCCTAGGCACAGGTACACCACTTTTATTAAACTGAGGTAGATGGGTTTGAAATGCTGTGGGCTGCTCTACAGACACCATATGGAGTGTCTGCACAGCAGTTGTGCTCCTGAGGTCACCCACACCTACACTGCTACTACGGCTTTTTGTTGTTGTTATTACTATTACTACATGACGTTTATTGCTAGTGCTATATCCCTGTACCCATTCCAGCCTCAAGGATTTTGTGCTCTTTGCTTTAATTTTCCAACATCGCCCCTTTGCTGTCCTTAGGCAAGTGGGTTTTCCTTACCACGCCTTTCCCCAGCTGTACGCTGTCGGTCGCAATCAGGCTGGCACAGCCAGGCAGCGCAGCCCGGAGCGCATCATTCCAAATTGGCTCAGCAAAGGAGGGGAGGCTGGTAGCCAAGTATTGTTTCTACATATACCACCAGTCATGGCACACTTTTTTAATGTCCTCACCACCCTGTTTTCCAGCTTATTTTTCTACTCACCCAAATTGAAACCCAACTTCCACTCTGCCACACCATATCATTTTTTTTCCCCCTCATTTGCTGCCTTTCCCCTTTAGCTGCATTTTGAGATACTGGAGAAAATCTCAGTAATTGTTAGGGAAAAACGCTACTAACTAGCTAGCAAAGACACAGAACAAAGCCAGTTTTAGTATCACATGACCCTGTCTGAGCTAACTGGATTGAGTTTAGTAATCCAGAGTGTGATAATTATTTTTAATGCAAACTATGATTAAAATGCAAACTTTGAAGTTTTATACAGCATTTTTACCCACTAATTAACTTCACTAATTGCAAAATTAATGACGTTAATTAGTGGATAAGAGCATCATAAAACCCATCAAAGTCTAGATGTGCAGTACTGCTGCAAGAGCAATGAGACGGCCATAAAGAGGTCCAGAATAAAGAGAATGTGTAGGGTCGGCAGTTAGTCTTTGAAACACAGTGTTCTCGAATGTTTTGCATGAATAGAAGTACAGGCATGTACATACATTATGTATATGCAAGTGTAATTTCTTTAAAAACATCCGTGTAACTGTTTACACGAGTGATCTGCTTGTCCTGGTGGTACCACTGCGATATTTAATCTAAGCTAATTAAAACCATCAAATTCTAGGTGTTATAAAATGGGTGATAAAATGAACAATAAAGCACTACAGTTGTACATGTTAATTCTAGTCATGTATTTCAACATGCTTTTTATCAATTTGTGGGAAAAGCTGAGCAGGCCACACAGCAGAAGTTGGAGATACCTAGCAATTTTGACGTATAATCCTATCAGCATGTATTGTTATTTCTCTGGCTCCTCCTGATGTACAGGTGCATGGTGGTGGCAAGAAAAGCAGGTGTTTGAAGCAACGGTGAGGGCTGCTGTCTAGCCTTTCACAGATGGAGTTTTGCAATAAATCCTTTAAAATACAGCTTCTCCAGTAATCACTGGCTGAGGGACATAACACACATAAGGCCTAATGACTACTGACACTGTGAGGGTCAAAGGATGGAGAGAACTGATGCAGCTTAAGTACAAGCAGTGAAGCAATAGAGGAGCACAGCTGTGAGGCAAAAAGGAAAGACAGGTTTAGGTTAAAGTATATCTTAGCACAGGCACATGAAGGTAGTGAAATCAAGGAGTGTGGCAAGAATAACAAGCACCCTTTGGTAAGCAAAACAGTTTGAACAAAGGACCTGGTTTCAGCAGGGAACAAAAGAAAAAGAAACAGATGGGCAGCAAAAGGAGTTAAACACTTCTGATAGGTTTACAGAAGCTTGAAAGTTCACAGATTACATTTACCATCAAGTCTGCTCTCATCCGCATCTGCTAACTCGTAAATATTTAACTTAATTGATGGTAACACAACCCAGGCATTGTCAAACATCCTCCTCTTTAACCCACAGAGCAATTCACCTGATCCATTGTCCATTCACCACCCCCGTGCTTCAATCTCCTCCCCTTTGAACAGACCCCAAACTAAGACCACATGCTTCAGCACACAGCAGAGCAGGTAATTTGAACAGAGTGAAAAAATTTGCAAGAAGGTGTTAAGTCACAAATTGCAACTGGCATACACAATACATCGGACGAGCCTCAGAGCACATGCAGGCTGCAAAGGAATCCTGTCCCTAATGATCCCAGAAAAGATAGGCACTCCCGGATAACAACAGCTTAAATGTGGAAATGCTACCAGACAGGGAAAACCTTGCTGCTGCCGTTTTAGAAAATAAATGCCAAAATCCAGGACAAATGTGCATGTTGATCATCACAGCACGCAAACCCCTAAATGTTACTTTAGCCAAAATCGGACAACTGAAAGGGAGGGCTTGAAGGCCTCAGAATCAGAGTGATTCAGAAGGACTGAGGCTAAATAAAATCGTCTTTGGAAATCTGAGGAACAGAGCGGTATCAAGCAAAAGCAGAACTACAGCTCTCCTCAAATATTTATCCGGGGTTCCAGTTACTGATCTTTCATGCTACTTCCTTCGGCAGAGACCTGAAACAGTTTGAGCGGCTCTAGCAAAACAGAAACAGAGAGGAGGGTATTGAGAGTTAACCAGGGAGAAAGAACGAGGGAGAGCATGCAATCACAGCATAAGAGAAAAAGCTCAACCAGCCAGAGCATTCAATGCAGCAATTTAATTGTGGGCTCACCACCAGGGAGTGGGGCAAGCCACCAGCCTGCATTATGGGCTTTGACTCAGCGGCGTGCCATGGCACACGGAAAAGCAGCGGCGCTCCGTGAGCCTTCTTCAAAAGATGATGATGGACACACACAGAAAATTCCCAACATCCAACGTATCTCCAGAATATTAACACTAATTACATTTTCATAGCGGCTGAATTTAAACAGAGCGCACAAGGTAATTCGATTAGTTTTTAGCATAGTAAGAAAACACTAAAGAGGGAATGTTTTATGATAGCCATTAAAGGCCTGTGTCAGTATGCTTTATACTTTGTTAAAAAATATCTGTAAGAATCACAAAATCCCTCTGAAGAATAACCGGCTTTTGCTTAGAGCCCTCTTTTCAGACTGAGTACCACAGTAAAACTGTTATCCTTTCACTTTGCACAGTGATTAAAATGGACTGTGCGGCACTGAGCCAAGCTGAACGCAAACACTTTCCTGCAGTGGCTCAAGCCACAGGGGTTATAAAAATCTCGTCAGTACCAGCAACAGAGGTTAGGAGGTAAAAAATACACACACCTACGCCTCCCAGATTTTCCATGTTAAAGTAATAATGATCAGGCTTTAAGCATTGCCTTCTGCGGGGATAGCTAAGTGGATTCGGTTTTCATGTGACAGGTCCTAACAACTTTCTCCAGGGATTTACATTCCCTATGTAATTCTTCATTTTGACCAGAAGGATATAACATAGCACTAACTAGCCTGTTTTTGGTCGCTTTAAAACCACAAAGATCATGTCTGAAGACAGTCCCAGGAGACACTCCATTTAGCTGCTTTCAGTTAGGTACTGTGCCCCAGTGCCGCACATTTTTAGTTTTCGTTACATCTCACATAGGCAATATTCATGGCAAAGGCATCAGTTTTGAGTTTTCACATTTCTGTTCCCTTCCAAACTATCCATATGTATCAACCCTTCAGGGAAAAACACTTTCATTTTCTTTCCTTCTGCCTGTTTGTCTCTAAAGGATTTTATAGTTGCTTTGCTGCAGCGATGACCCAGGAGACGATAAGAAAACAAAGCAAATTATTGTTTTAACTGAATAATTCACGGATAGAGCTGATGATCTCTTTCTACACTTTCTGACTTATTCCCTCCCTTCCCCCCATTTTTAGTCCTATTTGTTCCTGACTTGATCAGTGGAAAAGTGATGGGAAAAGAGGTAGTTTTCAGGAGACTACCATGATTACAAAAAGCACCCTAAAATTCAATAGAAGAATTCATTCCACATCCTCACTGCTTCAATAAGCACAAGCATGTTCACATGTTTTTCTCAGGTATTAACTAAGAGACTGGCAATTCACTCATCTCTTCCCCTGTCAGATTTTGTGTGGCTTCTGAAGACTCAATGTATTTTATCCTTTCCCAGTACCCTACATGCTTTAGGGACCCAGTGCCACTGCTAAGCACCCAGTGAAAAGAGAATTCATTATCCAACCAGTCTCTTAATTGGGCAGGTGGATAAAACATGGTTGGGTGTTATTAAATACTTGCAAATTCCAGTGCATGCTGATTCTGAAGCAAAACATTATCTCAACCATCTATAAAAATATCTTCCAGAGTGAAATCTTTGAGCTCTATTGTCTTCCTCTCTGCCCAAATAACATCCAAGCCTATTATATCTGCCTCTCCTCATCTACACTCACTCATGTTCCCAAGACCCTTGTTCAGGAAATTATCCCATTTCCTATTCAGGAAAGCACTCGAGCAGATGCCAGATTTGAGGCACACACTTTGATCTCAGGAAAGTCACAAGGCAGATAAAGAAATCAGAGGAAGGTACATATGTACTGAACTTCAGATGCCTACTGCATACTACCCTGAATCTGGACCTCAGCCTGCTGCAAAAATAATTGTCCCCAGTCTCATTCTTCAAATCGACAACTCTAGTAAGTGGAATGGATGCAGGAGTGGTGGGAACACAGATCCTGCAGTCAGCCTTAAAGCAGTTACATCAGTATATAATAGCACATCGTATGTACAACACCTACTTTGAAGAATGAAAAAATAAAACACATAGTAATTTCTGCCAGATTTTTAGATGCATTACAACTCCCGAACATCCTAGAGCTTTGCCAAGAGAAGCAGCAGTAGCTTTTACTTTTCCGGGCCTTTCATTATTTATATTAGACAGGTCACGCTGTTAATTTTTTAAACGTTAAAAGCACAATCAAATAGTAACTTCAGGCTAGCTGGAAATGTTTTGATGTCAGCAATGAGCAGCCAATACATTTTTAATTCAGGCTAGAGGAGAGGAAAAGCAAAAATCTCCCTATTGTACTCCCCCTACACTCTGCCAAGTAGTTAAGTGTGATAACTGGCATGCACATACATGACCTTCTGTTCTATTCAAATGAGTTATCTTAGATAATTTGTGAAGACTGTTCCCTCTCACTTAAGTACTTCATAATACGATCCATCTTTCCCCTTGCTTTTGTTAAAGGAAGACTACAGTAATCCCCCTAAAACAGCATTCTGGCAAATGCTCCTAAATTATGTAATTCACTAGGTTCAACTCTACTGTTACAATCATTTTCAAGGAAGACGGGTATAATACATTATCATTATAGCTATACAATCCTGAGTTGAATTTTCCTTGGCTGAATTCCTAACACTTTAATGCTGAAATTGATCTGTTTTAAAAACATCATGTGAAAGGTTTTTTAAATACCACACATGCTCAAGCTCTTTATTTTAAATGATTTAGAAATGAGCTGGTGGAAACAGGAGACAGAAAAAAAAAAAAAAAGTCTTATGTTCTCTAATCTAGCATTAAGTACATTTTAAAGAACAACAGGCATGTTTCCAAACAAACTATTGCAGTGTAGAAATTACCCAGCAGGGATGGAGATAACAATACCTATGGTGTGGGTTTAGACTTGAGAAGAAGTTGACATTTCATCAAGGTTGTCTAGGAAACCATTTTTAAAATTTATTTATAAAACAAAATGAAAGATGTTTATTTCCATTTGGGATGCCTCTAGAGAAGCTGGCAAATAACAAGTTTATTAAAATGACAAGTTCAAGGTACTTTTCTTGTTGACGGTAAATAACCTCCCTGTGAGCCAATTAAGAGTGTGGAGATCAAAGGCCGAAGCAGCACTATAAAAGCAGGAGCTACAGGGTTAAGAGAAAGCCTCCCAAAGCTTCTTCAATATGGAAAATTTCCTCTAGCTACCTGTAGTCCTCTGGTGCAACAGCAAACACAGGCATTTTCAGACTTGCTCTGGAGTATGTTAAAAACCAACACCCATATTTTAATACACATACAACCAAGCATCTTGATTTTGTGCACAGTTGGGAATTATTTTGGTTGTAAAGACTGATCCAGATTAGAGCGAAGCAGCTAGACAGTTAGAAAGCAAAAAAGGAGCTAGGAAGGATGCATGGGATAACTTGTAAAACAGATTTCTCAGCTGGGAAGGGTTATTAAATCCCAAATTGCAGCCATTTGTCAGTGCATTTCTTCTCCTTACTAGCTGCCAGGACCACGACTGTTCAAGGCAGTAGTCAGAATAGCTACCAAAGTGTTTCCTAATGCAAGGCTTGACTAATGCCATGATCTCTGCACACACCATTTTCAAATTTGACATCAATGTAGGGCATGCTTGTCCTGATGAGCGAGTGGAGACTCTACATAGTAAACACAAAGCACTGCCAGCAAGTCTCTAGCTTGAATTTAAGAGGCTGAGTTGTAAGTCACACCACTGTTTACTAACCAACATCAGGGCTGCTGGAGCAAGAGCAGGCTCTGTCTCCTTGCTACGTCACCTTGCTTACCCTCGGTAATGAGCAAAATCCTGCCCTAAGACAGAGAATTTTAAGGAGGTCTTCATTACTGCCCCCTGCTATGATGGAGACAGATTCTGAACCTGCCCAGTCCGTCCCGCTCCGTTTCACTCTCGTTCCCTGCCCCTTATATTTCAGGGTGGGAGATGCAGGAAAGGCTTTCAGCTTTTGTTGTGACTGGTAAGACCATCAGACTGCTCATTGCGCGTAGACTTCAGTTCTGACAGTAAATGTAAATTTCCATTTAAAGACACCTAGGGCACCAGATGGAGCCCTTACAGTGAGAAAGTATAACAAGCTCTTTCACAGCAGGCACAATTGTATCCGGAGCTCCAGCCTGCAGATGGAAATCCTTCTTCCCTGCCTACACACTCTCCCCACAGGGCACTTTCACCACTGACAAAAATCGCAATCCCATACCACCTCTGGGGCTGCTCCCTCTGCAGCAGCACCAGAGGAAGTCTGGGGGTGTCCTCCAGCTGTGCACCTTGCTAGCTGACAGGGGAGCACTGTGCGGACAATCCTGATCCACGGCTGAATGATGTTGCTCCATGCATGGAAGGCGACAGAGCCCTGCGAGCTTGGGTGTGGGACAGTGATATAATGGGGAACAGCTCAGGAGCAGTGCTGGGCTTTCAGAGTCATGCTGCTGTTGGTAGTGTGCCACCAAAAGGGGTTAGCACGAGCCCCAGGGTCTCAGCAGTGTGCTTCATGGTGTGGTGTATGTACACTTTGTGACATTAGTCCAGGGGGGACATTGCACCTGTGTGTCCCCTGCTGTGACTCTCCCAACAGTGCCGTGGGCTCCTGCTGTCCCTGCTACATCTACAAGCCCGTGGGGTATTGAAGGACACCTTCCGCACACAAAAGCAATGCAATCAAACCCCAAGGAAGGGGGAATACTCACCCAAAGCTTCTGTTCTGAAAATCATAATGCAATTAGGTAGCCAACTGAAATAGGAATTAGCCCAAGAGGATTGAGCGGGCAAACTAGCCCACACAAGCTACCACCAGAAAGAAGCATGCATGCACTTGCCATGAATAGGACTCAGACCCACAGAGAGGTTTTAAAAGGAAAAATTAAGTAAAGGGGGATCACAAGGTAATGCTGATGCTTGCGTAAAAAACTAAAACTGGGAAGGATGGAAAACTGTGTTTATATTTGGGAAATCTAGGTTCAGTAGTCTGCTCTTTTGTCTCATCTTGTGAAGTCAATTAAGCCTCTTCATGCCTCAGTTCATTATCTATAGCATAGGGATAATCTCAGAAGCCTAGAGAGCATGTCTTTCCCTTACAGGGTTGTTGTGAGGATTAATGTATTGAAGATTTGGAGGTACTCCAGTATCACAGGGATGGATCCACTAAATATCCTAGACTGAAATGGAAAAATAAGGGAGGAGGAAAAAAGAGGGGAAAAAAAATAAAAATCAGTCTTCCTTGTATCAGCAAAAGCACAACTAGACAACTAGAGCAATCCAACTACTGTAACAGAGTGCCTAACCTAAACTCCAGAAACTAATACGTCTACAAATAATAACTTTAGCCCATATTTAGTTTGCATAAATATGCATCGCAGAGACATAGGAAATGTAAAAGAGGAAACACTTCTGCATTGTATGTAAGACTGCCATCAGCTACACTCAGGAGAACCTAAAACCACTACATCTGAGATGTAAGTAACTTAATACTCTGAACAAAATTTCAGGAAGAAAACACTGCTGGTGGTTGTTGTTGTTTTTCAAATTACCCATGGGTAACAGAATTAACCAGGAAATGTGCTATCTGCAAGCTTGTCTTGGAAATTATTTTTCTCGAATTAACCTTATGTATTTGAAACGTGAACAAAGCCAAAACTGCAGCTGCCTAATAAGCTCAAACCTGTACTTCAGAATGTGTAAGGCCCTCTCAAAAACAGCCAGATGTCAGATAAACCTCCCTGATTTCAAGAATGCAGAGCCAGTCTTCCTATTGTCATTCCTTTTACTATAACCCATCAAGTAGACAATCCTTTATTGCTTCGTGCTATGCAGAGTGTTTGCACTTACAGCACTCCATAAATAAGAAAAACAAACAAGGTGTGTGCTTATCTGATTAAAATCCAATGTAAATTATATGCAAAATAGGTGCAGCCCACTGGCTCATGGCAAGTTGCCAGTAAAGACCTTCTGTGCTGAAGGTTGCGCACCACTGATTTAGGACATCATCTCTCTGTCATACTTCTGTTTCATTATTTTACAGTTTCCTGTGCTACATTACTGAATGCTCTTTCCTATCTCCACTCTTACTCCTATTTCGCCAGTTTAGCACTCCATTTCTATCTGACACCAGACTATGCAAAAGAAACTTGCACCATGATGCATAATCTCTCTGCAATTTGGGCGAGCCCAGTTTGATCTCAGCCTATGTAGTACGCCACTCCTCTCTCCTCTTGGTCCTGTAATCATTCAAAACTACTGTTACTCCAATGCAAATCATTTCCAGAAGCACTTTCCTGCTTCCAGGTCATTAGAGAACAGACACAGGTCTCGGCTTCCTGAAACTCGTGCCTCCTCCTGGTAAAGCACAGCTTGGGGCCCTTCCTACAGGTCTGCAAGCAAAGCAGATTAGCCTAAAGAGCTAACTCTGTATGACTGAGTACAGGGGAAAGTGCATTTCACGTGAAATCATAAAACCATTCAAGCTTGATTAAAAAGCATCCGAGCAATGCCACAGAACATTCACAAGTTACGTTTTCTGAATTCTCACACAATTTAGATGATCCAAAAGTGGATTTCCTAAATGTTGTGCAAACATGATTATGGAATATATTTGTTTTGATTGGGCTTTAAGTCCCTGCTTTTCAGAGATTTCTCATTTTTCCTTCATTCAAGGTTGAAATTTGCTATGAGAATTTCTTTAGCTCCCTGTAGAATTGTTCGGGGTATTCCCCAAAGAAGGAGACAAAAAGAATTTGGGATTCATCATGCATAAGCTGATATTTACAGTAACACCAATCCCAGTACATGTTTGCTGGAAATAGCTTGATATTTCTTCACTTTCTTTTAATATTTGTAGGATTAATAACAAATTCAGGCCCTGATCCCACAGTATTTAACATCTGGGGAAAATGCTTCTTGCTGATGTCCACAGGGCTGTGGTTTGGCACAACAAACATGCTGCATGTTACAAGAAATCTTAGCAATGGCAGCAGTAAAAGGCGATTTCTTCCTTATCTCTTTTTGTGCTGCCCTTCTTTTCTTATTGTGAAGAGACTAGAGCAGCAATATGGCAACCATAACAAAGGGGAATAAAGAAAACACTCATGGATGATTGTCCATAAACACCAGAATTACCTTGCTACTATGGCGTTTGATTTTAGGACAACTTGAAGCTGCATGAAAGCAGGCAACAAAAAATACGTGCATGTGACAACTTTGGTGCCCCAAAACCCTGTGGGCACCTCAGATACCAACAGACACACATGCTACAGCAGAGGCAAGGAAAACATTTGTGTACCTTCAGACAGCAATAGGAAACTGTGTCTTATTCTTTCATCATAGTGGTGTCTTCACCCCATGAACTCTATTTGCCACTTGCCAGTTGGCCTGCACAACACTCTGAGGTTGGTTGCTACAAGAAAACTATAGCCAGGGTAACAAATACGATGCATCTCTCCTGCCAAGTGGTAGGACCTTTCAGATCACACACTAACTTCCTCCATAACCAACCAAGGTAACCATATTTCATAATGCATTAAATGCATTAAGGGTCCCAAGTGAACAATGCTCAGGCACAAAACTCAAGAGCCAGAGACGGCTAGAACAAACAAACTTTCAGTTCCTCCAGGGCCAAAACTGCCATTTCAGCGAAGATATCCTAATGCAAGTCTATTCTTCTGGCTCTATTCTCCGACAACCCTCAAGACAGACTTGAAAAGAAAGGACAGCTGGCAAGAAAGAAGTAGTGACAAAACTGTGAGTCAGATAGAGGTAAAAAGGTTAGTCTCCGGGAGCCAGAAACCACAAGGACAGGCATCTTAGACATGTATTTTTAAATGCTTTCTTTCTCTCTCCTTCTTCTCTTGCTGAAAGACTAAATGCAAAATGAAATCATCTTACAGAAGGACAGCCGCTTCCCCCTGTGCTCAATCATTCCGGTCACACTATGTTGTCCAGTAACCTGCATTGATAATTCCTCATGAATAAAATGCCAACATTATCATCTACAGCTATGTTGTTGACATGCTTTTGCTATTTCACTAAAAATATCATTAATTTTCTGGCTTCACAACAGCTGAGCTACTCCCCATTTGAATATACAAAAGAGTATTTTGTTTAAACCAAATTAAAAGCGTTCCAGTAAATGACTTCAATTTTTCTGGCTATACCACTTAGTGTATACTGTTCTATTTAATCCTCTCTTTTCTCAACTCTACCCCTTCTACCTCCCCCTCCTTTTCTTCTATGTTTTTTTTTTTTTTCCTCCCCTTCCCTTTTTATACTTAATCCTTTCATGCCAGGAACTGGATTTACCCAGCAAGACAGCCACAGTCAGAAAGAGCCTCAAAAACGTGGTGCCAAAGAGTTAAGGCAATGGTAAAATTGCCTTTGCTCTGTTTTTTTTCACCTATGTTTGCCAAAACATGTTTAGCAGTAAGGAAAGGAAGGGAAAGGGGAGGGGGAAGCACACAAACGCTGAACACACCTTCCATTTCCCATCCAGATAAGTGTCGACATTCCCCATTTCAGTCAGAATGAAAACCACCGTTACTGCCAAGCCCTCCTGGCATCTCACCACTTTATTTGTTCCCATTTGTATCTAATGCTTTTGTCAACAGTTCAACAAAAGTCAAAGCAAACAACCCACTACAAACACTGGGGGTAACAGCAACAAGCATGAATCCTTCACAATTATCCAGCCCAGCTGCTCAGTGCCTGTCCAGGCTGCTTTCATTTACAACAGTGTCAACAAAAGGCTGAAACCCAACAACTAGGTGGGTCAATACTACCACAGTAACCCTCCGGAGAAGGAAATGCTTTTCTCCTGCTTTACTGCTTCAGCAAACATGCAGAATAATTCAGTTAGATAGACAAGTGCTTGCCTAATCATTTGTTGTCTGAATTATTCAAGGCTCCCCCATAAACTACTAAGCGACGGCTCTTCAAATATTTCTGAGGAACCACCAGATGTCCGACGGGGAGAAAAGGAAACGTTAGGCAAATTCTGACACAACAGAGGACAATGGTAACCTATGATCCTGGAAAGCGTTAATGTTCAGAAGATTAACGCCTTCCTACGCCCTGCTTCTGGTGTCACCGTATAGAGAGCAAAAAGCTTTTAACACACAAGCGCTAGGCACACATCGGTCTACTAGCTACTTGATCTTTATACAGCACAATCAAGGCTGCTGCCTACGATTTTTCTTCCTCTTTTTTTTCATGCGAGTTGTAAAAGGGTTCTCTCCAGAGAATATGTAAAATGTGGATAGAAATAAGCACAGTAGTTAGTCAGGTGGATGCAGAGAGGAAATATTCATTTATTCCCACATCTCTCTCTCCCTCTGCTCGCCCTCATGCTCATTTGATCTCTTCCTAATCACCCACTTTAGTGTTTCTTTCTCTGCAGCCACAAGTCAAATCTTCATGTGCTTTTCTCCAGAGGTTTCAGGAGGGTTCATGTTTACGCAGTGCAAACTAGTCATACAGCACAGAACCATGTGCTAAGCATTACATGTTTTACTTCAGGTACCACTTTAGTGTGGGAAACCACCACCTCCAGATGTCTGCTGCCTTGTTTTTGTTGGCTTTTGTCACAACAATATCACTTCACCAACATAATGTTTTTAAACTTTAAGTAAACTTTAAAAAAATGAGCAAATTAGATAGCAAGTGGTGCTTGTTTTGATTTAATCTCACTATTGGCAAGAACAAGCCTAGATATGAACAAATGTTTTTCCTAAGACCACTTTACATACACATCACAGTGCAGTGTTGGACAGATACATATCTTGAGCCAGAACACAATATCAAATACACTTATAAATATTTTATTTTTGACATCTACAGTAGCAGTTGTGTCTGCTGAATAACTAGTATTTCAGAAATAATCCCTGGCAGTTTCAAGACTTAGCAAAATAGTAAGAAAAATTCTGTCTGTATGTCAAATTAAAGTGCGAATTTTTGTTTTTATAATTAGAATCTGTAACATATTTTGTTTGTAAAACAAGTGGGTTTCCAGTGACTGCACTGTAGCCATCTCTGGAGTTCTGTGTTGTCGACATAAAGAGCCTTCTTCAATCAAAGTTTTCTTCCTCTTTCCCTCCAAAACAATTATGAAACACTTGTCTACTAAGTAGCCACTGCTCTGTCACTTTGTGATGGTATTTAGCCCTACTCGGTGGGAAACTTCAGATAAATTTACTACTATACACCAAGTTATTGCTATTTGCAATGCTAAGTTTGTTTATCAGTATTTGCAGAATTGTTACGGTCATTAGCAGTATTTGCAAATTGGTTTAGGGTCCATGGAGACCAAAGGCACAACAGAGAGGTACTATAGCACAGAAAACATTTGATATCAAAAGGGTTGCAACTTGCGCAGATTAACTGGGAAAAACCTGCACAGTCTGATGCTACTCTAATAAGAACAGGGAAGAGAAACACCACCACACAAAAATGTCTAATTTCCCTCATCCCCTGGAGCAACAAGAAGGGTCCAAAAATGGCACCTCCAGCCTTAGCCCTGGCTGGAGGCAACACAGTTACCAGAAAACCTTCATGAAGCACACAAAGAGTCCTACAGAAGGTCTGCTAAATACTTAATTGCTTTCAAATACCTGCAGTGTGATATAAAGCTTTTAGGTCACCGACGTGGTGAGCATACAGTGCTTTTCATAAAGGCACCAAACTGATCCTAGACAGGCTGCCTTTATACTGAAAGCAGGATGCCTTTGCCAGTCTAATGGCAATTATGCATCCTGACAGGGCACTTGGAAAGATATCGTACTTCAAGGGAATGGCAGAAAAAGGGTTTCTCTCACCCCACAAGGTTTACTGTAATTGATTTTAAAGGGATTATTTTAAAATTATTCAGACATTGAATTCCTCTCATATTTTGCAGTATGGGACAGCAAAGCTCATTACAAAATATTTGCAGGTCATCGC
This sequence comes from Caloenas nicobarica, assembly GCF_036013445.1. Classification (NCBI taxonomy): domain Eukaryota; kingdom Metazoa; phylum Chordata; class Aves; order Columbiformes; family Columbidae; genus Caloenas; species Caloenas nicobarica. The sequence goes on from NC_088284.1 coordinate 56,323,276, forward strand.
AAGAAACTAGTTTCTCGAAGCAGGGGAGGAAAAGCAAAACATTCATTTCCTCAAGGGCTAAAATAAATTGCAGTTTGGTATTTCTAAAAGAAATAGAGAGGTGGGACAAAAATACAGCATCAACAGGTATGCTTTCAGCAATATATCAGGGAGATACAAGAAATATAAGCATACAGCTATAATTACTACAAGCCAAATACAATGATTTCCTAACGCCTGGTGTTGTTATATCACAAGGCAAAGCTCCATGTTATTTAGGTCAGCACTGGCTTTTCAACTCAATGCAAGCAATGATTTCTATATAGTTTGGCCACTTTCTTATTAAAATGAAATGAGCTAAGGACTCAGAAATACGTTGGTGAAGCTGCCAAGTTTTGTGCTGTGTATGGTCTGTGCCAAACTCATACCACACACCCCGGCAGTCAAACCTTCTTCTGGGGATAGCTGCAACCACGAGACCCCTCTCCAGGCCCTTCTTCCATATGCCTGTGCTGCACCTCTGCAGTGCGCACCAGTCTGACAAAAGAGGACACCGCCAGTAAAATCCATGCCATTATTTACTTCAACCTGGCAAGATTAATATAGCCAAGAAAATACTGTATGCCCTCTCTCAAAAAATCTAGTGGCTTGAAACATGCCAGCTTCACTGCACAGAGAAGCTACAATTGACTGCTCAGACTGCAAATGGAAAAAGAACAAGCCCTGTTGAAATTTTTCCTTTCTCCCTCTCTCCGCCCCACTTACGCATAAGTACGCATTAAGGAAACTCCCACAGCTGCATTCACTGCCTCTCAAGAGGCAGAAGAACAGAGGTACAGCTGTGCCTGCTCATATTCGTATGCAAACAAGTAGCCTCCAACTGGCTGCAATACCTCACTTAAAAGCACCTCGGTACTCTTTGATAAGCTTGCAGCTCAAAAAGAAGTGATACAGAGCAATCTGCCACCCTCTTAATGCAATTAGCAGATTAAAGCCGCATTTCACTTCCAATACTTGATTAAAACACTGATTGCATCCAGCATTCGCTGACGATATGACATACACAGTGTTCCCCCTACAGTCCTCCTGGAGACTCGGTGCAGAGCAGCGGGACAAGCCCTGTGCTCGCAGCGGGCACAGCGCCCAGAGCACGAACCCTGCAGCTCCTGCCACAGCAAAGGGAAACCCACGTCTGGCACACCTGCACGGGTGCTGGTGGGATGTGAACCACCGCCGTGACGGGTCACTGCTCCAAGAGGCAGAGGAAACCATCGTCCCCCCGGTTCTACATCTCGCAAGCGCAGTTGTGGCCAGGCCGCTTGCCGCGTCGGCTATCGCGCTGCTGATTTTTGTTACATGTCTCCATTTTGTGGTGTGCACGAGACCAGCTACTCCCCGACTTCTCTTTGCACCACAATCCGGTGAGAGCGAAGCACAGGAGTGGTGAAGTCTAGTAAACTGTGGCGCAGACGCAAGCTCTTATTTCAGTTTTCCCCTCAGATTATTTTTTTCACGGCAGACTGACAAGCCCAATAACGCCTCAATTTAGGAGAATTTTTTTTTTTTTAATTCATTTCCCTGTGCAGCCAAAAGCAAGCTAACAGCATCCCTGTGACAGCGCCGTCAGGGAAGCGCTGCCAGGAGGGACCTGGCTTCATCTCCTCTGCCAGGCGCCGGGGGCATCCTTGGGGGACCCTCCAGCTCAGCTCCTGCCACTGCCAGCCAGCACAGCCCCGTCGATGCCAAGGGAAGAACAAACTAAAAAAGATTAATTCGCAGATGTTCATGCATTTCACACACAGGGTGCCCTGTGGTCCGTTGCCAGGGCAACGGGAGACCACCGGCGCGCACTTTATTGGCTTTATGAAGTGCGTCTCAGGGGCTATAGTCCGAGAAATGCTGCATGATAATCGTCAGGCTTTTCAGAAGCCTTGTTTTGTGTTTATCCACATTTAACCCTCTGAGTGTTATTAAGAGCATCACTATGCATGTCTGGCGCATCGAGGAAAGTGGAGATGGGGAGGGGGGAACACGCACACAGTCTCTGCTTCCAGCCTAGAGACCCTGGAAAACAAGTCCTCGGCACCTGCTCCTGCCTGCCCAGCGTTGAAGTTTTCACCCACAGGCCACAGGTAAGCTGGTCCCTGGGCTGTGGTAGTGCAGGGCTGAGCACAGAGGGGTCTGGGAACAAAACCAGCAGAGGCAAGTTCAAAGGTGGCAAAACTGTCACATCAGACTAACAGACTACTGATGGCAGGCACAACATGCTTTCTCACTAAAGAAGGAAGGGAATAAAAAAAAAGTCCCACCAACTTTGTAGACACATTACAAGAAAAAACATGCTCTCATATTGAATCCCAACATGTGACACCAGCAAGCCAGCCATGCCAAAACCTTGACCGCAGCCCCTCCAAAGCTGCGGTCCCTGTGTAAAAGGAAAATCCTGTGTCCAGGCAACGCTCGGTGTCGCAGTGCCACAGGCTACAACATCATCTATAAATTCACACAAATGAGCCGGAGCAATAAGCCACCCAGGACTCAGCTGCTCCACCTCCCCCATCACCCGCTTCCCATCCTCTCCTGGATCCAGGCTGGCACTGGGCATCTCCTCTGGCTGTCCTCTCACCGGCTGAGGCTGCGCTGGGGATGGAGGGACGGGGGTTAAAATCACAAATGCCACAACGCCCACAGCAAGCTGCCACCGACAGCAAGCGCTAATCCAGGGGCAGAGGAGAGGGAGAAAGCAAGGGTGGCAGAGGGGATCAATAGAAGGAACAGCTTACATTCAGGCTCGCAGGAGAAAGAGCACGCAGAGACAATCATTTCCTGGGAAAAGCTAAAGCCTAACGAGAATTTACTCTGCCTCCTTTATTCAGACAACTAACCCTTTTGTGGCAGGGGCTTCCTGAGTGACAGGAACCCAGGGCCCCTTAATAGGATTTCCATATTATTTCCAACACCTGCCTAGAAGTTATTTGTTTACATTGAAGGAGGCGAGGTTCTCAAATCAGACATCTGCTTCTGGTTCAGGCATATCTTAGGAAACCATCTAGAAAGAAGCTTTGTTGCTATGGAGACATTTTTATTTTCTTCCTTTAGTTGGCTGAAAAACATTAGCATTTCCAATTTTTTGTTCTTCAAAAGGCCAAATGTCGCTCAAGAAAACACAGAACTTTTCAAATTGCTATGCAGAATAGGGTAATCAAGCTTTAGATATTTGATTAATTATTCAACTCAATTAGAGCTGTACCAGAGAGAGGCGGGAGACACGGTGCAACCTTCCCTCAAATTCCCCTCAATGGCCAATTCCTGCTGGCCGGCCTAATTGCTTCTTCCCTCAAAGCACAGCTAAAACTTTGTAATTCATGATGCACTCAACAATCTTGCATAACAACTTGGGAATCAGTCAGACTACTCATTTCCTTCGACTTCTTCTAAAATCAACCTAAGAGACTGACAACACTTCGACTAAGAATATGGTTCTTTCCCAGTGCCAGGGAAAAGAGAGGAAGAGTGGTACAAATACAAATATTAAGCTACTACTAGCCTTCAGTGACTTTAGCTAGAAGACAGAAATTTCCAACTCATGTCTCATCCATGTCATTGATTTCAGAAGGTAATCTGTCCTCCTTCCCTCCCTTTAGCAGATCCTCAGCATGCCCAAGGAATCCACTGATTTGCATAAAAATAAGGGATGTTTCAAGTTACTTTGGATCTAAGGGTTTTAAAGACTACTCAAAATCAAAACCGAAAGTGCTCAATATAACCAAAACAGGTATCACAGTGCCAACGGAAATCTATAAGACAAAAAGCAGCCATCTAGTTTGTGTCCCACTTTGACAAAAATTGATAAGTATTGTTTATTTTCTCCCATTCCTTTGACTAACACCTATTTAACCCGGCCTGCAAATGTGTTCTTCATTCCAGACATGTTCATCATGAGTAAACTGGTGTAAGCCATCAATGACAGAATCCAAGGTATGATTTTAGTTGTACACTTACAATGAGGAGAACTTCAAAAGAGATAATAAACAAATTCATTCCCTCCCTTTACTTTTTTCCCCTAGCTATTACACTGTCAAAGCCTTTGCACTGGAGAAGACCTTTCCACCCACCTCCTCACCCCAGCAAACTTCCTCTTCCTACTCAACAATGTGAAGTCATAATCCTGTGCTATCAACATCACAGTCGGTTGCCATGGAAATAATTAGACATGACTGCTCAGGTTAGAAATTACAGCCCGTGTAAGTGTTTGCCTCCGGGTGAAGAGAGCATCTGGAGAAAGAACATTTGAGTTACCCTAAATCACAAAGTGGCAAAATAAAGTTTGCCAGTGAGAAGCACTGCACAAGTCTGTCCAAATGTGGGTACGTCACCAAATAACAGTCACCCTGTGGTAACTGGCAAAAGAGTGCAAAGTAAGAGGCCAGCATACAAGCAGGGACAGGAGTTGGAGTCAATGATCTTTGTGGGTCCCTTCCAATTCCGGACATTCTATGATTCTATGAATACACAAAAGTGAGAAAAAAAAATATTGGGTAAAGCAGAGGCAGCTCATTCTTTGATAGCAGGGTATGAGCTGTTTCCTTCATACAAATACTCTACACATTAAAATTCCCAGATAACTTCATTAAAAAGGCAAATGATGTGACACTGAATGAAAGAAATGTAAAACTCAGCGGCGGGGGGTGGGGAGGGCGAGTTACAAAAGAAATAAAAAACACACTTGGGAGATACACCTGAGGCTTAGTTTTGTGTTCTAAACGTCTGTTATAATCCACAGGGCTTGAATGACATGCTACAAGTCTAGCCATTAAAAGGTTAAGAAAAAAAAGCAGTGCCAAAAATCAGCTCCATAAGATAGACTGAGACAACAAACAGGACCTTGCTAATTAATATTTGTTCTGCTTCAGCAGACAGTTACTGGACGAGACTGCAACAAACAAGCATGTCTCACCCAATCACATCATTAATCCACTCACGTTCACCACCTGAGGACCAGCTATGCCCCATAGATATTTATTCATCTGTTCCACAAACAAACAATTACAACACGTTTTCTGGAATTAGGGCACCTGTTACATTCGGCACAGCTTACACGCCCAGAGGCAGATATCAATTAATACTGAAAAAATTAATGTATCACAAGCTAACAGAAGTTATTCATATTTTGATAATGCTAGCCCTAAAACATCCCAAAAGACCAAAAACACAGATCTTGTAGAGCAAAGTTCAGTTCAGATATGCTCACCTTAAAACTACTGATTACAGAAAGCAGAATACACGCAATGCCTTGTTTTGTTTCTGAATGGAGCAAAGCCTGAGCAGATTCTGTGACATGAGTGTGAAACGTTTGGATCTTAACAAGTCTGTGAAGTGCTTTTTCAGCTGAATGGTATTAAAGTGGCAAAATAACAAAATGATCAGGAAATAAATTCTGTAAATTTCTTTAGGCGTGTACCAGATAACTGTGTTTCTTTGACTTGTTAAATACATACCGAACACAAAGACACTTGGCGGGATGCTCACCACTAGAGGAAGTCTCATTTAAAAGAAACCTGACAATTAAGACAAAGTACATCCTGGCAGTTTACATGATGTTCCTCTACCATCAGATGAACAAAGTCTGAGCAATGTCATTACATTTGGTAATATCCAAAAGACTTACAATATATGTTGGATGTTTTGACTTCAAACTGCCTTGTTCTTTCCAGCAGCATTACACTCATATTTTTTTAAAATATCAAATTACAGCTGCAGGAGTAAGCAGCTTAATCTTACTTACATACTAAATGAACAGAGGTCTAAACACTTAAGAGTGGCTAACAGCTCAAGAAGCTAAATTGAGAAGCACTGGAGCACCTGCCACCACAAATGTAAATGGAATGTGGGAATTGCACCCATCCACTTCCCTTGCATCTGCTACACATGTAATTATTAGCCTTCACACAGATTAAGGCAAAAGTAATCTTAATGCTAAACCCACTTAAATTTGCCCTGACAGACTCCTCCTAGTTCAATAGCAGGTTGGACAGAAGTTCACCCCCAACCCACGTTTGATAAGTTATTTCAGATCCTTTCATTTAAAACTTTTTTTTTTTCTTTTTCCCCAGAGGAATCTCAAACAAACTATTTTATTCCTGCCACAAGACTGCAACTTTCAATTATTGGAACTTGTTACTGCTGAAACAGTAACCTCCAGCATCAAAATGAACAGAGTCTCCACTGCATTGCCAAGTCTTACTATGGGCGTGGTCTCTGCCCCAAATAATTTACAATTCAGGTGGAAAAAAAAAAAAAAAGGCAACACACCACATGAGTATAAAGAACAACTGATGTGGTAAAAAGTTACACAAGTTGGATCCGGTGCATGAAGCAGTGATTCAGGAGACTCTCAGATCCTTGAGCAACCTGCTCAGGGACACCCTGGATACCTCCAGCAGACCCACAACCCAGCCAGCATCTGGGGTCTCCTTCACTCCAGCTGCCGCAGCGAGAGCCGCAGGGAGAGACTGCAAGCACTAGACAACGTTCTGCCAGGTGGTGCTTTTGCACACAAAATGCTTCCTTGGCTTCCTCACAGGGTATGTTTTACGAAGGGACTTTGTTAGGCACCAGAGAAACTTTTGCCACGTTTGTCCCAGAGACAGTACCAAGGCTGAGAAGAACAACATGCCTCCTGCATCAGCAGTTCTTGCAGGAGGTGGAAAAATCCTTGCAGAGTGCAATTAGCAAGCAAGAATCCACTGCAAAATAATCCTTTTTTTTTTTTTTTAAAAAAAAAAAAAAAAGAGGTTTTACTGCTTTGAGAAGGGAACATGCCAAGTCCTCTGCGAAAAGCTGCTCGGTTAACTGCAGAGCTGTTTGTTTGTCTCTCTGTCTAAACACATTATATTCCCTCAGAGCCCTTAAGCCACGGCTGCACTTTGAGCGCAGCCCTGGCACTTGCCACCCTTGCCTTCCCTTTGTCTGCGCCACAGCCTTGCTGCCGCACAAAGAGCGCTCCCCTGACCCAGTTTACTGTGTCTAGAGTTTTCCCACACTTTCGAACTTTGCAAAAGATTGAGAGGACTGAATCCAACATGAAATCAAAGAGGTCCCAAAGCTGCCCTTCTCTACGGAGCTTGCTTTGCTGATGCTGATCTATTATTTAGGAATAGCTCCTGGACAATCTCGCGTTATCTGGAAGGTGACTACTCCGTCTCAGCAGTGAACTGCTCAGTCCAGGGAAGTGTTGGGAAGGATGTGAGCCCAGTCTGGCTTACCAGGCAGAAAACGTCATGTTTAGAAGATTGATGCAAACTGTCTTTTCCCCTTGGGCTGAACCAGGAGGAGGGTCAGGACCAGCACTGTTAGGAACAAGAAGTTTCACAAAGACAACTGCCCAGCAAAGCACTGGAAGCGGTGGCAAGCAATGGGCTACTTCAGCCAAACTCCTTTCTTTGTAGAAATGGGTAGTGTACCTTGGTTATCTGAATTGTACACTACAGCATAAATTTACACTTTATGAGCTATTCTAAAATCTGCCCTGCTTAATAATCTGTATCAGCAAGAAAACACTTTAAAGTGTCTCTCACAATTAAACCCAGGCACAACCTTGTATAAATCAAAATTTTGCTACCATATCAAAACGTTACACTGGGGCTGTATAACATTGCCCATATCCTCATTACATGCTACACTAATTACTACCAGCAGATTCAGAATTTTCTGCACATTAGAGGCTTTTAGAGGAGCTATAAAAAATTTCAGGCACCATTAATTTAAATTTGTATTGAAATTTCCTTTTGACAGATGGCCAAAAATTACTTACTATTTAGAGTACCAGAGCTGCCTGTTTGCACATTAGAAGAGGAAAGGGAAAAATTAAAAGCAAGAATGAAATTTATGTCACGTTCATTACCTGTTAAATGTTAAGGAGCATTATCCTGCATGAATAAATAATTTCATACGAGCACACAGACTCCAGCTGCTGGCAACTGGCACGTTCTGGCTGACAAAAGCCATCTCAAGTCACACAACAGACAATCATAAAAAGCCTCTCTTAACCAGGAGCCACTTAAGGGAGGACAGATCGATTGAACAAGCGACTAACTGCTACTCTGGGCATTACTGAAAACATTTAAGGAAATTAGCAAACTATTTCACCTTGCAAAGCTGGCAGCAAGCCCCATAATGCTGACACACAAGCCAACTCACAACCTGAACACCGCGCAAGACAAACATCTACTTATCATTTCAAAGTAAATTGGTACAAAGTTGCGATGCCCTCCTCTCCCTCTCAAAGCTTTATGAATAACAGTGCCTTTGAATCATTCCCATACAAAATCAGCCTTTTTGTTATAAACACTCCCTGTAACACCCACGCCAGCATAAACACCCCAACATCCCACAGACATTACAGAAACACTACTAGCACATTTTGCTTGAAGACAGCGATTGGCATAAACTAACAGCTCTACTCATTCACCTTCTTGAGTGAAATGCTCATGGTTGCAAATGTACAGGTATGCAAACTCACCAAATATACCAGGTGGGTTTGTATTCCCACATTTAAGTATCTGCCCTACTTGTACTTGTTTGTTGAGGTTCTGGAAAAAGAGAAAATGTACTAAACCTTGTTCACAGCAAACATGGTGTGTTTTAAGAAAGCCATCATTAATCTGCACCCAGCCTCACTGCATAAAGCAATAATCCCAGTCTCCAACCCTCCTGACAAGAAATCTGAAGCGAAATCTGACGCGTTGCTGTCCTATGTCGGCAGATAGACAGCTTCAGTGCCTTTGCTCCTCACAGTAAAAACTGACAGTTCCTGTCAGCTCCTGGTTGTTATGCAGAGCCATGTGGGTAACAGCAAAACTGACAACCATCGGCTCAGTTGCACTCGACTGGGACGTGGCAGAGTTGCCGGTGGCAGAATCAGCGCACTGGGGAAGGGTGTGGGACACGTCACCGCCTGGAGCTGCCAAGCTGTGAAGGCATAGCCCCCCACACGGCAGGCCCGACAGACAGGTCTCTGGTTGGGGCAAAGCCTGAGCCTGGCACCGTGCTCCTCTCAGTGCCATCTAGGGCACACCACTAACATCTGCCTGGCAAGCTCCTGCTTGCCTTGTTTAATGCACCCAAGAGTCATGCTGTGAACACCCCTCCTGCCATTTGGCCAACCCCAAGAATAAATCACATCTTCCTAAAAAAAGCACCACTAAAAACTTGACAAATTGGTTCTAAGTGCTCAAAAAGGTGGGCATAGCTCTTGCTCTTTGTAAGAGAAGTGTATCTTTCATTTCAGACTCACCATCACCTAAAAAGGCATAATCTTACGCTCCTGAAAATTATGCAAGCCACTCAGGCTCCGCTCTGTAACTACATCCAGCTATCCAGAGCTGGGCAGGTAACTGTGTAGCTGGCAACAACTGGGTCTGCTGCGAGCTGGTAAACTGCCAGTGAGGAGAGCAGACGGATCCAGAAGACTGCAGGGCCAAGATGCACCTCCCTGCTTGCAGCATTAAAACCTCAGGAGTCTCTGACAGACACATCCAAGACAATCATTCAGGCACATACGCTGAGTCGTAGTCATACGCATCACTGAATGCTCAAAATTACACAAGCCACAAGGTGCTTATTACATCTACTTATAAACACTACCACGCACAGGATGGTGCACACACATACACTGTAGAGTCATTCAGAGCATGAAAATTAACTTTTGGAAAAGGAAGGAAGGATCCTTAGTGTAGCACCTTTGTTGGGGTAGGGAACAGCAGTTAAAGAGGAGCGAGCTGCTTCAGCAAGGACAGTAGGCAGCAACCCACCTCTCCCCTGCGACTGACAGTGCTCTTCTTCCATATCTGCATTATCAGGACATATCAGAATCACAGTTCACAGCCTCCAAATTACTTCAAACTACTGGCTAATTCTTTCTCTCTCATCAGCTTAGGCAGGCCCTTTCCCCATAACCAGGAGGAAGCCTCAATGCTGTTTCACCAAACCCAGTGGACAACGCATCATCTGCAATCCCAGCGGCCCCACTACCAGCCACATTCTACATCTGATGCACAGTCTGTGCAGGGTTCTGCTAAGCAACATGAGCATCGCAACCCAGTTTCACTTTTGTGACTTTTTCCACCACTCTGGGCCACCACTCTGCAGCACGCAGCTCTTTCGAGCCACTGCTTACACCTACGAAATGGAGTCCTACCTTGATGGAGTCTCTGTCTGCAGGCAGAGCAGCCCCCATCCACAAGGAGGGGAGGAAGTGGTGGCAGGGGATGGGGAGGTGAGGGGAGAGAGAAAGAGAAAAGTACCAATTAGTTTACATAAAACTATACATTTATCATACTTGGAAGAAAGAATCCTGATGTCTGTTAAATAATAAATTGCACAGATGTTAACTTTTCTGTACAGTTAATTATTAATACTGTACAGCCGGATTTATAAAACTGGATTTCTAGCACTGGAACACAATTTCTGGCTACTGCCAGGTAATAAATACTGAGGCAATTAGGCACGAATTCTTGTGAAAATTCTTTTTTTTTTTTTTTTTTTAAAGAGGAGATTTGAAAAAAAAAAAAAAAAAGAAAGAATAAAAGGGAAATGAATGAAGTTTCACACTCATTTAGCACCACCTACCTCTTTGGTGATCGTTATCATGGTGCTTCTTCTCGTCTTTAATTGGGAGGTGCGACTGTCCCCCCAGTGCACTGGAGAGTGCCAGGAGACCAGCGCTGCTGCCAATGGGTGGGATGGCTGGAGGCTGCAAGCCCGAGGGGTGCGGAGTGAGCGGCACGGGAAGACCATGTCCATGTGACAAATGCTGGGCCTGGAGTTGTTGCTGCTGTGAAAAACGAAACACAGATATTGAATTTGTTCAGGGAGCCGAGGGTTGTCTGAGGGATGCCGTACATCATCACATCAACCAATGTATCTGATCAATCCAGATACAAACTCTCGCAAATGTCCTGGTGTTTTAAAAATGTCCATATGTTTGGAGACAACACAACTGGTAAACTTCTGGCTGAATTAGAAGAAAAACAAAAACAGTTTAAAAAAATAATGAAGGAATTTTACGGTTTTGCTGAAATTTTTATTTCTCTGACAGAGATACCACATTTTCCTCTTTCTAGCAGAAATGCACCACATACACGTCTAATCAAAACATAAGTAACTATAAAAGCAGTTATAAAATGCCAAAAAAAAAGGCTGAAAATTGAGAAAATTAGTGCTAAACAGTTCTCCCAGTGCTACTGCACAGCATGCAGTGAGAGTTAATTTGAAAGCGAAAACCTGAATTAACAATCCAGAAAAAGAAACTGGTTGCAGCCACCGTTTTAAGCCCTTTAAGTGTCCTCAGCGGTACTTGAGCAAATTACTAAAGAAAATCTAATGTAGCAAGGCTTGGGTCCTCCTGTAGGCTTGCTCAATAATGCTGAAATAATTGGGCACTCTGTGCACGTTTAGTGATGCTCGAATGAAAAGCTAGAGGCCTGCCCTTGTACTCTTCTCTAGCTGCTGACTCTGTGTTGTGACAGGTTTATTTGAGTGGGACTGTGATGCATGCACCAGTAACTGCGCTGACAAGAGTTTAAAGTCATTTTTACCAGTACACTGGCAACACATAGAGAAAGCCCTTGAGAGGTTCGAATTGGAGTGCTTGACCTCAACCAGGGCTGCATCAAGCTCTGTGCTATACTAACCATAGTGGAGTAGATACATTGTTTGTTGCTGCTCAATGGGAACGCAAGTGAGAAAAAAAAAAGAAAAAAAAAAGGCTGACAAAGTTATGTTAAATATATCCCAAGAGAGATGTGTTCAGGTCTAAGGCTTGCCCACTAACTATCCAACTGATTTCTGTTTGTACAGTAACTAGATTAGTTCTGAAATTTTGGTTTTAGTTTACAAGAAGTCCCTGCTCAGGGCTGAGGGTAAATTGAGTCAGAAGTCCTCTAGGATTGCTCTCTCCTCCCTTCACGTCTGTATAAAGGACTTCAGAAGAAGAAATAAAAACAACTCACTTTGCATAAACACATTCCATTTTAAATTCCTAATTGTGAAGATTCAAGTCCTACTTTTGTTTGTTTTCCATTTGAACATAAGTTATCTTCCCACCTTGCACACCAACTCTTTAAATAATCAAGACAAAATGCTCTTCACTTTATTTTGCCCTCCCCTCCCTGGCATGAATCTTTACATAATGGTGAGCTGAAAGTGAAAGCCTGCGAGTCACATACAGCACATCAGTAACTCAAGCAGCACACTGCACGCACACCTCCCTCAACACCCCCCCTGAGAAAGCACAGATCCTTCTCTCGCTCTTAGAAATACAACCCAGGTGGTGGAATCAGACTGGCAGTGGCATGCACATGTCATTGACCCAGATCAGCGCAAGGGAAAGGAGGGGAATGATCCAAAAGGAAGATTGAGGAAATAACCAACAAACCAACCAACAACCATCACCCACAAAAAAGAAAACCAGAAAGAAGGTTCTTCCAGGTGGCAGAGGAAAGGCTCAATCCTTTCCCTGCTTGAGAACCCATGTCATTCCAGCAGGTGCCCCTTCTTGTAGAAAGTATCAAACACATTCTGCTTGCTTGATGCTATTATGGAAGGATGCTTCATTTCTCAGAATTTTAAATTAACTACAATGAAATGAAGCAAGATCCAACAGCGTATTGTTTAGCTTCACGGTTTGAATGGGGCTGCCTTGCAGCAACGGAACAATCTGGCATGCCTGGTTTGAGGAGGGAGGAGGAGAGCAAGAGAAAGAAAAGGAATGGACAAAATAATTTGTGTTCTGAAGTCTCATTTTAAACAAGGAATTTCCCGTTCCTGTTTGAGAATGTGCTATAAATCACTGCAAGAAGATGTCTGCCTGAATCTGCCAGTGGCTTAAAGCATAGGCTTTGAGAAGAGCCTGAGAATATCAACAGTGACAGACCTTTCCCCTTGTTAACTGTTTGACTGTTGATCAAACTATACCAGGCAAGGGCCACCCCTTGCACAGTACTGTACAATCCATATAGATCTGCCTGCTGACCTACCCAATCTGCACTATATGCCATCCGCTATGGATACAGGATGGTTTCCAAAGAGCTTGAAGAAAAGTGCACTGCAAACGCAATCCCTTTTTTTACTGCTCTTTGTTGGGAACCTCTCAAGACAGCAGCACAGACCACACCTTGGATGTACCAAGCATCACTAATGCCTCCTAGACATAATATGGGCATTAAGAGTTGTATGAGTAATGACACCTCAGTGCCTTGTGGCTTGAGATCACCCAGAGAGTGAGACTACAAACTCAACAACACGAGAAGGATTGTGGACTGGAATTGCATTGGTACAGGAAAGGACTATAAGCTCCACCAACATGATGAGCAATAGCAAAAGTGAGGCACTGGTCCAAACACAAAAATGACAAAAATTCAACTGAAACACTGGGCAGGCTTTTGCCCCCAGAATATAAAAGAGCAAAAGGAAAAAAAAAAAAAGTATACAATCACATAATTAAGCACTGTTTGATGACAGACATACTAAGAAGGTGAAGACAAAGTGACACTGCATCTCTAAGTGCCATTTCCAGACCTTCGAAATCTATTACTACATTCAAATGCCCCTGACATTCACAGCTTGGTTTTGCTTTTCCACTGCTCACAGGTGTCACTGGTGAGAATCTGCTACCCAGGTGGCCTGTACATAGCTGCTTGGTTACAGGGAAAGTGATAGAAACACGGGCAATTCTTTAACCCACCGAGCATCAGGTTAGTGATACAAAGTGGTAAAAAAAGGTGGTCCCTTCTAGTCATCAAAATGCCAAAGAGATGGAGGAATAAGACAACTGATGGATATTCTCCCTACACAGAATATGCCACTCTGGAAGGAAGTTTACATTTGTTTCTGCTTGCACCACAAATTTAGATCATAAAATCTGACACAATTTAAAATCTTCCAAGGAAAGCCTGAAAATAAGCCAACTGAGCAACCACACGATTTTTTGATGTTGCTGTAAGGCTTTCACTTCCCACTCCTCCATCTTCTCTTTAATTTGTTAACCTTAGTCATGTTATTTAAGAACTGTTAGCACGTGGTTAACTTTAGACAATCCCATCACAGTTGACTACAGTATGCGTAAAGTCAAGCATACATTTTCAGCATCAATGCATAACAGGTGAAAACCTGCAAAGGCAGTACACCAGGCTTTATTATGCTGTAAATTTTCCAGAACTATTTAAAAATAAAAACAGCAACAGTTAGCTACCAAGAAATATGCACTATACAACATAAAACAGATTGCAGTGTTTTTAAGAAACCCTCAACACACAAAAAGTATAACAGCAAGGGTAAACCTAGCAATCAGAAAGAAGCCAAAAAACTAAGACTCTGTTGGTTTTGGTAGTAAGTTTAGGAAGATGGTCATTTAAATCAGCTCAGTAGTAAAAACTGAAGTATAATTCTCAAGACATATTAACACATGTCAAATCAAGATAACATCTGGTTGCTACTAATATTTTGGTTTGGTTTTTTTTTGGTTGGATGGTTGGTTTTGTTTGTTTGTTTTTAATTTTCTGTGTATTCTTCTAGGCACTTTACAGTAAGGAATAAAATAACTCCAAAGCCACATCCAAACAAATAGGCAAAAAGGCTTTGCAAAAGGTTTTTATCTAAGTATCACAAATTTTTACAGCTGCAATTCTCAATATTGATGCTTAGCTTAATTCTTTTCCCAATATATCTTAAGAGATCAAATTTAAAGTAAAATACAATAATAAACCCACTAACAAATTAGCTTCTAATACTCTCTTGTTACAGTCAGCACATTCAAAGCCTGTTTTCCTGGAAAAGGTTCAAGTTTTTACTGGATACTTTCCAAGCAACTCCGTGTCACAGTAATCTACCACTTTTCATCTTACAGACCCTGAAAGCTCACAGCCATTATCCAAACAACCTGAACACACTCCTCTAACCAAAGACATTTCTAACATTAACAAACTAATGTCTCAAAAAGATATTTTATATCTACAGACACTCATGCACTACTCATACCTGCAATGCTGCTGGGAGGGGACCTCAAAAATCTGGATAAAATAGCTTCACTGTTTGTTTGAAATTTGCTAGATTAAGTGATTGCTCAGAGTGAATCATTAGTAAGACAGCATACAGATAAAACAGTAACCAAGATGAAGAGGAAATAAAGACATAAAAACAGTGGCTCAAGAGTACACAGTGTCAACGCCAATGGTTTAAAGATCAGCAAGAAAAGGAAGTCCTCTGGCACACACAGTTGTAAGTGTGCTTAGGATGATATGAATTTTCATCTATCATGCCTGTTTGCACCCCTGACATGATGTGCACTGTTTGTACTTCCTTTGTACAGTTCTCTCTCAGCTGGCATACCGTTACAAAAAAAGGTTTTTCTGATGTTAAGATACAACACGATAGAACAGCCTACAAAGCGAGTCACACAGCAGTTCCTCCAGTGGAATGGTCCTGGAGCTATATGCATTAATCATATGATTAGTCTGCCATAAAGAGACTGTGGTACAGATGTAGGGTAGAGCAACCTACCATTCTTAGTCTTTTAAGGGAGAGTGATCATTTTGCAAATGAACATGCCCAGTGTGAAAGAAAGGTATCAGAGATTGGTAGGAACTCTAAATGCTTATACACAGCTGATCAACTAGAAAACACACGTTGTTTCTGTTCACAAAGGGGAATGAATGCACAGGTTAGATAAAATCTAGGAAAAAGAATGAAAACCAATTAAAAAAGGGGAGAGAATAAGAAGGAGACAAATAATAATAGTTAAAAATCTTTTAAAACCCCAAACAAACAAAAATGCCAAGCTTCTTACTCTCTGAGAATCAGCAATTTCTGCCTTTGAGGATGCTGATTCTACAGGAGGAAAGCAAGCTCTACTAGGAAAACTATGAGGGGAAGGAAAAAATCAATGGCTGTCATTAATCAGAAGGGAAGCATTTAGAACTCTTAAATAAATAACAAAGAAACTATCAGAATCATATATCTACAAATTACCTCAAAGATCTTTTAAGTGATATAGGAACAAAGAGTCAACTCCTGAATCTTATTGTGGGATGAAAGGCAATACATGGAGAGCATATTTCCGTTCTTAATCATAGCAGCATCTGTCAGGACATGTCTCACCATTTTTCCTGTCTTCCGCCTTTATGACTATTTTTCACTCAGTGAAACAGCACAGACAGAGGACAAAAGTTAAAAAAAAAATAATACAACCCACTGAAAAATTAAAATACTTGTGGTAAGAAAAGGCTAGTATTTTAACAAAAGAAAATCCTAGTCCCCAGCTTCCCCCAGAATCTTGGGAGTTCAGTACTTTCTTCATCAGCTTGCAGGACTCTTCTCCATCTCAATTTCACATTGGGGGTAGAAGGAGGAAGCATTAGAAACTTTAGAACGACTTTCTATTATCATTTAATACAGCACAGAAATTCTTGCATAAATCATGCCACTTAAGCTCCCTTCTCCTTCCTTCTCCCCCATCAATTGCAAGATAAGGAAAAGAAAATTCATATTGCCTGCAAGAGAAAGCAGAAAGCACCAAATGCGAGTAAGCTCAAGGTCTTATGATACGGAGCGCCAGTGGCATGAAATCAAACCTCCACTTCAAAACCTTTTCACAAAGACCAATGCAGAGAAAAAGAGTAACAATGGCAGCAAGTGGGCATCTTCTGTTACAGATGAACAGAGGGCAAAAATCAGCTCTGGACAGGTAGGCACACACTGGTTGAAGTGCTGTATTTACCAAGTGCTCCACTTGTGTCAAACCCACGGACTCTGGGAAGAGACTTTCTCTCCTCTGGACTGACTGTAGGAAAGCAGAGTCCCTGTGACCTTATGAATCTTGGCCCTTTTCTTTAGAACCAGAAAATGAGAATGATGCCTATGCCTTTTCCAGCAGTGTCCGAAATAACCTTCTAGGGTCCTCACATGAAAAAGTTTCTCAAACCCTCAGCTATATAAACGTGACTGAAAAGTGAAAAAGTACCATCTGAGATGTATAACGAATTAAACAATAAAAGCTAGAAGTAATGCCACTGGTCACCGAGAGACCTGAGTTGCTAAATCTGTAAGTAATTCTATCACCAGAGCTTTTAATGTGGCAACTATAATTCACTTCTAAGCTTCCTCAGAAGGTATAGTCTAAGAGCCATGTAGCCCTAGCATAAAAGAGATGCATCTTATGTGTCTTATGCATTACTTTAATGCATCTTTAAAAGTCAATCCTTAGCAACTCAAATTTCTGGATAGCAATTACTGAGAAGCACAGGCTCCATAACTCTGTAAGTGCTAATACTATGTTTCATCACGCTTACAACACACAAACACACACTGTACTGGATTTCAGCAAATTGCTTGGGATAAAAAAATCTGTGTTGCCTGGATTGATCCATTCTTTCAACCCACTCTGTGTCTTTCAAGACTGCTCTGGTGCAGAGTACCGTAACACCTGCTCTTCTTGGTGGTGAGCAGCCTATTCCCACAGGTCAACACGGGGTGTTAAGACACGTGGATACCATTATCTCTCTCCAAGCAGATTTCACTGAGAGATGTAGTGTTCTGTCTCTTCAATGTAGTGCCCATTAGTCAAATAACTGAAACTTAAAGCGATTTCTTTTGCTTTAGTGCAGTTTCCCAGTCACAGCACCTTTGATAAAGGAAGGTCTTGACAGGAATCAAATCACCTAGGTTTAAGTTGCAGCTCCAAGACTGTTGGAAGGACCACTTGTTCTCTTTGCCTTAGCCTCTTCCAAAGGTAGAACAGGGAAAGCACTACTCCCTTGTTTCAGAAATGTTACTGGGATAAGTTCATCAATGCTTGTGATGCATTAATATACTAAGGAAGTGTCTGTGAAAAGTTCGCTGAACGATAAGCAAGGAACTGTCTCACTACCAAAAGTCAAACATACTGAATTATCAGACAACTTGAAGATTTAAGACCTCTTAAATTCCTTCTTCCTGGATGAACTTAACATCTGGAAACACTTCCCTTATGCAGTACTTTAATATCCATCCCAGTCAAGCATTAAAGCCCTTGCTTTAGCCTACATTTAAGACTGAAGACACCAAAAGAATTACCCACATACCTCAAGAAAAGCAAACGCTTAACTGCTCCACTGTATGGAGTTTTGTTCCTCAGTCATAGCTGTAGGCAGCAGCCTACAAAGTGTGGTTGGGAAGAAGTGTAGATGACAAATATATGGCCCTGTTTCGGGGTGATACCAGTACTCTGTGGTATGAAAACATGACACTAATAACAACTGGTTTTAGGCTATCCTGTACAGTAAGGGTACATATTTAAATGGGCTGCATCTCCACTGAGTACATTAACATTGCTGATTTTGCAATGAAGCATTTTTGGGAAATCCCTGCCTTTGCAATACTTCAAAACCAAACAGATCCTTTATAGACTTTTTCTTCTTTTCAAAAGCACTGGTGTAAGGCCATCATTGAAGGTAATATATAGCACATAACAGACCAAGAGTCCATTGGAGTGTGGCAAATCTGTATTTGGTTGGAGACAGCTTCCATACACTGGAGCACAGACCACCCCGGGAACAGTGTTTTCTCCTTTCTACTGTGTGTGAAGTGAGAGCATGCAATAAGAAGTCATAAATAAAATATTGCATATGTTCCTGTTGTAGACCATGAAGGGAAATCTTCATAGGACTCCTCATATCTGCTGTGATTAATCTTAATTCAAAAAAGATATGGTGGTCACATAGCTTTGGTCCCAGGGTTTGGAAAACCTGAAGAACATAGAGGCAGAAATCAGCTCTCCTGCCTGATCAGATACGGTATGTGAGCCGTAACACTCATGTCATATGCACTTACTTAAGCAGAACGAGCAGGGCCCCTGGCATCAGCATATTGGCAGTGAGCTGTAATAAGTGGTCTGCACTTCACACTGCAACATTACTGACTGCTCCTATAGTGATAGACCAATATAAATTCAGTAGCTACCACAGCTACTGAAAATAGGAGAAAAAGAGGAAAACGGTGGCAGCCCATTCCCAGTGTAGCAACATTATTTAAAATCCAGCCTTGGAGCATTTTTTTTCAGTAAATATGGAACCTGGAATTATTTACATTCTAATTAATTCCCCCAAAAATCCCTAAAAAGATTGTTTGCCTCATTTCCAGCTTCTTTAGATCAGGATAATGCAGCATATGGAGGAGATTTATTTAAATTAGGCCTCACCTGCAAGGCTGTCTCTGAAGCTGGCATCTGGGAATAAAGGGAGAAGAAAAATTCCTACAAAACACTTCTTCCCCCCGCAAAAAAGCCCATGGTGCCTTTAACCTAGCCAGACTTCAGATGAATAATTCAAAACAAAAAAGTGCTCACCCAAAAGCCTTCTATATCTACAATTCCTTCTACAATTCAATTCCAGGCACTAGGCAGCGTCAAAGAATTTGCAGGACCACATCACCACACATCCTCAACATACAAACAGCATAATTAAACAGGGAGGAATAAATTTCAACATTTCTTTAGGGCACACAAATAAACACAAATCAAAGCATGTACCCATTAAGTCAGCCCCCTCTGCTACCTTCCCACTGTAACAACCTGGGTATAACATAGGGCAGGTGGCCAACTTGTTCTACAGCATTTGAGCTTCAACCACCACTTAATACGCCTTTGAACAAGCAACACAGAAGGGCTGAAGAGACAGGTGACTGTTGTTCCTGTTCTACACATATTTGCTCGTTCTGCCTCCCTTCCCCCATCCTCCCTGGCACTCCTGCTTCTGAACACACGCACTCGGTTGGAGCAACTTTGCACACAAATGGGAATTAAAGCATTCCCACTCAGCTGCATTGGTTCCACCAAAAACCCCTCACTCTTCCTCACAGGGAAAGCACACACAAGAGGCAGAAACAACCCCGAGATGCCTCTGCATGTTAAGCACCAATGCGATAAAAGCCCCTCGGCATTTGGCATCCGGAGCTCCAGACCCTCGTGCCACAGCAGCAATAAGATGCACTGATGCCAAGGTTTTATTACAGCTTGCATGCACTTATCCGCACCACGCCGCTTGCAAAGGTTTCCGCGCCTGCGATGGCATACTGTTATTTTTTTTTAAACAGGCGTTGTTCTCCAGAGCTGTAAAATGGACTACTCACTTGAAAGCAACCCAAAATTACACACCTTTCAACATGGGTCAGACAAGTACCTCAGCCTCACCTCAAACACAAGGCAGAAATTGTTACAAGCAGTGTATTAAGGAAGGAACTTTATAGCTTGATGATTGTATGCAACAATACAGAAGAAGTCTTTTCTTCCAGTAACTGCCATTTGCTTATTTTTAAAGAAGATAATAAAAGTGACATAATAAAACAAAATGCTTAAAAATTAAATCAAAGTATTTTTTTTTCACTCGGATGTATAGAATGGTAAAGGAAAAATCATTCAAATCATTTCCTTAGTAATACAAGTAATATTTAAATAGATTTAATAGTGCTGCTCCAAACCAATGAATTATGAGTTTAAAACCTATTAAAATGTAATGTTTTTTTCCTGAGCTGAGGGGAGAGAGATTTAAATCCACTGAATTTTAATATTTCAGCTTGAGCTGCAGGAGGTAGAGAAAGTCCAAATGAACTATTCCATCAGCACCATTCAAGCATGAACATTTTAATCAGTTTTACTTCCTTGGAGTTCTCCAACACAGTTTACGCTGTCATTCTGAAAGCACTTAACACAGAGGGTGTGAAAAACCACCAAGGCTTGTTATTGCCTTCACAATTGATGGCAAATAATTTTGCAGACTTCCTATCATTAAAATGTCACTACTAAAAATTGAGGTTCAGCATTTCTCGTGCTAAACTGCATTTTCTTTGAACACCATCACATACCTGTTCTTAAGTTTTTGGTACATTTATCTCTCTCTGTGTGACAAACAGGCACACAAGCACTAGCCTCCATTTCTGCCTTACTATCCAAATGTATTTTAAACAGAGGAAATAAAAAATGAAAAATAAAAATTAAAAAAAGCACCACTCTGATAAAATTCTTATAAAGTTACAAGTTAATTCCCTGGTTCCCTTATTAAAATGTAACCACATTCACACAGCATGTTCTGATTATATAGTATAACGGATTAACAACAACAACAACAACAAAAATTTAGGAGAGTTAGATGACTCAATTTAGTAATACAGGAAATGAAACCATCGCTCCTAATTAGATCATATTACTGATTTAAGGCTACAATTTGTGTGTTGTTCCAACAGTGTGATCTTGCAGACTCTAATGTAAAAACACGGCAGCTACGGCACGTGACATGATGGACTGGATACATCCCTCTGCTCATCCTGAGACACCAGACCTGGAAAGGAGCTCTGGATGTGCACAACAAACAGCTCCACGCAAGAATGCTGCAGCGTGGACGACACCAGACGCAGAGCCTGGATGCCTGCTGCAGATTTATAGTCCTGCAGCATGCTTATGACACCTAGGTTTCATTTAGTTTTTCTCCCTGCATCTCTCCAGAAGAAGACAGACGATACTTAACTTGTTTCAGCCCGTCAACAGTTTTAAACTGAACGTGACCTGTGAAAGAAGTCATTATAACTGTGTTTCATTCCATTAAACACAACTAGTTTATTGTCAGGAGAACAAGCAGTCTCTCTGGATTCCAGGCTCACTTCAGTATTTTGCATTTAAACTGCACGGATCAGTGACTTGGTTCATTTACCAATGAAGATAGAATAATATTGCAAAGTTAAAAGGTGCTTCATCAGATTCCATTAAAACAGAGCACATTCATACAAAAATACATACAGGTGAAATACGAAGAGAGACATGATTTGTGCACATTTTATTATTTTCTTGTGCCACCCTCCACTGCAGCAAAATCCATTTTAAGCTCAAATGCAAGGTCCCTCCGTTCAAACCCCAAAGGGTTCCAGCATGAGTGAGGCAAACTCAATAGAGCCCCAAAAAGCACAGGGAAACTTAAACTACAGGTGTGTTTCAAAAACTCAAATACTGCTTCTCTCTTTGTCTGATACACGGTTCAATGGGTAACTAAAAGATGTATTTTTAAAAATGTAAAGAGAAAATGAACTTTGGAAGTTTTTAAAAAATAACAGGGTTGGAAGAACAGAAACGCTGTCAGACTCATCAAACAGCAAAACGGTGCAAGACCGCATAATTAGATATGGAAAAGCTATGATTTCTAATTACATTCTTTGTTTTATTTTTGTTGGTATATACTTTACAAAGTATGACGAGCCCTTTTTAGTCCCATGCTACATTTCCAGACTCTAAATCTCTCTAAGTGCAAGACATAACATTATTGTGGGTATTCATGCAACTAGAACTTAAGTCTCTTTGATAACTTGCTATCTTTTCTATTCCATTTTTTTAATGAATCTCTTAAAGACTGGATTACTTCTCTTTAAATCCAAGGAACACAGAATTTTCAGTTTGTATTGCTCCTGTTTCTCTAAAACTAAAGAGAGGTCCACACAGCATTTCCTAAGTCAACATAAATCAGGAAAATGCAAAAAGGCAGTAAAGCAAGGTAAAAATCAGTCTGATGAGGGAGGTGAGAGCTGTCTCATTTTAATGCACAAAACCAGAATTCAGTTATTATGAAAATCTGAGGCAATAGAATTTCAACTGACTTGAAGAGATAAACTCAGACAGCAACAAACAAAACAGAAAATGTACTTCTGGCTGATGGGGCAAGACCAGCAGAAGTTTCTGCCAAGCTCCCACACAAGTGTCTATTCTGCTCGTATTTATTCTGTGTGGTTTAGTAGTTCATGAAAGTGGGATAAACTTAAATAATGAGTGCAATATCCAGTATCTATAAAATCACATGTTCTACATCAATCAATTCATTCTTTACTAGAAAGCAAATTGCTTTTAGCAGTCTCCCTGACACAGACAAAAGCAAATGGCAAAAACGTACACAATAGACTGTGTAGTTTTCATACGCATTCGTGTGCACATACACACCACGGTACGTGCACTTATATACCCATGCTACCTACATACATGCAGCATACATATACAAAAACTTCTTTAGCAAAGATGCCAACCTTTAGCTACTTACTTTATGCAAAGAATGTTAATAGAAGGCAATATTTTTGGTTAGGTAATGAAAACTAATTGGGGAATTATTCATCTCCCACTCTCCCCACTGGAGCATAAAAGACGTACAACAAATGTTATTCACGATTCTACACGACTCGCTCCAATTCACCCCCTTCTTTCTAACAGGCACTTCAGAGGAAATAAAGGTTACTCTTTTCCATTTATATCTTCTAATTGACTACCAGTGTTTTCTTGTGGTCAGAGGGACACAAAACAGAGTTAGAAACAGCCTATTAAAAACAAGCTACAATCAGACTGCTGCTCTACACCACCGTCAGCAATGATCAGAGAGTCCTGATTTCCTTGCTAAAAGACGGAGGCATAATTGAAGCAATATCTTCACTTCAGATTGATTATTCCGCGACCCTTATCCACATCTTCACTCAGCAATTTGAATTTTAATGAAAGTAAATGGAATAATTAGCATTTCAAAGTGTGTTTGATACACTGAATAAAAAAAAGGAGAAGACTTTTATGTATAATCTATACACAAAAGAAAAAGCATTTGGGAGGGCGCAGAAGATGGGAAGTACAGTTGTAGTGTCTTCATTAGAATAACTTAAACAACTGCTTGCACCAGCTGCATAATTATACATGTGAATAATGTGCTATTAAGATATGACTTCTCACCTTTATTTTATGTAGTGTGAACAGCCACAGTTTTCGTTGTTTTGCCTTTCCTCTCCAGTTGTAAAATGTAAACACTCCAGCGGCCCACGCCCATAAAACATCACAAGACTGCTATACCAGGCTAATACTGCTGGCAGTAAAGCTTTTACCAGAGGGGCTCCACACATCCTTATTTTCAGATGACTAGGAACAAGGCACCTATGAGCGCAGTGGTGAGAAGTTGTTTTGCCATACATTTCGGTTGTGGATTTTTTTTTTTTTAAGTAACAGCTATTTTTTAATGTAAAAATGAAAAGTGTGATGAGCATTCACAGTCTTGGGCCGCCACTCAGAAAAAGACGTGGGCAGCAAGGATGTGAAAAATGCTCCTCATGCGCAGTGTGTCATACAAAGGCTATCTGTCACGGTGGCTGCAGAAGCAGACTAGCACATGGAATGCAAAGGACGCAACGTTACTTAAAAAGGACAACAAAAAACCAGATACCAGGGAATGGATACAACACAGACATTAATTACCCTGTTAGTCTTCTTGGCAAAGTGCAAGCCAAAGTATTCAGGTAGTGACCAGCTTTTATGAAGATCTAGCTACTGAATTTCACCATTGCCCACATCTTTTGCCCACCTGATGGAAATGAGTTCATACAAGAGAGAAAGAAAAATAAAAGCTATTTACAAACACTATTAGAGCTAAAACAGAAAGACCACATACCCCAATGATTGCGTTCAGTTCTGCCATGGTCACTTGCTTGGCACGCTCCACAGCCTGCACCACTTGTTGCTGGTGCTATAAATGAAGATCAGAAACAGAATAAAATTATTTGTTTTCTAAATTATTAAGCAAAGATTGTTCCTTTTATCTTTTTTCTTTAATTTTCAAACACATGCAGGTCTTGAAATAACTGTTCTCTAACAGACAGTCACATTCTGTATTGATCTACAAGAGTGTCAAGTAAGGGCATTATTTTATTTATGCCACTACTTGCCAGGAATTGCACCCTCGCTTCCCAAATGAGTTATTTTACAACATGGCTAAAAAAGGAACTGTCTTCCTTCTTTTTATCAGCACAGTGCGCTCTTTAATTTACATGACAACTTCAAATGCAAGCAACTTTGCTTCCAGCCACAGAAACTTAGATTTTTTTTAAAAACACATAGAGAAAAAGAAAGGTATGTATTTTCAACAAGCACATGGCACCCACACCACTGAAGGATATACAGATTCTCCTTCTTGGTGCATTTCAAAGCAGCTCAACCGTAAGAAAGAAATTTAAAATGCCATTCACAAGTCTGTCAAACACGTGAAAGAGAACTAATTATTTCAATCCCCAACATGTAAATTTTAATAGCTTTAAGAAGTCCATCAAAAACACATGGTCTAATTAACAACACAGTTTACAAGCTTCAGTGGTTATATTATCTCAGTTTGAGTGATACTGCATTCCCCCAGTAAATTCAAAATTGCTGTATGCTGAAAACTGATTAATATTTATTTGAAAACATCAACTACAAATAAAATAAGGTCCTCATCTTGCATCCATATTTGTGCCTGTTCGAAGCTCCACCAGTGGCAAATTCATTGGCACAGGAAGCCTCACAGGATGAGGAATACACATGACAAATTGGTACAAGAGGGTCAGGGAGAACTGCAAGCAGGTTGTGTGATCTGCACTGGGAGTGAGTCATCTCTGATTAACAGCCACAGGTTGAACACAGAGAGAAGGGAGCTCCTGCTTATCTCAAGAGGTGCTGAAACCATAATGATGAAACATCAACTCTGTATCGAAATCAACGTCTAGATGTTCTTTGGTGCAAAGTTTAAGGAAAAGGTGAGAGAGTTTCTCAGCTAGAGATTCAGGCTAGACATGAGGAATAAATTTTTTACAATAAGGGTGATAAAACACAGGCAGAGGTTGCCCAGAGAGGTGGTAGATGCCCCATCCCTGGAGACATTCAAGGCCAGGCTGGATGGGGCTCTGAGCAACTTGATCTAGTTGAAAGTGTCTCTGTTCATTGCAGGGAGGTTGGACTAGATGGCCTCTGAAGGTGCCTTCCAACCCAAACTATTCCATGATTCTACGATACAGCCTCCAGTTTGCTCCCCAGGGCTGCACGTACAGGCAGAGCGGAGCTGAGGCACAACCCACGCAGCAACACCTCCTGTGCATCCTTACCAGGGGCAGAAAGCTGCACATAATAACGTGGGGACCCAAATCCTCAAGACTTCCTCCAATAAAAGAGCAGGTGAAGAGCATCAGAAAGACTGCCCAGGTAGCACCCTGAGCCCTGCTGGGAGAGGGACCATAGGGAAGGGTTCCGCTACCTCAGGGACTTGGCACTCTCGGATTTGCGGGTTCTCAGAGCAACACACAACCAAAAATGGCCTTTTCACTTACAAACTCTCTCCCATACCAGCCGTCAGTGTGAGGAAAAGTAAGTCTGAAAATCCATCCATAACTGTAAGAAACGCTGACCTCAACTACGAAAAATGGATAAATGCGAATAATAAAGGAAGTAATTTAAAAACACTCCTGGAAGGAAGAAAATGGTTTTTATGTTTGTTTCTTTTTAAGCAAAGAAGAATTAAATGAAGGAAATGCCAGGAGAGCAAATGACATAGTGTTGCACACAGAATCACAGCAGTCACATTTAGAGTTTTCTAAAGCTTCTGCATTAACGTAAACCAAATCTGTTGCTTATAAGCAGACAATGTAAAGAACAACAAGGAAGCTGAACATGAGCAAATGTGTTCTTGGCATTCTGAAAAAGGAAAGGGGGAAAAAAACCCAAAAAGCAATGGTGTATCATGATCACAGATAACCAGCAAAAAGGAAATTACAATACTCAAGCCTCAAGTTCCTGATGATGTGTTATCATCTCCAGGTCATCACATGTTAAGGACAGGTACAGCTTCCATTGATTATGTAGCTGAAAGTCCAGTGGCACACAGGGTGATCATAAAAATGACACCACCATTTTCTGGTGGAGGTCGGCCATAACAAAAATGGGCCACCATATTGTTGATCAAGTCATTCAAATAAAACCCAAAAAATGGGGTTTAAAAATCTTTAACATTATAATTTTTTTTAATAAAAACTTCTACTGAGAAGTTTACAGTCATTTTTGCTTTCCTACCTTTTCCTAGGCAATGCTTTTAGCACTTAGGTAAAGAAAGTGACTTAGCTCTTGATTTGTATTTGAGCGTTCGGTTCCAACATGCATTTACTTAAATCCTGTTCCCAGGGCCACAAAAGGAAAAAAAAACTTCTGACGGACCTACAGAAAGCCAGCCTGAATACATCAAAGTTATTGTAGAAATAACTCCAATTTACATCAAAGTTTTGGAAAAATAAGTCAACCACAAGAGTCTGAATGGTTTCCTTTCCTTTACAGCAAACATATGAAGAATGTCTCTGAGGAGTATTTGGGAAAAGCACTATTTCATTCCCAGGTGAGGGGAAGAGAAGGTGGAGGGGTAGAGTACCAAAATCTCACATTAAGATCTCTGCTGGAAAGCACCGTAAGACAGAAGTTCCCTAAGCAGCCACATAAGGCATCTTTCACTGATTCTAATAGGTTTGAGATCAAGCTTTCATAGAGAGGGGAAAACCCATGGGCCTTTTAATGCTGAACCTAAATTAGGTACCATAGAGACAATTGAAACTTTCCTATTGCTAGCTGCTTTAACATTGATTTAATCTTCAGTGGCACAGCCTGCAAAAAAACCAAAAATAGATGGTCTGCAATTACCCTTTCCATCACTTTCACCTCATCGCAGCAACCGAGCAGACTCCTGCCCAGCTCCGCAAAGCCCCACGGGGCACATGTCCCGACTGACCACAGGCTGCTTGTGGTCGCAGGCACAAACCACACGTCCCAGTGGATAAAGACAAGGGAAAGCAGCATCACCCGTGCAGCAATGGGCTCCACATTACCCACCCTGGCTCTGGTCACAGGTGGAGATCTCTGCACACAGAGGAGGAGACCAGCCAGGTTCCGGGGATCCACTGCAACCCAAAACCAAGGAGCAGAGGCAGGGAGCACAGGGCTCATCGAGTGGGAGGGTAGTGGGCTGGCCCAGCCCATGTGGGTACCCAAGGACGGACAGACAGATGGCTCCCGTGCTCACTGCATGCTTGAACGCCTGTTCCGGCCAGCGCACCAGCAGCAAGCAGCATTATGCTAAAGCCAAGCAGTACACATTAGCCTGCCCATCAAACAATCACACAGCAATTTACAGCCAAGTAAAAACAGTAACAACAAAAAAAGGGTTACTTTTTTCCCAACCAAATATAGACACAGGGTTGCAGCTTTCACACGCATTTAATGCTAGCCTTCCTCTGTGCACACAAGCAAATGACAGATCCATTTTCTTCAGTTATGGGAAAACAGTATTTTGCATTGCATTTAACAGGCCAGAGCAATGAACTCAATACCCTGCCCCGCCTGTCACGCAGACTAGTATCATTTCTCCTTTTTATCTTCTTCCCTGTCTCTTCTCTTCACCCCTTTCTGCTTTCTGCCATGAGCAGTATATTTGAGCTTGCCTTGTGTTGGAAAACCACCTCCTTTCAGTCTCACGGTGGGTGGCAACAACAGAGACCACAAGAAGGATGTTGGCTTTTTCACCATCACATTGTCTGACCACACCATCTTGTCACCTTGCCCTGGCTCCTGCACAGGCATTGCATCATGGTGGAAAATGCCCGGGCTTTTTATACCATATCAAAGCTCCCAATGACAGGGGCGCTGTGCTGGCAGCAACCAAGCAGTCAAAATTCCCCCTGGTGCGTACACAGAGATGCTGGTGCTAAAAATGCCTAATTTCAGCCTTTCTCCAGCACTGCCAACAACATCCAAAGCAAAATTCCATGAAGAGTTCACTTTGCAGACGCAAGTGGGCTCTGCTATGTTTTCTTCATATTATTTTTTTGTTGTATTACCTGTTCAGAGTGAGTACGGACCAGGTCTTGCTTAACAACTGCAGCAGTGCCATCCTGGAAAGCCCGGTCTAGAGACAGCATAATGAGACGAGGCCACACCAAAAACACCAGTGAGAACCGGAGAGCAGACACATTTACAGTGAGGTAGAGCACACACTCAGAAAACCAAAAGGGACTTGCTTCCTGGCTCTGTAACTCAGACATGATATAATAATCACTCCATAAAAACATTATTAGAAATACATACATAAGTTGCTAATAAGAAGCCTTCCTTGGTAGAGGAGTTACAGATACCTGACAGCTTCCTTGTACTTACTGTTTCAGCTCTAGTCTGGGGCAAGTCCAAGATGCAGGAAAATAATTTTGTCTTCTCAGCCTCTCACATCTCAGACCAACGACTGCTTCTTTTGAAGAATACGTAAGACCTCCTGCTCTGCTTCTGTAT
Organism: Caloenas nicobarica; assembly: GCF_036013445.1. Lineage (NCBI taxonomy): Eukaryota > Metazoa > Chordata > Aves > Columbiformes > Columbidae > Caloenas > Caloenas nicobarica. Next base: position 56,352,413 of record NC_088284.1, read on the forward strand.
AATAGATCTCACACTCTCCATCCAAACTTACTGAACTTTAGAAGCACCTCTAGTGAATGCATGTACAGAGAAGCGCAAGCACATTACGGCCCATATCTACCTTGTGAAAAGAAAACCATCAACTAATATTTAAGAGTTTGAAAGGAAAAGGCTGCATGCAGCATTTCCTTTTTGTATGTTTGCTTGTGTGTATGTGTGCCAGTGCTTGGCATTTTATTGTGCTTCTAAGTATATTTGACCACCTTATCATATACAGGGAACTGAAGATTCTTATTAAAGAGCAATCCTTCTAGCTTGTCATTAGCTAGTTCACTGGCAGTTGGAACGGAAAGTGCACCTTCCAAAAAAAAATTTATTACACCCTCCTCCAGCCTACGTAATGCTTCCATGGAAGCTGACAGGGGACAATCCTGTGAACATTTGTCTGGCTTCTTAAGCAGCTTTTGCAGGTTGTGCTGAGCTCCTGGTTGCCACAACTACATCATTAGCTGTAAATCAGCCAGTTTACATGTGTCTCATGAATATAAACACAATCAATATTTACTCAAAATAAGGTAACCGCGATATGTGTGTATCTCCAGCCACACTGAGCAAACACCATTATCCAGCACATGAGGTTGTTCAGCACTCAGTAGCCCATAGGGTCGCACAACGACAGCCATAGGTTGCAGCCAGCCACACACACTGCCTTGACCAGACGGGAACCAGCCCCAACTTGAAAGCCGCAGTGTTGTGCAAGTGTCACACTGTGCTGCAGCTGGTAAATTCAGTTGAGAAGAAGTGTAAATTAACAGAGGCATGATCTATGTCGTCAGACCCAAAACGAGATGCATCTTACTGGCCAGATCAATTATGTGAACATTGAACTATCTATACCAGCTGCAGCAGATCAAAACTAAATTAACTGAGCGCAAAAAGCCTCCAAGTATTTACATACAACCTTGCAGGCAGCTCCTTCACCTTATGCAATAGGAACTACTTTAAGCACACTGGTATCTCACAACACCACAGGGAGGTGAAAAATTACTGTTGCAACACAGGAAGCCTGCAACCACAGCAGAAATTGAACGCACATCACCCCTGAGGTTCATCTCATGCCTCGACCACAAAGTCACTCTTTCCTACCAAAATGGGAAGCTTGTATTTCTTGTTGCTGTTTTTCAGTCTGCCGAAGTTGGAGCCAACGTAAAAAACAAGGTACCACCTGACTGTGTATTTAGGCAGGTTAGGAACTTGATTTTCAATATATGCTTAGACAACGTACAGCATAGTAAAACTGACTGAAGCCTAGAGAAACTCCAGAATGCTTTATTGGATTGGCCCCTGAAACAAAGCATGCACAAGTACATGGCAGGGTGATGTAGTGTAATTGCATCTTTTTCACAAGTTCTCTAGCAATTTTGGCCACGATTTCGTACTTCTAAGTGAGTTATCGCAAGCCATTGATTCTTTACAAAGTTAACAAGCAATAAGACAAGTTAACCTGGTGCTATTATGAGGCAATAATGTTGCCATCAGTGCATGTAACCACTGTATTTTGTTCATTTTTCCCTCAGGCACAATACAATGGAGCCTGATCACATTTTTCAGCCACTATTCCACAATTAGACTGTATGCAAAATGCATAAACAGCAAAAGCATGCTGCAATGCAATTCTCTGTTAATCTAGATGATGAAATAAAGAGACTTCCGTTATGACATTCACTTCTTAAAGACATGAATTAGGCAGAAACCAAGACTAGCAGAATACTCAAATCTGGAGATCAGTTCTCTTTTGCCCCATCATCAGCATATGCCAATATAAACTGATTAAAATAAGTGTTTCTACTAACAGAGGTCAAACTATGACCAAGATTTTCCTAACCCCAACCTGAAAACTATCATGATCGGTGGCACCGTCAGGACACTTGAAAAGATTTTTTGTGCTTCCTCTTTCAATCCCTCTCTACTGTCCAGTCCCCCTCCACTCTTTCTAGGTGAACCAAAGAGCTCACTTGCCTCCACACAAAACAAATGTGTACGCTGGCTTTTTGGAAGCGCTCCTTTTTGTCTTTGTCAATGCACATGAAAATGCTAAAGTTGTGAACTTTTTTTGACCTCTCCATCTCCTCTGTAGCCCAAAGAGCTTTCACACTGTGCATCATTCACAGAGGAGGAGCTGTAAGACTTGGTAAATGAGACGTGCAAACAGGTGAAGGAAACTTTATGGGCCACAGATTTAAAAAGCAGAGGCTCACTCGCACAGAAGCAGTATGAGAACCTGTTTTCAGGTCTAAAACTGTTTAAAGCTTTGATATCAAGCCTAACAATGTAAACAGCAGCCACTAAGCACAGTGACACTGGAGCGCTTAAGCCCTCACTGGATGGTACTATACCCATGACAGAAGTGAGATGTCATTTTCTAAACTTACAATCTGGATCATCTTGCTTGTCTACCTAAATAGCTTTTACAACTAGCATATTAATGACAAGCTACTGCAATGGTTAAGTTGAGAATTACTTCAAAATTGCTCTCCATGCTGAGCTTGATGGCCAGGAGGTAGTTAAACAGCGATCAGGGCTGTTGGCTCACAGTTCCCAAGTTACTGCCTGTGAGCATCACATGGGAGATCCTCCTTGACAGAAGAGAAGGCAGTATGATGTGCAGCCTTCACAGTGCCTCCTCCCTCTAAGGCAGGGACTTAAAATTTAGCGATGTCAGCTCTGAGGAGAAACACTCTAGAGCAATTTAACTCCGGGGACAGGAGAACATGATGCATATGGAGCAGAGAAAAAGGACAGCGTTTGTGCACACCTGAGTACAACACCACTAACATCAAAGCTCAAAAACCTACAGACGCTTTTTTTTTCCCCTCTGTTTTTTGGTTGTTTTTGTTGCTGTTGTTGGGGGTTTTTTGGGGTTTTTTTGGTTTTTTGGTTTTTTTCCCCTCAGTTCCACAGGAGTATATAGAAGGGGTAGAGGCTAGGATTTCCAAAATTAAAGGCCAAAATCTGTCAGTCACTGTGAATCACATACATCTTTCTTCAAGCCCATGTAATAATCCCTTTGCTTGTCTAATTGGCAAGAAACACCTACTCTAAGAAAGCACATGGGCTGGGTTTGTGGAAGCAGAGCAAGTAGAGCAGTGTGATTTATTTGTGTATGGTAATAAAGTTTTGTTCAGCATTTCAACTGAAAATAGCAGTACCAGTACCAATAGTAGTATGCTGGTACGAAGTTTCTAAACCTGGTATCACATACTCTGGAGAAGATGTCTCTGTTGTAGATATGCTGATCCCATGTCTTTGCCAAAATCACAGCTTTGCCTGCCAAGTACTCACCCCTGCCTTTGTTTCAAAATTGTGTCATTTTAGTGCTCACTTTAGCATGAGTATGAATCAACTTTACACCTCATTTTTATATGCTGTGCAATTTCTGCACAGCAAATAAAACCCCGTAACTAGATGTATAGAGATTCTGTAGCAGTCAAAACACAAAATCAACAGCTACTCATTTTAGATCCATGCAGGACTTGAATTCTGGTCCCCCAGCGTTGTAACTAGATCATTACACATCATTTAGTTTCCACAAATCCATCTTTATCAGCAGACAGTACAGTCGCACTCATGAACATTGTCAGGCTCTAGTTTTGATAGCATTATTCTCATTTCAAACACACAGAGATGCACACGCGTGTGCACACATGCAGCGCATTAGCCCAATGCTAATACCGAGCACACAGCCTCTCGTTTGCAGCAGGATGAGCAGCTCTCTTGAAAAGCAATGGCACTTTATGGAACAACTGAAAGGGTGGGAGAGAATCACAGCGTGTTCTCAAGCACAACACTTTACGGGTGCAATGCACAGAAATACACCTTCCAGCTTTGACTTCTCAGCTACCAACTCTACTGAAAAGAAAATATGCATTAAATAGATGCATGCGAGCCTGTGCCAGCAGACCCCAGTCTCCAGTCCCGTTCCTCCAGGAGGGCGGGCAGGGGAAGCCCTTACGCACCCCAGGTCTCCTTTCATGAACCACACTTTAATTCTACTTCACACGTGCTTGTGGCTACAAGGCTCCCTCACTAGCTCCCACCAACTCCTCCAAATCCCAGTGCCCCTCAAGGTATCTGCAATGCATTCAAGATAATACCAGCAAATCATAATTTGGAGAAAATTAGTGCTTAGACAAATTAGTTCACAGCAAGTTTCAATTTTCTGTCTGTATTCCCCAAATACACAGAAAACATAAAAGGATTTAAGGTAAGAAGAAATCTGGGATGCAGAGAGAAAAAAGGCTGCATTTGTATGCCTACTGTGTTGAACATCACTGCCTGGTATACCAAAATAGAAGTTTCTGCCGAACTTTAATACCTGCTGCCAAGAATGTAGCACAAATCATGCCTTTCTAGCACTTTTGCAAGCTATCCTCTGATTTCAGACAAACGAAGTCATAATTGTGAGAAAAACTGCATTGTACATGAGAGCAAAATATTTAAACAATTAAAATTTTGCTTAGCACATTACATGTTCTATTTCATAAATACATTTAAATGATATTATAATGGACTTGGAAAAGATAATGAAATTACAGTGATAACAACACAGCGGAAAGTCATCTACAAGCACCAAGAGATTCATAAAGAAACAGTTGCAACACAAAGTCCCACTTTTGTAATAGATACGATGAGACAATCGTTTATGTGAGCACCAGTACAAACGACTACCTACCTCTTGGGACAGGAAGGGAATGACTTGCGCACATATAGCATTCAGCCTCTTGACAATTTCTGCCTGCAAGTGACAAGAAGAAAGAAGCTCAATTATATAAATTCTCAGATGTGATGGTCACCCGTGAACACAGAAGATACATTTGCTTGCTTGCTTGCTTGGTTTTTGGGTTTTTTGGTTTTGTTTTTGTTTTAATCTCTGGTCACCCTCTGGCCAGGACAGATTATCAAAATAACAAAAGTATTTGGACACCAATTCAACAATACCTAGAAAGGTAATCATTTCTGGCAAAAGGGTTTTCCTTAAAAAACACAGTTTAGAACTGACACAAAGAAAAGTTAATGCTGATTATGCAACCAAGGCATTTAAAGAAAAAATCCTCAGGGGATGTAATAGAAAGGACAAACAAAATACTGTGTATCAAACTAAACTCTCTCCTAAGAGGCAAAAAGCAGGATCATTTAAAATTACAGCCACTGTAAGCGAAGGGAACAAATAAACCAATTACTTCTTTACTAACAGTGCATATCATGACAAAATTAGCAACACGATATACTGCTTCACTGGTAATCATTCTACAACATATTTCAGAAGGGGATACTGCAGTCTTGTATCATATTTACACTGTTATCATACCCAAGGTTAACAGTAGGTTAACAACTTTCATGTTGCAATTGTGATCAGAAATCAATAATGTACCAAGTTTTATTTCCATACTGGAGATCAATTCTTATTCTGTGTATTTAATCTGCAAATCTCAATAGAGACAGAAGAGATCTGGAGACATAAGACAAGAATTAGAGCTCCAGAAACAACCTATTTAAAGCCACACAGAATTTCTTACAATAAATAATAACTTTCTTATAATAAATCGTAACCAGGGTCAGTTCCTCATTATACAGTAGGACAGAATGCCCTTCCTGTTGCTAAGTCATTAACCATATGATGAAGACATAAAAACTTGTGCAATTCAGGCTTGCTTCTTTTAAGAGCAATGCTTCCAGCCATTTCACTATGCTGTCTTTTAAACTGTGAATGCTTAGAAAAGAATCTATAGAACAGAAAGGCTCAGAACTAGCAGAAAAAAAAGTCAGAACCACATATGAAATAAATCTGGGCTCAAGAAATACCGCAGTTACACAGTTGCATAACTAGAAGACATGGTATGCCAGAGGTGAGGGTATCTGTGACCCTGACTCTGTCCCCCTGTGCAATACACTCAAGCTCACACACACTCCTTCGCAATACGGTTGTTTCATTTCTCTGAAATGCATCTAAATGCCTGTAGGTTATTTATATAGCAATTTGCTATATATTTGTCCCAGTATCTTCTCTTTGGTCTTGACTGTTTATGCAAGTCTTCATTTTTTACATCCATCTACTACACCTTTTCTGTTTATTCAGCAACATAGGTACCTTAAAGGACACTTGAGAATACATTCTGTTCACCACAAAGCTAAATTATCTGCTAATTTCAAAGGTCTGTGTGTGCCTGCAATACCAGATAACCTAGACCGTAAAATTTAAATACTCCTTTAAATAGACAGTGTTCACTATGGTAGTTGACACAGAGATTTACAACTGCATGTTACACAGAGTAGTACAGGAGAGACAGGATGTGTGCATCTAAGTTTCAGCCAGAGAGGCTGCACAATCCAATATGGCATTACCTTAGAAGCAATATTTGATTAAAGAATTGTAGACTGTAATACAAAGCGCAGCTCCAAAGTACCTGTGCTGTAGTCATTCAAGTACCATTAATTTACTAATTTCCAAACTTTGGGTCCCATTCACATTGTTTGTTGTGGTTTTTTGTTGGTTTTCGGTTGGTTGGTTGGTTGGTTGTGGGTTTGTTTGTTTGTTTTGATTTTTTGGGGTTTTTTTTTGGTTTTTTGGGTTTTTTTTTCCCAGGAATCTCCTGAGTGCTTTAAAACCAAAGAGAAAATTACACATCCTGCTCTTTGAGGCTTCCCCCTATAAAGACAAAACTCTCAAGTACCACTGTCCTGACTTGAGCTGAAGCCCCTCTGACCCGCCATTTAACACACATCTGTGCCTTAGTATAAAAAGGCAGATGATGCCTTCCTCTGCTGCAAAAAAACTCCTCCTACCCATCTTTAAAATGCCTGTCACAACCTTACCCACCTCCTGCGCAGCTCCTGGGGGAGCCTTTGCCTCAGCTGTGCTCAGCAGAAGACTGCTCTCCCACCACAGCTATGTTAGCTGGATGCCTCCACTGCACTGCTTAGGAACTGAGAATAAAACTGGCTCAAAGTGCCATGCAGGAGCTCAGTGTGTAATTTTAACAGGCTTGTCGATTCATAGATTTTAAGGCCAGAAGGGACTGTTACAATTGTCTTATCTGACCTCCTGAGTAACACAGGCTGTAAAACTTCACTGACTTCTCCATCAAACACGTAAATTCTAGTGCAGCTAGAATATAGCTTAGTCAAGAAAAATAATTTTATTCAGCTCACTTCGAGGCATTTCTTCTCAATTAAGGTACTCAACCCCAGGTATTTCAAGCTATTTCAGCTATGATGTTTTTCTTTTGATCACTTCCCTCTCCCTGCCCCAACAGAAGTATGTACCTCTCTTCTACTTCTCTTCTGGCCAAAAAGTAGTTGAAACATATTTGCTCAGTACTTCTACAAAAATTCACCTCCGGCAGATTCTAAGCCTGGGAAACGTTAAGCTGTAAGTAACTGAAAACAGGTGACTGAACATGAACGGTTACACAACTGTAATAAACTTCTTGATATCAATCCCACTGGAGTGCAGAACAGCGAGTCTTTCCATGCTGTATGCAGGAAAGTGAGCTGATGGAGACAGAACCCAGCTCAACCTACGGAGAAGAAAAAGAGCTCACGAGCAGCTTCAGGAGATGTTGAGACGTTCCCCAGTGGCATTCCTCAGACAGGCAAGGGGCCCAACAAAGCTGAGAAGCTCTTGCTACACCAAAACAGGTTTCCGCAATATTTCCTTATTAAAACAGTCTTCACTTCCCCCAACAATGAGTGCCCCAAGTTGCACGGTTGTGTGCACAGTTACGGTTTATCACCCTCAACACTTGGGCTGCAAGGACACAGCCCAGCCCCACAGCAGTGGACCGCAGAGGCACGGCATGGCCGAGACATGAACTGCCCACCTTTGGAGACCACAGGCAGCACGAAGGCATGAAGGAAAACACTGTGTATGCACATAGACGACATTACATGTTCTGTACTAAAAGAAATCTAAAAGCAGATATTTTCATGTAGTAAATACAAAGTACCCTCTGCCTCGACACTGCAACTATTTCTGCAGTTAACTGTACGGGATAACACCCCAGCAACAAGCTTGGTTGATTACTACAAAAAACACAGGAGAAGAAGTTAGCAGGAGTCAGCTGCCAAAAACTGGCAGGAGTAGGTTTCTTGCGACATCATCCTAAAACTTGAGGGTGTACGCAACTGATGATGTACGTTAGCATCTCAGTAGATCTATTCCTGCTGCCATTGGAGCGGGCCTGGAAACTCGTTTTTCTTTGCATAAGGTACAAAGTCAGACACAAAATAAAACATAAGTCCATATTTCTATGCTCATACAAATTTTAAAACCCTACATTTCAAAACCAGCTTAGGATCATCTCTCTTCTCTTAAACATCAGCCCAACGGGTTTTCCATGATCAAACTAATTGGCAGGAGAAGGGAAAAGTACGATTTCATAAAATCAGGCAGCCAATCGTCACACGGAAAGCCAAAGTTGCCTCGGAAACACGGCTGCTTCCGCGGTCATCCAATTTTGCCTCTTTTGTCCCGTAGGACCAAGCTTTAGAGAAGCATCATTTATTTACAGGCCTTTCCACTGGGCTTCAGTTATCGGCCAATAATACTGTGGACACACACACTTCTAATGGCCTATGTTTTGAAACCCAGTCTAATCTGATGGCACAGCGCCCAAACTCCTTTTCCAGCATAGCCATTAAAGGATGTAGGTTATTGCTGTTGTCACCATTGATATTTGTCATTGTAATGTAATTAGGGCCCTAAAATGATGCATTACAGCCCTTGGCACAGCTTCTATTAAAATCTTTTCTTCTGCTCACTGAACTGTGACCTGCTTTCTGATGAATAACAGACAGACAGCTTTAGGGTGAGGAGCAGATTCATCAAAGAAGTATTTTTCAGCTTTGGAAATAAAATAAATAAATAACAGAGGGCAACCTAAGAAGAAAAGCACAAGGAAGGAAGGGGGGGGTGGGAAATGCAGCACATAGCACATTTGAATTTCATCTGACCACTTGAAATTCTGATTGCATCTGATGAATCTTTCTTAGGACAATATATTCCCAGCCTGTGAATCACATGGTTAATCAGGGCTCTAATCTGCTATCCATCAGCCTATGCCAGCACTGTAACTTCCAATCAAATTTATAGGTTATGTGGGTCACGCATCCCTGAACAACTACATTCATGGATATCCCATTTAAACCAGCACAGATTCTGAAATGCTGTTGTTAGGGTTACTGAATGTTAGAATACTATTCAAAGCTTTATGAAAGCTCCTGATAAACAGCTGCTAAATTATTGCCTGTGGATACAGTGCGATGCTCTGAAATAGCATTAATGGCCCAATAAAAGGGTGATTGCTCATGCCAAAATATAAAAAGGATGGCTTTTGCTGCCATAGTTTGTCAAATATGTTAACAAACATCGACACTGCTATTACTCCTTTCCCTAAACACAAAAGATGTTTGGTTTTGCACAAAAACATACCAGCATGGAAACAGGAAAGATGAGGGAGAGGCAGGCAGAGAAGGCTCAGGCAGAAATCATCTTTTTACTTATCTAATGCAAGCTTATAGTGTTTGCATCCTTTGGGAGACACCTACAGAAGACATGATTTTAAGAGGTTTGAGCTCTTTTCCTAACCACTTATGGGGTATCTTTCTTGAGAAAGATTAAATATTTATTAACTATAATGTTAATAACTTTTTTGTTTCATTAGGTGTACGAAGAGACAATAATAAAATCACTGTGCCAGAATCCAATCCAAGTAAAGGAATGAAGACCCATATCAGTTAATAGTCCCTCAGTATTATTGCAGGGATACAACAAAAGAGCAACAGCTTAGGATCTCAATTCAGCCAACGAAATCTTTTTGACCAAAGCCAATGGTTAAATGGTACTTAATTGCCTAAATATGCCTAAAAACTTGAACTTTAAGTTCACACGTGCCTACGAAGCATTCAGAAAAATGTTCAGAAGATAAGCCTGTGGGCAAGGCTACACCTCCAGCCCCTGAAGGGGCTCAGCAAAGCTCGTCCTTGGGGTACAACCACAGCCCAGGAGCCACCACCTGTATGCAAAGGGGAGCATGTGATGGACCATTAGACTCCTAAATCCCTTTGAGAATGGCAACATAGGGGTTTAATTCAATTTACTCATGCCACACACAGCTAAAATAGGACATAAGCACATGGTAAAATATGGAAATGTGTTTAAGTGCCTTGGTAAGTATTTTAGCATATGTCCAAATTCTTCACACAGATGGGGACCGAAAGAGAAGCAAGCATCACATAAACTCCAGATATTAAAATACTCAGAAATGTTCTAATACACAGGGACTTCAGAATCAATTTGTTGCTTAAAAATCCCCATTTGCATTCTTTTTCGGTGGAGGAAAAAAAAAGAGAATTGGGATTTTATTTATAGTATATAAACTTCAGGAAAATATTTCCACTATATTTCACAAAGTTCCATAGTTATTACAATTATAAAAAATTGCTAGTAAAGAATTACCACTGGAGGCTGCAGGTCTGTCAGTGGAATGGAAACAAAACTACTATATATGTATTGTTGAAATAAAACAGAATAATAAAACACTATTGGGAAACCCATTTCAGCAGCCAGTAGGAAAAAGAATATACGCAATTACATTTTCAGAAAAATAATCTGAAACAACTGTTATTTCAGGTTTAATTTGTTCTACACAATGCAGCCTTTGCCAAAAAGATCAATCTAGTTTATTAAGTGCTTACCCAGAACACATGCACACACCCATAATATCTAAACAAGCATTTCACAAATTAGTGAGCACAAAAAACATTATTACACTGTATGAGACATATCACAATTCTGAATAAAGCAAGCAAAAAAGCTAATCTTAGTATTTCACAGAAAATTAAGCCTTCTTTCATAAAGAAGAATGTGTTTTGTTTTAATCACAGACTGTTGTCTGGAAGTGCTTACTGCAGTTCTACAGAACTAGAGGAAATACTACAAGCCCTGAATATGAAATTTCTCTTCAGCCCTAAAGGAATGGTGTTTGGAAACTGAGCCACAAAGAGTCTAGTCTTGTAGTCAAAGAGAATGATGGGAAAAGTCCTCTAGTAAGAAGGATACTAAACAGAAAACTACTTCTTCGCTAAGCCAATTGCTGAAGTTTAGGAGATTTAATTTGAGCAATGCATGTATGAGTTGAACGTAAGCGGAACCACCAGACTCTGCCAAATAATCACAGGTACATTTTTCACCTCACTTTTCTATCAACCTTCTTTACAAACATCCCAGCTAAGCTCATGAAGCACTGTAAACTTGATACTTACTCTTTGTAAGTTAATTTAGGTGCTTATTTTGCACAAAATACTGCAGACAGCAACATAAGCAATAAATCGGAGTGGCAGAATTTTCAAAATCAATTTTCTAATGCACATCCTGATCCGTGGGCTGCTGAAGTGAGCTGATAAGACATGGCTTTTATTTAATGTCTCAAGAACCATGTGGAGCTCAACAAAGCAAGAAAGGATACATATTGAATCATTCATGATTAAGACAATAAAAAGCAAGTCAAGTAAGGTGACGTATAGGCACGCTTCAAGCCTGTCACTTAAGGAAGTCAATGTTTTTTGTTAATATTGACTTCTACCAGCAAACAAGCAAATAAAAACGCACATCTCTGAGATCCTCATAGCCCTTCAGTTGTTCAGGCTGCCACCATGTAGCAAGCTGCAACCTGCCCTGCCCTCAGCACCTGCAGAGCAGCCAGAAAAAAGGCTGCAAGTGGAACTTGAAATGGCAGAGACAGGGTTCAACATCCCTTCCTCGAAAGCAGCAGGTAACACTTGCTGAAAAAGCAGACAGAAGTGAGTAAGAAGGGGACACTGACACAGGAGGTGCTGTTTCCATCAGCACAGCTTTGAAGTCCTCTGTAAGGTACTATGGTACTATCCTTTACCCTATAAGCAATCCTCAGCATTTCATAGCAATACTTGTTTTGTGAAATATGGTCTCATACCACAGGGATGAGAAGTTTCCACCACCCTCCATCAACTGAAGGCATCTGACTTCATAGTTTAAAAAAAAACAAAACCAAAAAACCAACACACACCACAACTTTTTTTTAAGCTTATAAACCCGTGGCATCACACTAAGGCAGCTTCAGCTCCAAGCTCAGTTTTTTAGCATCTGTCTCCTAGCTGCAGTTAGGTCGGAATTTCCCATTTCAATCTTTCCTGTAACAGCTGAAACACAGCAGCACATGCAAAATCACCCATCTCTTGCTACTTAATTCCTCCCCTCACACATCCCTCCAAAGAGTCTGACCAGTTCTGCACCTGCGGGAAATGGCACAAGCTGGTCTGAGCCTGTCCTCACCACTGCGTGCATACAGTGGTCTCAGCGCGCAGTTTTAATTTAACTCAATGCAGAAGGTCCCCTGTTTATTTACATGACAAGTTCATACTCTCTTTCTCAGGGGTAGCAGGAAAAGCAGTCAGAAAGAAACACTGCAGATCAGTAGTTTCAATGTGTACATCGTGATTGGTTTTTTTTTAAAGGTGAGAGATAGTAAAAACCTGTTCTCGGTAGGCTTATGTTGAACTTAAGGGGTCCTTAGCTGCCCTGGAAAAGTATTAAGGAGGCAGTATTTCAGGAAAAAGCTGAAAACCTCTAGCAGGTGAATCTGAAAGAAACCATGCTTCTAAAACATACATACACAGTGCTTAGGAAAGGGTGTTCTGCTGCTCTTCTTAAACATTACCACAAAATAAACACTAAAATCGTTTTCCCCCTACAAAATAGAGCTGTCAGTGTCCACTTCTGATCCACATCAGCACTCGCCTTTCGTTTGTAAATACATAAAAAGGAAGTTTCAGATGCAGCTGTAGGCACCCACCATCCTACATCCACTCTGTGTTATGGCTACAGTGCTTACCCTGGAAAAGTACCCTCCAAATGTTAATCACCGAGAAGCTGATATGCTATCATGGCTGAAAACTGTAAAGATTGTGCCAGACTTCAGTTACATCTACAAAGTCGTACTGTTCAGTCTTGAAGTTTGCAGAAAACACTGCAACCAACGGTAACACATAATAGTCTTGCACAAAAAGAAGGAAGAAAGTTCAGTTTCTCCAGGAAGTATTGTGCTGTTCCAGGTTTTAATGAACTACATTAGGCTAATCAATAAACTTATAAAAGCAACAATCAGAAGTCCGCCCCACTTCACTCCCCCCCCCAAAAAAAAAAAGCAAAGCAATGTGACTGTTGAAGTCAATTTATTCTGAAGGCCAGGAATCAGCCCTTCTGCATCAGGAACTGGGTTACTTCTTCTCTTCCACCTCTGGTTTCCTTTGCTTACCCACCTCAGCTCTGCAGGGCACAAAAGGTGGAGACGGCAGCCTGTTTGATTCATGGATAATCACACCTGATTATGTTTGCTTCCAGAGAAGATAAACACTAGGAATCAGCACACTGATCTATTTGGTGGATTTGTTATGTCTGGTTACAAGAATTCTTACAGTGTTTGAAAACTTTGTCACTTTCAGTCCCTCGTCTCCTCTATCTACCCTGGAATTTCACACCACGTGGTTAATAGCTATCAATTAGCTTAAGAAATACAGTAAAAAAAGACAGTATTTATTTCAAGGAAAGGTAGTCTACACAAAGGAAACAATATTTTAACTCCTTTTCCATTCCGACTTCCTGTTGTCCTACAAAAATGAGCAATAGTCAGATGCAATTTCCATAGATTAAGGTAACAGATTTTTGTATTTGACATAAGAGAAAAAAACCTGTCCCTTTTAAGCCAGCACACAAAAGCATGATTTTACAACACCCCGAAAGAGATGAAAGAATAGTGCAGTGGATTTTATAGCAAAGCTATAATCAAGCTTCAATTTTGGATCCTTGCAATGACACAAATTAAAATAAGGCACGTTACTCTCTCAGTTGTTAAACCAAGTGGAAGTATGACACCTGTTAATTCTTTCTGAAGATAAATAAATGTTTCATACTCCTTGGTGGCATTTTATCAAGTCCCAGCTTCTGGAATGAAATTATCATCTCTGGAATAAAGTGAACATCTGAGAATCAGGCTACATTTGAGAAACCTTCTTCCTTTTTCCACCTAGATAGCTGTTTGGTTTGGTTTTTGTTTTTTGGGGTTTTTTGTTGTTGTTGTTGTTTTTTTTTTTTTAAATCAACACTTAACAAGTGGAAGTTATTTAAAATACTAAGGATGTATAACTAGGGCACATTTTCTTTTACTCTGAATTTAAATGCAAGTTTCAACTTCAAGAACTGACTCATTATATTTCCTCATGCTTTGAGACGGCAGTGCCACATTTGTACTGAAGCACCAGCTGCGAACTTCAATACTGTTGCACCGTGTGGCCAGGCAAGCTAGGACGAGCCACCACCAGCCCTGTCACTCAGGGCTCACACCATACCACATATGATGACACAGCCAGTCAGGATGCCAATCCCTTTTCTCTGGAGCAGGTTGCCCTGAGAGTTAAGAGGCACAGTACTGAGGAGCTGGAGAACTGAGTGCATTCACCCAACAAGGGAAGACTGGAAGCTCCAGCATTTCACACATCTCAGCCGCCACTCAGACGATACTGATTCATATTCATATTTTTTAAGTAAAACACTTGCTGCTACAACTAGCTCAACAGGAAGGGATTCTTGATGGAGCTGAATGCTGCTTTTCTGAGAGCAACAACAAAACAACAGTCTGCAGCTCCAACACCTATTGAGGAGAAAATATTGATATGAATTGTCATAGCTCACAGTTTCAGTCATTGTGGATCAAAACTACCTCTGCTGAAAATAACTCTATCTGGATTTCAGCATTTCTGCAATGGGGGTTTCTTGCTATTTTTCCCCTAAGTGAAGGAGGACAAAGAAAGAACAGGTAATTTTATCCCTCAACATGTGAATATTTCCAAGTGGTAGTTCCACTAGTGAAGTACATCTAAAATAATCAGGCAGTTCACAATTCTCTTTTTAACCTTCCTAAGAAGACACATTTGCAAAGCAAATGCTAAGACATTTGTAAGGCATGCATCCTTAATGTCTTCAGGAAATTCACTTGCCCAAGACAGCTGGATACACTAAGTACATCTTGATGTTCAATTCATTTGAATGGCATTCCCCCAGTAAAACTCCTGCCAGGACAGACTCTGAGTCAAGCAACACTAAATGGCATTTATCTTTAAATTACATCAGCATTATTGAAGTTTCCAAATACTCTTCATCCAAGAGGGATTTCAACTTAAAATAACTTTTTAAAGAAACACAGTTTAAGAAAATGCCATAAAGAGCAGAACAGCAGGCATGGAGCAAAGGAGAACTCTCTGGTCGGGAAACATAGATTTCAGGAAACCTTTTCCAGAGCTGTTAACTCCCTGTGAAATCACACTTTGTGTGGAGAACTACTATGAACTGCATTAATTTCAGACAAATACTCGAGATGCACCATATGTTAAGTGCACCCTTCATCATACCGCACCTACAGACTTTAATAAAAACATCTAGAATGTGGAAAGTAGGTCAAATATAAGCAAATGAAAGGGGTAAATAATTAGCTGTATAAACAAATTAACCACGTGATAATATCAAGGTATTTCTCCTTAAACATGTTCTTACCAGAAAAGGCATCGGCCAAACAGCATCCTTTCATAAAGTTGGTCCAATTTCGCACCCACAACCCCCCTATACACAGAATCACAGAATGTTAGGGATTGGAAGGGACTTCAAAAGATCACCTATAGTCCAATCCCCCCGCTGGAGCAGGAACACCCAGATGAGGTTACACAGGAAGGTGTCCACGCGGGTCTTGAATGTCTCCAGAGAAGGAGACTCCACAACCTCCCTGGGCAGCCTGTTCCAGTGTTCTGGATGCCTGGGCCAGAAATACAGATTACATACCCACCAATTATGCTGTATCTACCCTTGAGATAGAGAAAAGGCTTTCGCTGTAGCTTCACATGAACTTTAAACTGGCATAAAAACAAGCAGAGAAGAGGCTCTCCCCAAACGCAGCTAATCCTGCTCACCTTACCCTTGTGCTGCCAGCATTTTTGTGGGTATGTGGTGAACCAAGCAATGAACTTACCCGAGTTAAAATCCAGCTACTCCCCCCGAAAAAGCTTTTTTTTTTTTAAATACAAACCCCATGCCAGACCCAGTTTACCATGGGGTTAACTCAAATGCAGGATTGCCCCTTTCATTACCAACGCCATCTTCTGCCTGCTTGAAGTGCACAGAAAACTTCAGCGTCAGACACACAAAACCTCTGAGACTTTTTGAGAACACTCCTTTGAGTCACAAAACCAGAGCAGGGTTAAGGAGGCAAACCACACAGCAGCTACTTGTCTTGCTACAGACACTGGTACTTCTCCATGCAGGGGAATGCACCCCGTTTCTCTTCCTCTACTACCCTGCCACCAGGATGTATTAATATCAGCCACATTCTCATCTTTTCACCTCTCGGGTTGGCAACACCATCTGGTTTAGCTGCAAGTTTCTCCTAGTCTTCAGAGCCACTGTTAGGTCATCTGGTAAACCAAATCACCAATACTCAACTGCACAGTCAATTCAAAACAACAGAGAAATAAAAACTAGTGTACGTTAGTGGTGGATGTACTAGTTGGGTAGTGGTCAGATGATGAAATTAAATGCTGTGGTCAAAACTGTGAAAAAAACACACTCATGAAACAATATATGTTCTCTCAGTTATAGCAGACAGTATGACAGCAAAACCACATTTCTGTGCCTGGTAATATTTTTTCTTTTTAATGGATAACTGGCTTTTTGCCATGGAGTAATTCTGTGGTTTACCAAAATGCAGTCTCTGGGCTTGTTAATTTCATATTTAGTTTTCTAGGTCTGTAATCTTGCCATCCTTTTAATCGAAAAGGTTTCAGCCAAGTATTTATATGAAAAATACTCATTCAAATCCTAACATTTTTACCCACAAAAATATCTGTTGTATCTATTTGGGTTTATGAGAACCTGTTTTGCACAAACTATTACAATTATTCCTTTTTGTAACAGCAGCTTCCCATGACAATTAAGAGACTCAGTTGTGCTATTCTGTTTGAATTAGAAATTTGCCAGAATACAAGAAAGGAAACCTTAAAAGCATTGAACTACCTACTGAATGTTTGCAAACCTGTTTGTGTATAATCACTATCTGTTTTTCACAAAGACAACAGAAAAAGCCGGGGGAGGAGGAAAGGAAATAGGTTTGATGACTAGTGGATAGCTCAGACTGTTTCCTTTTTTGTGAGCTTCAGTGAAGATGAAAGAATGAGTTGGAAAATACAAACCTTTAATATAAAGGGAAGGCAGTTCAAAATTACTTATTTCTTTATGGAAATAAGTCTGCTTTCACTACTGTAACTTACCATGTTGCACAGGTGAAAGCAAATATAAAATAAGAAAAAGGGGTTTTTTTTAATACTCACCAACAAGAGACACAGTGACTTTACCATCACAAGTATAAATTCAGCTCATGAACACAAAATTGAAGTTGCCTTAAACTAGCTGCAGAACTGCCCAAGAAACTGAAAATACAGCTGGCACGGTAAAACCTTGCTGACTCCTCAGTTAGCAGAACCTGAATGAGTCTGTCAATGGTGGTTAAAACAAACCTGAGTACTTCAGTCATACTGCCGAACACCATCAACACGCAACAAAAAGCACTTTATCTTAACTCTGTACCTGTAAACAAAGTTTTAAAACTAGATTCCATTCTCCACCAATGCAGCCCCAAAATTACTCTCAATATCCACCACAGAACCTGTGCAGAGCTCATTTAATATGGTTGCAAAATAGGCTTTCTCCACCTCTGCTGACTAAGCTAGATGTACACTGAGAGACAATATAGTCTTGCTAAATTTGCAGCTGTTCTACCACCAAAACTGGTACTCTTCTGAGGAAGAGTAACCAAGACAGGTAATAGAAAAGTGATGCCTGGACAGAGAAAGTGACCTACTTTACCATCTAAATCCCACTGCTTCAACAAAATGGAAAAGCATAGTAGTGTTTCAGTGGAGAGGACTAGATATCAAACCTTCCTCCTACATTATGCTGAAGATAGCCCTCGGACTAGTATTTCTTTTCCAAAGTCCATCTTGCATTTATGCTCAAAACTACATTTACAGTTTCTCACACGTGTGAGGTATTCACATGCTGAGGAGTGAAGACTCAACCAAAGCTGTGAGCCTCACTGCTGAATACTAAGCTGGTTTGCCTAATCTTTTGACAGCTCATCATTATCTTCCTTCAACCCCTGCAACAAATAAATCAAGAAAGAGTCTTGCACAGATTCATTGTCTAATAGGGAGGTAGAAATCCAAGCAAGTTTAAAAAGAGATTGAGAAACTAGCTACTTGAGATTTACACCATGATCCTAGCTCAGGCTAATTCTGCACAGAGCCACAAAGCACAGAGAGGTTTAACAAATCCTGTGTTTTCCCTAAATTTACAATATAACTGCTTGTACCAGAGAATCAAGATCCCACTGTGCTGCAACCACTCCATGTATAGCAACAAGCCCCAGCTCTACCATTTGCCAAGGTTTAGGCATGCAGGAAGAAGGGAGGGACACATCAAGGTAAGAAAGTTTGTTTCAGTTTTCCCCAAAAAATCCCACTCAGGTAAAAAACTACTATTATCCCATTTTCCAGATAGAGAAGAGAGGCTGAAAAGATAGATTATCAAGGGCAAACTTCCTTAATACAAATCAAAAGATTGCATTACCGCTGAAAGGTACATCACTGGAGCATGCTAATCACAGCTGGGATGGAAAAGACAGCAGAATTCACATCAGAGGCAAAACGAGGACAGAACTGCCTTGGGAAAGAGCACCCTGCCCCAAGCATCTTACAGTCTACAGAGATAAACACAGCCACTTCCACATGACTAAGTGACTGCCACGTAATAATATCTCACCTCCCATTTCTTAACATACTGCTCTCCAAAAACTCCTCTGTGGTAAGGGTTATGCTTCAGGAAACAGTATTACTTCTACTTCCCAGGCAGAGAACTGCAGCAGTGAAAGCCAGAGGTGAAGGCTCCAGAAGGTACATAATAGGATTTTTTAAAATGCTTGAGCAGACTAGCCACGTAATTCTGGCAGAAAGTCAGCAACAGACAAATGCTCAAGAAGATTTTCAACAATTCCCAAGCACAGAGGGGCACCAACCCATACCTATAGATAGATAAATGTACCTTTGCATCTTAAAAAAAAGGCACGTCAAATATAAAATGGCTGGAGCATCACAAGAATTTAGACATTAAAATCCCAAACTACAATCTTCACCCTCTTGCCTCCCCACTCAGGAATGATGCAGTGCTGAAGTCACCAGAAGTGCACAGGAGTTTCCATCTCCACCACTGAAGCTCCCCACTAACCCTGCAAAATCCCCTTTCCAGACATGTTCAGAAGAGTCTTTTGCTGAACAAGGCCAAGCTCTTTGGCATCCAGCTCACAACTAAGCCTTGCCAACACCCTCACCCTGCAACTCCCCCAGCTCAATGCTTCTCCACCCATGTCCCCCAGGGAGATGAGAACTACTGCCAGAATTATTCCCACATAAAATGCAGCAGCAGCACATTGGAACAAAAAAAGAAAAAAAAAAAAAAAAGGGTGGAGAACAGATAGACTTGTATGTAATAGCTTTGTGGTTAAAGAGTTTAATCAAAGCATTCTATACATGACTTTAATTCTTTCTTTACTTCTCCTTCCCACCTGCTAGGAAAACACCCTGTCTAGTAGGCTTCTGCAAACTCTAGGAAGGAAATACTCCCAATTCTTCCACCGGAGAAGGGAAGTCCTTTTTCCAGTTTCTGCTCAGAATCATCGAGAAAAGCGACCATGGGCTAAAACATGTAAATGGGTTTGGGGCAGGGCCTGGAACCCAGCCCAACTCACTCCAGCTGCCCAGAGTCTTTCCAGGGCAACAGCACAGCCTGCGTCTCTCCTCTTTCAGCTCTACTGAACCATTAAGGATCTCATGCAAACCAGAGCTTTCTTCTGGGTATCCCAGCCATTCTCCTGAGAGAATAGAAACAAGAGCGTTGGCTTCTCCAGCTTTTTTGTTTATTTTTTGTTAAAAAAAATCCGCACTATGCTTAAACTTTAAAATAAAGTTTAGGTGCCACTCTTCGAAAAGTGATTCCAAGACTATCAAGCCAAGGCAGCATGTCCAGGCAGGACCAACTTTGATGTCTCAGTCTTCACACAGTGAGAGATTCAAGACACACCCGTGACCTCAGCATTTCCCTGGGAGCTATCCTCCATATGTGCTGGACTTCTTTGCCTCCATGCTGAATCACTTAACTCGCCCCGCACCCCACCAGCATCACTCTGCCCTCCTTCAGCTGGCCCTGCAGCCCAATGGGGCTGCAGCACCCACAGCATCAATCCCGTCCCGCTGCCAAAGCGGCGTGTCCAACATCTCACAGGAAGCCCTTGACAGTACAGTCCAGAAACTTGCACCTGGGTCCCCCCTAAGCCCCAGACCCTCGCAGCTGCATCCCAGCCACCTGGGGGCTCTCTGCTTTGTTTCACATTAACACAGAGAGGTATCTCCTGTGTCTACAGATGTTCAAGCTCTCCAGGTTCTGTCACAGGCTTAAACAAACCTCACGACCCTTAATAATACAGTGCATACTTGCAGCGGCATGTTTCTTTAAAAATGCATAAACTAACATTATCCCAGGATTCTTCTCACCCACACAAAAAGACTTGTTAAAAATCAATGCTTTAGAAGAAACACATACGTGAGCTCCACGCAGAAAACAGAGCTAAGTAAATAGCAACTAAACAAAGGACAAAATAGCATCATTTCATACATTCACAAGGCCTATACGTCCACTTGGCTGAAGGCATATTTTAAAAAGAAATGTTGCATATGTAAAGAAGCCGGATGTTTGTATCTGCAAAGGAAAGTTTTATGTGTTTCTACAGAGGTAGGTTTTGAAAACATATAATAGCAAGGCTGCTAATGTTAGTTTGAAAAGCATCTTGTATACATGTTTGAAAACTCATCTTCAAGCAGAAACCTACAATTTTGGAAATAAACCACCTCACATGTATTCTCATGGGGGCTCTCTTCTTGTACAACCTTGTGGTGCTGTTGCTCTTTACATCTCTTATCTACATGATCGAACCTAAGAACAATTGTTATCCTCAGTCAAATGTGGTTTTAGAAAAAAATGCCAGAAACAAACCATTCCCCAGAAATTTCCAGGGTGCTACAGGCACAGAATTCTAAGACCTTTTCTTATGTTGCCAACAAGTGAAACAGGATGCATGTTTTGGTGTCACTAGTTTGCAGAGATAAACAAGGGAATGTTGTGAGGGGGAAAATAACTGTCTTGTAGAGATGCATGGAAAATGTCCTTCTTCTTGTGTTGTCCACATTAAAGACATATTATTAGCTTTGTTTTGCTTAACAGCCACCTCTAGAAGGACATGGAAGCAGAAATGCAAAGGGAGCAGGATGTCACTCTTGAATGAACTAAACCAAGAGCTTATACACAATTTACTTTTTAAGAGTAACACCTCCATATTTACATATGGATAAATACATAGCAAGTAGCTCTGACATTAAGTCCTTGATGTTTGGAGAAGTTGGTGTCTCTTCCACCATAATGCTTCAGAGCAACAAATAAGCAAGAAAATCTCATCAATGCTTGAATTTTGTTGTTGTTGTTGTTTAGGACAAGACTGAGAAATACTGATAAAGTTTGTAAATAAGCAACATGCTTAGACTGCAACAGCTTTCTGAAATTAGGACAGAAAGCCTACTGGTTAAATTAAGTATAAAAATACACAATCTATCCTTTGTTAACACAGTGACACAAACATACGGCATGTATTTCATGCACAAAATCTTTCCAATCTTCTTGTGTTACTCAAACACTATGGACTGATAATTCAAGAAGAGGCACCTACTTTGTATCTAGTCACATGCTTTATAAAATTACAGAAAGCAGACAGTGGTGGTGTTGTAGCTGACTCTCTTTTACAGATCAGCATGGTGCCATCCTTCAAAGGGGGCACTGTGAAAGTGGATGGTGGTCATACAGAGTGAATGGTACTGCAGGGAAATAGAAGACGTGAGAAGAAAACCAATTAATGAGCTTCCTCAAATCAATTCTTGTTCTCTGACTCCTTCCTCAAAACAAAAATTCAGCATAAGCATTTTGGCCAGCTTTGGCCTTATTATCTTTGCTGCCCTTCTCCAGATGTTACCACAAGACCAGCCCTCCCCTCTTTCCAACTTTTATCTCCAAATACAATTAACAGAGCAGCAGGCAAGGAGGACAACTCAAGTACCTTCAGTGATATCTCCTGGTAACCTCTGGGGTGTAAGAACAAAGGAAATCCCACAGCAGTTAAGGCACTGCTGGACGTTTACACACAGCGGACATGGAAGGAGACCTCTTCCCTCCACAGCAAGTATGTATTCATTCAATATGCTGTGATTCTCTAGAGTCTCTCATCTAATAATGGAAGTTAACAAATTAAATCTTAGATCACTCCCCATCATGTAAATATCACCGCCATTTCATAGAGGGAGACAGACACATAAATGTTAAGAGACTTTCAGAAAGTGCTGCAGAGCACGAGCTCGCAGTCAGAGAGACCGTAACTGATAATCTGCTACATGCTTTAAATTAAAAATGGCCTTTTCTTCAGATCTGAGGCAGTCAAGTCCCTGGGTATGCATCTGCAGGTATCCAAAGCAGGAAACACAACAGACACAAATACTGACTTTTCTCTGCAGACCCACAGAGCTTCACGAAGGATGAGTACTGAACTCACACCCCTTCATCCTGGAGCCACCTGCAAAACCCAGTGGTGCCCCACATCCCTCTCAGCCAAAATGATGACAAATCCTGGCTCAACTACTGGATACAAATGGCCACGCGGAGTCCGCGCTGCCACTGACTACCTGGCTGTCAAGCAGCTAAATAATGGCTTGTCCACCTCAAACCCAACACAGGATCTCCCACGGCAGACAGGACACCAGTCAGAGAAACCACCAGAGCTACTGACTGAAACTCAGTCTTTCACAGCTGTTCGTGAAGCAGCTTTCATGAAAATACATGGACAAGAATTGCCAGGTCCAAGCATGCCCCCATCCCCAAGCTGTAGCTGGCCTGCACTTCAGTTGTTTTCTCTCCCTTGCATTTATTAATAGAAAAGCTTAATAGGAAAACAACGCTGTGTTGTCAAAACAAAGTCCAGAAGTTTTTCAGTTATGCAGCATGGCTGAAAACTCCTTATTCATCCCTGTGAAAGGTTAGAAATGGGAAGAACTGGTTCTCCAAGATAAAAACTTTCCTCAATTATTCCTCTACTTTCCCTGTGCTTTTAAAAGGTAAAATCGGAATCAAATGCTAAGTAGGAGTAATTGGTTGGCCACTAAACAGAAGTTACTGAGATAGACAGTTTAACTGGATATCCAAACATTTCAACCTGGAAGCCCCCACTTAGCTATTTGCATTATAAAGAATGAGCAAAAATGAAGTTCCACTCTCCTGCCAAGAAACACAGGTAGGAGATAAAAAATGAGTGATCGAACTGCAGCCTTCTCCCTCAACCCCCAGCTAAAAACTCACTCCAATTTGGATTATGATTATGCGCAACTGTCAAGAAAATCCTGCAACCCAGACTTCCCAAACACTGAGGTCTGTGTACCATCACACAAGCCTTCTCCCAAACACTGCAAGCGGCGACCTGAGGATGGGATCACACCACTGTGTCAGCTCAGTGGGCTTCGGGTTACCTGCTCTTCCCTCATCTCCTGCTGAGCCCATCATCTTAACCTCATAGACATCCCATGAGTTCTGAGGAAGCGCTCTGCCTTAAGGACACAAGAGACCCTGGCTAGACCTTTTTGCTTTTGTTCTGGGGTTTAAAATTGTCAGCGCTAAATTTCAATAGCATGTGCTGTCACTGCCTACAAGTACCACAATGTTTATTAAATATTTGGAGAGAGCATGTGTTGGCCCTGCTGTGTTTTGATTTGTTGATTTTGGGTTCAAAGTCAGAAAAGGGGAAAGGGGCCCCTTGGCTTTCCAAAGTGCCACAGTAAACCTGCATCACTGGCTGTGCTTGTAACTGAAACCCAGGTGATGTCTCAGTAACAGCCTCATCATGCCATCTATTCTATACGCTCCTCCATCACCGGCTACTCAGTCCCAGGGCAATCACTTTTCTGTGAGGTAAGCCAGGATGGGGTCAGAGTGGGATTTTCGCATTTGCAAATTCTCCAAACATCTGAGAGACTAAAAGACATCACACACATAAGCAGACAGGGTAAATACAAGAGAAGTTTATTGTATTTAAAATGGAGGAAAGAGCAGCATTTTTAAAAATTAAATGCTCTCAGTCATGATACACATGTGCACAGTACATGACATGACACATGCCAAACAAAATCTAGTGGCAAGACCTATTGTTATGCAGATTCTCTGTAGCATGAAGGGGACAGATTTTTACTTCTGCTTAACTCTGAGATACTCTGCTGAGGTTTTTAAGTAAACACAAGAAAAACGAAAAGCACACATTCTCATTGCCCATGTTCCGCATCCCAAACATAACAGTGAAAGGTTTTTCTCCTTTGACAAAGTGGATCTCATTCAGCACATGTCAGAAACCTCTTGCAGTATAAGATCTTGTAGAGAAATCATTTAAGTAGACCAGAAGAGGCCAAGGTAGAAGATCTCCACTCAAAATTATGTCCTGTGTTCCTTCTCCCCCTCCCACAGAAAGCAGAATTGCCACCAGCATATCTGTGCCATCTTATGACGTCTAATTCACAAAAACGTAACGAACTATGATATATAATCCACAAAAATTTAACAAACAATGCCAGAAAGAATATGTACATATTTTAATTTGGTATTATCTTTTCTTAGGAGAGTACACCTCACACATTCTCTGAGAATAGGAAATTATGGCAAAAGTTGCCAGCTGTATCTCATACCCAGCTCCCTTGACCTTACCAGGACTCTTGGGACGTTTCACTCCTTACTTGCAAAAAATGATTATGGAAGAATACTGGAGGAAAAACTAAGAAGCATAAGCCAAGAGCAGTCTGACAGCTCAAAATTAGAACGGAAGTAAAAAGAACCCCAAATTCATTATTTTTATCTCATGATTAATTTTAAGCCAATCTCATGATTTTCTGTGGACTGGAATGATTTAATATTTGGAGTTGGCAATACAGCATACCATACAAACACAAAACCATAAAGAGACCAGTTCAAGCTTACTATGGGGACTATAACTTTGACTTGCCTGACATTTGCACATTTAAACATCTTAGCCATAACACCACAGTGTTCAATACCAGAGCATTACATACCTATCCTGGGCTAGGAAAGATAATTCCTTATGTCTAAATCCTATCCACGCAGGAAAGAAAGCACTATTTAGATTTCTGTTTAATATTTGTGCCATATTTCAGCTATATTTAAAAAAAAAATAAAAAAAAAAGATAATGGATACCCACTTTTGACATTGTGCCCAAACGCTTCCTGCTATACTGAACCACAGTGTTTGTACCACCACCAATATAAACAGTATCAAGAGAAAAATGTACAGAAGGTACCACTGGAACTGTAAAAACATAATCTTGAACCAAGACAAAACCTGCAAAAATATACAGATAAACAGAGAGACAAATACGATTCTTAAAACCACTTTGTATTTCAAAATAAAGATTATTTTTTAATTCAAACATTCAATTTCTTTCATAGAATAGCATCTCTTGAGTATCAATAGGTTCAGCTTCAAGTATATTGTCATCTGTTAGTCAATGCAAGTATCAGTTTATACATCCCATGTTTCCATTAGCATCTTTGTTCTGCTCCTGCTGTGCCTTGTAGCTAAATAGGTTTCCTAAAAGTCAGTGGCAACAGATGTGCTCAAACTGCAGACAGCAATAGAAGTTACTTTTGTAACAATTATAATCACACTGTTCACAAACTGATCTGTCTGTGATAAACTCAGTTCTCTATTACGTCCACAAATAGTACATCACATCTTTTAATTAAAAAAATAGATATATAAATGTAAAATCAAATTGATAACTCTGAATTCTCAATCTTTGACAGCCTTGGCATTAAGAGTCACAAAATCTGTTTCCCAGTTTTAATGCATCGAATCCTTCAGCAACCTTCACACACCGGGACTGACCTGTGTGAGCATCCCCTTCACTTTTTGTAACATAAACCAAAATCAGAATCCCTGCCTTGAAGAGCTTACAATCACAATTATTTCGCATGCCTGAATCCTTATGTTTAAAGTTATTTCAGTTGCCGAGCCAAGCAGCCAAACATTTTTCAAGGCAGATTTACAATCGCCTCTGCAGCCTTAATTCTCCTTTCTTAATGTCTACTTTGTGCACTGAAAGAGGTCCTCTAGGAAAACCGGTAATGAGATCAGCAAGTGTATAACTAAAAACTGCACCACAATGCACATACGTAACAGGACAGGATCAAGCTCACACAAATGCTGTAAAGCTTGGGCATCCCAGCATCCCGACAACTCACTTTGAAACTTAACTGCTAATCATTTTGTTTTTCCTGTACCGAACAACCTTAGCACTTCCCCCCCGCCCCCGCCAAAGGAAGCCAAATCTCACCCCACAAAATGGTGAACACGGCTTCCCCCTCCTCGCGGGTAGCAAGTTCCGATTGTTCAGCAGCCTTATGCAGGGGTCTTATTTCCAGCCCCACCGCCCACCCCACGGTGCCAGCAGCGATGCCATGGGGAGGGGGAGCCCCGTATCACCTCTGCCTTCCCTCGCCCCACCACTGCCCAAAAGGGGCTGGGGGCACTCACAAGAACAGTCTCCCTTAATGTGAACAGCAAAGGTGATGCAGCTTCTTGTGTTTAAAAAAAAAAAAAAAGGCAAGGATTTTTTTACAGGGGAAGGTGTTGGGCAACCCTAACCACAGGGTCACCATTGGCCTCCTTGGTAATTACGAGGGAGCTCATAAACTAACACAGTCAGTGAGGCAGCATCACGGCAATTAGCATCTTTCAAAGGCAGAAAAATGCTTTTATGTTTAAGCACTGTAGAGCACAGCCTTTCGCCAGTAAAAACAGAGTGTTAAGTCTTGATAGAAAAGTTTGCTCAGCATGTTTTGTCCTGCTTCCTGTGTCTTAAGCATCTGTCTGAATTGCCAAAACAAGTGGGGAAAAATGACACTTTGCTTATGAATGGCACAGCCGGGGTGAAATGGAAGTTCTTGTCCTCATGCATGTTATTGTGCAGTTGCGGGGGGAAAGGTTATTTCAACACTAATTCATTGAGAAGTGGCAACAACAAACTTCCCAGTAATTAACGGGACCTCTCCACAGAAAGGCTGTCTAACATGTGTATCATGAGGAAAAGAAAGCACAGAATCTTGTTTCAGAACTTAGCAGTTATTACCAAGTAAAAGGTTTCTGGCTTAGCTGCAGAATAATACATTTTCTAACTTTTCATAAGCTTCTAAGCTTTTCTGCTGGCTTCAGAGGCTAAATAACCTAAAACTGGGACAAACAAGCCTCAGTTGTCAAACTGATTTGACAGCCTATTTTTTACATTTTGCGACTTCGATGGAAAAGCCACTTGTTTTTCTCTTCCTCCTTAATAGTCCTGTGTGAGCTGCAGTTTTCAAAATTTCACTTTTAATCTCTCTCATTTTGAAGTTTTCTAGTTCAGTTTTGACTACCCACTGCCTGTATCTCTATTAAATCTTTCCTACTGTTTATAATGGAAAACAAATTCAGCCAGTATAATTTTAGCTGGCTCTCCAGCTATTCTTCAAATGGAAGACAATATACACTCAACTACTGACTGTGTTAAAAACAACAACAAAAAAATGCACTCATGTATGTACACACATTCACACCAAAACCAGACCATTGTCCAAAAAAAAACAGAAAAGAAAAACAAGAGCATTTTTCCATTAGACAGGTAGCGCATATACAAACCAATTCCCTGTGATATATGCGTTTTATGGCCATGAAGATGAAAAACGGTCAAAACTCTGTCCTAAATTAAACAAACTGATTCCCATCTTTACCCCTTTACCAAAATAATTTACTAAGGCTTAGAAGCAAGCAGACTCAAGGCTGGCATGTCGTGCAGCCCATATATTAACCCAGTCAGCAATAAATCTCCCCTTACTCTCCATACTGCTTTCTTAAATAGCTCACTATAAAGCCCCAACCTAATTAAAAACAGCTTTCTCGGCAACAGTGGCCTTGATTTCACTTATTTACACATTAACTGCAGCCTCCGTTTGGCCAATCCAGTCTATTCCCTGTACCACGCAGGGCCTTTTATCTGCCCTGGACAGCATTTTCTCCAGCAGATGAAGTAGATGCCGATTGATTTGCTGTCGAGCATGGTAAATTAATAGCAACAAATTGCTGAGGGCCCCATCTCGCTGCTCCACCATGCTTCGGCAGTTTTGCTTTATTTGCTCCATGATGGGCAGCAGTCAGGCCTCTTCAAGTCAATTTCTTCTTAACAACCTGCAATACTTTTCAATGGTGAAAATAGAGCCGTTCCTTGTAAGTCAGAAATCAATATCCTATTGCCCTTAGAAAATGCTAAACAAGCAGTATTGGCAATCCACTTGGTACTAGAGGGTATCAGATATAATGCAAATCCATACTGCTTCCCTCCTCGTAGTTATTACAGTTTGCTAAAAGGTTCCTAATGCCATTTATCATCATTTACCATCGACTGCTGCAGCTATGATTATGATATCCTATCAGCTAGCAGAGCCCTTTCATTTCTATCCAATTAATATTTTAGCAGCACTCAAATGGTTGTTGCCCAAGTCTTGTAATAAAATTTACATGGATTGCACTGGATTTTTTTTTTACTGCGATCTTAAAAAGTCATTTCATTTATTTTTTAATATCTAGCTTCTTAAAAGACCTGAATTTTCTTTCAAAAATGCTGAAATCCAACATTCTAGCATGTGAATTAATTCAAAGATGGAGGTCTAACCAAAAAGAGCGACTCAAAATTTACATATTGCCACCTGCAAAAAACATAATCAAAGTGAAAAGTGAATGGTGTATCCTATTTATGCTTTCCATCAGTCCCATTCACAAATATCTGTTGGCAGTAACCAAATACAGACGCTTATTTTAAGTGATAATTACAATTCTGAATTAAAACCTTCAGCAAGCGTGTTTGATTACAGCAATTTAAATAAACTGTTTACCATAACATTAAAACAGCCTAATTTCAGAAATTAAACCAAATGACCACCACCAAGTAGCAACAGTATATTAGAAACACAGCACAGCACGTCAACTACTCATTCATAAACTATCGGCTGAGCCTCTTAAAAACAAATGTTAAAAAAAGCAACTTAGTAAAAATTAACATCTTCAGACCATACTCATTCATATTTATGCTAGTATTGAAATTTAAAACTGTAAGGAAGTATCTGTTCATACTGAGACCCAAAACCCCCCAACTTGATGCCTTTTTTTTTTTTTTTTTTTAAATATATCTGTTTTGAAGCTCTATTGATCCTAGTACAGAGTATCAAAAATTAGCTTAGTATTTTAGGCTATAACACCACATGTCATAACATACCCCACAACAGTCTTTAAAAAAAAAACAAAACAAAAAAAAAAAGACTAATTCTACAAGTCTAATGCTATTTACTCAGTTACCAAAATTTAAATTAATTATGTTCTCAAACATAATTGTTAAAAATTGGCAACATTATGCAGGCTTAATTAAGATTAAATCCAATTTACTAAATGTACTTTAATTGGTACTAATTACATTAGCTTTCCTTTCAGAATGACAAATTCCCCATAGGTTTCACTTTAATAGCCTTCTATCAAAATCAACACAGGATGACTGATGATGAGCATCACACGAGGGGTGGGAAGAGAGATGCTCTTCCTTGCGCTACCCCCCCCAGACACACTCACTACCGCTGCTCTCTGTGCATTTATCCTTTTATCAATTTGCTAAGTCACAGAGTCATGACTCCATCACAGCCATCATTTTCTGTTCCAGTGAAAAATTTCTCTAAAAATAAATACTCTGTGGCTGGGAGCAGCCAAGAAGAACAGAAGCTTTAACAGAAAAATACACAAAGGTTTCAAATATCAGGGCCACCAATTACTAGGGTACTTCCAAGGACTCCAGGGAGTCCTGCTCTTGAACCCTTTGAGACGCAAATCTAATAAGTGAATAAGCCTAACCTGATCTTGAGAACTAGGCCCAATTATGCCGAAGGGCAACTTCACTGCATTATTGCCTGCTTTCCATTACAAGGGCATCCAGCGAGTACATCTGGAAAAGAACCTGAGAGGAACCAAGGCTGTCTGCCCAGAAAAACAAATAAAGACAGATATGCCTCTGTGCTAAAGTGAAAAAAAGAAAGAAAATATAATAAGTAGGTGGTTTGCAGGGCTGTCTGTATTTCATAATGTGATAAACTGCCCTCAGGATTTTTTATATGATTGAATTTAGAAAGCTGGGGGGAGGGAGGAAGAGGAAAAAAAAAAAACAAACAAGGGTGAATCCCTCAATTTCAGACGAGTAAAATTCAAAGACAGGAAAGGAAGAGAAGGGTATTTAAGGTGGAAGACTAAAAAAGCTTCGCACACATCAAATGAAGCAGTCAGCACTATCTATACAATATACCAAATTGGACCCAAATGCTGTGATCATAAAGCAAGATGGAAAATATTTTGCAGTTCCTGAAGCAAGAAAGGATAAAAAAACCAAACAAACAGCCACACACGGGCAATAGAAGGGGAAGCGCAAGAGACACGAAATCAGATTTAAGAATGATACCGAACACATTTTTTAGCCGCCACTAGTTTGAATCAACATCTGACAAAATATTCAAGTGTTTTGCATAAGAGTACGATACTTAAACTACTAATTTGAACAGACTGAACAGTAATGGAAAAAGGTGTTTCATTAAAAGCCAGTGCTTTGTAATCCCCACACTTACTGGTGACTAAGTATTTAATTTCTACAGAATATCACTGATGACTCTATTGCCTTACTGTATACAATTTCTGAAGTAAAACATTTAGGAATTAAGGTAAAAGGGCTTTCATGGTGGGTTTCCCCCCTCCTGCTTAAAACAATTTAATTCCACATTGCACTCGCAAGTTGATTTTGTCCCACAGAATTTTGTGCTATAAAAACAAGGTACCTAGAAATATAAACAAGTTTGACTGCAATGGTTGCTTTCAAATGCCAAAAGAATTTGCTACGTAGGTGGCCTGTAAGGATTCCGGTCTTTGTAAACTGTTTCCATACCTACTACTTCACTGATTGTTTGGGTTTTTTTTTTCATTTTGCTTTAATTTTTTGTTTGTTTGTTTTTAAATGAGACCTGAAACAATCTGGGTATTAATCTGAGAACAAAACCAACACCTCTGTGAGCCAGTGACCAGTCTTTCCACCAACCGTTTGTCAAATGCATCTGCTGAGTCTTCACGGGTAGGTGCCTGTAAGGAGGACATCTGAATTCAACAGGTCTAGGTATGTGTCTGTAAAATAATGTGTATGTACAAGGTCCCATAAGTTTGGAGCTGCAGATGCAAAATGCTTTCAGGCAGGAAATCCCACCATCTTCACATTTGTATGCCATCTAGTGCAAATGGCCCCCATCAGTACTGTGGCATTGGGATGCTAATGGAATACAAAATATAATAAATAATAAATAACAGGAAAAAACATTTGACTTGTATGTCTGCTCTCAAGAAGATAAAGAAATCCTATTTCCACAACCCAGAGAAGTTCCGAATCCCTAAGTTTGAACAGAAATGCGTACAAACCAATTTTCAGATGGTCTGTCTTCTCCTATCCAACCATTTCTTTATTTCTGAAGTTTACACTCCCCAGCAACGCTGGTGAGTTGCTCAACCATTTGCTAAAATGAGTTGTCAGTATTAAACTCCACCATATAAAAAGTTCCCTCACTGGAAAAGAGGTCAGATGTTTAATTCATTCTCCTCCAAAGAAGGTTAAAAACACACATTACCTAATAAGAAACTCTGATTTACACTACCATGATCCATCTGACTGATCTCCTGCTAATCTTGGCCTAAGCACTAGACTTCAAGGCACAAAACCAAGCATGCTAACATCCTCACAGAAAGCTCATTTACTCTTTCGTGTTTGAGATGCTAAGACACTGGTTTTGGACAAAGGTCCAAGTAAGCAGCCTGAAGGAAACAGGAACATGGCCGTGCATCAATTGCTTTTGTAGCTCCAGGTTAACTGAAGAGAAGTCTTTCCCACACGCAAATACAAATCCCGCAACACCCGATATGCACTTGTGATGTAGCTATCATCCCAAAAAGCAAACCCTGAGGGTTTGAGGTCATACGGATCTGAAAGTACAATCCACGTACCCATTCCTACTCACATACACCCTCCTTGTGCAGTACAGGACTGCCTGCATGTCTGGCGATTGCATGTGGAAAGTCAATGAAATAATGCACAATAGGCAGCCATAACCATAACCTACACAGAGCTCATATACGTAGAAAAGATGGAAGTTTCAGGGCCAGGTTAAGTACAAAAAAACTGTCAGAGCACTCAAACATGCGACTAAAGCAAGTGACACAGAATACGTCTGTTTTAAGACTGCTTGAAGAAATTAAACAGAGCATTCTTACACAAAACAAAACAGCTACCTACCTGTTTATGCATCTCTATATTCAGTCCATAGGACATCTCGTAATACTGAGAAAGAAGAAAATGACTCTATTAGACCCCGCAATTGTGAAAACCATTCCAAAATTCACTTTGACTCAGACATCATCTATACAAACACATACAGACCTACAAACATTTACTGGCCTTGAAGATTTCCCGGAATTCAAAATAGCATTGCATTTCACAGCAACCTTTTGTTTCATTTTGTTTGGGGTTTTTTTGGTTTGGTTGTGTTTCTTTGCTTTTTTGTTTTATCTACATTGCTTTGTGTAAAATTTACAAAGAACAGTGATAAAACAATTTTAAAAAGACAACAAAAAATCACATAATCACAATCAGAGTTAAAGATGAGAAACAGAAAAAAAGCCCCACAGAAAATGCTTAAGATTTGATTCCCTAGCACACATAAAAGATGACAAAAAATGTCCGAAGTGCTTGAAGCCAGACATACAAACAAGTCAGCAATGTCTAACAGATCGGTTATTCAGTATTTTAAATTAAAAACACAAAAAAGCTACAATTACATTGCATGAATGCAAGAAAAGAAAGAACACAAATATTCAGAGTGAAAGCAGATGTCCTGTTGTGCCCAAGTATTGAGGGGAACTCAGTTCAGTGTGTAATGTCAGTACCAAACAATCTCCAAGACTTAGGCATATGAGGCATGAAAAAGATAATGGTGAACCTTAACATTTGCTTGTGCTCTTGGTTAAGAATTTTTCAAGGTTATTTACTCTTTTTTGTAAATACAAGAGTGTTATTTTCTACATACATACATACATACATATGGCTAATCCTCCATAGATGAACAAGAGAGCAGATAGCAAGAGCTCTGGAGTTAGCATGATCCATCACGCAATTAGGTATTTAGAGATGTTTTCCTATGCACGTTATTTAACCCGGCAGACCACAACCATTGAGGAAATCGCTTTCACAGTTGAGATCTCTGCCATTCTGAATTCAGCCAAACAATGAACCAGCTGGCCAGGTGCAACAGTTCTTCTAGCTTCAGTTTTGTATGTGTACACGTACAATTTTGGCTTACTCCCTTCACAGAAAAAAATATTATCCTGAACCATTTTTACAAAGATAGGATCGCTCAGAGAAGTCAGAAAAAGTAAAAAACATCATCCCAAGGTACACTATGAAAGTTCTACATGGCTTTAAAGGGCTGACAAGCAATCTCCTAGCATTTTGAAGAAATATCTCCAATTGCTTTAAAGGTTTAAAAAGCAGGTTTCACACGGAAAACTGACTGCTGCAACAAAGTTATAAACCCCTGAAACTATGGATTTATAATGGAAGCACTGATGCAACCTCAACAACAGCAGCACTACTATAATCTTCCTGTTCGCCTCCAGCAATCTGAATGCATTTCAGCCTCAGTATACCAAGCTAATAGACATTTTGAATTTGTTATGCAGCTTGCTTACCATGACATAATGTCGCTGCATCTCAGTCTTCTCACTGGCCAGTTTTTCACATTCTAGCTTTAAACTGTTCAAGACATAAAAAGGAAAATGCATGGGTACTTCATAACATATAACCGACATTCTTCTGAGCACAGGTTATTCCCCTTTTCAAGCATTTCTCCAATACACAAATAGAAACGTGCATTCCGGCTCTTGCTTGGGAGTTCAGGGTGGGGTTTGTACTTTTCCCCTTTCAGGAGATACTGCGCAACATCCTCATCTCCTAAGCAAACTGCATACACTACACAGGAGACTATTTTTCTCTGACAAAAACACCCCAACACGGGTTCACAGTAGAAGCACGCGGGGGTTCATACCTATAACTCTTAAGCTTGAGAAGCCACTTACAAATCCATAATTAGGGTTTCAGAGTTTTTATTTAAATGAGTTTTAGAAACACCTCTTGCTTTCACTCAACCCACAGAGCAATCAAACGCGTATCACCACTCCACCGAGAAAAAGTTGCTGCGGTTTTTTTTCTTTGCTGTTACTGATGACAGAACTGCAAGGAAAATACTGCAAGTAATTTAAGGAACACCGTGGTAAACATGAACACCTCCGCTGGTTTTTTTGTTTGTTTTCAGAAACCCGGTAAGCAATCCTGCCAGAAGTCACTTGTCACTTCGAGGACACAGCGCACTTCCAGCTAAGGATAATGAAATAGCTCGCTGCCTCACTTCCAGGTTATCAGCACTTGATATGTCAATGAAAGGCGCGAGGGGGCCGAGCCAAGACAAGATGCGTGTCCTGAGCGGCATTTTGAAGAAAAGCAGAGGACGAGCCCAGACAGCCACATATTTTTCCATCAACATCCCCCACCAAAAGGAAAAAAATAAAAGTAATTTAAAAAAAAAAACAACACACACCCAAAAGCCAACCACAACCTGGAGCGTGGGGAAAGCAGGAAAATCCGCTCGCACCGTTCGGCTCGGAGCCCCTGTGAACCCCCGCCCCGAGGGCCGGGAGCGCCGGCGGGATGTGGAAGAGCCGGCGGAGCAGCGCCCGGATGGGGTGGGTCCGCTCCGCGCCCGGGCTCCTCCGGGGGGTCCCATCGCCCCCGCACCGCCGACCCCCCGGCAGCGGCGGTGGAAAGCGGAGAGAGGTGAGCCCGCGAGGGGCTCGGGAAAGTAGGCAGCGTTACCTGTGGTACTGAGCCTGCAAAAACTGAAACTCCTCCTTAATCCGATCGCAGGACTCGGAAATGGTGAATTTAAAGGGCTGCGCTGGCTGGTGAGGAGCCTGCAAGCAAGCAACAGCGGGTCTTTAAATCGCCCCCGTCTCGCCCGCCCGCGGCTCCCCCCGCCCGGCCGCCACCCCCCGCCCGCCGCCGCGGCCCTCGCAGCCTGTCGGACCCCCGCCCGCTCGGGGGCTGCGGCGCGATGCCCGAAGCGCCCCGAGCTGCTGCCCCGACGGGGCCGCCGGCGGTGCGGGGCCGCCGCGGGGGGAGGCGTCACCCGCTCGGACCCCCCACACCGGCCGTAGCGCGGGGCGGGCGCCGGGACCGCCGCGCACCGGGCCGGGGCAACTCGGAGGAGCCAACCCCGGCCCGGGGCGGCGGCGGCGCGGCGGACAACAATAAGAAAATGGCTACAACTCCGCGGTGCCCGCGCCGGAGCGCTGCCCGCGGGGCCACCGCCGCCGCCACTCACCGGGTGCCGAGTCTGCGGGTACATCTTGCTCAGGTCGCGGATCATCCACGCCGCTTCGGGGGGCGCTGGCGGCCGGAGCGGCGGGGATCAAGACTGCAGGCGCAGCGGCGGCGACGACGACGACGGCGGGCAGGGACGCCCCGGCCCCGCCGCCCCGGGGCTGGCGGAACACCGCCGGCAGCAGCGAGGCGCGGCGGCGACGGCGGCGACCGCGGCGCGCAGGGGCCGCTGCCACATCCCCCGGGGGCGGTCAGCGGGCGGCGCCGACCGGCTCTCCCGAGCGCCGCCGCTTCGCGGGCTCCTGCGGGCTGCGAGCCCCGTGCAGCGGCGGGTGAGGAGGAGGAAAAGGAGAAGGGCGGGGAAAGCCCCTCCACCGGTGCGCGCTCCGCCAGAGATCCCCGGCGGCAGTTTCCTCCCCTCCTGCAAACTTTTACTGCTGCCGGCGGCTCTCCCGGCGCCGAGCGGAGCGGAGCGGAGCGCCCCGGCGGGGAGGGCGGCTGCGGCGGGCGGCTGCCCCGCGGAGGTGCGGTGCGGTGCCCTTTTGTGTGGCGGGCTGGTCCTCGCTCCTACCGGCCGGACCGCATCTCCCCGCGAGTGCTGCTGGGCCGCTTTTTTCCTTTTGGTTTTGCCCTTTTTTTTTTAATTAAAAAAATTAAAAAGAGAGCGAGAAAGATGAAAAAGAAGATACGGTCCGGGCTGCTTTATTTATGTATTTTTTTTTTTCCTTTTTTCCCTCCTCGCCTTTCGAAACTCCGGGAAGTGGCGGCGGCAGCAGCGGCGCCGCACAGAGCGGAGCCCCGTGCCCGGCCCAGTGGCTCGGCTCGGCCCAGCCCAGCCCTTCCTTGGCCCGGCCCAGCCCAGCCCAGCCCAGCCCGGCCCGCCGCCGCCGCTCCGCGCCGCTCCCAGCGCACGCTCTGGCGAGGTGACTCCTTTGACCAAATTTAGCAGCAGCTGGTCATTAACATTCTGATACATATTCACAGCAGCCGGAAGACCGCCGCCGCGGTGCACCCTGGGAGCCGCAGTCCTCCCGCCGCCCTCTCTCCGCGCCCACCGCCGCTCTCAGGACTTCCTCTCCCGTCGGGCACCGCGGCGGCGCCTCCCGCCCCCCTCGCTTTCCCCCTCCGCCGCACCGCCCATGAAGGGCGTCGCCGGCGACCAATCGGCGGCGGCCGCACATTAATCGCCGTTCTGTATTAATGCCCATCATTTCGCCGCTGACAAATGGGCATGCGGGCTCGAGGAAGGAGGAGGAGGAGGTGGCCCCGGGATCAGCCCCCACGTGGGGGCCTGACGCAGGGCGGGCTCACAGCCAATCAGGCGGCTTCCCCTGCCTCGCCGCTCCTGTTTGCCCGCCGCCCGAGGTGGAGCCTTGAGATCGCTGGCGTTCCGCGGCGCCGGCGTTCGAACAGGGGAAACATTTGTTCAGCCGTCAATCAAAGTAACGTGGGCCGGTGTCGGCTGCCGCTGCTGCTCTCGCCGCCTCCTGCGCGCGGGGTGGTGGCGCGGCGGGAGCGAGGGGCGCCCGCCCCGCCTCCCGCCCCGCCCGCGGCCGCCGCCGCCCGCCCGCGCCGCCGGGGACGCGCTAATTAGGGGGCAACGGCTCCTTAAAGAGACAGGCGCGGCGGGCCGCTACCCACCGCGGGCCCCGGCGGGCGCGACGGCGTCTCCGGGCTCGTCTTCCCTGGCCCGTCGTGGGGCTTGTCGGAAGGAGCGGCGCTGCCACCGGGGAGCTGCCCCCGCCCTGCCTGCTGGGAGGGACGGGAGATCCCCGGGGCCGTTGGCGCCCTGCCGCCCTCGCCTCCCCTCCCGGGGCTGCGCGGGGCCGCGGCGGGCCTCCCTTCGCGGCCGCCAGTTTTAAAGCGCTTACACCGGGAAGGCGCCGAAGCCGAGGTGGGTGCCGGTGTGGCAGCCCCCGGCCCGGGGACGCCCCCTCCGCCACTCGCCCCCGCCGTGGCCGGTGCCGATGGGCCCTGGGCAGGCGGAGCGGGGCCGCGGTGCAGCCGCAGAACACGGCGGGATTTAAGTGGTGTTTATTTGTTTTGTTTTGGTTTTTTTCCTGTTGGCTTTGCTTAAGGGACTCGGTCGTTCCTGTGGGAAGCTCGGCAGCGAGAGGGGCTTAGCCTCTCTCCGGAGTAAGGCTCAAAGCCCTGACCTTTGCGGGATATTTGTAAAGGGACGCGGAGATTCGACGGGGCGTTTTCTGTCGGCGTCCGACGGGAGGAGGGCGGCTGGGTACTGCGGGCCCGGTTGCTCAAGGGGCGATAAACGCCCCCGGGAATTACCGAGGGAGGGGAAGGGGCAAGTAACTGCGGCCGCCTCCTCCGGGAGCAGCTCCGGGAAGTCTCCTCCCAGCCCCGCAGCTCGCACGGCCGCGCACTCAGCGACGTCACCGCCTGGGTTTCCCAAAAAGGCAAGTCTGCGCCTAGCGGTGCTGTATCCTAAAAGGACCCCAAAACAATTTTTCTGCCGAGCCCCACTGCAGTTAATGCCATGCCGTGACGTACACTTGGGGGATAGGCTCAGACTTTTTTTTTTTTCTCCTTCCCACCCCCCGCCCCGCCCCGGCCCCCTCAAGCTTAGATTTGCCTTTAAGCAGTTTGTAGTCTTGATGAGCTGCAGTTTAAACTTGCATGCTGAATAGATGCAGTTTAGTCACGTCACTTTTGATGCCTGTATTCCAAATCTACAGGCTCAAAACTTGCACTCAGCAATTAGTGCCCTAATGATGCCAGCTAAATTATATGTATTTAATATTTTGGTCATAAATATTCGTTACTGCCCACAGACCTCTGGCTAAGGCCTGCAGCTGCTGAGCGCGTTGGGGCCTTGATGGGACACACCACCCAGGTTTTAACACGGTGGTTTTTCCTTCCTTACTTGATCTCCAAGGACTGGTCCAGTAGTTGAGATCTCAGGACTCAGAGCAGCTGTGGTGGTGATGAAGGTGGTAACAGTGTATATCTTCCACTACTGTCTGGGGCTGGGAGATGAAGGAGGCGTGGAGTGGAGCTGCCTCCTCTCTCTGAAACAGAGTTTGTAACCAAAATCTGCTTCCTCCGTGGTGAACGCTATAACCGCTAGCATCTGGAGTGGTTTGTGGCAACTGATTCTGAATCCTTTCAAAGCTTTTTTTTTTTTTTTTTTTTGCCTAAAATGGCAAGTGGTCTACTGGGAAATGGACAAAACTGTGTTCTTTTCACCTTCTGTTTTTATACCACAGAAGATGTCTGCACATTAGGCATTGCAGTAATCAGCCTTCAGCTCACTGGCATATTTCGTTTCTGCTGGAATTTTCTTATTTACCAAATTCATACTGTTGCAAAGGGACTTAGACCTCTAAATATCATTTAAAGATTTGGAGGTAAAACACCTGTCTAATTACAAAGACATCATTTCTCATGTGTCTTAAATCATCCAGTACCAAAAACGCCTTTGAAACATTTGTCATGAGCACCATTCACTAGGCAGTGGAGTACTTCCAACTCCTCTGAAACAGAGGACATTCACCATGTGCCACGATCAAGTCTTGGCGTTCAGAAGTATGGCTGCCAATCTGCAAATGCTTATATGCCTGTCACCCAAGTACTTGAAAGCTGTGCAAGAATGGAACTCACTCTGCAGGGCTGAAAGCATCTTTGGAAATGTGATGGGTGACCTTAGCAGATTTTACCATCAAATTCACAACCTGGAGAAGGACTAGTCCAGTTATAAAAGAAATGCTATAGATGAAAAAATTGAGTTCTGAAAATAACAGCAGGATTCTTCATTCCTTGTCACCCAGCATGAGCCTAGCATGAGGTACAGAGTTCCAAATGGAAAGGTATTCTACTCCTTAGAAGGCAAATGCATACAGCTTTTTGGCCAAAGCAGTCTCTCTTCTTTTGAAGGGCAATTTACCAGCAATGTTCATCAAAGCTTCAGCACTGTTCACCCTTGCTTGCACATTAGTCTTCAGTGAATTTGTGTGGCTAGAACTGGGGCAGAGTTTGGCTTGCTGAGCTTTAGCAAGAAGTGTGTATCTATATACTTAACTCTTTATGTAAATAGTCACTGTGTTTTTGAACAGTTTTTAGCATTCTAGCAAGATCCATGAAGCTCAGAAGTTTAAGAGAAAGTGCACTATAACTTGCCACTTTTAAATGATGTGAATTAAGATCAGAATGTCAATGTCATTCTATTTTCCTATCTTTTGTCATTTCTGACACAGCCTTGATGGGTGTTTAAATATAGGCTGTTTTGTATTTAAAGTTCCTTGTTTTTTCCTTCTTTTATGAAGAATCTTTTATGGTAGGTTATATAACCGGTACTATTATCTAGAAAGTGGAGAAGGTAGCTTTTAAATGTTTTACACATCTTGCTAAAGATTTCTCATAAGTGAATCGACTGCAAGAAATATTTAGGCAGTTTTATATGCACAGTAAGTGCGCTGAGTTTTGACTGGTGTAGAAAAACTCTATGAAATATCGCAGAGGAGCCAGAGGCTACAAAGCATCTCATCAATTCTTTTTTCCTCCTGTTATCAAGAAAAGCAACTGGTTATTTCATTCCTATTGTTCAGAACTAGTCTGCTTTTGTTTGCATTCAAAGCCTAAGGTCCAAAACGGACAGAATGATGTGTGCTTATATATGTATTTTACAGGATAGGTGAAAAAGAAACTCTTTTCCAGCTGAGATTTTCTAGCCCACTCTCAGGCTCCGGTGATGTTTTTTTACAGTCGAGTCATAACCTTACTACAAAGATTTATCAGTGCCAGAGGATCTTTAATAAAGGGTCCGATCCTAAGGCCATTTTGTATGTAACCCCACAGGTTTCCTGTCTGGAATGACTGTAGCTGAAGGCCAGGAGAGTTGTGCCTACCAGTACAAATTATTACAATTTA
The DNA here is from genome assembly GCF_036013445.1 of Caloenas nicobarica. Lineage (NCBI taxonomy): Eukaryota > Metazoa > Chordata > Aves > Columbiformes > Columbidae > Caloenas > Caloenas nicobarica. The sequence goes on from NC_088284.1 coordinate 56,393,141, forward strand.
TTTTGGGACCAAGTTACTAGGTCACCATGCTTTGTCAGCTGTGTACTCACATGCACACACATACACACACAAAAATAAAGGTGTTAAACTGATAAATCAATCAGTTCAAAATGCCTCAGAGTAGATCTTACAGCAGTACACATATTTAAGTGGACTGTGTAACAAGCACTCATCTTTCAAACAGATAAACTCAGTGAGGTTTTCAGTTCAATTGGCACCAAGTTCTCTCTGCTTAAAACTTTTAATTATGGTGTTAAGCTGGGTTTTACTGGTAGAAGAATGTAACAGCATGACACACAGTTTATGTTCGGGTGTTTTACAAGTGCTATCAAGTGACCCTGCCTCCGTACATTTTCAAAGCACTCCCTGCCTACAACTTACTAAATTAGTCATTAGTGACCTTAGGGATATATTGCAGCTAGTCAGCACATTAGGAGAATTTATGATAGTATGTATAATACAATGATTTATATGACAATTTATATGCAGCTCTCTCACAAAACAAGAGTTTTGCATGTTTCAAAACTATTTTTCAATAAAGTAATTACATTCTTCTTTAACATTGCTGAAGTCCAATTTTATTTAGTTCTTTTATAGATGTTGGTGTTTTGAATTCATAGTCTTACTTTGTTTATTTCTGCTTGAACAATTACCTGCATACTTCTTGCAATGACACAATTCCACTTATAAGAAAGTCGTTTGGGATGTGACAGGAAAACCTCTGTTAAAGTCCACAGAAGGCCTATCATATACTGGAGGCTGGATTTGCAAACTTAAGCAGTACAGAATGATTTAGGCAGATATTTGAAATTAAAGTAGTTTTCCTAGACAATGCTCCCTTTCTCATTGAAATCTATAAACTAGCAGTAAGGAATACTTTTTCCTGTGGCAAACACATGACAAATTCTTTGGGAAGAAAACTCCCTCAGAGAAGTCTCATAAAGTCTTATGCCATCCTGAAGTTGTGTTTATGCCTTTTTATCAGGTTTGAGATGTGACTACTACACGGTCACCCCTCCCTTTCTGCAAGGGAGTGACTTAATCTTGAGGCTCACCTGCAAAATTTGCTAAATGGATGTAGCCATAAGGCTGTTTATCCCACATTTTGTTGCAACATTCTTCTAGCTTGCAATAGACATGGAATGAGCGCAATGCAGCTTGAACTGACAAAGTCGGACCTGAACTACTCATTTTCACACAACTATATCTTTTAGTCACATTGCAGCTAGGTAAGACGTGATACCCCTGAGCAGAATACAGCAGTATTTCTTAGTGCGCTTTATTCATGTTAATGTCAGTAACTTAAAAGTTCACCAGTCCATTTGAAGCACTAGATCCAAATCTTTCTTAGCTTTCAAAAAATTAACTGAATGGTTTCACAAGGAAACGCATGGGCTGGACTACGTGCTGAAAGCCAGAGTTATAAAGAGGAAGAAGTTACCCACTCACACGACACAACCTCCCCCATGTTCACCACCAATGTAAGAACGAGGGCTTCCCTCTCAGGAGTGATGGCTGTATGAAAACACACAGCTTACGATTTTACCCAGCCTTTCAACTTCTCTAGCCAGGTTGCAGTGCTTACTGCAACACTAGGAGTCTGTTAGCAATATTAGAAGATAAGGAGAATGGATTTAGCATGCCTTCTTGCTAACTGAGATGCAGTCCATGCCCCTGAAGGTCAAGAAAGTTCTCCCAGCCCTCACAACACCATTAACAAAAGTCACTATTTAGTCTCTGACTGAATAAATCCAATTATTTAAGTCTTTGGCTCAAAACTTCTTAGATGCAATAAGTATTACTCCACATGTTTCAAAGTTCTAGCTTTTCAAAAGTAAGTTTTAGGTTGAAAAGGGGACTTTTGCCACGTCATATTGATAAAAGATAAAGTACCACTGTTTGGAAATTAACATTGTTGGATGATTTATATTTTGTCATGCAAGAAAACTATAAAAAACAATTTAATTTTACAAGTTCAAGGTGCATTAAGTAGGATGAGGAAAGGGAAGAGGTCAAAAGAAAAAAAAAATTTGAAATGAATGTAATATATCTTTAGTTTAATATTCTTCATATTGACCCTATTAATGTTTCTGTACTTTGGCAAAAGGGAATAAACTGAGCAACACAAAAATATTATCTAGGGAAAAAAGTATTTTTAAATTATTTTCAGAATGTAAATAACATTTTCAACTTCTCTTTTTCACATCATATACTGCAAATTTCCTGGTGTCTCTGAAAGGGTGAAGACACCATTTCTCTTTTAATCTTCAATTATATGTTGAAGTTGACTTGCATCCTGTCTTTGTACTGCAGACTCAGCAACCACAGGGAATTGTGACTTTAGATTCTGCGTGTGGTGAAGCAGTTTTATTTTCTTTACACCTTCCTTAGGAGCAACATTCATGATTAAGATGTACACACCTCTTTTAGTAGCTATGGATTACTATAGAAAAGGATTAATGTGTTTAGAAGAGACTGATTTCAACAAATAGTTGCTGTATATATGTTTATTCTTCTAAAGCAATGGAGAACTCTAATTCAACAGCAGTGTGTTTTCGTCTATTGAATAACCAGGGTTATTCTCTAAATATACTTTTCCTTCCTAAGAAATGGAAACAATATTTCCTCTCTGGTTATTATTCAGAATGGAAATAGTCAAGATGATGTGCTTCAAGTAAATTTATTAGTTGCAATGTAAACTTCCTGCTGTCCTACTGGAGTGCAGGCAGTTCTGAACCTTTAGTTTACTTCAGCATTGAAACTTTTAAACAGCAAATGGGTTTTGAGAGCCAATGAATGCATTCTGCTTCTATTTCTGTGTTTAATAGATTAACATACAGTGACCCTATATATGGACATGGGCATATCCATGAAGTCAGCAATACTTTCTTCAGAAAATGGTCATTGCGCTTTTATGGGTTATATTTTGGACTGATTTGAAAAGTATTACCAAGTCATCAGAATATGTCAAAGCAGCATGTAAGGTTGCCTTTCTGTTCTCCCTGCTCACCTGAGTCTGGCGCGCTCTCCTAGTGTGATTACATCATCAAGTTGCAGTCTTGCCTTTCTTGTCCGTGACACGCTTTTCTTTCCTGCCCTCGATACTAGAGAAGAGCCCACTGGAGAGTCCAGAGTATCTTCTGTGGAATGAAGAGCTGCCATCAGTCTCCCGGAGGGAAGCAAAATAGATTATGGAATTCATGAGACTCTGTCCTGTGTTCTAGGTATGATTTGTAGTAGGGGCCACAGTCCGGCCTCTATGAAAGCTGAGTGCAAACAGCGCAATTCTCCTCACTGGGTGCTGGCAAATGAACCTTCACAATCCACAGTTAAAGAAAGTAGAGTGGAAATGATCTTTGAAGGACTGTTTCTGTCTGGGTAACTGGGTACACATGCAATGATCCTCACTCCAGGTACTCTACGTATCAGCCAGTCCTTTAACCCACACCTGTCTCAAAGGTAAATAAGGACGTTTTGTTCCTGATAACTAATCCTTTTGATGAGGCAATCTCATGAACCTCTGTAAAGTTTACATAAGGAAACAGTGGATGGGGATTTACTCCCTAATTGCTTGTAGCTCAATGACTCCATTTGGTTTATTGGCACTGCTTTGGATGAACATTGGTATAAAAGAGAGAAGGGATACAACCCACAGGGTTGAACTGATTAGAAAATAATTTTGAGGGGCAATGAAATAGCTTGTTTTCTGAACAACCTGCAAGGTACATTGGGTTGAACTTGATGTGAACTGGCTGAAAACAAAACAGGGAGTAGTTTACTAAACAAACTCTCCCCCCTCTCTGCTTTTTTTTTTTCTTTAATAACTGAAACAGTGCCTGAAGTAACAGAGTCACCATTAGAAAAAGGAGGGATAGAGTAAAGCTGAAGGTAGCAAATGAATAGTAGCCCCTTTAACGACAGTCAGTCACTTCCTGCAATCAAAACCATGCTAGCATGTGGCCTGTTCAAATAAAAATTACTGGACCAGAGCTGAACATGAAAAAGTAATTGATAATGTGGTTTTTCAGAACCCACCCATCCATCAAATGTGTCACTCCTCCATAATACTTTATTGCCCCTTTTGAAGAAATATCTTTAAAATTCATTGTATGTGCTTGAAAACAAAGTGTCCTTGTCCTGGTTTATAATGATTCTCTTTTAGTTTGGGTTTGTTTTGTTATTTAATTACATTCTCTTCTATCGTGCATTTTTGTACAGATAGTTGCTGGAAATTTCTGCTGCTCTTAAACAAAGAATCTTTTGTGCTGTATCGGCTTGCATTTTCCTTGGATTGTGTTGTGCTGGTGTCTTTTCACTGACTTCAGCACTGGAGTATTGTAGTCATAGCTTCACTAAGTAGACTGTAACAAACAGATTCATTGGCCCTTTCTCTGTGCTGCATCTTATTAACCGATCTGTGGGAAATGCTCTTTACATTGTTAAGGCATATGCGCTAATGCAAACAATAAATTAACCTTAACTAGAGGAAGCTTTGAGACTCCTAATACAGTAACATAGCAGAAACCAGAGTTTATAAAAGCTTTCTACCTACCAAATTTCATGGATATTTTTGTTAAAATGTGCTGTACTTATTTTCTACACCAACCTTTTACTATCATCTTTACCAAACAGATATTATGAATAATGCTCTGTAATAGCTTCATACAAGGCAGCAAGAGAGAGATAAATACTAGATTCATTCAATTGCATTGATATATTTCTTTTTCCCCACAGTTAAAGAACAACAATGAACACAGTTGTATGAAGATTATTACTCCAAATTAGAGGGCAACGTTCACGGATCTATAGTACCAGTTCTATAGGGGCTGCTAATGATAACTCTCAAATTACAGACCACAATCTAGTTAAGAGGTCAAGTACTGTGCTGCTAATTAATTAATAAGGAAGTTCTTTAGATTCTAGTGTTTAGACTTCTTTTTCATTGTATAAAGTGTTAGGGCTCACAACTTGCGTACTGAGAAGAATGTAGGTACTCATGACGACACAGGAGTAGCAGTACCTTGAGCAGGCAGAGATGAGGATGAATGTGCAGTAATGGTAATGGAGAAGAACAAGGGCCATACTTAAATGAAGAGAGACCCTCCCTACCCCCCTCAAATGAGTTATGCATGGTCGCTGGATCCAGGAGGGAAGAGTTTGTACTCACACACCATCTCTAACCCATCCTTTCACTTTAGGGAATTCTTTAGCTGTAAATTTACATCGAATATGTTTCTAAATGAAAAAGAAGTGCATCACCTACTCCCCTCTCTGGAAACTAAAGGACCAAAAAGAAGAAAAAATAATTTTTACAGCTCCTGCACCTAGGACTGAATAGCTAAAATGCAATAACCTCAGCCCAAAGTCTGATTTGTCAAACATTGTCTAGATCTTTGAATCAGATATCAAATCAAAGCAGGGAGCAAATAAATGGGTATTAGAAGTGTGTTACCAGCTCTGCCACTCACTGCCTGGCTTTGGACAATTTATTTTCAGTTTTGCTGAGGAAGTGTGATAAGACTTGCTGTAATTAATATTTGTACAGGGCTGTGGAATCTGTAAATTATTTATTATATTTCAGGAAGAGGCTCCAAGGTTAGTACATGTAAATCTAGGAACCCTTGCAAAGGCATGCAATTTGTGTGCCCCTTGGCTTTCACAGAATTGCAGGAGTTTCCTTGATATCAACACTTGTTCTAGTCTCACACTAACGACAAATCTGGCAATGTCTGAGAAGCAGTCCTGAGAAGCTCTGATCTAATAGCTGTAACTGAGTCAATAAAATGCTTTGAGCATTTGCTTAACTACGAGCCCATGAGTTATGCTATTCATTCAGTGGAGCTAGTCACTAGATTAAAATTAAGATCAAGCCTAAATGCCTTGCTGGACTTTTACCAGATTGTTAAGTTTATGATTTAGTTATCTTTCTTAAACTTGCTGAGGTCAGATCTCCTAATTTAACTATTTATGGTCCAGCTGAAAGTACTGGTGGACTTAGATATCTATAAATGTCAGTTTGAGGCAAGAGATCTCTCAATATTCACAGGTACTTTTAATTACCTAAACGTTGACTAGTTTCTGTTTAGTTATCTATACTTCCCAAATGCTACTGTGTATGACTTATGCTCTTATAGCTCATATTTAGTTATTTTATTTCTCTCAACACAAGGCTAAAACCTATAGTGCTACAAACCATAATGCAGCAGGCAACTGCAATAAGGCTACTGCAGTTTACATATTTGAAGATCTGGCTCCTGCTCGACGCTACTTTTAATATCAGTGTTACCATTTGTAGTACAGTACATAAGTAATGCATGTAGAAATATATGCTGCATCTTCCACTTACGGAGCAGTCTCATTTCATTGCAAGGAACCTATTGCAGATAGTGGGCACTACTGAACAGTGTGAATTGCCTTGCAGTGTCAGGCTTATAATCTGTATTTTAAATCTGAAAAATAAGGCTCTTACTTTAAAGTAGGTATTTGGGGGCTTATCTCCATAAAAACAAATCTCTGCATAGCCATAAGATTCCAAAGTGTAATTTAAAACAATGTAAGGTAATAAGCAGCAAGAAGTAGTTTTTTAAGTAAAAACAATCCTCTGGTGTCACCATTCCAAGCAGTAGTCTGGAATTTACTATCACAAGTCAATATTCAAAAGATATGTGATTCATTAATGCTATCGGTGGCTTTGTTTCCTATTGACTAGGTAAATGTGTAGACCATCAAATGTCTATGATACAAGAATATTTGTACTGGAAAGGTGCCGCTTCTTTTAGTTACCACATTCAAATATCAGTCATTCAGTATGATTTCTGATTAGCTTGTGGGAATATGTTACTTACAATTGACATGACAAAGTATTTTCTAAAAAAATGTATAGTATGACAACAATGAATAAAACTTTGTTTCAGTCTTTTTGGATGAAGGGGTTTATTATCCTAAACAATAGACGTCAGTTAAAAACAGAATAGATTTTTTTTTTTTTGAATAGTAATCTCATTTGAATGTTTTGATTTATCAAAGCATTTAATGTTTACTTAAAAAACACATCTTCTGCTCCCTGGAGGAGTCCCTAATGCACTCAGTAAAGACTGAACATCAGAAAAAATGTACTCAAACAACAGTAAAATTCAGGAAAAACTGTTTCAGTTTTGCTTTGGTAGGTATGCATGTTGTTGAACATCAGTGATGTACATTTTATGCATGTGTTAAACATGTCCTTTTGTGGTCATCTGAATAATACACCTTCTTATTTTAAAGTATCACATGTATACTCCCTCATTCAAAGATACTACTGCTGTATATTGTAATATTAAAATCTTAGACATTTCAACTGAAGAAATACAGCTTTGGAGAACTGTAATTCTTTTCAACAGTGAAACTACCTGAGAAGTTACATGTAACTAAACTAGAGTTAAGGCACTTTCTTAATAGTTAATTTGATAAAATCCAGATAGTTCATGTATGAAATAAGCTTTGACTCACTGGAAAATGGCATTGTTCATTAATGAACAGCAAATCTACACAACAGCTTAGGACAGGAATTGAAGAATTTTTTACTTATATGAAATTATAGAGGGAATTTAGAGAGCTAAAATGCAATTATTAGAATTGGAACATAGCCAAGATCCTAGGGTTAACTTCCCTGTTCTTATTAGAAGCTATATATTAGATTTCTTTTCTTGTCTGTCTTTGCTGTACATTGGCTTTATCTTTTTTGAAAATTTGGAGATTTTTTCTTTTCATTTAAAGAGAATGCCAGGTTCAGTGGCTGGACATAAATGTTTAAAAACATGTAGATATTCTTGGTCATCAGCAGTTAAGCAACTTGTATTTAAACAGTGGTGCCAGTTTAAAAACTGTATCACGGAAGTTTCCAGGGCTCTGATAGATGGTCTGAAGTGAGTGGGTATGGTCAAAACTTACATAGCTTTATGTTGCCTCTGAAAACATAGCAGGAAGTCCTTAGCCTGTCAGGTCCCCAGTAAAACTCTCACTGACCTTGGTGAAGGGAGGATTTCAGAATTACACCGTCAGCGCTCACAATTTTAGCACCAGTCTTGCAGTACTTGGTATTTTTATTATATTCTCAGCTGTGAGCCTTGTTTGTCATGAATCTCTCAACTTCATTTTTAAGAAGTCTGATGCTAGAGCCAAGTTACAAAGTAGTGTTGGCCTCAGATTCAACCAAAAGTTTTGGTGGCCTGTGAAGATCCAGTTGTGGATCTTGATTTTAGATAACCATACCTTGTATCTTGCTCCCCTGTCAGTCTCTAAGTCCACACTTGCAATCTGCTGTGCACTTGCACAGCCAAAGCAGGAGGTGCCTCAGGTCCCCAGTCACTCTGGCCATGGTATCCAAACTCTCTGTCTGCTCATAGTTCTGCCCTGGATGCACCAAGCAAAACCTCTCTAATGGCAAATCTGGACAAGCTGGCATGCCCTCTCCACCTAAACTTGAAAGTTTCTAGAGTAACTGAAGCTGTAAATCACCAAGAGAAGCAATATTTAGGACTTCTGGGGCATTTTCCACTAGTTTTTTTTGGACAGTTTTGTCATACTGGCTATGGTGAACATCATCATGGCCAAAATACAGCTCTACTGCAGGCATAGAAACAGCACCTTGCCAAGCCAGAACTAGAAATATAAGGGAATATAGTACAAATTCAGCTCTGCTCATGCTTTGGAAGAGTACTGAACTGTGCTGAGTGCAGTTACAAGTAAGAATATGCATGAACTCAGGATCCCAAACTCATTCTCCCTCTAACTCTCTCCAAGGGCTGGAGATTAAGGAACGGGTCCAGAGCTGTGGATCTGCTGAAGTGTCTACAATTTTTTTTTTATGGACTAACCATTGATTCTTGAGTTGCAGAGAAGTTTGCACACAACCTTTTAAGGAAGAAGCTCACAGGGCATCTGAAAATACCGAAGTTGTGCATTTAAACAAAGGCCAAAAAATTCCTCTTTATTTTTAATGCAGGTAAATAACCTTTTGATCCAAATAATGATTTTTCAGTGCTTAGCAGACAAAATATGGAAGATAGTTATCTCTATGAGGTTGTTCCTTCTCCCTGAGCAGAAGGTAGAGGTGTTCCAGTATAAAATGGCAATAATGAATATCAGCAGCAGTACACATTCCTAAAAAGTTTTCAATCTTAGTACAAATTATTTTACAAAATTTGATGGCATCAGGAAAAAGTTGGTACAATATGTCTGGTGGTTGTATGTTTATTGCATCAAGCTCTACTGGTTTGCAGTTGTAGACACATTACTGTGAGTCCTTTTAAAAATGAAAGTTCCTTTCATCTTGATCCACTATTGTGTAGCCCAGCTCTATTGCAGAAGAGCACAAGCGTGTATAATAATGTGTACCTCTAGCCACTAATGAAAGCCCACAATATGTACAGGAATTGTGTTACAGGCTCCGTTCATGAGGCCAAAATTAGTTGCTTCCATTTAATCCAGTTATCTGTATATGTATTTTCCCTGCCCTAATCACTAGAGCACTAAACCTGAGTGTTTCTGTGATAGAGTATGTCCCCGGAGAGCAATCAGGTTCCTACCGTTGATATGCATATCTGAAAGGTCCTGAAGCTTTTAGCTTCCCTGTAGTAAATAGTTCACTTTTAATTGATACACATCTTAGCCATGAGAACACTGAAGGTTTCTTATTTAAAGAACAGATGAAAATGAAGGACTGAAAACTAAAGAAAAATAGAGGCACAGATTTCTTTATACCTTATTTGAGTGAGTGTGTATGGTTCTTTGATCATATCAAAAGAAAACTGTTGATGACATGTGCTGAAAAATAAAACAACATAACATATGGCTGAAAGCATATCAGCAGAGTACTTCTGGTTTTACACCAATTTCTATGGAATTTTCCTGAAGCACATTTGCTAATGTTGTTTTAGAAAAAAACATTGAACTGTTCTTATTTTTGCTATTTGCCCCTATGACGGCTTTGGAAAGAAATAATTCTTTTAAGTAGTCTACTGTTCTCGTACAAGGTTTTGAACTTCTTCGACACTGAAATGCTTAGTGGGTTAACTGCGGAAAGTACTAATTACAAACCAACATTTGTAAAGTACAATGTACAAGATTTAAACAAGGTATGTGTTCTATACCATATTCCTAGGAGAGACTGACTGCAAAAAATATGAGATAAATTCAGACACAGTGATATTCCTTTCTATGAAATCTTTAGAAAGGTTTAAGTGATAAACACCATATGGTGAGCTGAGGTGTTTCACATCCTGGTGATGGAGGTACTAATTCCTGTTGAAGGAAGAAGATGTAGACTGTTCCTAGTCACTGTGGTGAAGGACATCTTTAGCCGTTTAAGTTGAAAGACATAATGGGAATCTCCAAACTCTATATGACAGTCTGATCTGTGACTCCTTTGAAGGCTATAGGTTTTTTCATTTTTATATTGTTTTCTCTAGTCCAAAGACCTTAATACATAATAATGAGCAGGGCGAATAACACAAACAAACAATATTAACAGACGCTTTTTAGAATCCATCACCACCATAGCAGAATTTCAAAGACAAGAACAAGTTTAGATGCTGAGTTCATTTAACTCACTGTTAACTTTAAATAAATTTATGTAGTACAACTTTCCTATACACTGAAGGAGAAGTGCTGATCTAAATAAATTGTACATAATTATCTACGTTTAAATTCTTACTACTAGTATTATTTATTATTATGAATTGTCTTCCAGTGGAAGTACTCTTATTGATTTCAGTTGTGAATTTTAGAATCAGTATAATTTTTTGGCTAGTAAATCCAAGTTTATTTCCTCAGAAAATTTTAAAAACTGGACGAGTGGTGGTGGTGGTGTTGTTTGCATAGAAGGAATCAGCAGTAGCCAAGTGGAATGACCTCCTTGTGGCAACATGGAGAGTTAATAGCATAGCATAGCCTGGAAAAGAAATGGAGCATCACAAAGATCCATATCCTGCCCTGTGTACTCTGCTACCTTTCATTGTTTTATTTTCCATCTATGGAAACTAATTTTTTTCCTGATTGTTGTATTAAGTAGTAGTTGGGAGTTATTAAAGAAGCAAGGAGATTAAAAAGAGGGAGAGTTTAAATTTTGCAATGATTGTACTTAAAGACTGTATGTGGAGGAAACATATCTATTTCGTATGCTGCATTTTAAAAAGCCACTTTACAATGACAGCTTGTATCTTCATGCAATGCAAGAAAACTAATAATTGAAAACCTCTGAATGGCTCATGTCATGTTTTTAATGTATTCCTGTTCCTGTTCAGTGTTCTAAGTAAAAGTTTTGTTGTTGCTATGGGTAAGGGATAGATTGAACTGATTACATACTGTGTTATAAATAAATGTATTTTGTTCCCTGAGAAACGATTCTTCCTTCAGTAATAGGAAAAATAAACAAAAGAAAAAGGGTAAGTTTAAAGTTGCTGTCAAGTCTTAGCTATTCCTAGACTTTCATATTTCTGTTCTTAGCTACAATGTTCTATCTGTAAAATATTTTCTTTTTAGTTTAAAATCCAATTTATAAATGGTTTAAGAAGAGACTTCTCCAGGTTAACCTGCAGCTATACAATTGCTGGATAAGCCTTTTGTTTGCCTGAACTGCAAGGAAAGGTGGGAACAATGTGGCTTGAAACTACATTATCACTCCTGTGACTTTGGAACTGGCAGGAGCCAGATTGGGTTGGGCGTAAATTTGAGCCATCTAAAACTATCATTGCTGACTATCCAAGACTCTGTGGGATCACTCATAACTGATGGCCAGATATAGTGGCCCATGCTTTGGAAAGGTGCTTTAAGAAATGGGTAATCCTCAGCAAGCCAGCTAGATTAGTTTTCCAGATGATTTGTACCACTTGAACAGAGGCAAAAAATGTCACACTCCAGGTGTGACACAGCTCTGCTTTCAGGAAACTTGCTTGGAGAACAAATAGTGTTGCAGTGGCTCTCTGGAGTTCAGTGCAAGGTGCAAGCCATGGGGAAATGAATCTAGTTAATGCCTTTAACTAGTTGAAGTTCACAATGCTGCAGCTATACTGCTGTTGAGATCAGAGTTATTTTAAATCTATCTTAAATGCATTAACTGAAATTGCAGTTGCATCTTGTACTGCGGTGTAGACTCAGCACTGATCATGCAATATCCACTGTCTTTCAAATATATATATATATATATATTTGCTAAACCATTCTTGTCTCTTCAGTTGAAATGAGCAATTGATCCTGTTATTTATTTTACCACTAAAAGATACATCACAACTTGCAGAGTGGCTGGTAATGCCCATATGAATTTGTGTAACAACTTTACAGTTAAATCTTAGCTGCAGTCATCACTAATTATCAGGGGAATTTCTTGGTGTCTTTTCTCTTATTCAGAATTTTAGCCTTGCTTTTGATGTAAACAGCATCTTCATGTTGCCAGTAATGATAATGAGTAAAAGAAAGTTGAATTTTATAGCCCTGTTATCTCAGTGGGCTTTTAAAGATGCATAGCACTTCAGGAAAAAACAAAACAGAACCAGAAGACCATGGAGGGATATTATTAACCTTTAATTTCTTCACTGAAATGCAGCCACATATAGCACAAGACAAAATGTAATAATTATTAGGCCACACAGAGCTGCACTACACAGCCATCCAGGAGAGAAAGGAAGCAGAAAACTTCATCAGACAAACCACACGGAGAAGTTTCGGTAGACCTCAATACCCAAGCTGTGATTTAGCCGTGACGCTGGAGTTCACAAACATCTTGGAAAGTACCATAATGCCTTTATTGACCAGACATGCATATATATTTTGTCTCAGCTAAAAGGCAGTGCGCCCAAGGCAACTGTTAAAAAGTTGAACAAAAGTACTGTTTATGTGACCAGCTATACCATTTCCTGCAGAATTTCAGCTTCTATTGATAGCTCCTTAACGGGTTATGTTTATCAAGATGAAAAATAGTAGTTGCATTATTTCATTATAACAGGTAAACTTCTGTATTTGAGCTCATATTAATGTGTTCCTGGAACAAGAGAAAGAGACACCACTTATCCTCCGCTATGTATTTGTTATGTATGCTCTCACATATACTGTGGTGATGCACAACACATCCAGTTTGGGCATAAAAGATAAAAGAAAGATTGTGCAATATTCACAGACAGCATGAAACTAAATGCTCATTTTTCAACCATTTAGGCATTTCCTTCATAGTATTTTCCTCACTGAATCTTATGTGGCATTAATATGATATGTTTGCTGTCTGTGCTTTTTCCTCTCTTGTGAATGTTGTGTATTTTCTTAAATGCACTGCCAAAATTGTCTCGTTCTAATGCGGGATCATACTTTGCTGCCTCACTTGCCCATTTGTCCACTTTGGGCTAATGTTAGTAAACATCCCTTAAAGACAATCCCTTTTAATCTTGTCAGAGATGCCCATGTTGTGAGGGTGAAAATTAGTTATTAGCTTAGCTTTTCATCCATGCATAATAGGATGTTAAATCAGAGATGTTTGCTTGGGGCCATGAGAAGCATCCCACTCTGAGCTTACAAGTTCTGAATTTATAAAATGCAACATATTCAAAATAAACAAGCAGAAGGCAAATGCCAGTTTGAAATGAGAAAAAGTCTGGTTTGTGTATATTTGTTTAAGGAGTTTAAGTCATCTTCTTGACTACAGTAAAAGAAGAAAAATATGCTGAATCTTTGCTGATTCTTTTCCCTCCCTCTGCCCTTGTTATAATAGCTGATCAAGACAAAAAATATGCCATGGTTTTCTTACAGTGAGTGAGGACTTTCCCCCTGAATGGGGTTGTCATCAGCTTGGTCCCTGCAGTATCAAACATATTGAGTCCTTGTGTGGTACCTTATAAAATTAAGCCCTGGGAACAAACAGTACCAAGACAAAATCTGCCTAAAACCAAACCAAAACAAAGCAAAAAACCAAGCCAAAACAAACCAAACAAAAAAAACCTGAATGAAACCCATCCCTCACAAAATAGTGGCAAAGCCTCTCTTCGCACCTATGTTGCAAGGTAAAGCTGACACCATTTAGAGAACAAGCAAACTGAAGGGCTCTCTCTTCATTCTGCACTGGAACATCTGTGGCAGGATGGGGAGCCAGGATCTCTCTCTGCTAATACCCATGGAGCAGTGACAGCTTCCCATTTTCCTTCAGTCTAACTCCACTTTAGTTAAATCAGCTGAAGCAAAAGATGTAGAGTAGGTGATAGTTCCCTTGGGAATATCTATGTAAGAATCACGGTAATTGGCAATGAAAGCAATCAGTGAGTTCAGAGACTTCCAGAGAGACCTCTGAATGTCTCAGTGCTCTCCTTTGTCATCCCCAGTACATGCATAACAAAAACGGCTACTGAAGAAACACAGGTAGGCATCCTGGCTCTAAATGCATGTATAATATAAAATGCTGAGTTGTACACCAGTCTGCTGGATGACAGGCTTCAGTATTTGGATTGCCTACCAAGTGTTGATGAAAAGTCACACAGATTCTTAATTCAGAAACTCCAATTTTTTCTCTGTTCCTGTGTTCATTTTCTTTATCAGCAGGGGATGACTTACACTTTCAAAACTGATTAACATTTTAAAACTGTGGGAGCACTTTGTGTGGCATTTCAAATTATTTTAACCCTTTAGCTCTTTGCTGGAGCTCCTCTTCTTTTTTTTCTTTTTTTTTTTTTCTGTTTTCTTTTTTTTTTCCTCTTTGGAATACAAGTTGTGCCAACCCGTCAGCACTTCCAGAAAGTAAGCATTTTGCACTACACAGGAGGCACTAGAGAGATCAGTTACATTAACTAAATTTTGGCAGTACAAAGAGGTTTACCAGCTTTCAGCTCATTGTCTAACCTACCCACATGGGTGAAAGAAACAGCCTTGCCCTTAGGCTTTGAGAAACTCAACAGTTTCCTTAATCCTTTCCCACATCCTGTTTGTGCTCAAAATAATGTCTCTGATATGGCTGTTCAAAGTCAGCAGGACTTATCCTTTTTAGTACATTTTCCCCTCAATCTCTTTTTTCTGTTGTGCCCTCTTTCACACGCTTGGACATATTGATATATGAGCAAAGCAGGGACTCGTCATCACCCAAAGATCCATCTTCCACCTCTGCTGAGCTTTGCTCTCAGGCAGCTAAACCTCATTCTAAAGCATGGCTGAGGAATACTATTCACTTAAAAATAAATGCAGGACTCAAAAGCATTAATCCATAGACAAATGTGTAGCTGCAATGTACAAAGAATCATTTGCAGCTCTGGAAAACTGTTAAGCAAGGCCTACAGACTTGTCTTTAGTCCACTCACAGGTGCTGCCACCTGTGAATTAAAAATGCTGACATCTGTTCAAGTCCACTGATTGGGTCGATAATATGGGTAAATAAACATGGAAAGCATCCAGTTCCAACATCGTCTGAGTAAGGACAATCCTCATTGACCTTAGTGGGACTCGCATTTGAGGATCCACTTTGTCTCATTACTCCAAACATGAACCAGGACACTACTCACCAGCTGCTGTTCTGCAGTGTTCAGCAGCGACTCTTAACAGAGTAAATATTAGATTATTTTACTCCTTACTGTTTTTCAGCAAGCGGAAGTCCAGTAGCAGGCGTTTTCCTACTCTTAAGAACACAGGAGCAAAACTACATTTCTGTTTTTCTACAAGATACTGTGATAAAAAGCTAGGCACGTCTCCTCTTTTCTAGCTTATCAGTTTTAAGAATTCAGAAAAGTTGTGCATGGTCCAGTAGTCAAGGACAGGAAAGAAGGAAAGACAAGAAAGGTACATTATGTCTGCATCTGAAGATGAAGTATCAATTTCTCAACCTACATATCTTTTAACCTTTCTGTTTTTCACTTTCCAACTCTGCTTTAGCTGAGCTTCATTCCCCACTTCCCAGATTATCCCTCAATACTCCTTGCTTTGGAGACTCCTGTTAGCCCTGTCTCTGCATTCAGTGATGGGGATGTTGGTTTTAGTACGTATTTTTCTAACTCATTTGGTAATGACCTGCTGCCATTCTTCTGCTTATGTTAACCAACAGATATAGTAAATAGAAATTCTTTACAGTGGTGCCAATAAAATGAAGAAAAATGGAAAATACAAAACACTGGGGAGAACCAATCAGTGATGTACTTAGTATTCTCAAAATTCACATATACTTTCTGAAAAGGTAACTATTTTGACAATTATTTTAAAAAATTAAATTCCTTCAGTTTTAGTCGTTCACCTGTAAGAATATACAGCATAGGACATTTCAATTGGTTTATGTTTGTTTCGTTAAATAGTGTCAGGCAGGAATGAGAGGAAGTAGAAAATTGTTTGTGTAGCGTTGGAAAAGCTAGTGCCTTAAAAATCTTCTAAAATATGAAAACCTTGAGCATTGCTCAGAAAAGTAACTATTTCTTATTTTATCACATTACTAGTGTTCTGAAATATTAGTAGCTTTGTGAAAATTAGTAGCTTTTTTAGACATTTGATTAACAGGTGCAAGCAGCACTTTTTCAGGTTCGGAGACAGGTAATTTACAGCTTATTGCAGGGGAAACGGAACAAGAGGAAGGAAAAATAGGAATGCTTCATCTACATTTCTTCTCCCCTTCTTTGAAAAGTTTCATGTTAATATTCAGCAACAATTTCCCTTTTCTAATGTTCTTCCACTAGTCATTTTTTTGTTAATTATTTTGGTTGTCCATTGTAAATAAAAAGTAAGAAATCTGCCAGTTCCCTTTGATCATGGTTTTGTTCTTCCCCCAACAAAACTCACATACAGACATTATCTTTCCCTTTCCTTCAGAGGTGAAAAGCATTCCTCATTAGAAGGAGCAGATGCATCCTATCACAGGGAGTTGAGGATTATAGAGTCTTTCAAGCAGTTTCCTTTCTCTCCAAGTACAAATTGTTTAATTCCCAAGCATCATCAATGTTCTGAGTGTTCGCATATATAGCATACAGTGCCATAGGAAGCTCAGGGCAAGCCACATGTAAGAATAAAAAAATGTATTAATGTATTAAAGCATAAAAGCTAATGAGGACATCATGCAATCACTGCTCATAACCATTGCTCAGCTGACTTCCTCAGGGGAGTTAGACTAAAGTAGTTACCCTAGGAAAAGGGGCACACTGCAGGTGGGTGCCAGTATTCTCCCTTTGTCCCGGCATAAAATAGTCAAGAAGAGAAATAAAAAACACAACAAAAATTCTTCCACCACCTTTTTGATCATTTTAATTCATTTTAAAGAAGATATGAACGTGTATTCCTTTTTGCGCTCATTCGTATTTTGGAAGTTTGTTCTAAAGTACTTTTTCTCTTCAAATTAAACACATTTCCTGGGGACATACATATCAATTATTTTGTAACGCTACAAAAGCCAACAGTACAAATATTGCAGGCATTTAATAAACATAGAGCTGAAACGATATACCAAAATTACTTGTCATACAAGATTTTGAAATAAGGGAAGAGTTATACTATATTCAGAAAACATTCTTTTGAAGTTTGCATATATCCCCTTTTATTTCCTTGTGAAGTTTTAAAGTTCCCTACACACATACACTTGCTTGGAGCCTTATGAAACTGAAATGTCAAGTGAGAGTTGCTTTATATCATGTTCTGTCAATCAAAGTAAGGGAGGCTTTATGCATCTGTTGCTACTATATTGCCACTTTTTGAAGAGTGTTTCGGAGGGAGCGAGAATAAATAAAGATCCTTCAGGCACTTTCTCATTTATGGATGAGGAATCAAAGCAGTCTGAAACTTCATTTTCAGCCTGATACCCTGAAGATTGTTGACTGATAATTCTGGATGGAACAGCTTATCTGGGAGGATTAGAGAGAACATGGGCTTCCTATTACTGCTGGCTTCAGCCTATTCAGCTGGACAGACACTGTCACACATTATCTGTGCCTTTACATATGTCACTAATCTTATCTATATCTTTTCAGCTCCTTCTGTTGGACCTGTGGTTTCCTGTACCTAAACCTCCCATTTCTTCATTACATCAGCTGTATAGGCATTAGCTTTCTCTAACAGCCTTTCTGCACCTTGTCATTCAGTAATGGCTAGTAATGCAAAGGTATGAGAAGGTAATGGTAGTGCTTTATCTCAGATCTTATAGGCCTCACATCAATACATTAATGCATACCGCTCTTCCCACCGGCATCCTCCATCCTCTCCCCACCATTTTTGACCAAATCCGCTTAACAAAATAAAATCACCTCAACAATAGAGTATCTCTGCAATCATTAAAAATAATGGAAGCAGGCGATTTGGGGACACGTATATATGCTGTAAGGGTCGAAGTGGTTTGTAACCAGCAGAACAAAAACATCAGTACCAGAACTAATCTGAAGTTTCTGCCATTTTCTCCTGGATTGTTATTTGGTGTTACAAATTTAGTAGTATTGGTCACTAGGATGAAGTAGCTTGCAGGAAAGAAGGATTAAACCTCCTGAGAGTCCCTGCCCTTTTTAAATTTGAGAGGTAAGCCACTTTCCCACACCTACTCTCAAATACCTCTGTAGCTACAGCTGGCTCCCTGCCTGCCGAACTACATAGTTTTTCTTCTGTTCTGCCTTTGCCTTTCAGTCTTCATGCCACACTGCCACTCTCATGTCCCCTTTCCTACCTAATTAATTTTCTGCTGTTTCTTCACCTCCTTTGGCCATTTTCAGCTTACATCATTACCTGTAACTGTGATAAAAATGAAAAAAATGAATTTTTTAAAGCGAAGGAAATGGAACCAATGAAATGCCACTTTGCCCATTTATTTTCTCTCTAATGGTGGTTTTGACTGTAAAGTATTTGGGGCATGGGCTACTCTTGTGTGTTTTCATTGTGCCTAGTACAATATGCATCATAAAAAAAGAAAAAAGATCACTTGGTCCTTATCTTGATAGCTTTTTTGGATACCACCAGAGTGCAAACTATAAAAACACATCACTGATTTCTGACTAATAACTCACTCAGTAGTACTGTCTGGCACTTTATTTGCAATTGGTAATTCAGCCGGTTCTATATATGATTAATTTTAAATACATTTAAATACAATTTAAATAATTTTAAGGCAAGGAATTTTCCTTCCTGTTTTTATTGCCTTCACATTTTGTTTTACTTTAAATTGCCAAGTTATTAGGGATCTGTATCATGTCTGTTCTCTCAAGGTTGAAACAATAAGCTTTATCTGAACTTGACAAATGTAATTTCTCTTCTTCATAAATGAATGCCTTGAATGTCATGGTTTCCCCACCCCGCAACCACAAGCCCAGTCAGGGCCATGTCATTTAACACAGACCCATTTTTTATTCTGTGACAAGCAGACGCAACAAGAAGTGTAACCTATATCCCAAAGCTATACAAATGCTGCTGAATTATATAGGCGAGACAGCCACAGAAAGTTGTGTTTGCTCCAGCAGTGCTGGCAACTGCAGGAAATGATGTGTTGCAGCAATGGAAGATTTCCTTGGTGACTTGCAGTCTTTCAGAGATTTGGAAAACCTTCTCACTACAGACCCTGCAAGAAATGCTGTTTTTCAGCATACACAGGACATTCATGGTCACTCAAGGACATAAGGAAGAACTTAATTTCAGACATTCCCAGGGAAATTGTTTTCACTCTTCTATTCTGGTTGATTTGTTCTTCCCTAGGCTCTTCCATGTGGACTTTTTCAAAAAGCACTGGGATAAACTGGTGTGGAGTTCACTTTGCCGAGCCCACTTTGGCCAGCTACGCATGTCACTAACTGAAAAGTATAGACCTAAAGAGGCCAAGGACAACTCTCAACACTACAGAAGAATCCCATGTTTCATCAGATGCATCCGAAACCCTTTATAATGTACACAGTATGAAGAGATACATAAAGAATCTCTTAAATACTAAATTTATAGTCAGTCCTTGTCTGAGTGCGTGTCATTTATGAAAGGATAACATGTGGCATGTGGAATCATCATTAGCCCAAGGTAACAGAAGTTATGACTCCTAATTCTGTTCTTAGCCCTGATACAGAGTTACTACATGACCTTGCACAAATCACTTAACCTTTATGTGACTAATTTTATCCATCTATAAAATGGGGATAATAAAATTTTTAGCTACATACAGCAGGACGATGAGAATTAATTAATGCTGTAAAACTCCCTGAGAAAGAAGGCTTAATATACAGGGCCTAATTCCACTAATATTCACTCTGGCTCTCTGTCTGGAGGAGCTACTTCTAGCTGAGCAAAATTAGTGTAAAAAGCTACCACCTGAATTTGTTAGCATTATTCAGATTCACTGTGCTTAGATATGGAGCTCACACAAAGCACTCCAAATAAATCAACCCAAGGGAAAGCTCATAGCAATTCATTATTAGTATTAGTTGTATACCCACATACGCAGAGTACAATCAACAAGGCTTGAGCATTCAGAATTTCATAGTGGGGGCTCCAAGTTAGCATATGTAAAAGTATAAACCAGATTAAAAGCACCTGTCTGTGTTACTGAAGCTGCAAGCACCAATAGGGTGGCCACATGCCCATGTGCATATGGGAGAAGGAGTGTGCATTGCTCATGTGGTTCTTCAACTTCTGCTTTCTAAAATTTGACCCTAAAACTTCACTTCTTCTGGATTATGGAGCAATTTTTTTTAAATAAAAGCAGTATAATTTTCATTACAAAACTCAAGTTGGAAATATAGTATCATGTCACCTACTAATGTATTGGAATTTTACGGGATATCATGGAACAGATCTTCCTAGAAGCTTTGCTAGGGCACACGGAGGACCCGGAGGTGATTCGAGACAGCCAACATGGCTTCATCAAGGGCAAGTCCTGCCTAAGCAACCTACTGACCTTCTGTGATGGAGTAACTACATCAGTGGACAAAGGAAGGGCTACAGATGTCATCTGTCTGTCACAATGTCTGGATGAACACTGGTGACAAGTGGAGTCCCTCAGGAGTTCCTTACTGGGACCAGTACTGTTTAATACCTTCATCAACAACATGGACAATGAGATCGAGTGCACTCTCAGCAAGTTTGCAGATGAAACCAAGCTGAGTAGTGTGGTTGACATGCCTGAGGGACGGGATGCCATCCAGAGGGAGCTGGACAAACTCGAGAAGTGGGCCCATGCAAACCTCACAGGGTTCAACAAGGCCAAGTACAAGGTCCTGCACCTGGGTTGGGGCAACCCCTGGTATTAATGCAGGCTGAGGGATGAAGGGATTGAGAGCAGCCCAGTGGAGAAGGACTTGGGGGTACTGGTGGATGAAAGACTAGACATGAGCCAGCAATGTGCACTTACAGCCCAGGACACCAGTTGTATCTTGGACTGCACCAAAAAGAGCATGGCCAGCAGGTCGAGGGAGGTGATTCTCCCCCTCTGGTCTGCTCCGGTGAGACCCCACCTGGAGTCCTGTGTCCAGCTCTGAAGCCCTCAGTGCAGGAAGGACATGGACCTGTTGGAGAGGGGCCAGAGGAGAGCCACTAAGACAACAAGAGGGATGGAACACCTCTCCTTTGAGGACAGGCTGAAAGGGTTGAGCTTGTTCAGCCCGGAGAAGAGAAGGCTCCGGGGTGACCATATTGCAGCTTTCAGTACTTAAAAGGAGCCTATAAGAAATATGGGGACAGACTTTTTACCAAGGCCTGTTGCAATAGGACAAGGAGTAATGGTTTTAAACTAAGAGATGGGAGATTCAGACTAGACATAAGGAAGACATTTTTTACAATGAGGGTAGTAAAACGCTGGCACAGGTTTCCCAGAGAGGTGTTAGATGCCCCATCCCTGGAAACATTCAAGGCCAGACTGGACGGGCCTCTGAGCAACCTGATCTAGTTGCAGATGTCCCTGCTCATTGCAGAGGGGTTGGACTAGATGACCTTTGAAGGTCCCTTCTAACCCAAACTATTCTATTATTCTGTGATTCTATGATTCTATGATCTGTCCAGTAGTTCAAATGCAGGGGAAATGGTAGACTGAAGGTGACCATGCTCTCTTCACTATGCTACTGGCTTGCTGTTTTACAGTGGCCAGTCCAAATTGATCCTAATCCAATTTCTGTTCCAATATTGGAGACATAAAGAAATCCCTATATGGTATAGAACAACCAGTCTTCAGTATCCTAATCTGTTGTTTTGCTTAAATTGTACATGGATTTATGCTCAAAATAATCACTTTATTTCTTTCTACCACTAAGGCAGAACTTAAAGTTACTGTGATTATTGAAAATTCCATCAAATTAACAATATATCTGCACTCAAACCAGAAGATCAGTTCAAAGTTAAAAAACTACCAAGAAAGCAGAAAACACCAGACTTGTCTATAGGTATCAGTAATACAATTGCCTTATTCTAGACTAGCAGCAAACCGACTAATTAATGGTTGAAGATCATGTCTGGTGTAACTTGAAGTACTCCATGGCAGGCCCTAACTCAAGTGCTCTTTCAAATTATCCTCAGAAGATTCTTAATCATAAGGAAAAATTAATTCTTTATGCAATGGAAGTTATTAACCTTGAACCTTCAAAGTCGAGATAATTGGAATGTGTATGTGTTGGGGGGAGGGATTCTGCAATCTCCAAGATGTTTTAAAACTGGTACATCAGGGAGAAAACAAACACAATAAATATGTCTCTCTCCTTAGTTTGCTTTTGCAAAGCATTCCAGCATATGCTGCTTTAAAAAAAATCTTTTCCTTTTTAAATGATCAAAGCAGCATGTGATCCAATAAGGTAAACAACTGCAACAAGCCAGAACAGCACAAATACACTTAAATGTCCTGTTTACTGAAGATATTCATTGAAGATAATGATGCACAGGTCTCAAGAGATTTGGAGAAAAATAAGTAAATAGAAAGTAAAATGAGCTTGATGATGTCTACAGTAGGGTGTGTGGGGTGGAGGAGGGTGATGGAGACATTTTTCTCTTTTGTGCTTTATTAAAAAAAAAAAGAAATTTAGGTTGAGGGGACTTTTTTTTCTAAATTTTCTACTTATAAGGGCTGACTTGCTGCTATGAAAGTCTGAGGGCTAGATTAGTTGTGATTGTAGAAATCTTCATTGTAAGCCAAGCAAACTTTACTTGCATACTGTTAAAATATTTTTGCAGCTTACATTCTTACATTAATATCAGCAGAGCAGAAGAATAGAACAGAAATGACTAAACATTGCAACAATAGTTTACCTCTAAGCATACTTTCCCCTGGGTCAGACAAAATAAATGTGCTGTTCCTGAAAATATAAAATAATAATAATAAACTAGTAGTAATAATAATGCAGCACAGACTATTTCTATAAGAAATAATCTAAGCTGACCCATAAAGAATTAAAGATAAGGTATTTTTAGGATGTTTTGGTTTTATATGTTTGTTTTGATAAAATAACCAAAGCATGTAATTGCATTGAATAATTTATTCTCTGCCTTTTCCATTTATTCTCTTCCTCGCATCCTTTATTCCCTGTACCCCTTGACCCATTTCAAGAGAGGATTTGGTGAGATGCTGATTATTAAAGCAGATGAATTGTCCTATTGACTCAGATAAAACATACACAACAGGTTTTCTGATGAGAGGAATGTCATCTGTGAGGCCAGCCCAAGAAGGCACCTGCCTGCGGGCCTTGCATTACATTCTCCTGATCCCACTATCGCCACAGCCTGCGCCAGGCTTCTCAGTCATTCACTTAAGCTCAAAGAAGTGGCTGCTTTTAGATCTTTCTCTGGTAATACCCTCAAACTGTCCTGCCTCCAAGCAAAGTCCTGCAGCTCTAGAAATTCCCCTTTTCTGCAAAATGCAGAGAATGCAGTCCATCTCTTCTTACCCTTCCCTTACTCAGGCTGGTTTGCAGTCCCACCCACTGCATTAACCAGACTTCTAGAATGTGACCTCTAAAACATCAGGGAACTCAACAAATTTATTCATGCAAGTAGTGACCAAGAGATGTACCACATCATGCAGCCTATAGCATGGACATGGCTTACCTCTCCCTGGGTTAGGCTCACTTTTAAAACTTCATTTTTAAAACCTCTAATAATTTTAAGGCTATTTTCCCGATCACTTTTGTCCTGATGTAGTCTTAGCAGCAAGTCTTTTGTAGTATACTAAAAGGCAATAGATGTGAAGATGTGTTGTTGGTAGTACCCTGAGGTATGTTCCAAGGTGCTTGCCACTTGATGTAGTGAGCCAGAGAATATAGCTGGTGGTGAGTGTGCCGTTCAGATTTTATTTTTATCTTAAAAAAACTTTTCCTTAAGTTACTACCTGTCAGTCTTAGTGAAAATGTGTCTGAAATCATCATTCATATATGTACACGTGCCTTGAAACCAAAATTAGTAAGACACATTTGTGTATCATTAGATGCCTATTTTCAAATGCCTCATTTTGAACATTTGGGCTTGTTTTTCTTATCATGAGTCAAATAGCAGAATGACTGAAGGTGGAAGAGGGTAAAGGTGACTCGTCCTACCTGAGTTCTCTACATGCACTTGGTAAGCACTTGCTTTTTATAGATGACAGTAATGAAATAAATACATCTGAATGCGTGGGTGAGTAAGAGACAAATCCACTCTGTGCTCAAGTGCCTAGAAACACTGTGAAGAAACACTAAGAAACACTTAACTACAATGGCTAGAAAAGATACCTTTTCACCAGTTAGAGATCCTGGATGTATCTAGGAATGTGTCCTGCAACTACCCTAGTAAATGCGAAGATTGCTGGAGTGATCCCAGATGCCAAAAAGCTGTTTTCATTCTCAGTAAAATGTTAAAACTTCTTCAACAGGCACAAGTGAAGGCAATAACAAAACACCCAACACAGTAGATCAAGCTTTATAAGCCCTCTTCTAATATCCACATCTGGTAAGTTTTACTATTGCTTTAGGGTTTGTGTACATAATATCAGCATCTTTCAAAAAAATTAAGCAGAAGTCTTTTTCCTGCCTCTTTTTAATGTGTAGATTTCAGCAACCACCTTTCTGATGAACTGGGGGCGAGGGGAGTTTGTGAAAAATTCTGTGTATTCACAATGGATTGCTTTAAAAAAATATTTCCATATTCTGTAGCACATTTTATTTACTACTCACTAATAATGGAGGACAAACAGTACAATTCTTCACATGTTTTACAAAAAAGGGTGATATTATTCTGTTGAATCCATGCTGTATTTGCTATCGGTGTTTCACCATGTGCAGGATTTCTTATTAGAGAAGTAATTTTTAAAACAATCTGCTGGACTTCTTCTTTAAAGAAACCCATCTAAGAAGGCTCTCTAACCCCCTAAACCCTTTTCTATCCTATCGTAAACTACAGTAACTTCCTATAAAGAACTCAGGAAATTATGTAGCCAGACTTTTTATCGTGAAACCTTTGTTGCATAAAACAATCTGAGTGTTGTTTTAGATCTGAAATGTCAACAATTGTATATTTCACTATTTAGATATTTAAAAATCACCCAAAATAGGCATGGTACTTATTACAATGCACCAAAATTGCTCGAAGTAAGGATTATCTGTGTAGTTGAGTCTCTACACTGTTGGACTCCATAGGAGAATTCCCAACTATCCTTATATATTTAAGTCATAGCACTTGGGTAAAGTTTTGCCTGAAGCAAATAGCCAAGTACCCTGTATGAGCACAGTGCATACTCTCAAATTAGGATTTAGTAGAATTAACAAGGCTTATTTGGAATTGCCTTCTGTCAAGTAAAAGATCAAATTAATCCTAAAAAATTTAAAGGATGATTAAACTAAATTAATAGTTATATATTTTCTCCTACTTGCATTTTTTTACTGAATATCAGAAGAACTGGATAGTTTTCTCTTTTGCTATTAGAATGATGTGTATTGGGAAGAACTCAAGATACATGCTCTGTAAAGTATTAAGCTATATGCAAAACTGATATGTCTTTGAAGCGAAGCAATAAAACAGAAGAGCACAGATCTATTGGTAATATAGATTTGCTTTAACTGCCGAATAATTGTTAATTCAGAAAGTGTGTAGAATCTTTCGAATTCATGAATATATTTGCATAGGCAGAAATACCATGACCAAAAAAAAAAAAAAAAAAGATGTAGCAGGCTTGGTGAATTTAGCTGAATGCTTGATGAGTTTACAAATCTTTTATCTTAACACTTACTACAGTTTGAGACTGGTGAATAATATGCAATGAATATTTCATCAGACACATGTTGCCTTCTTTTTGCAAACAGAATATCTGCAAACAGATCATAGTTTTCCAGATTCATTTGTCATTTGAAATTGTATTAAAAAATGTATATGTAAAAAAGTAACCATCTAGATTAATCCAAACCTGTTATCTGCAAATATTTGACAACTCAGTTGGGTTGGTTAGTTGCGATGAGCCAGATAAGTCACAAAGTATTCTTTCTATTCATGCACTGGAACAACAAGCAAATACTTCTGGAATAAATATTTACACATGCGAATATGACATTTAGTTTCAGTGAATATCCTTGCATGTGACAGGGCAGCATGTGTCCTATGACCATGTATACTGATAAAAGGCAATCATTCAAATGTCTGTAGAAAGCAAACACAAAAGGAGATTGTGATTATCACGTAGCCGACACAAAATACAATCTCATTTTTAAACAGGAGAATGAATTAACAATATGCTGTTGATAGGGCAGGTAAGTGACACTGAAGACACAGAGACAATCTCAGTGGCAGATATTTGCATACTTTTTGTCTGTCTCTCCATTTTGTAATTGTTTGATGCTCTTGGGTACCTTTTGTTAAAATGAAAAATAGTTCCTAGGTAGTAACAAACTAGGCAAATGACAGTAGCAGCAGATATCCAATAGTCGTCCTCTAAATTGATTTTGTTCCACACTGTGCTGGCTAACCATTGTCCTCAGGGTTGCTTGAGGAGGTGGAAATCACTTCTCACTTTCTAATATACTACTTCTGTGACAAAGACTAAAAGGAGCTGGGTCAAAGAAGCTGTTGTGGGAGCCTTAAATAAGTGGAGGATCCTTCTAACGGAGGAAATCTCCCATAACTGCATTCAATCAATTTATAACCATTTAACTGATTAGGTGCAAAATGACTGTAATCCAGCTTAGAAGATGGCATCTGTTTTCATAGAACAATAATAGACTGAAACCTGTACAAGATTAGAAATTTCTTCCTGCCTGCCACATGTACTTCTTCTGAATAACTGATCCAAAATGGGCAATCCCTGTTGTTGTCTTCTCTTTAGGCAGACTGGCTTCCCACTCAGTCACACCTAACACCTAAGAGCTAGTGTGTTTTGTCTGTGATGGAAATGGTGAACCCCACAGAGTACGCCATAATGTGGCAGCTGTGCTGAAGCAGAGATTAGGAAGACAGAGACACCACAGTCAGCTGTGCCGGGGTTTTATCTGGAGACTCGTCAAAACTGGCTTTGCTAGTGCTGCTTTTCTCCACACTATACTAAAAGCATATGACTGTCACATATGTTCAGTCCAGACAGAGAATAAAGGCATGATAATAGCAGGTACTAGTATTAACACATTTCAAAAATCCACTGTAGATAGAAGTACAAGCACCTTGATTTACAGAGGTATTTGAAGTACTGTCATTCAGTTTCGGTCGGAATTAAGTACCTGACCTGTTTAGGCATTTATGTAAATCTTACTAAACACACATCTTCACCTCTAGGCAGCTGAATATCTCTGTGTGTTTGATCTATAGCTTTTAAAAGAGGTTGCTGAGGCTTTAACTCTGTCAGCATGTTAAAGACAGATTCTAGCCTGTGTAAGAGTCTGCAAAATAGTTAGTTAGGAAGTATTAGCTAACATGGGTTATTACCTTAAATCTTTACCTCCAGGGGTTCTCGAAGGGTGAAAGAATTTACCCCATCAGTAGTGGTGGCAAAACTGTAATCTAGATTGTCCAGGAGAAAGAAACAGAAACCACAAAATCTTTTCTCAGCCACACCAAAACTCATGATTCTCTTGCCTGTAACTGAATTCCACTATAAAGCGTATGGCTGAATAAATCTCAGCCAAACTTGGACATGTTATGCTTATTTGGGGATTTCTAGTAATGACTATTGTGCAGACCACCCAGCTGCATAGACAAAGTGTGCACATCTGAAAATATTCCCATGTATAGTGAAATAGCAGTCATTAGGACCACAAGAGAATACCATTTCCTTCACACTGACTACACTCCCAGTGAGTCCTTCATTGACCGTGATAAAGAGAATGGCTTTCAATGAATTCCTTTAAAAAAAAAAAAAATTAAAAAGTAGCTGCAGTGCACACATGGCATAAGTAGTTTACTAAGGCGTTACAGTACAGTGTCATGCAGGCTGTTAAAGAAATTCTGGTACTCTGGTGATAATGTGTATATTCATTTAGTATAAATGACTAAGTTCAAAAAACCATACAATGAATCATGGTTGCAAGGCCAGACTTGCTTTGATTAACTACACTGGTATAATGAAATCCAACAGAGCAATCACTGAAACATTTAGCTCCAAATGTAAATCTTCTTGAACTCTGAAAAAAAGCATGTTAGGCAATGAGAGGTGGTATATAATACAGCCATATTTCATATGATGAAAGTGGAAGCAGTTGTAAAGAAAAGGGAATGTTAAAAAGTTGTTATGCTGTGGTTGGCAAGAATGAGTCATTCTGAGTGTGTCAATCATGATAATCCAACATATTTTTAATCTAAAGGTCAATAGAAGCAGTTTCTATAGAGGTACAAGAGTTATGCCAAATATGAAAGCAAGCATTTATAAGACGATTTCAAATATTAATACAGTACCATAATGTGTCTTGGAGAATTAATCTCAACTTCAAATTGAAGAGCATAGATTGATCAAGGTAAGAGAATTTATTAAAAATGTACTGATATAACCCATGACACTTGCATTTTAGCAAGACTGCCATGTTGAATTCCCATATCTAAGGCATGTCTTAACTGTACAGGTGAAAGGTGTCTTTTCTACCAAGAGGTAGAACATGCTCTGTTTATGGGAAACCTGGGATCTACTGTTAAACTACAGAGCATGAAGATTTCCTCATACAGTTACTGGTCATGCATCTGGACACAAAGGTATGTATTTTTTCCTAGGAAACACATCTGCCTAAGCCCCATTAATGCTAACACAAGATTACCTGCACCAGGGGAAATCTAGTCCTGAGGAATTCTTCTCAATACACACTTCAACTCAAACATCACAGGTTTTCCTTACGTCATCATTTCCCTTCTCTTCTGTCCCTTTTGTCCCTACAGCTGACTACAGTCACAGAGGACAGTGTTTTCAGTGATCAGTAGAATTGTAATGAACACAAAATACAGAGCATGGACAAAAAAGTCCGGCCAAGTCAAGCAACTCTTGACTTGTGGTTGTCCGAACAACACAGTCAGAAGGAAAATCTTTTCATTTCACTGTTGCTTTCCCAGAGGATTTACTGTGGAAGGGAAAGAGAGCAAAAAGTGTGGTAAAGAACTCTGCTTCATAGCGAGGGAACCTTAGAGTGAGGGCAGGACTACTTGTGTTGGGATGTTATCCAAAAAGCTTGTGTGTGGCCAGGGGTAGGGAGACACTGAAAGACAGGCCACAGAAATGAAAAGTGGGGAAGCATCTTGGTGGTTGTCTGGTGCTTCTTCCCTTATTAAGTGCGGGGAGACTTCCTCTGCCCCTCTCTTCCAGCTTTTCTACCACCAGGTTAAAATATTGGGTTTGCCATAGAATAACTGTGCTTTATTACATACAGATTACATATAGACTATCGATTAGCTCATATAAAGAGATTTACTGTTACCACTATGGACCAGGGTGAGATTTGGTGTGAGGAAAAGCAATTTCCTTCAAGTCAGTGAAGCCCTGCCCACTTAACCTGGATCTAAATAGGTACTACAGGATTCACCACTCCAGTATTTCAATGAATGCTGAGCTTGACAGACTGAAAATGCTTACATAAAGCAATCACACAGAACATTACGGTAGCCACTGCAAAATCCCTACGATAAACCTTGGTGTTTCAGACTGCTTTTGTAGAATATTACAGCACTTGCTTTAAAACAGGACTCATAAGCTACACAAAAAATCTTCAAAATTATTCCGTTCGAAGAAGTGAAAGCCTGAATAAAAATGTGCTTTCATCAGTAAAATACAGCATTTCGTGCAACAAGCCATAACTGTCACAGCTGTTGTGAAGACTACAAATGAGCCAATTAATTTGAAGGTGAACGTGCATACTAACTTGTAAGATTCAATAGCTTTTGTGTTGGCCAAAGACCTTGACACAACTCACACACTCAGTAGAGTATGAGTTGGGACAGAGTGAAAATTGTAACACTTTGCAGTAATTAAGAAGGGAAAGGAATTTTTTTAGGATTATTGTTCTCCTAACACTGAATCATCTTTTTACAATGAAATATCATAATGCACTCAAGGCACAAAGAATATGGTTTAACCTCTTTATGAATCACAGTCAACTTCCAAGCCCCAGTGTCCACAGGTAGCCACTAAAATCCGTATTCCAACACCAACATAAGTATCCCGATCGAAGTTGCTTGTTCATTATTGCCATCAATTTCTTTCGAAACACTGAGTCATAAATGGAAAACAAGCCGCTTAGTCCTGCTAAAATATTTGCTATTATGCCTGTAAACTTCTCATTGGGTTTTTCTTCTCATCAATTCTCCTAGTCAATAGGGAGCTTGAGACTGAAGAGAACTAAACAGCTCTTTGATTTTCTCATCTCTTCTTCCAAACCTCTGCAGAGAGTTGTACATCTTTGTGATTTAAGAGGAGAAAAATGAGCTTAATTTGAAACTATCTTTTCCTTAAACAAATTTTGTAAAATAACACTGACTACAAAATGGCCTGCATCTATATGTGAAATTCAAAGCTGTCACTGATTGCAAAATATGGGAAAATAAACATAAATGGGTTTTTTGCACAATTTGAAGGGCAGATATTCTATATCATATGGAGTTTGTAGCTTTATAGGTTATACACTCTGGAGCTCCACCCACAAGATACAAGTTTCCTTGACTCCCACACAATCCCCTCTGTTTTCTGGGAGTGCTTTGTATATGTGGAGCCTTCCCACAAGCAGGGAAATAGTGGGAGCAGATTCCCCAGGACTCAGAAAAGAAGGCAATCAAGGAATCCTCCTCACACAGGCTGAAATCCAGCTTTGATCAATAAGCTAGTTAAATGTGTAAAAGTAAGAGATTAATGCACAGGTGTAAGTGCTCTGTGTATTTAGGAAAAAAATACAAAAGAGAAACCTAGGAAGATGCACTTCTTCTTGGTTCACTCAACTGTTCTGTGGGGAATGTGATTGTTATTTATTAGAAATGAAGCAAACCAACTCAGCCAGCCTATCTTAACAACTTGATTAGTCCGTTTCTAAACACTAAAGGATTTCTTCACCTGCCTCTAATTTGTATAAATAATAGCATGTGATGAAACTGAGCTGCCTACAAGCTAGAAACCGAGTTGATTTGGGACACACATCATGGGCATGCTGTTCTTTTTCCCCCTGGTGCAGCAGAGAGGAGGAAGCTGGGACCACACAAAGAGGGTCTGCCCTGCACCTCCTGCAGTAGTGAGTCCTGCAGAGACCTCTCCTGGCAGAGTTCAGAAAGTCATGCCTAGCTCATTCCTCCGCACCTTGGGTATGGTGAGCCTTTAAAGACTAACTCTTTTGCTTTCCAAAAGACAGATGAACCTGAGCATGTCTTTTTTTTTTTTTTTTTTTTTAATGGTGTTTTTTTTCCCCAGCACTCTTGTGGAGCTATTTCTACAAAATCCCAATGGTTGCTTTGGTTGTGACGGTGGTTGCTTTAGTTGTGATTGTAGTTGCTCATAATGGACAACTCTAGATTGCAAATTTCCATAAACCACATGCTGCATTGTGAGCTAGGTAGATTACACCTATCATATATTCTTTGATGTGTACCCTGACCAGTGAACAGTGAAAATGTGTCAACATTCAAAAATTAGAAGAAATGCATTAAGAAGTTTAGATGAAAGGATTGCAGCAGTATTGAGGTAGAGCAGTCAGATTAATTACTGCTTTCCATTTTATAGTGACGGCAGATTAAAGCAGCCAAAAAAAAAATCCCAGCAGAATAACGTATGTGTGATAAACCTTCAAGAGCCCCAATGGTGGAATAATCTCAGATCAGGCACCAATTTATGGGGTAAGTTTGAGAAGCCTTAGAATCCATAATAGGGGAAAAAATCAGCATGAGAAAGATTTAAGTAGGTAACACTATCTTCTGCCAGTATTACTGCTGTGTATATGTCCTTCAGGTCCCTTGAGTGATTATGCCAATATCTGCAGCATTAGGATTGGACACCTATTAATCAGGATGAGCAAACCTCCACATCTTTTCCGTGAAGAATCATGAACTGAGGGACTAAATACGGGCAAACAGATCCAATAACTTTATCCTTACAGCAGAGTGACATAAGCAAATATAAATCCCACTAGTGTTATTATAACGCCTGCTAAGCTAATTGAGAACATATTCGTTTCTTCAGCTAAATAAATTACTGTTACAATTATATGACCCCAAGGTCATCTCCTTTAGGAGATGCCTAGCACTTGAATTAACTATTCAACTCTTCACAGTAAGTGGCCTCAGCCAATCAATGCCAAATAAATACTGCTGAAATATGCATTTAATTATCCTAACACTTTAGCTTCTAAAACCTTTTCTTTGCCAGCAGGTTTTTTTGTTGTTGTTTCCTAATTTATTCTGGAAGGGTGAGAGATTTCTGAGTCTAGTCTGAGCCTAGTCTTTGTAGACTCTGGTCCCAAAAGAGATTGCAGTCAGCCCTCACAGATGAAACTGGTTACAAACAGACTGCTTCTTTGATACGATGGAGCAACAATTTTTTATCCATATCCCTTATTTTGTTGATTGCAAGAAGCAAGCACTGTCATCTAACTTTTTTGAAGTTTCAAAAGTATTCCCTTCCAATCTGCTTTGCTAGGTTAGCTAAGGACAAAATGCCTCCTCTAATGAAGAATCCATGTTTTGCAAACTCAGAGTTACTACTGCTGAATTAAAACTGACATGTAAAATGTCAGTGAGCTCACTACAAATTGCTTTATTTAGGAATGATGTGGTTCAGTTTACATATCAACTAAAGCCTGCTACAAAAACATTAAAATATAAGATCTTCTGAAAACTAAAAGCTGCTTTCCATCCTCCTGACTTGCTAAAATTGATACTAATGAATGTAGGTATTGTAAAACCTATGCCCCATACCTATAAACCCACCTTAAGCCCTGTACATAGGCATTGCATGAGACTCCTACGCTGGAGCACATCTTCTCTTGAGGCACACATAGTAAGTTATAATTTAGGCTACTCACATTATTTATTAGTCCCTAGAAGTAAGAAAGCTCCTAACCACTCTGCTGTAAGCTGGAATAGAATTAAATTTCCTATTTACTTGCACCGGTGTAAATAGGAGCAAAATTTGGTCCTATGTACAACATAATTCCTGCAGGACCAAAGATTATTGTCTTTTATTCTTGTAACCTTTTTTTTGATTTTGTGTGGTTTTCTATGTAAATAAACAAATATATCCAAATTGCAGTATAAAAAAGACTCTCATTTTGCAATTATTTGAAATCTAATTTTCATGAATATTAATTCTCTAAAAGAGGAAAATAAAAGTGATGACACCCTGTGGACTAGTAGACTTCATCCCTTCAGAAAAAAAATGTTTCATTAATTTTTAAATAAGACACATTCATTATTATGCTTTCTGTGACAAGACAGATTCTTTGTAAATGATGACCATAATTAAACCTCTCATAATGAGCATTGCTGTTACTAAACAGTATAATTTATATAATGTCTCCACTCTAGGGGACTTTGCTTTTTTATTGAGGAGAAAAATCAGGTATAACTGAGATTATAGTATAATACTATTATTTTTAAGGATATTGTACCAAACATATATAGACTATATTAATCTTTAAGCGAAACTTAATCAGACTGTGGACATTTAGCCAGAAAGACGACTGGAGGATTTGCCATGACTTTAATGCAATGTTGATGTTTCTCCTAGTTCTAGAGAAATATCAAAATTAAGTCATACCCAAGTAACATTTTTACACAATGTAAAACATTTCCATGTCATTCATGTGCTTAATCTAGGGCCGGCAGAACTCTGTATAGACAAAAATTACTTGAATCTGCTACTAGCTGAATACAGAACATCTGCACTGTTACTTGTCATTCTATGAAGCCTTTTATTCAACTGCAAATATAGACTATTTTCAGCCTTGCCTGTGGAGATCTTTGGAGATCACCTGGTCTGGCAGTCAAACACACATTTGTTATCAAAGAAGAAAGGCATTTAATCGATATACGCTCTTGTTTCTCCAAGAAGACGAAAAATAACAAACATGACATAGGTAACCACTTTCAAGACTTCAATTCTAAACACCAACATCTGAGACTTCATGGGAGAAGGTGCCTAGTGAATGCTGATAATTTGCCTATAATATTGCTCAGATATTTTCAGCTGAGTCCAGAAGCACTTCATGAAACAAAAAGAGGCAAATTTTGCTGAGTTAAAATACTGCTCAGTCAATAACAGTTCCTAGGAAAATGCTGATTTAGCCACAGTTCATGCTTGTGGCACATTTCTCCAATTAAATATGTGGCTGCATATTCCTATTTATGTTGTAAAATGTGTTCTACAATTACACAAATTTAGCTTTTTTTTGTAGTGCCTAAATAACTTTGGAACAGAAGTGGTTCTAATATTCCAAGTAATCTACCCTCCTAGGTTATCTGAAAGGTAAGAATTTTGGAAATCTTACTGAAGGCATTTGCACTGCAGCTCTGTGATTTTTTTTTTTTTCTACACAATTTTAGTGAAAAGCAACACTATTATCAAGCCTGTTCTGAAGAACAAAGCAGTGTGATTTGAGGAGGACCTTCTGGTTCAATGGTTTGATTCAAAGTGACATTTTAAAGTTATACCCCAGGCCTGCTGAGCTTTTGGTCAAGCTGTACAGGTCAGATTATGTTCTGTGGCATCAGGAAGTCAGAGAAGGCAGGGGAGAGGGCTTTCCATCAACCCCACAGGGCTTTCCATCATTTGCAGCCTAAATGTATGTCTTATGATGGCATTAGTCAGAGATTTCAGCAATTAAGAAACTGGAAGTGGTCAGGTATTTTCTATCTAACTGGCTTTTTGCCAGTAACAGAAACCAGGCTTAATAAATGTCCATAGCAAAAAAACTAGAAGTTGCTGAGGAAGGAGGAGAGATTGTTTGGGTTTGAATGAGAAAACTTAGAACAGAATGTTTTGTTTCAGGCCAGCTCAGCCCAAATCAAAGTCATGATCTGACAAACTAAAAAGAAGCTTTTCATTTCGCATCAGTTTGACATTAATCGATGTCTGTCTGAAGTGCTGTTACATGCCATGAGATTTGTGGTGCTTTGTGCTGCAGACCTGAAAGCATGTTTCAGCTGCTGAATCCAAGTATGTGTCCTAGCCCAATCCTAATAAAGCCTGGCTGTACACCATCCCCTCCCCACTTTTTTTCTTTCTTCTTTGCCATGCTTTCTCTAGGAAATAAATCAAGCTCACAAAGAGAAAACTCTGACACAAATCTACTCGTCCTCTTATCTTGCTGGCTTTAGGAACAGGACTGCAAACTGTGCTGTGGAGAAAATCTGCCCTTTGGTCAGAGCCATAACCTCACCAGTTGAGCAGTGCTTTACTTTGTCTTACCTTCATTAAACAAAAAGAATCTCTTTGGGAAACAGGATCGTTTTCAATGTACCAGACCATGGCCTACTTGTTTATAAATTATGGTGTTCTGATGTTCATTTTTTAACCTGTAAGTAGCTTCGAAGAAGTTTGTAGAACGACTGTGGGACAGGAGGTTCCTGAACTGTGTAAAGCCAGAAAAATAGGCCTCACCATCTCCTAATCTCAATGATGTATTTTGCATGTTAACAGCTGAATTCATAGTACGTCTTTTCCATACCTAAAGTATTTTTGAAGTCAAATCACTAATTCGAAGAGACAGTTCCTTGCAACTATAAAACTAGTCACTGCTACAAAATATTTGCATATGTGAACCTAAACATTAAAGACTAAATCTGAGAAGAGATGATCTGGCGTTGCTGGAAACACATTTCTGCATTGCCTGTGTTTCTGTAAAAACACACATACAGCTAGAATGAAAGATTTTTCTTGAAAATATTTTCCAAAATGTTTTACATTTTGTATAACAGATAGAGATTTATGGGGAGTCTAAGGAGGCTGTAGATCTTCTGCCACTAGTCTCGCTTTTTATGGAGTACTCACATCAAGTTACCCGAATGAAAACGAACATGCAGCCTTGCAGCCCCCAAATCCTGCTTGTGGCTGCATTTTTGTACATTTCCTGATCAACCTTTGTTCAACTCAACAGATCTTGCTTGTCTCCTGCAGGATAAAATAAGTTAAACATCTTTTATTATCACCTAGGCACATCCAAAATATACTCTTGTGTGTATTATAAAATTATGAGAGTGTGTGACAGTATTTCAGGTGAAAAAAAGCTCTAGCATGCATTATACATCATACTGAATACTTGCTGCCCCTTGCCAATGAAATATGAGCACACTTTGCAGGAGCTGTCCTCTGTTAGGATTTAAAGCCAGGCAGAAAGCTACAGCCAGGACAGGCTGTAGACTGTTTCCTTCCTCATAGGAAACAAACTTGTACCACAGTGGGGTAGGGCCCTTGCTGAGGGCTATAGTGTTTGTTTGCGGAGTCTAGTGGCTAGCATCAGTCAAAAACAGAGCAGATGCAGGAAGAAAAGCTGTGTGTTGGTGCCATGTATCTCTAACTCAAGTCATGTATCTATGGGCTGAAGCACAGCTTTCAAAGGGAGGTAGG
The DNA here is from genome assembly GCF_036013445.1 of Caloenas nicobarica. Taxonomy (NCBI): domain Eukaryota; kingdom Metazoa; phylum Chordata; class Aves; order Columbiformes; family Columbidae; genus Caloenas; species Caloenas nicobarica. Next base: position 56,430,021 of record NC_088284.1, read on the forward strand.
ATGCTCTAAGAAGTCCTCTTATTCCTTGGGCAATTAGGAAGCAGTGGAGTGAAGAGCCCCTGTGGGGTTACCTTTTCCCAAGGGACAAGTAGGAAGAGCTGACAGGGCTTCCACAGCAGGTCTAGCTGGGCCAGAGCGTCACGAGTGATGTGCTTCTGTGTGCAGTGCTCAGCCCGAAACGGGGACAAACAATGAAATGTAGAGTGACTCCTGTCTGCACCATTCCTGTTTTAGGGCTGATGGCAAGTCACGGTTTTCCCCTTTGGGCTCCGCAGCGCTATGGAATCTGCTGCTTCATAATCGTCCTGCCTGGGAAACTGAAGGTGGTTCATTTGTAAAGGCAGAGGGCATGATAGAAGTAAGAATGAGCTGCTGTAATCAGACAAAGAACCCTTGGCAATATTTTTTTTACTGGAAGGATGTAATTTGCAGAACATAATGTTCTGGAGGTAGTTCAGAGTGGAAGAAAAAAAGAAGAAGAAAAAAAATTAAATTTGCCTTCATTGATTAAAAACTAAATTAGAAGCTAAAACTGATATAAGGACCTAAAGCAAAGAGTACCTTCCTTGTATTCAACCAGAAGTGCTCAGCAATCTTTTTTACACTTGATAGGTATGATTGTCACATTAGCAACAGCTCAACTGAAACATCGAGAATGAAGTAAAAGACAAGAAAACCCATCCTTTTGTAGTCTCATTATGGACAGTACACTCAGGAACAGTGTTGAAGACCATGCTTGTTCATGGCTTGAGTACCAGGACACGTACGCTTGCAGCACTCTATTTTTATGGAACAAAGGCCTAGACAAAAATTCTAGTCATAAACATCTTTTGCTATACTTTTTTCTGGTCACATCATGACCATTCACTCTATAGCATTAACTCTGAGGGAAAGCAGCTGAAACTGTAATGCTTTGGGAATTCTGGAAGATGTTTATTTGGTATTGGAATAACAGTGAGATTTTACTTGCATGCAAAACCCAGCCAATTGTTAGAAAACCATTAATACATCAACCACCAGTGTTCAGATATCCCAGTATGGCTATATTGTACTACCCCAAAAGAATTGCCTGAACTACTTTCAATAGACATGTACTTGAAGTTCAATGTAGAAAAAACAGTTGTGTTTGATGTTACAATGGAATAAACATCAAATGGAGACATCCCAAAATGAATGAAAACACTGGTGTCCGAAAGATTGAAAACACTGTTTGTCGTAGCAGATGATCTGACTTGAATTACATTATTTTGGAAAAACTTCACAGACTCAATTATGTTTTACAGTTGATAATGTTGACATTGTTGTGACAGCCCATGCTGAACAGAACAACAAATTGGTAGTAGAAAATAGTTCTAGGAGAGAATGCCAAATTTAATGTTTAAACTACTTTTGTAAGGGGGAAATAAAACATTCTAGCTTCATACTGCCTGAATAGCCACACTTTGCTTTGGGGGATTAATGGTGAGGATGAAAATGGCAATTTCAAACTCTGTAAGGCTCTGTGTAAAGGTTCCCCCGAAATAACTCCAATTAATTCAAGGCTTAGGGCGCATTGACAAAAACCTGCTGTCCTCTTTACCTCCTACTTTTCTTGCTGTTACCCTCAAGTTGTCCCATAAAACTGTGTTTGAGGGCAGCAACCCAGCATCAAATATGATTAAACATTTCATTAACAACACAGCTTTTTAGTGGAAAAATACCCAATAGTTACAAGGAGATCTTTCAAGGAGTGTAGTGGTTTCTGCTGTACTTTCCACCAGATAGGTTGCTCAGGTTTAATATAGAATTTCTGATAGAAATACCAGAGTGCTAGCCATGATTTAATGTACGTCACCAAATCAAACAGAGAAGGGATTTAGAGCTGCTGATACACATGCCAACAGCCAGCCTGAGAGCTCTGGATATAACCGTTGTCTTGTATTCGTATAGTTACATAGGATGTATTCTGCAGCCCAATGTTAGGGAGAATATGGGAGATAAAGTTATGATAATGAATTATGACTTTGTGCTACTTCTTGAAATAAACAGACCACTTCTCAAAGATGTTAGTGTTACACTGTTAAAGACCAGAAGATACTGCTACTGTCACAGTAAGGTGCACAGAAAGGAAAATTGTTCCGGTCCAGTTTACTTGCAATGTTTTCCATAGATTGCAGGCTTCTCATTTTCTTAGATATTTAGACTTTTCCTTAGCTAAAAGGCATGTAGGAAATTTGTGAAGACATCAGCGGCGAACATCACTAAACAGAAAGATGACAAACACTTTAAAACTAATAGCAAAAGAATAACCAGGAGCCTTCCAGTAGAAGAACCACACCACTAGACAAAAGTAATTAGAAAACCTAACCTTTTACATGACTGAAGATAAAATAAACTGATGTGGGTTTATCTTTTTCCTTTGTTTCTGATGAGAAGGTACAAAATGCCAGGAGTGGCAAAATTTACTTTGAATTCTTAGGGAGGCATAGTAGCTTTTAAAACCTGTGCTTTCCAGACAATGGGCTTTCATTTCAAATGCTTGTGTTGCTATGCAGGCTACAAAGTGCACTTTGTTGAATAGCAGGTTTATTATCTTTTGCCAGGTTGAAAAGTCCTTCACATAGAACCTACTTATTTAAGTTGTGATATCAGGAGATCCCAAACAATAGCTAATATCCAAAGACGATGAAAATCTGCTATATGACTTTCTGGTTGATTACAGGTATTGTTTTGAGAAACAAGAAATACTGCTAGCCCCAGATCTGAATGGCTGACTGATGCAGCACTTGCAGCCGCCTTCTCCCAGGGGGTGCCCAGTAGTTCAAAGGGGAAGAAATGCCAGAAGCAACAGCCAGAGAGAAAGGCATACGGAATTACAGTGCTGCAAGGCTTGCTGTGGAGCAAGTTACCTTCTTCTCTCTCAGCCCTCAAATATCTCTTCTTAATCTCCGAATTTCACCTCTGCCTTCTCAATGATCTTTTTTCCTTTCTGGTTCGAAGGTCGTTGCAGACCCTTTCCCTGCCAATTACCTGTCTTTTTTCCTACTTTATTTGTCTTTCCTCACTCAAACTTTCCTTCCTCAAACTTGTCCTTATGCTCCCTGGAAAGGGAAGGAGGAGGACTGAGCATTCCCAGGCTGGTGCCCTTTGTTTGGCTCCAGTGGAGATTGCTCAGCAATAGCTCCAATTTTCCAGTGCTCTGCTTAGGAAGGGCAGCCTATGTGCAAGAGAAGGGGAAAGATACTGTGAAAAGCACCAGAAAAATGCCTTCTTGACTTCTGACTTCTTTCTTTCACCGTTTTGTGCTTTTCCTCTACCCGTTTTTTTCAACCAGGCATGCATAAAAATGTATTATTTTGAGCCATGGGAAATGGGGAGTGAAGACAGAGGACCAGGTGGGGCTCAAGTTGTGTTCTGTGTGTACAAGAGCCCTGGCTGTATGAGCCAAGCTTGCCTCCCCTCTCCTGTGCAACAGCATCCACAGGCTGATCTGGGCTGGGAAAGAGGGGAAGATGGTGATGGGTGATCACCTTCACGGAGGCAAGGAAGTGCTGCCACTTCCCCGCAGGAGCTCTTGCTGATGGGGACGAATGGCTGTACCAGGGCAGTGGGTGTCATTGGGAAACTCTGGGACTGGGACTGGGGAGAGCTCTAGGAACACCAGAACCTGCGGCATATGGTCATGCAGGGACTTCTGACCAAAAAGGTCTTAGAGGCAAGGGGGTATGAGGGCTTTTGGGTGACCATGCTGGAAGCCACATGCAGGATTTGGGAAGGGAGAAGGGTGCAGGACTCTGAGGTCACCTTTGCTACAGCCAGATTTATTCCAAGTGGAAACAGGTATACTGAAGAGGGAGTCTGGGTTGGGCTTTGGACTAGAACAGAGGATGGGAAGAAATGAATATTACAGGGAAGAAAGGACATTTTTGGAAAAAAATCTGAAAGTCTGAGAACTAGAATAACTGCCTTATTGCTGGGGAAGGGAGGGAAAGGAAGCAAAGGTAAAATTGTAGTTCTCTCCTTGATCCTTACAAAAAAGTTTGTTGGAGGCTGACGGGAATGGTAGAGAATATTTTGCACTGAATAACCTCAGACACTTATTTACTGTCATTTATCCCTCCAAGGATTAAAAGGAGAAAGGATAGACCAAAACAGCATTTAGAATAATAGAATCATAGAATAACTCAAGTTGGAAGGGACCCATAAGGATCATGTAGTCCAAACCCTGTTTCTTGCAGGACTACCTAAGGCTAAACCATATGACAGGATCATTTAATCATCAGCAATGAAGCTTGAGAAATCCCAGCAATTGTCCTGGTGGTGACTATAAACACATACAACTCTCAGCTTTCTAAGGTCCAAATAAGAAAAATGTTTAAAAAACTTTGATGGGCACAAGATTGAAACATATTTTGTAGTAAGTGTGACATTATGACTGAAGACAGCAAAGACTTCATTTTAGAAGCTAAAAGCTATGAGCTGCTTTCAGCAGAAGGGTCTGATTGCTTTTGTGTTACGAAGTACATAATAATTTAATTATTTAAATGTTAAATACAAACTACTTGTATGTTATAAAAAAAAATCCATGGCAGGCAAAAGTATCTATTGAAGAAAGTTACAATATTGTCATCTAGTGCAAATTTCCCCCCAAATTTAGTCTCACGTTTAATTACTCTAAAAATATTTTAAAAATAAAGAGAGGGAGTATGCCAATTGTGTATCAGTGGCCTAGGAAATGGCTACTTTTTTTTTTTTTTTTAATTCAGGTAGGCCTGCATTTTCCAGTTGGTGCCATTTTAATGTTATTTTTCTACACACCAAGTTAAAATCACAGTCAAGCCAATAGATCCACATCCTTCAGGAGAATGCTTACTCCCTTCATAAAAGAAGTTAACTATGAAGAGAATCCAATGCTTATACTGAATTAAGGCTTCATCCACTGAGTGTTCAATTACTGAGTAAATATGCACTAGGCATATGCTTTGAATACTGAAGCAGTGAATTGCTTCCTAAGGTGAGATACTTCTGTGCTCTTTTTATTAGCATATTGTTGCTTGGTTTTGTATATTCTGCTACGTCAACCTCTTCTTCAAAGTATGTTATAAAATGCTCAAAAGACCTGGGTTGTATATAGAATCTTTTAATGAAGAAATAACTTTAAACTCTCCTGACAGGTATTTCAGGAACTACCTTTGGAAAAGTCCTCTTAGAAAAAATATGCTAAAGACACTATCCAAAATTGGAGAAACATCAATGGATGAAGAAGTAGTTCACAGTGTTGACAACTTTTAATGTACCAGGCAGAAAAATATAAACAGAGGCCTGCAGACATAGACCAATATAGTACTAAGGAAACTCCATGTGCCAAGTCATTAGTCTACATTCCATCAAAACTTATTGCCTCAGTAAAAAGAAGACTGTAGTCTTGGATCCATATCATGATTAAGTGAACCTTGCCCAGAGAAGGACCTTCGTATTTCTTTTGCATCACTTGTGAATTTGGCTTTGTGGCAATCCTTACTAAGACATGTTAATTTCTCATGACATATAGCCATTCTCCTACAGAAAGAAATCAGACATGCATGAATTTGTAGGTCATTAGAACTAAACCGCTTGATTTTATGGTGAGAAAAAAATGTGGTTTACTGCATACACGTTAGAGTGGTGTGATTCTCCAATAATGGTACTTGCATTGCTTGTGATTTACGAAGACTTATTTGTTAATCTCCAGAATAATACGTGTAGTAAGTTTGGGGTTGAGAAAAGAGCCATCCTCCCTGCATCTCCTATTAGAATTCTGTCAGACTAGAGGAAAAAGGGTCAATTAGACAAAAAAATGTAACCCCAGGATTTATTTTTGTGCTGAAAATAAACAAAAGGGACAGCAGTGTATGTGAAGTAGGCCTGTTTAAAATCTTGCACCATAATAATGATACAAATATACAGAAACCTTCAGTCAAAACCTTGGTCCTTTCTTTAAAAGTTCCTGAATATTACAGGAACCTGATTCTGCTGAATTCTGTTTTCCTAAAAGTTATGTAGGTAAGGACCTATGCTGTTGGAGGAGCTGCGTCAATATGAAACTTGCGCAGAGAGAATTAGGCTTGCTTCCCATTCTTATACAACATCAGGCAGCTCTTTTTCCTGATCCAATACAGGATCTGCCCCTGGTTGCACACACAGATCTGTACTGCTGTCAGCAAGCTTATTTAGTGAATGAATTAGACCCAATATTTTTGGTTCTGTTTTCAGCCACTTTACCAAAAAAAAAAAAATCCCAGCCTTCTGAATTGTATGAGTAAATGTTCGTTCATTTTCTTCATTCTGCTCTTGAGATAACTTGTTAAATTAATCCTATCTTCATTTATTTTATGGTGTCTTCATGTTTAAATACCGATTTTGTGAACATCTGTTTCAATCACAGTTGCAAACCCATAACTTTTATGAGCCTTATATATTTTAGATAGATTTACTGTTGACCTTTGTTGGGAAATTGAATGTTTTTGTTGTTACTAACATTTCTATAATTGATATTGTTGTTAGTGCCACCAGGGTACTTCCTTTAACTAAATGCTCTGTCTTGGCTGATAATCTTGCTTAACCATACTAAATCAGATAAATATTGTTTAACTTACTTTGGCTTTGAAACAAAAAGTATCATTAAACCCTTCAGTACTAGACAACTGTAAATCGCCACTCAATTCAAATACACCACTGGTATAGTTTTTAAGTTTCTTATTTTCTTGTTTCCTGTTGTCTACTCACTTTCACTTGCCATCAAATAATAAAAGCAGACAATTATGCTGTTTAAGTAACTGCTGTGTGACTGCTGAGAAATCCATCACTGAATCTAAGATGAATAAGAAACTATTTTCTATCCCCTGAAAAAAAAATGCTTTCTGGTACAGAAAAACAGTATGGATGAATTTGATTTTCAGTGTGCAAAGAAATTACCTGAATCAGACGAAGTGTCCGCTAAAAATACTTACTCCATGGCATATACAGCCTGGCATACTGACTGTGGGCTACTCTTTAGTTTTCTCTGAAGCAGAAATTATTCTTACCAGGCATGCATCAGCCATTTTGCTGTAAATCCAGGTTCAAGTGCATAGCTTCAGAGAAACAGTATGAGTCACCAACAGTTTTCACCTTGAAGCTGAATTCAAGCCAGTCGTTCTTTAAAGAGAGCATAAACTAAATGTCCAGTGAAAGTGGTCAATATTTTAAAGCCCTGAATTTAATGAGCATGAGGAATGAATTCACTCTGCATCCTTCATCAGGCAATCCTAGTTTAACTCATGGCCTAGTGCCTCCCTTTGGTGGCCAGTGGAGGCTGCTCCATTTACATCATGTTGGACAATGCAGAGTGAGTGCCAGCCTGGTGAGTGATAGGGTCCCCTTTAACAGACTGCCTCTTCCTTCCTGTTTCTTTCAGTAAATCTATGGGCAGAATCACATCACAGGGATGAGATTAAAGAGTCAGAGGGCTTTTATTACAATTTCCTATTGTTAGAGTTGATTAATACTTCTGACTATAAAATCATGATAATATTGTCCAACTTGTGGCTGAAGTTCTACCTTGCTATTAGCCACCTCACAATGAATCCACTGTCAGGCAAGTTTAGAGAAAATGCTTTGGGTATTTCTGAAAAAGTATTTTGCTTGTGCTAAAATATTGACAATTCTTATTTTAAGAAACTCTGAAACAGCAATGCTTTGAGCCAGGTACTTGAAATATGGCAGGTAGAATTGTCTGCACTGAAAATGCACACTTTCTAGCATTCACAGAGAGATTTATCAAACATATCTAGCCAACATATAAGCCTTTGAAAAATTGATGTTAAATGTGCACAGAAGATATTTTTTTCAATATCAGAAGTTAAGATTCCCAAAACCCAGCATGCTTCAGGCATTTACCATTTACTCAGGATGCTCGAGGCTCTCACAGCTCAGTCTCCTAGGACTAAGAATCAGAGTCAAGGAAAACAGAGATGGAGACTTCATGGAGAAGTATGGACAGGCAGTCAGCACTGCTAGCTGGCCAGGACGCAGCAGAAGGAACATCAACAGTACAGAAGAGAAAAGAGTTTTGGGAAAAAAAGTGCAAGACGGTCACTAGCAACCATTTGGAGAAAAAAACTGTGATTAAAACATGAGAGCATCCACAGGATTTGAGAGAAACTAGGCCACAAATGAGAATGTGATGGTGACAGTTAAGTGTTAGGAATGAAAGAAACAAGCTGGAGTGGTTGTGACGGGACTCAACAAGCCAAGGAGGTTGAAGAAGAAACTGTGCCTGCTCACCCTTTTGGAAGTCCAAACCAGACCCAAGATACTCTTGCTGCGAACAAGTGCAGCAGCCATGATGGCTATTGCTGCTGCTTGGCTCTAAGTGATGTAGGTCCAGGAGGGAATGTCCTTCATGCCTCACTTTCATACTATGTGATTTTTAGAGACTGAAAGGACAGAGGAGTCAACGCTTTAGGATGCTTCTTAAAACTTCAGAAAATTGCATATAAAGTACTCTCTTACAGAATAATTGGTAGGATTATGAGTACTCAGAATTAAAGAAATACCAGTATTAAGGTTATCAGAGTAATTTCAATTTAGGTCACTCAAGCATAGTTATTAAATGACCACACATCTATTTTCACCTCATTCTCACTCAGTATAAAGAAAAAGCTCAATCTGGGTGTATCACTCAAATTGTCAAGTAATGGAGAGGATGCTGATCAGACCTCTGTCTCACCTGGTGCAGGAGTTTGAGGGTGCCACTGGATGGAGAATAGGGCTTGTGGAATTCTAAAAACAGCTCTAGATCTGAAAGCGGTGCTTTGGAAGTATCTATATTTCCAACAAGTCCTGTCACTGCTGCAGCATCTTTGCTGTTCCAGACAAGCTATAAACCAAAGTTTTCATAGGTAGTCACTAATTGTGCATTGCTCTTTTATGGGTGGCAATTTAAGACTGTACTGAATAACCTGCAAAATGCTGAGCATTCACAACTATGAGTGAGGCTAGTGATCCATTTCTCTGAATCTATTAAATGACAGAAAATGCTAATTATGCTGAAAACGCTAGCCAGATAACTTTAAATAGGATACCTAAAATATGCATACATTTTATAATAGGATTCCTATTCCTCAGTTGGATATCTTAGAGTTTCTGTTAGATGTTGGATATCTTAGAGTTTCTGTTAACGTTTCTGAATGAGGAAGTCGGAAGTAAAGCCTGGACATCTATACTCTTTAGGCCATTTTGAAACAATCAGCATATAAGGGATTGACCTGGTGGTGTGGAAAGTTTTGCTGCAACTGTTTCAAAAAGTATGTCTGCAATAATATAAAAAATGAGAAGCATGGGCAGAGGTGCCCAAATTGACATCTGCAGGGTGCTTGTCTCTACAGCCAAAACTTGTCTAATTGTATGGAGTAGCTTTCTCAGCTGCCTTCAATTACACTAAAGATGGGTAAAGCCACAGTCATTACCTTGCTGATTATCAGTGTTTCACACAAGCGATTGCTGCACTTGCTACTAAGAATGTGAGTGTGCACGTACAGAAAGAGAAGTGTCAGACCTGTTTCTCTAGTAAATCAAGGTTCATTTTTCACAAAATGCTTTGAAACCTTTTGATTCTCTGGGATCAAGCCTAAGAAATGCTTAACAGCCTCTGCTGTAGAATAGCATGTAATTCAAGCCTACAATTCACTTTGCGTCCTTAAAATGAAATACATGCCCTGAAAGAATTTTTTCTCACTTCTAGAAATTGCATGAGAATTTATTTTTGAAACATATAGACCAAATGAAAACCACCATGCTACCAAGAGATTTTTATGGACAGGGAGGGCGTTGGAAATGTGGCAGAGCTCTACCAATATGGAATGTTTTGCTGCATCTGAATATATTGGCACATCATAATGTATTCTGCCAGTTAATTCTGCCTGCAAGCAGGATTTCTTTGTAAGCTACCTACAAATGTCTTCATTTCTTCAATTAGTTTTTCTCTTAGAAAAAAACAACAAGGTTTTTATATCATATACCTCAATCTGAATTTTACTGCTTTAGTTTTATTAAGTCAAAATATATTACTCTTAGAATGAGTTCCTTTATGCTTTTGAGTAATGGCTGAGCTGCATACCTGCAATAATGATAACACTAGAAGAAAAACACATTCAGGCATTCTCTAGTTAATAATGTTGCAGTACTGAAACTGCCCATCTGACCAGTACATCAACATATTAATAGCTTTAAGAACTAGGACTAGTAGCAACACCTACCTCCACTATTTTCAGTAGACTTGGTGTTCAATAACTGAATCAAATGCTTGCATACAGCTCTGCACAGGCAAGCCTCACCTGATCACACTAGAAATAATCATCAGTATGGCCAAACAACCACTATTTTTCACTGATAACTTCATTATGGATTTCAGTGGGACACAGTAGTTTTCATATAGTGATTCATCTGTAAATACTCATGATAGAGCTTTTTTGAAAAAAAAGTTTGATTTATAGAAACCTCTTTCTAGCTTTGACAATAAAAGTTGCTGCAGCTCTTCAGTTAAACAAAGGTACAACTCTTCATTGTTTTCCTTCTCCTTGAGCTTTGGAAATAGTAGACCATAACCCAGCAGAGACATTTTCTCTGCAAAGTACTTAAGTGTGTTTCTGAAATTCAGGAGATGTTGTCTGGTACTTATGCTATGGCTTGTAGTCAAATATCCAGGCAGAGCTGCACGAAGAAGAGGTAAGAAAGTCTCCTAGAGTGGGACAAATATATCTGTGAAGCCTTAACACAGTTGCCTCCAGAGAAGGTAGGAAGATAGACACAAGGAAGAAGAAAGGAGAAAGTATGGTTATACTCTTGTGTGTTTACAACCCCACCTACAATAGGGGAGGAAATTATACCCTAGGGACCTGAATATCTTACTATGGCTTTCCTTAGATATTTATTTTGATTCAAGATCCAGTTTTTTCTACCGGTGCCTTTGACTCCAAGTACATGAACCTTCCAAAATACATTTGAAGTCTCTTCTGTTTCAGTGAGATCCATTAATGGATTTTAATGGCCTACTATAGGGGGAGTAGGGGTAAAGGTGTTGACCATCTGGTCCAGTGCTGAAAGAAAGATTAGTATGGGTTTACTGTTACTGCAAATAAAATAGTATCATAAAATAATAACAAATTACTTTTCTCATTTTTATTACTATAAGAGAAATTGTCAAAGTTACAGTATTTGAAAGAACACCTAGACAGGCAAATGAGGTTTCAGCTACTACAAAGAGTGAAGAAGTCACTGTCCTTAACGCAGAAAAGATCTCTGCAGTATATTTTCTAGTATTTAGTCCTAACTAGTTTTAAAAACCTTGTGATAAATGGTTGAATCTCCATTGGAGAGGGTAACAAGGTTTTATGGCTGAGATATTTCTCGTTGTCTAAATAAAAAATAATAAAAATTCCTTTTTTCTGTTTTGAATGTTATCATCTTAGTCCTCATTATGGATTTAGTCTATCTTGATGTTTCCATCTAGTATTTATCATCATATGTTAGAATATATGCTATTCTTATATCTTATTCTGGTCATTGTTTATCCAACTTACTTCATAAAATTAGATTAAAATTTTCAAATACTGCAGGGAGTTTATCCACTGCAGTGCCATTAAAACTCTTTCCAAATCCATTTTTTAAAATGCATAGTACTGCTTTAAGAATTTCAGTCTTGATTATTATCAGTTTCCTTGGCTTGACTAGTTTTCTTACACTTCTCCGGGTTCTCTGGAATGTCTCAATATATACAATGCTCATATGAAACTTTCGAGATCTGTTTTCGTAACTTCCACTATTTCCACCTACTTTCTCACTCCATGGCAACAGGCATTGTTCACAAAAGTTTCATTACACTTTATGTTTTTCATTTTCATTAATCTGAACTTTGGTGCTGAATGGCTTGTTTGACTGATCAGGTCAACCTACATTTAACTACCTCTTTCCACCATGATGGTCTTCAAACAAGATTAAAAGGGAGACCAGATCCTCACATGGTGTCTAGTTTAGTACTGAGGAGGGCTAAGTAGCACTTAATGACAATCTGATGCTAGAAGAAGAGATGAATCTTTCATCTTTGCATTTATTTTTACTACCTTCTGAAGAGAATGCAAGAACAAAAGTACTGTTCAAATGGTATATATAAGTCTAAAATGCATAAATTTTTCTGAAGGCATTGATCATCAGTTTAATGATCAAAGACGCACTTAACAAAAACACTAGAATAAAGCACATTAGACTACATTCTTGACTTCCCGATTAAATAAGTTAAAAATGCTGTGCCATCAGTTGCTCTGTTGAGCCTTATGGAAAGCTTGCCAACAGGCTACCACACAGCATCCAGTATGACATAAATGTATAAACTATGCAGTTAGAAATAGTCCTATTCCAGAATGGTGCTTTAGTCCTCGGAATCAAAAGGATAAAAGCAGTATTAAAAGAAATAAGAATATTGTGTCCATATAATAGAGAATTCACATCTAACACCAAGTACTTTCAAGGAGCTATAGCAAATCAGACGGTCACCAAAAATAACGTATATAATTATGCCAAAGCCTTACAAAAACTAGTAGAAAAATAATTCCTAGTTACGCTTTAGACCATGTACAATGAGGCACCGTAGGTGGGGCTCATAGGAGCGTAGCACTTTATAACAGTTTCCAAAATAGTCCACATTGAGTTTGAACAATCAGAGGAGGTAGAAGTGGGTGGGAGGAAGAACATAGATTTCATTACTCTCTGATGACATGCAACTCCAGAGGATGGAGAGCCATCTGAGTTTTTAAACATTTGAGTTTCAGACCATCTCACTTCATCTCCTAGCAGATATTACAGTAGGCAGAGAAGGGCAAGTGTCATCAGCATTGATACCATCTCAGAATTACAGAAAAAGAGGATTATTTGTAATTGTCACAATAACTCAAGGAAAGGTCCAGTCCTGAAAGACATCAAGGAGTTCCTGAGAAGTACTAACCCACATTTTTCAGGTTTGTCTCTTTCTAAGGGAAGTACAGAGGACAGAAATTGAAACAATAAATATTTTCCTGACCCAAAAAAACCTCAAAATCCCATATTGAACCTAAGTTCTCAATATTAAGTGTCCTGGGTTTATTCTTGGTATATCACAAAGGCATAAGCTCCTCCCATCATCTACAGTAAATAAATGCCCAACTCCAAACTTCACCCCAATTTCTGCTGCATCAAAAGTATTGAGAGAAGCTGTTTTTCATAACCATGCTTATAAAACAAGACTTTGTTGTAAAGAACCAATATCAGTAAGTTAGGTTAATATCAAAGTACTGGAAATATCTCACTAGTTCAGAGAAACTCCATTTCCCATTTAATAACTTATAATTACTTCAAAACAGCAGAGACAGAGGGAGAACTTAAGACAGAGATTTCTTTTTTTTTTTTTTTTTACATAAAATACATTATAAGATCACACAATCAATAATACTCAGCTCCCTGAGCAGGATCCAATGGAAGTGCATTAAAATTTAATGAGGGCAGTGAAGGAGCACACTTGCAAAGATCCAGTCACCCCCATGGCCTTAAACGATCTCAACAAAGAGCATAAGGGTAAGTGAGGAAAACACATTAGAAAATGTGTTGAATGAGTGATGATAGAGAGGTGATAAAGACTCCAAGAACTCCAGGCATAAAGATTGACCCTTCCTGGGCACCTGAATTAGAGAAAATGGAAAGTATCCAGAATTAGATAAAAGCATTTGCAGCTGAACCCATGAGAAAACAAGGCTGGGATTTTTGGAGCTGGTCTGAAAAATACAAATGTCTTATTCCCATTCAATTTAAGTAGGTGACTGATTCCCTCACTGCTGCTTGAAAAAACAAGCCTCTGAACACACTCACTCCTGATTGCTTCCATTCCTAAAGTGCTGGCAGTTGATGAGAAGCTTTTCCAAGATTACATTTTGTTAAGTGTCAGTGAATTATGTAACAATTATAGCTAATAAATGTCCAATTTAAGAAAGCCAGAATGTGTGAGACATAGAAAATGTTTTCTAAAATACAGTGTATCCCCTAAAGAAAACCAACTACACCTCTGCCACCGTGTTTTTTAGTTCACAAGTGCTTAGGATATCTCAAGGTTTCCTTGACATGGAAATGCTCTACATTTAACCCCAAGGAACCAGGTACAGACTAGTTACGAGTCATGCAGCCTTCACCGGGAAGAAGACATCACCAAGCATGGGTACAGAACAGTTCCTCTCATCCTAAGAAAGGTAAAGAAAAATAAAAAGGTGGTCATTGCTCCAGGACCACCAGACAGCTGTAGGATCTTCATAGCAGTGATACAAGCTTGTCTGAAGGAACAGGACACTGACCTCCTTTTCCAGACTAATTCTGTGATTAACATGTACTCCAACCTGTCCTGTAGGGAAAGAGGTGTTTGGGATGGAAAGGGAAATAGCCTTGAGTACATTTTTTACCCATTAACAGGAACAGAGCAAGAAGCAGAGAAATGCAACTGTCCAAGAAAGCTTTGCTTTCACATTACGAGCACACTGATCCTGTAATCAGTAGGAGGATATGGACAATCAAGCAACTTACCACACACTGGAGATGCTTATCTTTTCCCACTGATTACCCAGGACATCCTTTGCACACAGGCTCCTACCTGAAGCATTCAGCTTGAATGACTAAAATTAAGCAACAGCTCATCCAGATCTATGTCCACTTTTCAGTCTTCACTGGTCTTTCACTGGTAATAGTCTACCGAGGATTACAATGGTTTTTACATTAAATTAGTTTCTGTCTCAGCTGACTGTCTGTGATGAGGTTCACATTATTCTCTCTGAACTTACTTCCTTTAAGGATATTCACTTGAGATTAAGGACCTCCTCTTCCCCATATTTCTTCCTGATTCATTTTGTCTATTAAAATGTATGAAGTGGCAGGAATCAAGAGAACAAACTAGGAGAGAAAAGTTCTTGTACTGTATTCCATTTAAAACATGATCAATTTAAATAAAGCTGACACCATTCTGGAAGAATAGTTTCAAAAGCTATGTGAGATGTTCTCTTTGCAAGTCACTTCAGTGTTGGTAATGGGTAAACAAATGCTAACCCTTTTACCGGCACATGTCTCCCTCACCAGTGACAAAGCATGCCAGCTGATGTACAACAGCAGAGACCCCATCCTTTCACAATATCAACATATGAAAAGGATGATTACATTGAACTGAAAAAAACAAAACCAAAAAACCCCACAAACAAACAAAACCCCACAAAACCAAAAAACAACCAAAAAAACCCAAACCAAACAAAAAAACCCCAACAAAACAAACATACCAAACAGAAAAACAAACCCAAAGAAGTTTGAAAATACTTCACAGTACTTGAAGAAACTACCAAGGAGGCATAGAGAAATGTCATGATAGGAATTTGAGCTCAGTGACACCAAACAACCAATTTTTTTCTTATTTTAACCCATCCTTCTCCCTTGATGTCATCATAGTTTTGTTCAGCAACAGGTGCTGAGATAACAGAGTAGTATCTGGGGTTGAATTCCTTCCAGCTGAACCACATAGAACTGGTGCTCAGCCCTTTCCTCTGATTGCAGGATAGCTTGTCTGAGGACAGCTTCTGACAACAGCAGAATTCTGGAATTTCCAACCTCATCTTACAAATTAAAAAAATATGGTTAAATTAAAACACCTCTCCCCCAGTTCTTATTTTTCTAAAGCTAAATTTGAGCATTTAAAGACAAAACCCTCACGTCTCCTTTATCCCAAGATGCTCCATAACAAAGGCAAACATAATCCCTCTCTAGGGTAAGTTAAATTCAGAAAAGCTGAATTCAGACATACAAAAGGTCTCTTGTCATCTAAAAAGAGAGCTAATATGATGGTGTAGAAGTTGTCTGCACCTCATGCAAATAAAAAGAAAAACAACTATGAAGAGGTTGAGGCTTTAAACTAGGACTCAGTATATTGCTGCTCAGCTGACAATGTTGTCAAAGGATTCCAGTGCAACTTTATGTGTCACTTTCTCTAAGCGTTAGCTGTCATATTTCTTTCTGAAGAAGAAGTAGTTTCTCTTCTCATCATTCATCTGTTAGATTTATTTAGTTTGTAGGGTTTTGAGAACAGGATTCTGTATATATTCTGTATATAACTATTTTTTGAAGTCTTTTGTCACTACTGTGCTGTTTAAATATTTAGTCCATATGCACTAGCTTAAAGTGACTCACTGATTTTTTTTTTCTTAGACATATCATAGAGTTCGCAGTTTCTCACTCTGCCAGTGTTTACAGACTAAGCATGTGTATGTGTGTGTGTGTGTTTTCCTTATTAAAGTTGAAGAATTATTTGAATGTGAGAAAATGTCAGAATTAAGGCTGTGTCATTTGTTGCCCCTGTGTTCGTTAGCATTACAGTATTTATGTGATCCTCAGAAAGATTTCTAGGGTCGAGTAGTGGTATTTATTAATAAAACACTGCTAGTTTTAAATGGCATTTAAGAACAAAAACTAGACCTTTTGAAATAAAAGCAGGAAGAGAAAGAGTAAGAGAAAGAACAGATTTCCAGTGCTTGAATGATCTCAGGTCTCCTCTGGGATGGTGAAAGCAGGATGAGAAGTGTCAAGAAAGTGCACAGGTGGCATCAGCTCTGACTGTAATAAATAGGACATAACAAGAGAGGTAAGTGATGCAGAAGGAGGAGGAGGGCTGTTGCCAGATGTGGGACCTCCAGTCATCATCTGCTCCTGCAAGACAGCTGCATTCTCCTCCGGCAGCACTGCATTTAGTGCTGCCTAACAACGAAGATTGTGGCTGCTCTGGAGTGGGTCTGCCTCTGTGGGTTTATCACTCTCTGACTTAGCTTTTGACAAGAAATTCTCCTCTGGGCCATAGAAGTCCTTCTGGCAAAAACATCATTCAGGTGAATATGTTTCCATAAAAAAGCTGCAGTTTTGAGAAACTGGTATTTTCTGATAAAACAAAGTAACAAGTTAAAAGTTTTTGTCAAAAGAAATTCCCATGTAGCGCTCTCTCTTTTTTTTTTTTTTTTTTTAAATCCTACACAGACCACAATCCTACTCAATGTATAGAGGAGGGCTTACAGAGTAAGCAATTACTCACTGTTTTGCTTTATCTCCATTCTGTAGTGTGCAATCCGAAGCTTTGTCTATTCCACTATTCAAACTTTACTCTAAAGCCAGACTTATTGTTTTCTTCATGTGCTTTTTACATAGTTCATGAAAGTGCTTGACAAACAGGAATTTATCTTTCTTGTATTGTGCTGACAGAGTTGAGACAGAGAGATTAAAGCCACAAGTGCCATTCATGATGGGTGCTAGATCTGATATCCCAAAACCCTGATCTTCTAGGCCTCTTATTGTTATGCGTGGCTTTTTGTATTTACAGCTACCTCCCTCCTGATCGTGGATGGAGCAGTCAGTAGTCAGGACTTCCCAGCTCAGACCCCCGCTTTGGGCACCCAGCAAATAAGGAGCACAACTAAGGACCATCTGTGGAAGGTACTTAGCCTGGACAAGGGACACAGTGCCGGTTGCCAGTTTAGGGGGCTGGTTATCCCAGGTGGCCTGAGGACATCCTTCTGCAGCCTCCTTCCCTGCATGATACTGATTCTTTCCTAGGGCATAGCTCATTTGTAGTGATGTATGAAGCCTTGTTGTGTTCCCCTTGCTAGGGGACTTTTAAAGACTACACCTACCGTATGTCCATCTAATCCCTCCTGACTTTTGGTGATGTGAAATTTTGTAAGGATCTTGTGATTTGACCAACTTTGCTTTTTTTTTTTTTTCCCCCCATGGAAAAAATGCAAAACACTGCTCTGTCATGTGGACTATCTACTTTGCTTAACTTAAAAAGTTTCTGCCTGTAAGCACTGAAGGATCTCAGTGAAGCAGCTAAAGAATCACAATTTTTAGTATGTGCAAAATAATACATTGTCAGGTTTGTGGGTTTTTTCCCCTCCCCTGAAGCAGCAAAATCAGTTTTCCTAGAAATTTCTGAAAACAAAATTATTTTCTTTCAGTCAACAGTATGGAAAAAATGTACCAAAATAGACAAAGTGTAGTAAAGTTTTAAACTAATGCATGTAAGGCCTTAAGACAGGACATTCCAGCGAAAGATTTGTTCTCGCTATAACAAATAGGAGTTGAGAGCAGAAGTGCATGGGACAGAAGGGAAAAGGACTGTCACCAAACTGTCGTTGATTTGTTACTTCAAATCCTTTCATGCACACCTATTAAGCAGCTGCACTCCTATGCTACTGCTGTGATGTGCTTACAGACTGGCACCAGCTGATCATAATTACACAATGTAATTTTTCCCACTTCTCTCACCTTGCCAAGGCTCTGAGTGCAGAGAACAGATCCCTCACCAGGCACAGAGAACTTGAATATCACACCCTCACCTGACTTTGGTACTTGGCACTGAGGTCAGCTAACATCTCTCCTTCGTGCTCCTGTAATTGCACCTTTCCATATCAACCACACATCTTTCAGATCTAAAAGGATGCATACATAGGTAGAAGACACATTAGTCTCTCTCTACCCAGTAATGTACTATCTCCCTAAACTATTTCTACACTTTTGTTTTATCTATAGGCCACATAACAGCTGGATGTGTTGCAAGATATCAAACTTATCTCTCTCATAGATAAGAATAACACAGATGTTAAGAACCTCTTGACTGCATTTATAATGTTGAACAGTTTCTCCTTTTGTGACACGGATAACCTTTTCTACTTCCTGTTAGCAATTTTGTATTTTTCCCCCCACCTTATCCTTTAAATGGAAACACAAGTCTGCCATTTAATAAAACCCCAATAATGGTTCTGCTTTAAAGGACAAGGGCTAATCACTTGCTGCTTAACATTCCAGACACATGACAGTGGAGGAGAATAAATGAGTTAAACAGCAAGATGCAGCACAACTAATTTTCATGTAAAAGGGGGTGATTGCCTTTTTCTTTTTTTTTACCCATTGTGATTTTTTTTTAAGCCGTTAAAGCCCAAACATTCTCGTCTATCAGTTTATGAATTATTAATAAAAAAAGAGAGAAAAGAGGCTTTCTTTCTCTAAATATCATCTGCTAAGCCACCACAGACTGAAGTGCCTCACACTGATTCCTGATTTACATAGTCCCAGTTGGAAGTTAATGAAGACTGCTGAGCCACCTTTCAACATGCAGATAAACCTTCATGTATTTAAAAGCAGGGAATATGTGCTTGTTGCTGGCAAATTATTCATCTAAGATCTGAAGTTTCTGACACCGCCTGCGTCAGATAAACTGTCACCCAAATTGCAAACTAATTAGTGATTCAAACATTTTCGAGCTGATTGATGACAGAATAATTTACGCTTGTTTCTCAGTTTCCAGCTGGCATAGGCTGCTGACTGGAGCCCTAATTAACGCTAGTACATCAGTCATGTTCTGCCAAGGCAGCACATACAATTAAAAGGCAGTTTAAATGGAATATCACATTAAAAAGGCTGGTAGATGCAAATGTGAGGAAACAGCACTTTAGGATAAACTGACAACAGAACCCCACAAACCAAAACAGAATGGAACAGGGATTTTTTTTTTTTTTTAAAGTAAATTGTATTCCACATAGGCTATTTAGCAAAATGAAGCAAGAGTAGAGGCAAAACATACACACAAAATACTTTGTTGTAATTATTATTCTAACAAGTTTTAACCAGATGCTTTTCCCTTAATATTTGTTAGAAAATTGATGTATAGTTGCATTTTGGATTTCAGCTATCTAAAAATGAAATAGAGGTCATCAGTAATAGCTGTGAAGTTGTTCACAGTGAGTATAAAACAAAACAGAAATATTAATATTTGTACTTGTGAGGAGTGTATACTGGATCAGCCTTCAGAACTAGTTTTAAATAACAAAAGATCTAATCCAAAACTCACTGAAGTCAGTGAAAGACTGCTCATGGGATGTGTAGGAGAGTGCTGCAAATATCCACATATGCCTGATTCTTATTTTCAGGTGAAACTGCTAAATTTTGTAAACAGCAGTAACATACAGGAAACGTACAATGGCTTCTAGTGGCATTCCCTGATCAAGGCATAAAATACTCAGGGAAAAAATACTTATTTTATGGGTTTTATAGAGGATTGTTATTGCTGTGGATACAAATACAACCTGTGACCTGATTCTGTACCAGACACATATTGCAGGCTGCAACTATGGAAGGACAGTCTTCTGCAGCACTGCTGTCAGGCAGCTCTTTTATTTTATTAGGTCTCTTTTATTATCTACATATTATAGCCACAATATCTGTATATCAGTTTCTCCCTGGCTATCAGGCAGTCAGGTAGGAGAAAATGCATTTTGCCATCTCAGTAATGAGAAATGAGGATATTTGTAACCTGTGTTCTTATTTACATGTGAACTACAAGAGCACTGGCCGTTTGAAACTGGCCGTTGATGATCAAGCTAAGGACAAAAACAGTCCTCCTTGACGCAACTCACAAAAGGTGTTAAGCCTGCAGTGCCAGACCCCTGATGCAATGTATGCTGCGTATTTGATGACACTGGTTTATCTTACTCAATGTGACCTCTGTGGGGGGAAATGTTTTCATGAATATAAACAGCCCTGAGGTTCGTACCTTGTCCGCTAAGGTGTTTTTGAGATTATCTATAGCACATGACAGATGAGCCCTTGACTCTTACAGCACTCAAACGCAGAACAAAGAGAAGTCACTGTAGTAACCGCAAACAGACCTCGAGACGGGAGATGTGCGAAAGCGCTCCAATTTGTTTCTAGGAGCACAGCAGACTGAAAGCTCACATCACTCAGTGCAGTCACACTTTGCTGTCAAATGCCATTTTGCAATGCCATATATTTGCACCTTTAAAAATTTTAGATAAGTAATAATTTACGTTAGTATAGTGACGGGGGGTTCATACATCGGCTTTGACAGCTGAGCTATTTTAAGGAGCTTTACAAATCAGTGAATTAGAGATGAGGGGTGAAACTCACCGTAGACATAAATAAGCCCAAGTTTTCTGACTTTAGTAAAGTTGGGCTAGATTTTTGCTGTGACGTGTGGTGAAGGCCATGTGCTGCTGACCCTGTTACAGCCATGAGTCAAGAGCCACCAGAAAACCTTGGCTTAGATTTTAGATACTACATCACATATCTTCTGCCAGCTTGACTGAGGTGTCCGGCACAGAGCTCACCGGTGAGCACTGAGACACCCTGTAAGTGCCCAAGTGCAGTGAAATCCCAATGGGCACAGCAGATGGGATGCCTGGCAGCTGACAGAACCTACAAGATGGGGACCATCTGAAGAGCGAGTGTGAGAAGGTCTAGGCAACAGCAGAGCAACAGTTGTCAGGATTGTTCTATAGGATTTAGGGCTGGAAATGTTCACCCTCACACTTCCACTCTAATGTGCTCTTTCTAAATCTGGTTTTCATAGCTTCACGTACAACAAAAATATTTTCTCCTCAGCTGTAAAACGTGGTTTAGGACAACAGAATTACCCTCTGCTTTCTAAAAAAGATGTCAAAAGCACAAGTCTATCAACAAAGCTACCAGTAAGAAATAGAAACATGGAAGAGTTTTATTATTAAAATCTCACACTGACGAAACAGGACAAATTAATAACATTTTGTGTTTTCAGTAAGAAAACATGCCTTGCATAATGGAGGACAGATTTTGTCTTTTATCACAAGGTCTTTCTTATAGGTCTCATAAGAACAACTTGCAATCTATAATCAATAATCTTATACATAAAGTGTTGGAGAGTAGAGTCAGAGCTTGTGGCTTAAATGAGTGGAGGAAAGAATCTTTTTGCTGCTGCTCTCTCTTCTTGTTTCCATGCTGTTGCTGATCACAGTGGTAGCTTGTTACGTCTCTCCAGAAAGAAGCAGTTCCATAAGAGAAGGAATTCTGAATTCCCTATAGAAACCCAAACCTCTAATGCACAATGTAAATACAGCAAGTACCAGCCAGTTTGTGTTTATAACATATTAACCAAGTGCAGTATCACGTCCCCAGTGGGGAACCCAGAAAAGCCTGAGTGCTCAGACTCTTATGAGCTTTCTCTAAAGCTCTCTATCTAATGCTGAACACATGCAAATCTTTCCAATATGAAATATGTCTTCTTCTTCCCTTTTAAATATTTTCCCCTCAGGTTTCCTAATGTGAAGGTTTGCTTTTTTTGATGAGAATAGAGCCTACACAATTAAACATGTTTATAACACAATTTGCTTCTGTAACGCAAGGGACAGGAAAGCATTCAGCAAAAAGGTTGGGAGGGCTATTTAAGAGGTTTGGTTTTTTAAAGTATTTTTTAATATTCTCTGGGTTTAGAAGGAAATTTTAACCAATGCTAGCAGAGATTAAATACAGGCACTACTGTGGAAATGGAACTAAAGACAGTGTTTCACTGTCAAACTGTGCAAACTGGAGAGCCAATTTCAGTTCATAATTTTGCCACAGACTTATGCGACCTTTGTGAAGTTACTTAATCCAATGGCACCTCATTAACCAATTTGTAAAGAGGGTAAAATGACATTTTCGCTCTCTAACAATCTTAGCTGTTCATTTGAACTGGCAATTTACTACTCGTACAAACTGGTCCATTCAACATGTAATTATCTATATATACTCTTCAGTGCTTAGCTTGTAAACTCTTCAGATAGTCTCTGAATATATGAATACCTAGAGCCAATGTTATTTGTAATTTTTACCTGCAGCTACCAAAATGTGAAATAACTAAAAGTTTCCAGTCAAAGCCTAGACCATTGCAGTTGTTTTGAACACGTATTTTTTGAGCCTTGTTACAGCAGACACACTCAACTTTTCTGAAGATTTTTGAACGTAACAAGTTTTATTGACAGGAGGTACATTTTAAAAATGCATTTTACTTAGGCTGATCTTCAATTTTTCCACATATTTTCTTCCCATAAACGACACCCTCCTCAGCAGAATGCATCCTGTGGTAGGAAAAAACCCACATGTAACTACTTCAATATGTGTTACCTAATGCAAACTGTCATGACAAACAAAATCCGAATCTTCTTTGTTCTCCTAAAACCTTAAGGAAGTGCTTCGGTTCATCCTCCACCCATGTAGTTTTCCTTTAGGCCTTATTTCTTACGCCTCTATACTTCCAGAAGAAAAATGTTTGAAAAGGTCTATAAAACTTAGCCTCCCCTTTGTGGCACTTCAGTCTCCAGTTATGTCAGCAGGCATCACATCACAGTGGTGCTCGATTTTACACCAGGAGCACCTCAACAATAAGGAGATGAGCTGCTGGAGATGGTGAGGCACAGAAGTAAAAGCTAGCCTGGAGGAACACATGATGAGTAAAGTGGGAGGAGAAGGAAAAGGAAATAAAGTTCTATGGGAAGTTATGATGTTGACAGAAGTCTTATAAGTGTATAAAACGTACACCAAGGAGAGAGTAAAGAAAGTGCTGGGCGGTCCTGAAACATAGTACTGAAAAAGCCAAGATATAGCAGGTAGGAGTAGTAGCAAGCACAAAAACAGAGAAGTTGATTCTGAGTTGGAAACAAGTTTTGGGTCTGAATCAGCCTTGAGATCAGTCTTTGTCTTGGCCTTCCTTTTTTTCTTTAGGTTTTACAGTTTATTGTTCACTGGTACATTTCAGGATTGTATTTTAATATGTGGATCACAGGTGAAAAGCAAATATTCTGTGAAGATAGACAGGTTCATTAAAGCAGTTGCTGTTGATAAATCATCTCCTTCTATGTCACTTATGGTGGTCTGAAGGTACAAAATTTGGTTGCATTTTACGAGCAGTTAATGTTGTTGTGGTTTAGCCCCAGTTCATGGATGGGCATGATAGTCTTGGTTGGTGCAATATTGCTGCTGATGCACTGTTGTCATAGAGATTGGCACATGTTATTCTTTGACCTTCAGCAGTCTCACAGAAGTTTCCTCCAAGGACCAGATAAGGTAGACAGCTGTTTAATTTCTTCTCTCTCCAAGGCAGCTATACCAAAAGCCCACCAGTGCTCTTTTGGGTCTTTGAAATACCCTCTCTCGAGGCAGTCTGCTCCAAGGATGCACAGATCATTTGGGCCAGTCACAATGGGGTTGCTTCTGCCACTCATTCCCAGTTAGGCTCACTTTGGCCTCCAATACAGTTAGCTGTTGGGATTCCCCTGTTACTCCAGAAATATAGATGGGTTCTGCCCCTCCTGATGGCCTTACACTACACTGTGCACCACTGCTGTGGGTCTGACATGCCAGGCCATTGAACCCACATAGTCCACCTAATCCAGTCATCCCTCTTCTCCACCTGGCTGGAGGCAGGGCCCCTCTAGTCCTGGTCATAGTATTCATTACTCGCTTCTTTAAAAATGAATAAGAAATCGCTTCAAGATGACCAGAGGTAAGAGAAGCCCTTCTAATCTGTCTAGGGAACTGCCTACTGGAAACTGGAGCGGCATTTTTCCTGGCAGAATCCCCTTTTGTGATTGCTTTCCCTAGAAACTCATGTACCTGTGCCTCTTGAGTCAACATAGATTTTCCATCCCACTTCCTCATGTTGTTTCCGTGGTCACACACGTAAAACCACAGGATGCCTCATGGTGTTTACCTTCTATATCCTCTCTCTTCTGCCAAGGAACACTTACTCCTACTAGCTGAGATACTGGTCCATACAGGTGGGGAGGGGAACTTACCCTGGAATCATTGGAACTCTCAGGACATTCTCTCAGCTGGCATGTCTGGCAGTTTCCCCACAGCCGAGATGCATGGCCCTGCACAACGTAGTAAATTGTGCCTCTTTGGAATAGCCAGAGTATTTTCCTTTTAAATATTCTATCACTTCATCAGGGTCCTGTAGTTGTTTGGGAGTGAAGTTTCAAACCATTGGAGGTGAGAAGTTCTCTACATACTTGCCCACATTCTCCCACATGCCATGCCACCCATGACTATCCAGGCTCGGGGCAGATCTCTGGGTGGTATTCTTAAAAATCTTCCTGTAACCATGAACAAGATCTGAAACACATTCTGGACACATGACAATAAGAGTATGTTAGCTTGAACATCCCAAGGATGTTCAAAATTCTCAAAAAGTGTTGCACGTAGCCTGAAGTAGAAGGGGGAGGTGAAGGAGCAGGGAAAAGTATCCCCCCATCTTCCCTATAGATTAGGTACAATTGCTAATAAATTCCAAGAGACAGTTCCCAAGGTCTGGACATGACAGCAGTGCTGCATACAAATGCCAGCTTAAACTCGTGACCAACGATGTTATCATATCATAAGTCAATATTACACAGGACAGCAACATGATAATCCTGATCTTTCTCCCAGAGGTGATAAACAGCACATGCATAAAGCATGTAAGGATTTATATAACACAAGCATGCGGAAGAACAAAACAACATTGTGACCAGCAACTATTTAACTAATATAATAAATGTGTACAAAAATAAATCTCTTTTAACACACTCTGGTCAGATCTGTTGTTATCCAACCTTTTGTGTCCCATGTTTGGCACCAGAAAGGGTTGTTGTGGTTCAGCTCCAGCCAGCAATTAAGTACCTGGACCAGTCCGTTACTGCTCCCTTGCCCCCAGTGGAATGGGGAGGAGAACTGGGGAAAAAAAATGATAGAACTTGTGGTTTGGGATATAAATAGTTCGACAGGACAGTAAAGGGAAGAAATAAATAATAACAACAGCAGAAGAATATACAAGGCAAGTCATAATGTAGTTTCTCGCCACTCAGAAAACTGGTGCGTAGCTCACCCCGAAGAAGCAACTCTGTTCCCCTGGCCAGCTCCCCAGTTTATATACTGAGCATGACATCACAGGGTATCGAATATCCCTTTGACTAGTTTGAGTCAGCTTTCCTGGCTGTGTTCCCTCCCAGGTTCCTGTGAAAATATCTTTATCCCAGACAAACCCAGGATGAACACCAAGACAGAAACTATGCCCAGACTGTGTGACAGAGAATCCCAGTGCCAAAGAGGAACAAGCATTAGCAATCATAATAGAAGTAAAAAGTAGCCTAGAGGCTTAATATAGATAATAGGAAACTCAAAGAACAACAGATATCCTTCCTTTGCAGGAACCTGGATGTTTTTAGCAGTCTGCAAACTAATGGTACTATTCTATCCATTTGTTTTGACAGAATTGTATTGGTTTTATGAAGGTGTAGCTGAGAAAAGAATTAGGCTTGTTGTCCACTTGGGAGTTATTCATTGTATATTTATAAAGGATAAAAACAAATGCGCTTAAAAAATACAGGAAAGAAAACATTCAAGAGTGGAAACAGCTATCTGAAAAAGCAGTAGTTTGGATACATACACAAAAGATCAGAAGCGAACCTCTGCTTCCTGAGATATGACCTCTGATCATCTCTTCCATCTTTTAATCCATTGTTCCTGATATTCTATGAATAGCTGTTTTCCTTGAAAAGGGTTTTACAATTGATACCAACTACCTTCCTTGTAAGGTTGCTCAAGTGTTTTCTCCCCATCAGTATCTTCTGTCCCTTGAAATGGTGGCTGGTGTAGCAAAAGGAGCCAGAGACCTGCTAGTTGTTGCAAAATGGAGCTCTTTTTCCTTGATCCAAACCACAGAGCTGAAGATTTTATGTACCCGGAAGCATGTATATATCAAAGCTTTATAAACAGTTTTCAATAGCATCCCACATTTTAAAAGTCATAATATTAACTGAATGTATTCTCCATGGACAAATTCAGTGAAATTAAACTTCCATCTTCTCTCCCTCTCTCAAGTCTTTTATTTGTATCATTGATGACTTTCAAACAAATAACCTTGCTGCTCTCTCCGCAAGGGACACCCCTGAAAACAGGAGGGCTGTGAAGCACTGTGTGCTTCATAACCACAAATAATTAATCTCTAAAGTAAATGACAGTTTTCCATTTTTCCAGTCTAATGGAAAAATAGCTGGCAAAAGAGAGCAGTTGTACCTGATCACATAGTTACATGCACGAGTGATTTTTTAGTCACACACATGTACATATACACATGTGTGTATGTTGTGAGTACATATACATATGTACTAGCATATGGCCAGAACCTCAACTGCAATCAATAACTGACTTAATGGAATTGCACTGATTTACATTATCTGCTAATCTGGTCTCATGTATGTATCTGTATAGATACTTACATTTCAAAGTAGAGAAGCATTCTCTATTCTAAAACTATTTTAGATCTCTTGGGTGAAATCCCAGTCTAGAAATACAGGAATTTTTCTGTAGACTTAATACAGCATTTTATTACCCCTACTTTTTCTGTAAATCACTTAATCTAGGAAAGTGTACTGTAACACTTTAAAAACTTTGTGAAAAATGTTACGGAATGGAGATGATGGCCTAATAGGTTAATCATTGTTATTCTGTGCTTATAAATTACCATGTTGTCTAGCAAAATTTTCAGGAATTAAGAACTGCATCATGTTTCATGCATTGTGGATAAAGTAGCCAAAAGGAGGTGTAAAACTACTATTTTTTACATGGCTTTTAAACACAGATAGATTACCAGCATTTTATAATAGCAACATATTGACTTCGATAGAAAGTGATTATTTCAATTTATTCCTAATGACCAGTTCATTTCCTCCCCTTGAAACAAGAAGTTATAGTTGTTTCACCAGTGGAGGATTATTATTCAGCCCAGTGGAACAGTGACAAAAATATGAAGGAAAAAAAAATTTGTGGTGGTGTTGGTGTTGTTTTGTTTTTTCAAATTCTAATAACAAGTATTACTTGTCTATTCCACAAAATTTTATACTCAGGAAAGTCAATCAGTCATCGTTCTACAGAATTAATTAAAGTTGCAAAAATCTGGGCAAGCATTATTAAAAAAAGTCTACAAATGCTAACATATTATAAAACTCTCTTTGTTGTTTCCTTTTGTTGTTTTCTGTTTAGAAACAAAGGTAACAATGTTTGCTGGTGGAAAGTGGGTGGAAAACAGTAAATTAAATGAAAACTCAACCATGTCCATGGAAAAACAGTTCTGAATGTGTTTGAACTAGAAGGCTGATTTTAAGGCCATAGTTCAATTTGCCCTCCAAACAAAGTACAAACCTTTCTCCGCTCCCCACAGTCCACCCCACCCCTGTTCTGCTGCTCCCTTGTTGCTGCTCTTACACTAATCTCCACATTGTGCTGGTAAAGTGTTTGCAAAGTAACAAGGCTGGCAGCTCGACCCAAGTGAAAACATAACTAAACAGAGAGGATGAGAGGCATTTTTAGCTGATCAGTTTCTTAATATGGTTTGCTGCAAAGGCCATGCAGTTATGCTGGCACAATACAGGAGAAGGGCACATGACGAACAAGTCGCAGGGAGAAGGGATGGAATTGAACTGCTGTTTGGTGATAATGCTGGTTTAAATGAATATCAAGTAGTTGCTACAGAGTTGTTCTTATTCTATTAACAAAAAATATATCACTGGCATTCGGCATAAATATTTTCGCAACTAAATAACTAACTAATCACAGCTGAAAACCATTTATAACAATCTTGTTGAGACAAGGCGGTAGCAGTAACTCCCAAACTGTGATCCATGGGTCCCAGACAGATCAAGAGAAGTCACAATTTGCAGAGAACTGACTTTAAACGCTACATTTTTCCCCATAACACATTCAATTAAACCACTGCTGCTACTCAGACAGGATCAAATATATCAGGAGTGCTGGCAACCATGCACAAAGTGTCTAGGGCTCATAGTGTACTAATATGGCAGTTCTAATAGAATGAGCTCGACACATTGGTGCTGGCTGCCCTGTCACACAGCCAGACATTTTTGCTTCCATGTACAGGTGAAAGAGTACGATACATGCTTGTAGCAAAGCTACTCCTGCTCAAGATCCAGTATATTAACTCCAAATGGACCACAAACTTGAGCTTGTACTAATACGATCAGCAAGTACACATAACTGCTGTTTCGATGATAACATCCACTGCAGGGCTGACAGGCTTCACCAGAGAAACAAGTTAGACTGCTGCTGATGGTATCATCTTGAGTGTGCCAATGTTATCTATGTTATCTGTCCAATCCTTGGGGAAGCTAAGAAGAGAACTGTAGCACGAAAGAGATGCTTTCACTTACAGTCAATTAAAAAAGAAAAAAAAAGTTATTCACAGACATGGCAAAGGAAAAAGTTTGCGATTTTTGTCACTCTCACTTACATACAATTATTTGTATGAATAATCCAACTGCAATAAAAGTTACTGCTTGGGTGGTTAACCACTTACCAAGGAACAGGCACAATTCTAATAATTTCAAACTACAAGTGCTTTTAAGAAAAATCAGGACTTGCTCAAAACAGCTCTTCAAAGGGAAATAATATTCAGACAAACATGCTAGGTGGTTTTCACTCTAAATTTAAAAAAAAAATAAGGTGTGGTGTTTTGTGATTGTTTGGTTGTTTTGTTTTGTTTTGTATTTTGTGTTCTGTGTGTTCATTTTCCCAAGGGCTGTCAAGGTTATTATCTGCTATGTGTGGGACTTGGCTTCAAATTTGCATGGTTAATTTCATTTTGCTAAAATTTCCTTTCTTTTATCCTTCAGTTCCTTAATTTTACCCCCTAAGAAATAGGTTTACCACACTCTTATTTTTAATTTCATCAAATACTCCATTTATCCTGGAGAAAAGGAGGCTGAGGGGAGACCTTATCCTTCTCTACAACTACCTGAAAGGAGGTTGTAGCATGGAGGGTGTTGGTCTCTTCTCCCAAGTAGCAAGTGATAGGTTGAGAGGAAATGGCCTCAAGTTGCACCACAAGAGGTTTAGATTGGATATTAGGAAAAATTTCTTCATGGAAGGTGTTGTCCAGCATTGGAACAGGCTGCCCAAGGAAGTGGTTCAGTCACTCTCCACCTGCTGCCCCAAGAAGCAGTATATGCCATGTAATATAGGTTACAAAAAACAAAATCAGAGCAATCCTGTAGAAGCTTATGTTTCTTCTTTTCTAATTAAAATGCCCCAAATTTGAAATAAGGAGATGAAAAGATACAATACGTTTTCTACTCAATTTGCTGTGCTGTCTTATTTAAAGCCAACTCTGTTGTGAGCAAATATTTACTAACTTCGGTTTAAAACACTGTCCTGGTTTTGTTAAAAAACAAGTTTCTCTTTTAGTGAATTTCCCTGTCAGCTAAAGCCTTCTAAATAACTGCAGTTTTCCTGAAAGCTAGATACATGTTTTGGTAGATATAGCAATGGAATGCAAGGTCATTGATAAGGATGCATCCCGCGAGATGTGCAAGCAGGAGGTGAATTGAAAATTGACCAATTAAATGTTCCATCCCATTCACGTCATACTTCATATAAAAGTGGGGGATCACGAGGATCTCGTCCCTTTTCCTTATGGCCAACATTGGGAGGGGACCTTGCGAGTCATCCCTGCGAACTGAGGGCCCAGTGACAGACTGAATCCAGCTCCGGTTGGCTGCAGAGTCCAGTCCAGGACTTCGGGTGCCGGCCCCACATCTGCCAGAGCAGTTGCCGGGACTTTCAAGATTGGTTTTGTATATTTTGTATTATTTTCTCTATTTTTATTGGTAGCATTAGTAAAACATTTTTAATTTTTCCAACTCTCTTCTCTCTGTCCTTCTTTCCCTCCCAATCGCCTGTCCTTAGTGGGAAGGGGGGAGAGGGAGGGGCTGAAGGGGGAAGTGAGGGGAAAGGAGGTTAACAATACATCTGCCATGGTTTTATTGTCACCTCGCAATCAAACCACGACAAACACGTTGTCAAAAATGTACTTTACTACCAAGATGTTTGTCTGAGCCAATATGATAATTACTATGGCCCGTTTAAGTCCAAAACTAAAGAGACAGTTCTTCAAAGTTGCTTTAAGGGAACATTTTTAAAAATCTAAAATTCTAGCATAACCTGTACACAGGCATTTCCTTCTTTACCACTGGCATATACACTGAGTTTTTCCTCTCATTCAGAACTTGTACATGTGTGTGCACATGCATTTCGGAAAAAGTCCCACCAGAGACCCAGCTAATGGTTGTGACAGCAACCCTCCCACACTAATAAGCCCATGCATTATTTTTCTTCTGAATGTCATTCTGCTCTTTTGTTGACATCCACTCTTTTTTCCATTCTTCTATGTACCTTCCTGTTTGTCTCATTTTTATGGTAAACAAGGCTAATTATTTTCAGTCTATTTTCATATGGACAGTTTTCTTTAGGCCGATCTTTTTGTTTTCTTTAGCCATCTCTGAAGTTCTTCTCCTTGACAGACTGTTTCAGAGGTAGGTTGACCCACATTACTTATTGCACCCCAGAAATTTGCATCCCGGCATTGTGATATTTTCTACAATATTCCCCACTCAGTACTTCTCTTGCCAGAAAAGAATAGTACCACCTACCAGAACAAGGCAGTGTGACAGAGTACTGCTGTTGTAATGAAAAATACCATGGAGAACTCAGGATAATAGAGAAAATTGTATCTAAACCACAGCCTACATGCCAAATGTGAATGCCCTAACTCCTAGCTGTGTGCAGTATATACTGTTTCAGTCTTGCTGGCTGCATATGCAGGACCAAAAACCAGACATAGACAGAAAAATGTCATCTGCAAATGTACCAATTGAACTGAAGTGCTGTGTGGACATGCTGAACCTAATCCAAAGCTGTGGCACAAGAGCTCATGTCTTCTCTGTTTTCTGCAAGATTTTCATGACATGAGAACTGATAGCAACTCAGTCAAGGAAATAATAATTAAATGAGCACAGATTCTCTTCCAAAAAAAAAGGGGGGGTTGGGTGGGAATGGTGGAAGAAGAAAGAAAGAAGAGGAAAAAAAACCCCTTCAACCTGCAAAATATGAATAGCCTGAAATCACGTTATACCTCAGGCTTTCCAAAGTGAAAGCTGCCAACCTTATTGTCACTGACAGAGGCTGAATGAAGGAGGAGAATTTTTGGCAGAGAACAAGATGTTGCCTCCTATTTCCACTGCTCGGAGCAGTGGTGTCAATATTTCAAGAGGCAGTGTCCATCAAGTAAAAAGAAAAAAATCCATTGTAAAATAAAAGCATTGATCCAGGAGTCTGTAAAGGTAAAAGTAAACAATGCAACTGTCAATAAAAGACTCTGACCTGAAAAGTGTATTTAACCTGGAGGTAAAGCATATTGTTTTTCCTTTGTGCAAGGACAATATTACAATGTTTAGCTTTTACAGGAAGGGTCCAAGCTTTGTTTCATGTTTGCATAGTGCTTTGCCCAACATGAGTACTTCAAAGCCACAGAAGCAACAGTGCACCTCATGTACAGAACAAACGCAGCATCTCACAGGGATCTCTTTATGTGTTACAGTCATCTCAGTCTCTCTTGAACTACCTTCTTAAACCATTTCTCAACAGGCACTGTTCTTTTTCTAGTGCAGCTGTCAATAGCCTTTACTTGGCACTTCCAGGATGTTGAGATTTCCAAAGCTGAGCTCCCTGCAGATACCCTGTCTTCATTGTGCTGAACTGCATCGAAACCCAGAATGCAGGACCCAGATTTACAAGCAGCTGAGCCCAGTTCCACCATGGAACACCCAGGACCATTGCCACAGACAAGTCTTTCACTGTGTCAGGCCACAGAACAAAGAGAGGAGTGAGTAATGTGGTCACAAAAGTATCAGTCTTACTGGGGGAGGAGTGCGTGGCAGTTTTGTGTTGAACAGGAGGTAGCATGAAACTCAGATGTGACTTAGGCCAAGTGAAGGGAACAGAGTGCGGCTTAACTTGAGTGTCTGAGGCATCCTGGAGTCCCTGGAGAGCTCCAGTTATCATCCCACAGGGATTTCAGCGGGAAGCAGCTTGTCCTGCTCACCATGAGGCACTGAGGCGTGAGGAGTGAACATCAGACCGCTTTGATGGAGCAGAGCAAAGCTTCCGAGGCCAGAGACTTGGCAGCATTCTAAGCCAGTATGCCCAGCTGATGCACAGACATTCACCCAACTGCTGGTTCCAGCTCTAAAGCATTGCTAAATTTATCCAAAACGTAAATTGCCAAGCTGGACAAAAAGATGTAAGCTTCAAATGTCTTGTGGAGTCACACAGACAGCACCAAGCTTGCATGCAGTGTCTGGCCTCTGGGAGAGTGAGGGAGGGCAGGGACATATAGGAGAGGAAAAGGCTTAGTTAAGAGAACTGACAGAAACAGGGACAGAAGGAAGAAGGAATAGATGAAAGAAGTGGAACAGAATAGGGAAGATGCAGGGTAAATGGGAAAAATAATGAAAAGCATGAGAAAGGTAAAACCACTAGTAATAAGACAGTGTCAGGGTCAGACAAGAAAGAGGTTTAAGTGCTAGACGACAGATTTTAGAAAGCAATGTAAGCCTGTATATGCTTACACTGTGAAATCACAGCATCTTACTCAAGGGATCCTGAAGAATATATGAGAGTTGTGCCAAAGGTGAGAGAGAAGAAGGGAAAACGTTGCAGTAAAGTCAGAAGTATTTTCTTCCAAAATCCTGCATTCACCTAAATGTTATATTTCTTAGTAAGATAGCTTCAGAGCTATTACTAATTTCTAATTATAATTGCAATTATTTTAACTATACTTCATCATATAGAAAAACTCACTTATTTCATAGGTGTATATTATTATTATTATTATTATTATTATTATTGTTATTATTATTGATATTGATATTGATATATATTTGTTTGTCAGATTCATAACTCACTTGCATAGTGGTGAAACACAGGTGAGTCAGCCTGAGGTGATGGAATTTTATCAATGCAAGAGAGACCAACGCTAGGCCTCTTCTATCAGAAGTTACCTGTATTGTCTCCACTGTGAGAGTGGCTGTGGGTTAATTAGAGTTTGGGTACCTCTCTGCTTTTCTGCAGAGGAGGGAAGAATGGTCTCAACACAAAGAATTACAAAGCAAGCCATGTGAGAGTGCATCACCCAACCAGACCTACACTCTGCTTCACAGAAACAGGGAGTGCTTCAAGGTTGTCTCCTTGTAATACCATCTAAACAGTCCAGTGAATATATAATAGCTCACAGCAGGCACATACTTATACCAGTGTGATGTCCTCCAAAGTACCAGGGAGATGGACTTTTAAAAAACAGAGCCAAAACATATTGTTCCTGGTATGATATAATTAATAAAATTACTATACAATTAAATAGTTTTCTTAAAATACTCTTATTACACAACCTGATCCTGCAGCCAGAGGTAAGTAGTACTGCTGAGCACTAGGAATCATAGTGCAAGGGGAATGGACCTATTAAAAAAAAAAAAGAAAAAAAAAATTAGTTCAGTTCTTCACTCAAATATCTGGTGTTTCACTGGCATACATTTATTTAAAGGTTAAATCAGAGGTGGGAAGGGGAAGACGTTAATCTCAGATTGGGAAAAGCTGCCAAAAACCGAACTATTGAAGCAAATGCCAGACCAGGCAGTGGGCCAGTTCACTTATCCTTACTAGCCACCTGCAGGCTGTATTATCAAAGCCCCTGAAGTTTATTATTGCAGTTTATTATCCCTTCATTATGATATAGAAAAAAAGCATTGATGTAAAACAATTTTGACTCCAAGTTCCTCCCTGACACTCGGCACTGAAATACTTTCATGTTTGCACGGGAACAGGTTATGGGACAAATTTTTTTTTCTCTATCAGTGACAAAACAGATGCTCATGCATATATGTAACTTCTCATTGTCACCATGGGGAAAAAATGCCTTTTGCATGAGAAATAGACTAAGTAAAAGAAAGAGGCATCTCATCAGATAACATATTGAATAATCACATCCTAAGTGGGGGAAGTGTACCACCATTGACTTCAGTGGAATTACTCCAAACAGCTCACTTGCATGCTGGCATCAGCAGCTGAGGAAAGGTCTCATAGGACAATGACATGTAGATGACAGTACCAAACCAAGTCATTCATATTAATATCTTTCAGATTTTGAAACACAACTCAAGATAGTAGTCCTTGACTAGTGCCTTTCCCAAGACAGAACTGTATGTTTTGAATCACATGATACAACACTGGATGGGCATTTCTGATAGTCAGAGAACCTCTGAAAAATAAGATCTTAAAGATTTTCTGAGATTGCAATATTCAAGTGCAACAAAGCATATGAATCTGTGTGTCTTGTTTGTTCCTATTTTAAATATTTTTTTTTCTTTATAGCCAAGGGATCGCACATCTCATTTAATAGAATAATTTCTTT
Organism: Caloenas nicobarica; assembly: GCF_036013445.1. NCBI lineage: Eukaryota > Metazoa > Chordata > Aves > Columbiformes > Columbidae > Caloenas > Caloenas nicobarica. The sequence continues at coordinate 56,465,218 of NC_088284.1, forward strand.
TTTTTTTTTCTACATCAGATAGGCTGTTATCATCTCTAGCGCTGATTTAGTACTGTTATAGCTGTAACAGTATGAGAATATTATTAGCACGACAAGTTCTGTAAGGAAAGATCGTATCTGTTATGTAGACTAACTGACATGTTTGGAAAAAAAAAGCAGACCAGCTGCAGATCTGTCTTCCAAAAGGGCTCATCTGTTATTTCTGACTACATCAGCCACTCTAATGAAAGACAAAAGTTCTCCTACAAACTTTGCCTACTGTCACTTGTAATTTAAACACTAGGAGTCTAAATTTGTTTCCTTTGGCAAACAGAGAAAAGAGTCAGAGAGGAGGGAATAAAGGCAAAAATACCTTGATTGACAAGTATCGATTTCACTGAATTAGGGCATGAGCACCTTCCTCTCTTTCCTGCTTTTGGGGCTACTTAGGATCCAGTCCTTAGTTGTATTTTCTGTGCAAAATAAAGCTTGTTTCAATATTAGTACGAGGGACAAGGCCCTAGAGAATAACTAAGACATCTGGCCCAAACTCTCAGCTCCTAGTGAAAAGAGAAACAGTGGAGAAGAGCCAGAAGCAGCTAAACTTTGCGTGTGTGTGTGCGCGCTACTCCTCATTGGTACATTCAGATATTTTTTATGATGGCTGTAGCTAGGAAAAACAAAATAATGAATTCAAAGGGTTGTTGCCCAGGAGTGTGACTAGGTCAAGAAGTCATTTGTACCATACACTTTGTCCCCTTTCAGCATCTCCAGTTTGAAGAACATTGTTAGCACCTGCGTTCTAATATTGAGAACAGAGCCTTATAAGGACCTTCACCAAGTAGGTAAAAGCAGCAGTAACAGAAGAGAAAGCAAGGAACCTCACTTGACCATAATGAGATAGTATAATGCACCCCAGGATCTGCTGCTTAGAGGAAGCTGTCTTCACAAGAAGGTTTTCACTGCAATGATAAAAGTTTGCTTAGCTGAAGGGTTACTACATTTTGGGTGTACAAATTATTTTGTGAAGTTGGACAATTTTAAGTGTGTTTTCCTTCTCTTTGTCATGCTATTTTTCTGTAGCAAAAAGTCAGACAAAGCTATTAAAACAGACAAATAAATAGAAGATCTTCAGAGCTTCACCAGATTGTACATATCTACAAGATTCATTGTGAATTTTTTTGAGAATAGAAGAGATTTTCATGGTATGAACAGCATGGTCCAAGTTAATCTCTATTGTAAAAAGACACAGCTCTATCAGCCTCAACAGTGCTACCTGCCCTTAGACCACAGCTGAATTTTCCATCACATCTCATTTAGGAAAAATGCAGTTACACTCCAAATTTAGCTGATGTGATTCTATCAAGAGAGACCTAAATAAATAAGTTTTTTATATGTATTTATATATATTATCCACAAAGGCCTCTTCTTGTTAATTTTGTCAGCCCAGACACTACTTAAAGCTGACTTTCACAGGGATGTGTATGTTTGCAGGTCAGGTTCATCAAACATTCATTGTTCAATACTGTGACAGCTGGTAGCGGGCGTACATACTCTCCCCTTGTTTGGTTTTCTGATAGAGCCTGTCAAGTACTGGTTGTCTGTAACTGAATTTGTCACCCTCTCAGCAAGGTTATAACTTTTCTTACTATCAAATAAAACAATAAAGAAAAACTATACAAACTCCAATGCTATTTTTAACCTCAACTACCAATGCAAAAGTGTGGTTTTTATATAAAACAAAAATAACAAATAGCCACAGTTCATTTTTGTTTATTAATTCTAACAGATTTTAAAATCAGAAAATTGTGCCTGTGAAGGCAGTTTCTGATGCTTTCACTAGTGATGAAGAAACCACTCACCACAACAGGTATTATATACTCAGGTATGGTAGCACTGTGAGGGCAAGATTTAACATTTCTGGCCCGTTGAGTGTATCTGCACAGTGGTACCAGTCAGTGGGTACTGCTATAATAAGCAGTAATCATTCAGCATAGGCAGGGTCAGTCTTTGTGCAGATCTGGAGGCTCTGTCTGCATTTCAGTCCCCGGGCCTGAGCACATTATGCACCTAATAAGCATGGGAAATCTTCACTGAGCTAAATAATGAAGCATTAGTGACTCAGAAGCAGGCAGATCAAAACTAGGGGCAAGATTGGAACATGTGGAAGTGGCTGGAAACTTCTTCATACAGATGAAGAAAGAGGAACATGCCCCAGAAGAAGTCAGGACAATGGAAGAGTCTGCCTTGGTTGATGAGGACTGGGTTAGGGAGCAATTAAGCAATCTGGACATCCATAAATCCATGGCTCCAGATGGGATGCACCCTCAGGTGCTGAGGGAGCTGGCTGAATTCACTGCTGGACCACTCTCCATCATCTTTGACAAGTCTTGGGAAATGGAAGAGGTGCCCGAGGACTGGAGGAAAGCAAATGTCACTCCGGTCTTCATAAACGACAAGAAGGAGGACCCCGGTAACTATAGACTGGTCAGCCTCACCTCCATCCCAGGGAAAGTGATGGAACACCTTATACTTGGTGCCATCTCAAGGCATATCAAGGATAAGAGGGTCATTAGAGGCAGTCAACATGGCTTCACCAAGGGGAAGTCATGCTTGACCCACCTCATAGACTTTTGTGAGGACATAACCAGGTGGACAGATGATGGCAGAGCAGTGGATGTGGTCTACCTTGACTTCAGTAAAGCATTTGACACAGTCTCCCACAGCATCCTTGCTGCTAAACTGAGGAAGCGTGGTCTGGACGATCACGTAGTGAGGTGGACTGCAAACTGGCTGAAGGAAAGAAGCCAGAGAGTCATGGTCAAGGGGGCAGAGTCTAGCTGGAGGCCTGTATCTAGTGGAGTGCCTCAAGGGTCAGTACTGGGACCAGTACTATTCAATATATTCATCAATGACTTGGATGAGGGAATAGAGTGCACTGTCAGTAGGTCTGCTGATGACACCAAACTGGGAGGAATGGCTGACACACCAGAAGGCTGTGCTGCCATCCAGCGAGATCTGGATAGGCTGGAGAGCTGGGCAGGGAAAAATTTAATGAAATATAACAAGGGAAAATGTAGAGTCTTGCATCTGGGCAGGAACAACCCCAGGTTCCAGTATAAGTTGGGGAATGACCTGTTGGAGAGCAGTGTAGGGGAAAGGGACCTGGGGGTCCTGGTGGACAGCAGGATGACCATGAGCCAGTACTGTGCCCTTGTGGCCAAGAAGGCCAATGGCATCCCGGGGTGTATTAGAAGGGGGGTGGTTAGTAGGTCGAGAGAGGTTCTGCTTCCCCTCTACTCTGCCCTGGTGAGACCTCATCTGGAATATTGTGTCCAGTTCTGGGCCCCTCAGTTCAAGAAGGACAGGGAACTGCTGGAGAGAGTCCAGTGCAGGGCAACAAAGATGATTAAGGGAGTGGAGCATCTCCCTTATGAGGAAAGGCTGAGAGAGCTGGGTCTCTTTAGCTTGGAGAAGAGGAGACTGAGGGCTGACCTCATTAATGTTTATAAATATGTAAAGGGTGAGTGTCACAAGGATGGAGCCAGGCTCTTCTCAGCGACAACCAATGATAAGACAAGGGGCAATGGGTGCAAACTGGAACACAGGAGGTTTCACTTAAATATGAGAAGAAACTTCTTCACAGTGAGGTTGACAGAACACTGGAACAAGTTGCCCAGGGAGGTTGTGGAGTCTCCTTCTCTGGAGATATCCAAAACCCGCCTGGACACATTCCTGTGTAACCTGATCTAGGTGTTCCTGCGCCGGTGGGGGGGATTGGACTAGAAGATCTTTCTAGGTCCCTTCCAATCTCTAACATTGTGTGACTCTGTGATTCTGTATGGGACAAGCCACTCTGCCTTGACAGAGACCACAGCTGTTGAATGCAACTTGCATGTGATGAGGAGGATGACACAAACACAAGTAAACTTGAAAAGCGAGATTCGCGTTTCTGAGCACAATGTAAATTCCCAATTCGATCTGTAGTTTACCTTACATGTAATATAGAGATAGCAGTAGTGGCCTAAAGTACCAAAAAAACCCCCTATAACAAAATCAAAATATAAAATTTAAAAGACTTGGAAGTGCCTAAAGCTCATGCAAGTGTCTCATGAATTTTAACAAGTGCTGAAGTTCCACTGAAGTCACAGGGAAGTCTGTACCTAGGCATATGGCATTTTTTTCTTTTTTTAATACAAGTGTGATATTTCAGTACACTGATTAGAATTCATCAGGACTTCTCTCTGCTTCTCTATTAGCATCCACCTTGCAACCACAAACTAACAAAAGCAAAACCAAAGACAGAATAAACAGAGCACCAACAAAAGAAGCATCCTGTAGTTGAGACAAGTTTAGATTAGGCTTCTCTTGAGAATGATAATAGAAAAATATTATTCAATGTACACCTAAATCCACACTTAGGAAAAAAAGAAAAAAAGACAGTTACGTATTTTAACCAATATGAAAAGAAGAAATAGAAACTACATAGTAGTGCTAGGAGAGCAACATTCCATTTTAGGCACAAAATGTACAAGAAAAGCATTTCTTTTTCACTCATGTCCTTTGAAAAATAAAAGAACCACACAGTCCTGTGAATAAATAAACAAATAAATACATGCATATATATAGTGATATATGTGTCTATATAATTCGTGCAAAGTCTGACCGCAGAAAAACCCTTCACTTCAGTATCCCAGTTCAGTTGAGTATTTAAAGCACAGGACTAAAGAATGTCTCATAAGCTCAAAACTAGACACAGACTTAAGTACCTTGTTAAACCAAGACATCTGTTCTCCTTAACATAAGACTACAAAGAGAACTTTCCCCTTTGTTTTGTGAAATGACCCCAACATAAGAGGAAAAGCTATTTCCTCTAGAAGTCCCATAATTTCACTCTGTATTGAGACACTTTGACAATTTCCTTGAAAAGTCATTCAGTTTTCATTCTTGATCTTGAACAGCTAGAGGTCACATTCTGCTTTCAATTACTCCATTGCCATTGTCTTCTTGAGCTACTTGAGCGATTATTCTCCTAAGCGTTACTCTAAAACTTCTGGATATGCTAGTGAAAAATAAGAAAAGAAAGGCATACTAAACTTTGAAATCTCCACAAAGTACAAGTATCATCAGTCTTGTTCAGAATTAGGTTTCAAAACCTAAATATAATGCTCCCACTGAACACCTGCAAAATCCCAATTACTGCCTCAGGTTTGAATAGTGGCTCTGTTGTGACTGTTGTTGAAAGCACCTCTGTTGCACCCTGAGAAGCAAGGACGACTTTCGAGATATCGACATATGTGCCAGAAAACCACTCTCCCACGTACTGTGCTTTATGTATGGAAACAAATGTGTTCATGTTTGATCTCTTCAAGAGCAAGTCTCGCCTCTGCAGAGAAATAAAAGGATTTCACTTCCTGTAAGGGAGACTTGAAAGCAGAACAGGTAGGTTTTAAAAGGTCTGAAACACATTTTATTTTTGAGCGTTCCCTGCTCCAGGTAGAGTTAGACTATGATAAGAACTGACTGTGCCACCAAAGCATTTTCATGACCTACAAATTAACCCAGGTTTAAGAGCTGGTATATGCTACATAGGAAGAGATTCTGAGGGGAAGTGTGCCTACAAGAGACATCCAGACATTTTTATAAACTCTTTAGGCTTCTGGTGTCTTGTGGTATCATATGTGAACAATCAAATCAGTTCTGATTTGAACGCTGTCACTTGGATTAGGGTTTATCTATCGCATGGTAGCACTGAGTTAGCAGGCCGCGGAGATGAATAGAAGTACTGATTGCTGAACTGACAGCCTTGAAGATGAGGAGCATTATTTTATCACATCCTTCTTTGCAGCATGTGCCAGTGGGTTTTAGCTGTCACATTTTTTAAAATTATCAAGCCTCGGAGTAAGTAACAAGGCTGTTTCCTTAGTGCATAAGAGTCCCCTTCTCTCCTTCTGATCCTACCAAAGCTGCTGGCTTTTATTTTGTGAAATTATGTACTTGTAGGTTAATTTGAATAAACAAAAGACTTTGTTCTGCAAACCACAACATAGCTACTAATTTAGTGGCTGTTAAGTGTCTTGCTTTCCAGTGCACCTCTTGTTACCATTATGCCTTTACAAAAGAAATAAATCACAGCAGAAACATTTGAACTCATTTGCGAAAGAAAAAGCCCTATGTGCTTTTAAGCCAGCTTTCTCATAACACCTGTTAAGGATCATTAACTAGGAGCACATTCAGACTGCAATGTGGTTTCTCACATACTCTCCTGCAGTTTGCCCACACGCTCATGTCATGTGCAGTTGTAATTTCTAATTCAGCTTTCCTTGATGCACCTGCCTGCCTCCTGCCCCAAAATCTCAGACTCTGAAGACTATTTTTGAAAGTGTTATGAAAGGCTACAAAAAGTCATCAGAAAGCTGAGACTGTTAATTGAGTGGCCACTGCCTGCTGATTCCTACAGAGGCTGAGCCTGATGTGGACAAGGAGAGGACAAGGCCACAAGCAATAGCAAGCAAACAGACCCAGTGATGACAGGGCCCATCCAGTCCTATGAAACTATCTTCTTCCCGTGGTAGCATCTTACCCTTACTCCAGCTGAAACAGCCCCAGGTCCCTGGAGCCTGTGGGACCACTGTGGTGGCTCATGAAGGCTACAGCAGCATCATATTGAAACTCTGTGCTGTGCAGGGAAATGGGCATGTTCTGGTGACCTCCAATGGGGTATATGACCCAACAGCTCTGTTCTCCAGGCACAGTGCCATGAGACACAAAGATGGGGCACTGGAAGCCCCTCACAGGTCTCAGCCCAGCGCTTTGCCCTGCCTAATTAGTCAGACCAATGGCATGTTAAATCTGCAAATGTTACACTGCATAGAAAGGATCTGTTAAATAAATCAAGAAGTTTTCATGGATCCGTAACACACTGCCACTTGCTGTCACCTCATCCAGCTTATAGCAACCCACCACAAACCTGTCTGTATGCAAGCATGCACCAAGGCCAAAACATCTACATTCCCTTTCCTAGTAAAGGTCCATCATAAGTAATAAGACTGCATTCTTTAACAAACAGAGAGTTCCAGGTTTTCCAAAAAGTTTGTGAATATGTCCTTCCTTCAGCTACTGCTCTACAACAATAAAAAGTACAGCCTCCAGATATCAGCATTATAGATGCCCCAAGAAAGAAAGAAAAAAAAAAAGTGGAAATCAGGAGCGCTCAGCCTCTGCAAGACCACAGCCTTAGCGAAATTTCTCTCCTCTGTTTCTTATGAGCAGTACCCAAATATTCAACACCCCAAAACATAAAAGCTGAGTGGCTAATTACTTCATTTATCGTTATTTCATTTTCTGTAGAAAGCAATTTAATTCTTATCCTTCCTAATAAAAGAAATATTTTTTCATCTCTCTCACCTATCCTGAATTAAACTGCACAGATGCCTCCATGACAGTAGATCAAATGTCATGATATTTCTTACCTAAAAGGGCACCACAGCTGAGGATATCAGGAAGTGCACTCACATTAAAAAAGATTCTTTTAGCATTTGTGCTCAAAAAGATAGCATTTTAAAAGCTTCTGTCATTTTCAGAAGCTTCTTAGGATTAGATCTTACAATGTGGGTAATGATTAATACAAAACACTCGAGAAGAAAATCCCTCTGATGAGGAAAGTAAAAAAAATGCCACAAGGCCACCTACCTTTTAAGGACAGAAGAAATGCCTAGACAAGGGATTTAACAAGCTTTCACAAAGCAGAAGTCTCCTCACAAAGTGGAAATAATTTAGAAAATGTAAGAAAAGCAGTTTTTAGCTTCAGCATCATAATTCTCCACTGCAGAGCTTCCCTACCTTGCTTCCTAAAGCAGTGTTTTAAAGTCTAAACTGTGTGTGTTTACAAGAGAGCATAAATTTAAAACAACCCAGGACTGGAACTGTATCTATAGTGAGTCTTTTTCTTTCTTTTTTATCCTGCAAACAAAAACAAAAAATAAAATTCATATCTGGACTAACACTCAGTGTAGAAAATATTAACCTGGAGCAAAATTTTATGCAGGTAAGTTATAAATCCCTGGAAATATTACAGTAGCAAACCACATTGACCTTTAACTCTAGGATTGCAAATGGTAATGCTATAATAATTGTGTATGTCCTTTTATTGTGTGACTCCCCTCTCCCACAGCCCACTAGGAAATGGGAAATGATGGCCTTTAGCAGTCCTTTAAATTGAAGGTATAGGGATGCCTTAAGTCTATTCCTAGTTATATATAACCATGTAGTATTATTATTATTTATATCTTGCTAGTGGCACTTGGAATGCAGCTGCTCCTATGGGTAGCCTTGTAAAGGAAGGTGTTATGTGTTTTGAACACGTATTAAATGTATACAGGAGATGATGCTGTATAAATGCCATCTTTTAATATTTTCATGAACTAACACTGCAGTCTCTGAAGAGTGGAGGATTCAACACAGCATTCAGCAATATCAGAAACAAGCAAGATTTAATGAGCAGATGGACTTTTATACAAACATCCAGCATTGCAATAGTTAATGTGAACTGAGAAGTGGCTAAATGGGAAATAAAGTTGGATGTTTAATGTTTAAAGCCCTCTCTAGCTAAAGTGTTTCAACGAGATCTTGATTGCCTCCCATTGGTGTGGTGTGGGGATAGATCTCTTTCACCCTTTTCTGGAAAGACTGATGCAAGAACTCTGCAGGACATGGACAAGAGGGCTGAGCAGCACAAAATATTCTCCTGTTTTTAAGATTTTGCAGAGGCTGGCACTACTAAAGATCAAAGGTGCAATGCAAGTTTTCAAAAGTCAATGAACAAACAGAAAATAACAAGACCCATGAATATGCTTTGTCTGTTTTTGAAAACACATTTTACATATATTTTTAAAATCTTGCTTCCCAGTTTGAACCAGACAGATACTGAATTCAATAGGCTTCTCTACTTCTCTCGAGGAGACATATATCCAAGAGGCAGCCATTTCTAACCTGGTTCCTTATGCAGGTGTAAGATTAACACACACATGTAAAATAAAACTATTGAGCTATTTTAATACTTTTTCTGTTGTGCATTCAAGACCCTCTAAAGTTGTCACCAGCTACTGTTTCATTTAATTCCCTAGCCTTCAGGATAATGTAAGAAAATTGAAGAGATTAGGAGCTTTCTCTTTCCTGTTCAATGCATTTGTGTTGCAGTAAATTGGTACCAACCTTCAATCTCATGGTCAGGGCTCTCCAGGGCCCTTCCACTGATATGACAGAGCAGTCAGCTTGATAAATTGTGCATATCCCCTCCAGTGCAATGTAGAAAGCTTTCCTCCCTATCTCCGCGGTTGTCTTGCCCACACTAGTGAAGAGGAAACACTTAGCTGTCTTATTGCACTACGGAGCATCTCTGATCTGTTTACATTGTCTGTGGTAATTAGAAGATACATTTTTTTTCCTCCTTGATTAGTTATTTCATGGACTGTGGCAAACAGAGGATATGGTCTCATTGTGAACTGGAGGGAGGGGAAAATCCTTAGCTTGGAAAATGACTTGATGCAGCACTCCCTGGTCTTCAAATGGGAGGAATGGGGCAGAGTGGGGAGAGAGAAAAACAAACAACCCAAAAAACAACGACAAAACCAAATTAGAACTCCAGATAACCTTAACTAAAATATATTCACTAAAGAGGCAGTCCAGTAAGGTAATTAAATACATGCTTAACTTCAAGCTTAAGAGCTATTGCTGATGAGGTTGAGGGATTGTACGTAGTGTCACATTATGCCCTTATTTGATCACCTTGTTGAATTGAAGTTAATAGATACAGAGTTAACACAGGCACTAATATAAGCACTGCATTAAAGTACATTTAGCAAAACATTTAAGCAAATGCTTCTCTCCTATTCTGGTTCATTCTACTTCAGCAATTCTCTAGCACTTGCTCTCCTGAACTGGCATTGGGAATCATTAAACACTGGAGAGGGGGTCATCTTGGTCCTTTCCACTATGTGCAAAAATATAAAGGGAAGATTGAGGGTAACGAAAGAGATTTAAAAGTCAGACTTGCAAATTCTTTCTAGAAATTTGGCCTTGAACAGCTAGGCATGTATGTGTTTGTGTGCACATCTATATATTTCAAATTTGCTCATGCAGACAGCTGATCATGTGAAATTTATAACAGACAATTGACTAGAGGATTTAAATAAACAAGTTTTAAAACACCATTGACAGTAGATAAACATGTGGAGGGTCAATTTGCAGTGGGACAAAAAATAAGGGGTCATTTCCACTATATGATATATTCATGATATATTAATTAATTACAGTTCATACCTGGTGAAGATCAGGCTTTACTCAAAATAACCCACAGCTTTAATAATATTATTAAGCAGGCTAGTCCATGGGAAAATGACTGAAGAGTGCTGGAAAGCCTGCAATTAAGGGGTTAATATAGGCCTCGCTTCTCAAATCGAATACACTGCACATTTCAAAACATGTCACACCTTGCACAGCAAAGCTAGGTTTTTCTACTCTGGCCTGTTCTGAGCCCACAGAAGAATAGACCTGCCATTTCACTTCAAATCGTGAGTTGATCACCTTTCCCTATTTCATCCCATTGTGCCTCTGGCATTGTATAGTGCTGGGAGAACAGCCCGTGATACAGACCACCACTAAAATTGCTGGTAAATCTAATGGGGTGAATTAAGGACAAAAGGAACAATCTTATCCCTAAAATTCCTGCCTTACTCCATTTATCAACGCCTTAGGGCCAGATGTTTAAAGCAGTGTGTGCAGAGTCAGTTGCCTATAGCCACTCTTCAGGAATGCAAGTTGGTTTTCTAAATTGCTGGAATAGATTACATGTGCAAAATCTTAGGACTCCAGATGGAATTATGATATGTTTTTCTAAAAATGCATATTACCTGTCCCAGCCTTAAAAGGAAATTGTGGTGGGTTGACCCTAGCCAGCAGCCAAACAACCACACAGCTGCAGGACGGGGAGAAAATAAAAGGAAAGTGAGAAGGCCTGTGGATCAAGATAAAGACAGTTTAATAGATGAAGCAAAAGCTATATACGCAAGAAAAGAAAAATAAGTAATCTATTTACTACTTTCCATGCACAGACAGATGTCCAGCCACTGCTGGAAAGAAGGGCCTCAGCACATATAAGAGCTAGCTGTGAAGACAAACACCAGAACCATAAATGTCCCCTTTTCCTTGAATTTTGTTTCTGCGCATGACATCCTATGGTATAGGATATTCCTTTGGTCAGTTTGGGTCAGCTGTCCCAGCTGTGTCTCCTCTCAGTTTCTTGCCCACTCCAAGCCTGATCATTTGTGGACAGAGGGTGAAAAACAGAAGGCCTTGAAGCTGTGCAAGCACTTTTCAGCAGTGGCCAAATCACTGGTGTATCAACACTGTTTTAGCCACAAACCTAAAACACATTGTGGGCTGCCATGAGGAAAATTAACTCCATCCCAGCCAGATCCATCACAGAAGGCAAGAGAGTTGAAACCCACCAATGAAGCCTCTTCCAATCAAGTTAGCCCTTGTTCTTGGGGCAGACACTGCAACAGATTATAAGAACTAACATCTGCTTGGACAAATCCAGTCCATTACCAGTCAGCTGACATAGCTGCTTCCATTTTCAGCTGCAGTATTGAGGAAAGTAAACATCCTTGGCAGCCTGCACTGATTATCTCAACATTACCTTGTCTTCTGGCCTCCCTGCCAACAGCTGGGGCCATGCTGCCTCAGAAGTACAGGTCAGGAACAGCGTTGGTTGTATGAGGTTGTGAGAGGTTAAGACCAAGGATTGAATCTATCATATCTTTTATAAACAGGGTTAGCAAACATGAACTGAGAAGATACTACTGAAGTAAAGCAGTAAAGTTCTGTACTTTTGTCACTTAAACCTCATCTGTAATTCATTTGGCAGCACAAAGAGATTTGGAGATACTATTTGGCTATGTTTTTGACTGCAAATCATGATCGAATTCGATCTTTCTCTATATTTAACCCTGTTTGGGAATAGAAAGAATACTCATTTCATTCAGCTTGTGACATAGGGAATAAATAAGATATTTGCACTAGAAAATAAAAATTGCATGTGACTAAGGAAATTCTGCTCATCTACTCAGATGTCTAAAGGCCACTGTTACTCGTTGCTGCTAATACTGAGTTCTGCAAAAGTGGATGATTTGGAATTGGGAGTTTGAGAGGATTCTGAAATTGGTATAAGGAACATGTATACTGTCTCAAAATCCTGAAAAACATCCCTAACTTTCCTGTATCCACTCTTGTAACATAAGATGGTATAATAGTAAGTAAGCATATTACTGAACAAGTTTTTTATCATGAAAGCGTCGCTAAGGAATTCAAATTCATTGTTTCCCTAGTAAAAATCTAATGAAAACTTTTTGCTTTCTGCCTTTTTTTGTCTCTACTCTTACACATCCCAGCATATAACCTGTTCAACTTTCACACAGTAAAGCAAGCACCTCCTCTGAGTGCCATAAGGTCTTTTTGAGACACACCATCAAACATTTATTTGCAATGCAGCTAGCTGATGAGAATGGAATCCACTCACTGTTGATCCTGAAATACACTGGACTAGCTCCTGAAAAAATGTAAATAGATGGAGTAAAACATCCCAACTTGTGAACTAGAACGGCTGATTTTCATTCACCAGAATCAGGTCACCATGAATGCCTTATTCAAACAAAGAGTAATTTTACATGCAGAACAGTTGCTGCAGTTTTATACTACCTGTGTAATAATTCATGACCTGAGTAATAAAGAACTCATTAAACCTATTTCCCGCTTTTCCTTTACACATAGACCTCCCAGGAGTTTAAGCCATACATAATGAGTCCAAGTATTTTAAGGGATAGTGTTAAAATTATCTACTATTCTTTTATATCTGAAATAATTCTTTTATTTTCCTCTACTACATTGCTTGCATAACGAGGAAACAATATATTACCATAATTACATGTTATTTATTAGGCAGGAAGCAAATAAGTCATTCAAAGACAAATCCCCGTATTTATTCATGGAACTGCTTTAGATGACAAAGATATAGTAAACCAAGCAATCTTTCATTTTATTTATTACAGACTCTTTGTACTAATGAACAATAACAGGCTTTGCTGAAATAATGGTTTCTGTTCTGAGTTATGGTAAATGTTATACAGGCCATATTCATCAAAAGCACGTCAAAGCCATGGATGGCCTTTATTTCTTTTCCTTACGCTTGAGGAAATTGGGTAGCTGGTGAACAACAATGATTTTGAGGGCTTAATAAACATAATGTAAAAGAATTAGTGGCTTTAAAAAACCAACATGCATAATATACTAGTTGCAGCTCAGGCCCTGAGAAGCACACAGTGGTGAAGATGCTGGCAATTCATTTTTATAACCCCTACCTTTGGAAGAGCCTGTGCATTTTCTTTGCTGTCAATATGAGAGACTCTCTGTGTTGTTAAGCAAGCATTAAATCTACACCACAGTGGGATGAAAATTTCTAGTTAACTTCACTCATCACTTGGAATTAATGAATGCTGTAAAGCAAAAGAAGTAAATTTGAATATAAAATCACAGAAAGAAATAGAAGGAAAAAAAAAGGAAAAAAAGGAGAAGAAGATGGCTTTGTACTTGGGTGTTTTAAGTACTCTGGTTTAAGTTTTGAGTGCTTTTTAGAGAAGAAATTGGAATCCCTAACTTCTTCCTCCCACATAGAAATACTACACATAATGATATAAAGACATACTGATATAAAGACACACTCTTTCTCCTCCTGGTGAATAATTATTTGCTCCAAAGAAGCTCATACAGGACAAAACAACAAGATATCCTTGAATCTCATGGCCAGGGTGATCTCCCAGGAATTGTTTTCAAATACCCATTAATGATCCAAGTTTAGATAACGTGATCTCCAGCAGTCTTGGTAGAAGTACCACTATTCTTGGGCATCAGGTCAGAGCTCTAGTTGCCTGTATGTTGCTCTAGGCCTGACCTAGTAAAAATATACTAAGAATGTCTATCACCTAAGTCCTTTCAAGTGGAACAGGTAGGACAGTGCAGTGAAATATGCACTCAGGTGCTTAGCATTACCAGGTTTTCAGAGCCTTGGGCAACTATAGGAGAAACATGTAAGAGACTTGGCAGAAAATCCCTGAGAAGAATGAATGCTTTCCAGGGTTGCACTATGGCTGTACAAAAGTTGAGGACCCGCATTCTGAAGTCAGGTATCCCAAGGAGAACTAACAAAAGCTCAGGTTCTTTTTTGAAATGAAATAGAGAACAGCATTTTTTATTAACAACATTACAAATCCCAGTTCAAAATAAGAACTCTGTCCATTCTGATACTAAGGTTCTCGTGACAGACATTTCAAAGTAATTTTATTTCTTCAATCCTAATTCCCTGTCTGCATTCTTAAATGAAGAATGCTATGAATGTTCATTAGCAAAAGAAAAATCCAACTGATCCTTTCAGGAGTCTTCCATAAAGATTAATTTATCTGATGCATTAAAGCCAATATTGCTTGTAGTTCTTCAGAAGCATTGAGTAAGAAGAACGACAATATGCTTACTAAGACTGCAAAAAGAATGCCTCAGTCTGTAAATGCAGTCTGATAAAGTCAGTCCAACAAGTTTGTTTCTTTATCCTTCTATCATCTTTTCAGACTTAAATTGAGTAAACTAAATTAACTTACAAAAATAGTTACAAAATATCGTCTCCAATTCTTTTAGAAACTAGTGCTTATTTTTTAAAATTTTTCTCATGTTTGTTCTTGACAAAAATATCAGAGTCTGTTTTCTAAGAAGATTCCTGGAATTTGAGTGAGATTTGGAGATTTCATATTGGGATGTAGCTGACAGATTTCTTTTACTAATAGGTACAAAGTTACATAGGACTGGAATCTGTATCCCAAGGAAAAAACATAGTTCATATCTTTAACAGGAAACTAATGAATCATAGAATAGTCAGGATTGGAGGAGATCTTTAAAGGTCGTGTAGTCCCCATCTTTCTTATAAGCCCCTTCTATATATTGAAAGGCTGTAGTAAGCCTTCTCTTCTCCAGGCTGAACAACCTCAACTGTCTCAGCCTTTCCTCATAGGAGAGGTGTCCATCCCACTGATCGTTTTTGTGGCCTCCTCTGGACCCTGTCCAATAGCCCCACATCTTTCCTGTACTGAGGACTCCAAAGCTGAATGCAGGACTCCATGTGGGGTCTCACCAGAGCAGAGCAGATGGGCAGAATCACCTCCCATGACCTACTGGCCACGCTCCTTTTGATGCAGCCCAGGATACGATTGGCTTTCTGGGCTGCAAGCACACATTGCCGACTCTTTTCCAGCTCTTAACTCATCACTATCTGCAAGTCCTTCTTGGCAGGGCTGCTCTCAATCCCTTCATCCCCCAGCCTGCATTGATACCATGGCTTACCCTGACCCAGGTGCAGGACCCTGCACTTGGCCTTGTTGAACCTCATGAGGTTCACATGGGCCCACTTCTTGAGCTTGTCCAGATCCCTCCGTATGGCATCCCATCCCTCAGGCATGTTGAACACACTACTCAGCTTGGTGTCATCTGTAAACTTGCCGAGAGTGCGCTCGATCCCACTGTCAATGTTCATTGATAAAGATACTAAACAGTACTGGTCCTAATACAGACCCCTGAGGGAAACCACTCATCACCGATCTGCATCTGGACATTGAACTGTTGACAATTACCCTCTAGATGCAACCATCCAGCCGATTCCTTATTCACTGAACAGTGCATCCATCAAATCCATATATCTCCAATTTAGAGAGAAGGGTGCTGTGGGGGACCATGTCAAAGGCCTTGCAGAATTCCAGATAGATGACATGACTTTTCCCTTTTGTACTGATCTAGTCTTTCCATCACAGAAGGACACTTGGTTGGTCGGGCAGGACTTGCCCTTAGAGAGGCCATGCTGTCTGTCTCTAATTGCCTGCATGCGCTTCATGTGCCTTAGCATAGCTTCTGGGAGGATCTGTTCCATGATCTTCCTAGGCACAGAGGTGAGGATGACAGTAGTTTGGTGCTTCCTGGGGTCCTACTTTCTACCCTTTTTAAAAATAGGTGCACTCTTTCCCTTTTTCCACTCACCAGGGCTTTCACCTGACTACCATGACTTTTCAAGTATCATGGAGAATGGCTTGGCAACTACATCAGCCAATTCCCTCAGGACTCTGGGATGTATCTCATCAGGTCCTATAGACTTATGTATGTTTAAGTTTTTCAGCTGGTCTGGAATGTGACCATCTCCTACAGTGGGTGGGACTTCTCTCCCCCAGTCCCTGCCTTGAGGCACACCCACTCAAGAGGAGTGGGAAGTGAGCTTGCCCGTGAAGGCTGAGACAAAAACATTGTTGAGTACCTCAGCCTTCTCCTCATCCATTGTTAACAGTTTGCCAGTCTTGCTCGTCAGGGGGTTATGTTTTCTTTTGAAGAATCATAGAATCCTTTTGTTTGGAAGAGACCTTCAAGATCATTGAGTCTAAGCATAACCTAACTTTGGCACTTCGACCTTCCTTTTCTAGTTTACAAACCTGTTTAAGTCCTTCTTGTTATTCTTTGTGACCATTGCCAATTTCAGCTCCAGCTGCACCTTGGCCTTCTTGACCCCAACTCTGCACAATCAGGCAGTGTCCCTACACTCTTCCCAGGATACCTCTCCCTGCTTCCACTGGCTTTGAGTTTCCTTCTTGCCCTTTAGTTAGACCAGCAAGTCTTGACTCAGTCATGCTGGCCTCTTTGCCTTCCTTACCTGATTTCTTACACCTGGGGATTGAGACCTCTTATGCTCTATGGAAAACACCCTTAAAGTTCACAGAATCACAGAATGTTTAGAGTTGGAAGGGACCTCTGGAGACCATCTGGTCCAACTGCTAAAGCAGTCACACCTAGAGCAGATTGGACATGAATGTGTCCAAGTGGGTTTTGAATGTCTCCAGAGGAGACACCACGACCTCTCTGAAGCAGCCTGTTCCAGTGCTCTGTTACACCGAAAGTAAAGAAGTTTTTGCTCATATTCAGATGGAATGTCCTGTGTTTTGGTCTGTGTCCATTGCCCCTCTTCCTGTCACTGGGGGCCACTGAAAGGAGTCTGGTCCCATTCTCTTGACATCCAGCCTTGAGATATTTAAAAGCATTGATAAGATCCTCTCTCAGCCTTCTCCAGGCTGAACAGACCCAGCTCTCACAGTCTTTGCTCATAAGAAAGATGCTTCAGAACCCTAATCTTCTTTGTAACCTGCTGCTGCATTCCCTCCAGTAACTTCTTGTCCTTCTTAAACTGGAGAGCCCAGAACTGGATGCAGTACTCCAGATGTGGCCTCACCAGGCCAGAATAGAGGGGGAGGATAAGCTCCCTCAGCCTGCTGGTCACACTTTTCTTAATGCACCCCAGGATACCATTTGCCTTCTTGGCCACAAGGGCACACTGTTGACTCATGGTCAACCTGTTGTCCACCAGAACTCCCAGGTCCCTCTCCACAATGTTGCTTTCCAGTGGGTCAACCCCTAACCTGTACTGGTGCCTGGAGCTATTTCTCCCCAGGTGCAGGACCCTACCCTTGCCTTTGTTGAATTTCCTCAGGTTCTCCTCTGCCCAGTTCTCCATCCTGTCCAGGTCTCACTGAAGGGCAGCACAGCCTTCCGGTGTATCAACCCTTCCTCCCAGTTTGGTATCATCAGCAAACTTGCTGAGAGTGCATTCGATCTCTTCATCCAGGTCACTGATGAACAGGTTGAACAGGACAGGACCTAATACTGACCCCTGGGGAATCCCACTAACTACAGGCCTCTAATTAGACTCTGTACCATTGATTACAACTCTCTGAGCTCTGCCATCCAGCCAGTTCTTGATCCATCTCACTGTGTACTCATCCAACTGACACTTCCTGAGCTTGCCTATGAGGATGTTGTGAGAGATGGTGAAGTCAAAGTACACAACACCCACTGCTCTACCCTCGTCTACCCAGCTAGTCACACCATCATAGAATGCTATCAGGTTGGTCAAACATGACTTCCTCTTGGTGAATCTATGCTGACTACTCCTGATAATGTTCTTTTCCTCCACATGCTTGGAGATGAGGTCCAGAATGAGCTGTTCCACCACCTTTCCAGGGATGGAGGTGAGGCTGACTGGCCTGTAGTTTCCTGGGTCATCTTTCTTGCCCTTTTTGAAGACTGGAGTGATGTTGGCTTTTTTCCAGTCCTCAGGTACCTCACCTGTTCTCCATGACCTTTCAAAAATGATGAAGAGTGGCTTATAAGTAACTTCTGTCATCTCTCTCAGCATTCATGGGTGCATCCCATTGGGGCCCATGGATTTGTGGATGTCCAGTTTGCCTAAACAATCCTGATCCTCCTTAACTGAAGGAAAGTCTTCCTTTTGCCATACTTTCTCTCCTTCCTCCAGAGTCTGGGATTCCTGAAGGCTGGCCTTAGCAGCAAAGATGGAAGCAAAGAAGGCATTCAGTAACACTGCCTTCCCTGTATCACCCATCACCAGGGCACCCACCTCACTCAGCAGCAGACCTACATTTCCTCTAACCTTCCTTTTGCTGTTGACGTACTTGAAGAAGTCTTTCTTGTTGTCCTTGACATCCCTTGCCAGATTTAATTCCTCTCCACCTCCCTGCATACTCTAACAGACAGTTTATATTCCTCCCAGGTGGTCTGTCCCTTTTTCCACATTACATAAACTTCCTTCTTCCACCTGGGTTTTGACAGGAGCTCCTTACTCATCCTTGCTGTCCCCCTTTACTTGATTTCTTGCTCATAGGGATGCACCAGTCTTGAGCTTGCAGTAAGTGATATTTGAATGTTAACCACCTCTCTTGGAGCCCACTACCTTCTAGACCCCTAAGCCATGGTATTCTACTAAACAGGACCTTGAAGAGGTCAAGGTTTTCCTTGCTGAAATACATGGTTTTAGTCCTATTTATTGCCTTGTTTCCTCCACAGAGGATCCTAACCTTCACCATCTCATGTTTACTGCAGCTGAGCCTCTCCTTAAAGCTCACGTTTCCAAACAGTTCTTCTTGTTTTGTTAGGACAAGGTCCAGCAGCACACCTCTCCTCATCGGTTCCTCCACCACCTGTGCCAAGAAGTTATCATCAATGATCTGTAGGAACCTCCTGGACTGTGCATATGTAGCTGCGTTGCCTGCCCAGCAGATGTCAGGGTGATACGAGTCTCCCATGAGAACCAGGGCGCGGGATTGTGAGGCTACTTCCAGCTGTCTGTAGAAAGCCTCATCAACTTGCTCCTCCTGATCAGGTTGCCTGTATTAAACATTCACAACAGTGTCCCCCTTGTTAGCCTGTCCCTTAATTTTTACCCGTAAGGATTCAGTTTGTTCTTCATCTCCACCCAGGCAGTTTCCAAGGGCATTCTGTTGACTAACTCCTTGAAGAGGTGGAAGTTTGCTTTCCTAAAATTTAGGGTCCTGACTTTACTCATAGCCTGACCCACATCCCTGACAACGGCAAACTCCAAGATCGTGTGACCACTGCAGCCCAGGCTGCCCCCAATCTTGATGCCACCAATCAGCTCACATGCATTGGTGACCATCAGGTCCAGTATTGCGTCCCCTCTGGTAGGGCTGTCTATTACCTGGCTTAAGAGGTTATGCTCAATGCACTCCAGGAGTCTCCTGGACTCAGTCATGCCTGCCTGCACACTGTGTTGGATCTGGTGCCAGCAGTACAGTATTCTTTCTGTGTGAGAACTATTATAGCATGCAGATTACATAAAGGGTAAATACTATTTAACCCAGACTGCACTATCATCGAATGCTAAGATCCAAGAGAAAGAAAAGAGAAAAAAAATACAGTAGGTTAATACAATAGAACCGATTTTAAAATTTTGCAGTTAGGTCTGGGCTTACGGGCTTTCAGCTTTTGGTAAGGGGAAATATCTTGCTGATGAAGACCAAGCAGCCAGAAATGCTGATATAAAGTGCAAGTATTCCATACAATGATCACATTAACATGATATGCTGGTCGTCTCTAAGTAACCTGTAGTTCTCTATGTAATTGCTTGTGTCACCTTAGTTTACCTTTACAGAGGAACTCATCTTGATTTTGTCTAAAAAAACCTCCTATCCCAGCTCATTAATGTTGTAGAGGTTGTGAGCTTCAGAGTCCTATGCTTGGAAGACAGTTGTTCTGTTCTGAGATTTCCAATGGATAAACAAGATACTTGGTCCATAGAATTATACAATGTCCTAAATTGGAAGGAACCCACTAGGATCATTGAGGTCAACTCCAGTCCCTGCAAAGGACAACCCCAAAGTTCACACCATATCTCTGAGGTCGTTGTCCAATTGTTTCATGAGCACTGCCAGGCTTGGAGCCATGACTGCCTCTCTGAGGAGCCTGTTCCAGTGCTCCACCCACCTCTGGGTGAAGAACCTTTTCCTAATGTCCAACCTAAACCTCCCTTGGCACATCTTCCTGCTGTTCCCTCAGGTTCTGTCATTGGTTGCTAGAGAGAAGAGACCAGGGCCTGCACCTCCTCCTCCCCTGGTGAGGAAGCCATAGACCATGATGAGGTCTCCCCTCAGTCTCCTGCAGGCTGAACAAACCAAGTGACTTCAGCCACTCCTCATACGGCTTCCTTTCCGAACCCTTCACCAACTTCGTAGCCCTCTTCTGGACACTCTCCGGTAGCTTTATATCATTTTTATCCTGTGGTGCCCAGAACTGCACACAGTGCTGCAGGTGAGGCCGCACCAGTGCAGAGCAGAGCGGGACAGTCACCTCCCTGCCCGGCCAGCAATGTTGTGCTTGATGCACCCAGGACACGGTTGCCCCTCTTGGCTGCCAGGACACACTGTTGGCTCATGTTCAACTTGCTGTTGACCAGAACCCCCGAATCCCTCTCTGCAGAGCTGCTCTCCAGCCTCTCATCCCCCAGTCTGTATGTACAGCCCGGGTTGCTGTGTCTCAGGTGCAAAATCTAACAATTGCCTTTGTTGAACTTCATGCGATTGGTGATTGTCCAGTTCTCCAACTTGTCCAGATCCCTCTGCAGGGACTCACCACCCTTTAGAGTGTCAACAGCTCCTCCCAATTTTGTGTCAGCGACGAACTTACTTACTATTCCCTCAAGTCCCATGCCCAAGTCATTTATAAAGACATTGAAGAGTGATGGCCCTGAGATGGATCCCTGCAGAACCCCACTAGTGACTGGTCACCAGCCCGGTATAACCCCACTTACTAGAACCCTTTGAGCCCGGCCCGTCAGCCAATTGCTCACCCACTGCATTGTGTGTTTATCCACCTATATGCTGGACACTTTATCCAGGAGGATACTGTGAGAGATCGTGTTGAAGGCTTTGCTGAAATCCAAACAGATCACATGGACAGGCTTCCCTTGGTCAACAAGGTGGGTAACTTTGATGTAGAAGGAAATTAAGTTGGTCAAGCAAGACTTTCCCCTCATGAACCTGTGCTGGCTGGGATCAATGACTGTGTTGTCTTTCAGGTGTTTTTCAATTACTCCCAGGAAAATCTTCTCCATGATTTTGTCAGGCACAGAAGTGAGACTGACAGGCCTGTAGTTGCCAGGGTCATCCTTGTTGCCCTTCTTGTAGATTGGGACAATGTTTGCCAGCTTCCAGTCAACAGGGATCTCTCCAGATTCCCAGGAGTGTTGAAAAATCATGGACAGAGGTCTCACTCAGATATCAGCCAGCTGTTTAAGCAACCTTGGACGAATCCCATCAGGCCTCATCGACTTATAGGGATCTAGCTGGAGCAGCCAGTCCCAATGGCAACTTTCCTCACAAGCTGAAGTAATTTCAGCCATCCCTTAAGTTTCAGAGTAGTCTTTCATCTGAGATAATGGTGATGAATTATGCTATACAAATGTATTTGCCTTCATTTCCTTTTACTAGTAATTAGGGCCAAAAAAAAAAAAAAAGGCACAAAACCGAAACCCAGCTCCCCCCTCACCCAAGAAACATACAAAAAGAAAGGTGGACTGATGCAGACAGAAAATGCTAGCTGGACTAATAATATGCCAGTTAGCTGAACTATACTGTCTTCTATATGTTTACAAGAATTACTTTGTTTGAACAGTGTTATAGGAAAAACGTTCTCCAAAATCATGACATTCCCCTGATTCATTCTTCTGCAAGTCATCTTGGAAGTTAGGCAGCTGCCATATAAACTGCCATACTCATCTCTTTATATATGAGACCGATGGATCATCATTCCAGGAAAACCTCAAAGCAGAGCAATGGCTCATTTGCCTTTCACCCTGCAGAAGGGGTATGCTCTTGAGAGTAAGGGTGAGTGCATCTGCAGGACACAAAAGAAGCCTACGCTGTGATAAATGGCAGTGAAGATAGGGCCCTTGGTGTCCAACACCATGGATGATTAATGCTTGTGAACACAAAAAGTTACCACTAGGTCCCAAACATAATGAAGAAAAAGCCCTGCAGTGTTTCAACATGTGACAAAGCATATAACTACATTCAGTTATTCGAAATGCACAAAGAGACACATACATTGCCTACACCCATATGAAGCTTTTCAGGGATGTAAATATTCAGAAAAGGCTCTGCTTATGAGCTGAGGAATATAGTGAATGCATCATTATTAACTTATTCCTTGCTGCCTAGCATATATGACAACTGCATCATCATGTACCTAGTAATTCTCCTTTGAAGTAATGAACAAATAACACTGACAAATGCTGCCATCACATAATTGGTATAATGAGTTTCAATGGGGATGAGAGTTTGAGTGTGATTTCTGTTTCCTTAGAGCTAGAGTACATTAAGAATCAACCACAGACATTACTGCAGATTTAACCCTTCCATCACTGAGACAGAAATCTGACCTGCATTTTGTGTACAATTTCTAGAATAAAATACCTGAATATAAGAAATTTCATCAGAGCTGGACCAAGATACATATAAAACCTTGTAGATCAGATGCTAAGCATCTAATAAGCTGCTTTAGAAATAATAAAAGTGCCAACTGCCACCTGGAATTAGAACTACAAAAGGTCTTGTTAGTTATGGTTTTCATTTGGTCTGCTAAGCTGTAAAGGATGTTCTGAATTAAACTGTCAGGGCAAGCTTGTACTCTCAGGGATGAGCAGGACAAGTTCTCCTTTCTAGGTCCAGTTCTGTTGTGATATTGTTTGTATTTAAGGAACTCTGAGCCAAACAACTGTCATTCTTCTTTATGAATCCATTTCGTCCCTATTGCATTTTTCCCATTTGGTTGGATGGGGAAGGGAGTACATGTTTCTATAGAAGTAATACAGAAAATGTTCAATAAAATCAGTTCAAGGCTCCTTTCATCATAAAGTAAGATGCAACGAAAAACCCATAAGCATTCTTATTCTGTCCTAAACTCAGCTCCACAAATGTGGATAATGCTTGTGAAATTTAGTAAAGATTGTCACCATTTACTCTTGTTGCTTTATACTCAGCAAAGGACGTGAAAATGCTTACCTGTTTCAAGAAATAAGCAGTAGATACTAGGTTTTATAGTGACTTTTTTTCCCCAAAAGTAACATTAAAGGGATTTCAGGAGTTCTTTACTCCAGGTCTTCTTGCCTTAGGTTTATTTCCTTTTCTAGAAGCCTCTTCCTCCTCTGTTTACTGAGGTGCTTTTAGCAGCTATTTCTTACTCAAGATGACACTATTCAAACCTATGTGATGGAGATGTCTATTACAAGGCAGAGATGCCTCCAGAGGGAATGGAGATGAAGAACAGTGGGGATTATGTAATACCTGGATGGTGTGATGCCGGGCTGCAATCCTTTCAGAAGTGATGCAGAGGCAAGGGTGTGAGATTGTCCAGTGCTGACTACAGAAAGTTACAGTGGCCACAATAAAGAGATGCTAGGGGACTGTCCTTTTCTTCCCTCTTCTCTCACCCTCTTTTTTTTTTTTTTTCTAATCCTTAAAAATGTTGTAAAAATAGATCCTTCTGAAAGGAGGGAGAAGATAATTGAATGGTAACTGTAGTGTCTGATTTTTATATCCGAAGGCAACAGTTCAAAATAAAACATAGACTCTCATATTTAGTTAACTGCTGAGGCCGTCTGGTAGATGAATGTGAAAATCGTTCTGTGGACAAATTCTTAATCACCCAGGGACAAGAAAACCCTGATTAGGTGAACATGGAGAAGCAGTGCTCTTTAAAACACGAGAGGTTTTTCACCTCCATATTGCCAATTATCTGTTATCCTGAATAAGCAGCCAGACAGCAGAGTTGAGAAGTGTCTGGATAAAACAGAAATATGACATATGAAATACATATAAATCAGAAGAAAGGATAAGGAGGATGTAAAGGATAAAATAAAATTGGCGACAGCCAACTGTGGAGCACAGACTCCTCAGCTAGTGACCATGCAAACAGATGAGTACACAGGACAGATTGGCTGAACAAGACTCTATTCTTCTTGCCAGAGTGGCTTATACAGAGCCAGCCAAGTCTCTTTGACCCACAGTTGAACTTCTTAGATACTCCATCTACAAATGCTGAAGAACTGGCTGTAGCAACCAAATAATAAAAGACATACAAGAAAAACGTGTCAGTATTAGTAGCATGCACGTTAACCTCTGTGAATTATTAATGCCCAGCCTGTGCAATAAATTAGTATAAGCAAGCACCTGAGTTGTTAAAGTCCCATTTAAAGATCTTAATTCAAATGTCACTTCATCAAAAAGGGGGAAAAAAACACAACCCACAAAGCTGGAAGGTGAGTCGATGATTCAGTATTAAAAATGGAAAAATGAATGCAGGTATAAGCACTCAAAAATTATTATTTCTTATTTTCTTTCCCATATCCGTATTCTAGAAAGCAATATGATCTTCGGAAGTAACAAAAATATTCTGAAATTCTGTACTTATCCCAGCACGTCCACAAGTTATCATCATACTGAGGAAGGTGCTAAGCCTTCAAGTCTCTACCTATTATAAGCCAATGGTTTAAGGACATCATCACACCATTCCATGACAATCCAGAGATATTTGACAATTAATTTAGTCTGATAACCAGCTTATAAAGAACTTGGAAAACACTGCATGAGCATATGCATCTAATTCTTACACTTTACAAATTAGCTGTTCTTAATCTTGACATTTGGATCCACTTTCATCTCCTTGTATATGGCAAAGAGAAATTTAAAAAAAAAAAAAAGAAACTAGACCATAATATTTTCCACCAACAAGGTTATTTTTTAGATTAAAAATGAACTTTGATGAGAAATTTCTAGAAGAAATTCTCATATCCATAAAGAGTTTTTAGAATTTCACTCAGACCAGAAAGCCTCAACACCACTTTTTCCATGGCTGTAGTAAGCATTTTGAGCCTGCTAAAAATAAGAATGTCATTTTTAAAGAAAACCAAAGAAACTCCTAAGGGTATTTTATGGAAAAAAAATATATAAATTACTTCTAGATTGTAAATAACTATAATTCACTCAGTAGTCTGAGAAAAAGTTATGAGTAAATAGTAGAAAATTATCCTGCATGGAATTTCTTTGTTTTTCTTGTTTCATCTGAAATTGTAATAATTGTTATGAGAGCATAATTCAAAAGCAAACTTCAGAAAGCCTACCATGATTCTGAGCTTTTAAGGATATAGAATAATGTCAGACATTATCCTGGACTCTGCCTCCCACAGGAGACTAGATTATCTTAGTGATCAGTAGTCACTGTTAACAAAACTGACATCAACAGTAACTCCAAATTAAAGGTATTGAGCAAAAGTGTACCCATTTTGTCAGTCACCAGACTAGCCCAAGCTCACATGCTGATAGGTCTTCTACTAATAGTAAATTTTCATTTTAAGTGATTGTGCTGAAAAGCTATAAGATCAAGAAACAACAAACATAAGTAGCTTGGGATTCTCCTTTTTAAATTTCAGAATACATCTGAAAGGTTGCTTGTGCCTAAACCAACCTCAATCTTTGTTAGTTAAGGCGAGTAAGATATGAAATAATTGCAACACTTTTCCACTGTCCAGAAGTGTGCTTTGAGATCTTATATACCTAGAGATAAATAGAATGCTTGATCTGTAGTTCTCTTCTCAACTATTGCCTGCCAGTCACTGATGCTTATCTTGCCCATGAGGTATACCTGAGGCTTGTATGGCATTCTGTTATCCCTTAAACAGTACTCCTACCTTTTAATTTCTTATTTCTTCTGTGTGCTCTCAAATTAATTTCCTCAATGTCTGCTGCATGAACTCAGGCAGATATTCATTGATTTAACTGATCTATAGCCTGACATCATTAGGATGTTTGTACCAATACAGTGAATATAATTGTTTGGGTGTTCATTCATAGTTTATTTAAAGGAGGAGAGGTAAGCATACACTATAATGATATAAGCCACTACAGCTTCATGAGCAGTATGAAGTAAGGGTAGAATTGTACCATTTGTCTTGCCTGGGGGAGGCAAGACCAACAAGTCACTTGGAAGAGTAGTTTCTGAAACCTTCTTTGAACAAGCCCTTTTCTCCCTTTCAGGACACTCTCCTATCTCTCCAACACCCAGATGAAAATTGTTCATTGGGAAACTATCCCCTGAGTATGCTGGCTGGTCTGTTACGGTTGTGAGAAGGTGATGAGCAAAGATAGAGTTAGGGGACTGACTTGCATATAGCAAGAAGCTTTTAACCAGGGAAGAGACAGCTGGAGAGTCTGTTGTTGCTGAGAACCACAGTGCAGCCTCTACAGCATTCACTGTTTTCAGCTTCTGCCCACCAAGAGGAGGCAATGCATCTCCTGGCAACTCCAGGACCCACTCCCTTGGACACCCGTCTGGAGCTACCACTCCTCAGCTTTGTTCCTGCCCAGCCACATCTCAGCACAAGTTTTATATTGAGACAAACCATACTGAAGTGACATTTTCCCACTGTCACAAGACCTTCAGTAAGCAGTCTCTTCAACAAAAACCTGCAAGTGGCAGTGAGGCTGACAACAGTCATAAAGAGAAACCCTGAAAATGCAATGGAAATACCTCATCACTCTGAATTTCCACTAGGAAATTCAGGCCAGCTCCAAGTTTTGAAATAACAGAGCTACAGTCAGCTGTGGTGCCGCTGGTAGAGACGAGTGAGTCAGACGTGAAGAAAACGTGAAGAGGGTGCAACACAGTCTGAGAAACAAAACTATCTGGAGAGCTTTGTTTTTGAAACATCTTTGGAGGGCCGGAAAGAAGAGAACTGGGGAAAGAAAGAGAATAGCTCAGGTCCTTAAACATTGCTTTTAAGGGCTTTTAAGCCTCTTAAGCATCTCTGAAACTAAGAGAAGAGAGAGCACAAATCAAGCACCAAAAACACTTCAGAGTAGGAGCATTTTTATTGTCATTCTTATTAATGCTAACCATTGAGAAAAGAAAAAAAAAGCAGTTATAGTGATTTAAAGCTAGTTCAGCCTAATTGTTCCCGCCTACCCCCACTCCCGGAGCTGCAGAAGGGAAAGGATTGATTGGATAGACCCTCCAAACCCTCTTTCTGCTTGACATGCAGCTTAACCTTTCTCGGGGGTAGAAACAGGGCAGGAAAGGAGAAGCAGGGACAGGCACTGACTTGGCTTGCTGCTGCTCTCTCTGCCTAGGCTGGATGCCCTTCATTGTGATTCTGGGATGCTTCCAATTCTGGTGAAAGATCCATGCTTTTCTAAAGAAAACTCTTCCCTCTTTTCCTCCCTCCCCTTTCCACCCCCGCCTACCCATTTCTCTGTGATCAGTCAAGGAGAGAAAATAAAGACTTTGCATTTTGAGCACAAGGATGGGAGAAAAAGAAAGAAAAGCAGCTGGAGAATCTCTAAGTGCTTCACCCCACCCCCAGAAGTCTTTACTTTATTCTGCCCTAAATGAAAAGCTAAGCTCTTGTGAGACTAAAGCTTATGGCTAAGTGTTATTTCTTTTAATTGAAGGTAAACTTTGTCTTGCTTATGTGTGGAGACATGTTGTACAGAAAGTAGGAAAACTTGACCCAGAGCACAGGAGCAAAGTTTCACAAGCACCTTAAAAAGATCAATATGTGAGCTGGGAGAAGAGAAAGACCTCGCAATTTCAAATTAAAAAATACATAGACATTTGCGTGATGTAGAGGAACTACAGCACCACTAGCATAATAGTGAAGAAAAGACTGCAGGAGTGAAGTGTGCTACGGATCATTTTGGCTCTTTGTGAATCCTTGGGATTGACCTACAACATGGGAAAGTTCAAACGCTTTTGTGGAAACTTGTGGAGCTCAGCACCATGCAGGCTTGTGCTTATTTCTATGAGGTTTGCAGGTAAACATGTACATTAGAAGAGCCAGTTATGTGTTTGTATCGATAGATTTGTTTGTATATATGTTATTTTTTTTTTATGCTTCTGTCTCTTTGATGCCCTTGATTCTTTAAATCAATGAAGAAGATTAAAAGTTTCAAGAGGGTAAATCTAAACTCATTTTATAATTTGTGTTCATTAGAAGACTTATGACAGAAAACCACTCTTTATATGATATTCAGCAGAACAAATTAGAAAGGAATTATAACAAAAGAAGTGTTTAATTTCTCTAGTACTATATAAACACTACTGTAATGCTGCTCATGTTTTCAGACTGTGAACTCCCTTTCTCCCCATAATTTTATTCCTGAATGGCTATAATACAGTAATTTTCAAATAAAGCAAATTATATCATAGTTTTTGAAACATGAAATAGTCCAAATGAGACTAAGAATCCAAGGCAGGTTGTCACTGAGGTCAATATAGACAGTCCTACTCAGCTGTGGGTAAAGCCCTTGGGAGAGATCACTATATTAATTTCCATTCATAGGCTAGCCTAAGGAAAGAATCCAAATCCACAGAGGAAAAATGTTAAACATCTTCATCTTCAGCATTATCTTTTACAAGCAATTTTCAACCCATGTTTCCACAAAATGTCTCTAGCTGTATCTGTTCTGTCTTGGAGGTGACTGATTCTTGGTTTATCTGTCTCTACCAGTTCTTGAACTATGTGCAAGAAGCATTACAGATAGTAGGAGAGCAGGGAGGAATTAAGCTTGTTCACCAAGCCAGTTTTCTCAGGTTCACACAGCTCTGCACAGACATGATTCTGAGGTTCATGACAGATGCTTTTGAAGAATGTGTCATTGCAGACTCTCCATACATTGTTCCTCCCTTCCTGTCACACTGAGTACTCTCTGAAGAACTCTTAGAGTATTTGTTCTGCACAACGCTTAATAGCATTCCCAGACAGCCTTTACAGAGCTACAGCTACAGGCCACCCATCTTGTTTCAAGTGCTTTAACAATTCCTGAAGATTTTGGTTTCAAAAGTTTTGAAGCCATTCATTAAAGATCTCTGTGTTTTTTTCTAAAGAATTGTATTGGAGAATAAAATATCTTTTGTTCACAGAAACATGAATATTTTGATTTCTTTTTTTTTTTTTTTGCTAGCAACTCCCAGAACCGTGCCGTTGTCTCTGACCCTTAAAAAAACAGGCTGAATGCTGCCAACTAGGAATGCTCAGAAAAAACATTCAATATGACAGTGGAGAGGGAAGAAGGATGAACATACCTGATTTGTGGTACAGAGCTGTCAGCAAAGGACTGCCAGTAAAAAGATGTCCCTCTTTTACAAGCTTTTCAAATTTTGAAGATTATGCAGGGAGAAGTATAGGGGAAAAATGCTCCTAGCTAGTTTTAGAAAGTTCAGTCAAATGGATGAACAGATCACTGGGATGCTTCAGCTATTATGCAGCAGTCTGGTACATACAATCAAGGGAAAAACAGCTTTCTTGCCTGTGGCTGAATTCAACTTAAAAATACATCCAGATCTCTGTACTGTACTAACTTAGACTATTTCAGCTTTAGAGTTGGAAGCAATAATGCTAAATCATTGAAATATCACCTTGTCTTACATCTTCTAAATTTATTTGGTTGTTTTGGTTTTTTTCATTCTAAATCAGGAAGTTTGTTTCCTCAAATAAACTGTTTTTTCACCTATTTCTATATGACATGATATAAGTGAAAAAATGCAATGATTTTAGCATACTGAAGAATAAGTGAGTGTGCAATTTGGGCATATTCAATATGAATCACTTAGTAAAAATAGGGTACTCACTGAAGAGTGGGTTATGAACATTCCCAATGTGGTTATTTTCTATGGATTACCTAGGTATGGGCTACCTGAACCAGCCCAAAACTACAAGAAAGATTGCTCAAATGCCTGACCTCGAATGGAACCTGAGACACAAAATTAAGGTAGTTACCTGCCTTCTAAACTACACTGTCATGCATTCCCACCAAACTGAAAAACGCCAGGATCTGGTGGAGACTGTAAAAAGCTCTACTCTAGCTTCTAAACTCTTTAATCCATTCTTATCTAAACTGTAGTCTTCAGGAGACTAAATCTGCCAGCCAGGAAATTAACAAAACAAGAAACTGACAAAAGGGACCTATCTTGCCTGAAATTCAAACACAAGTTATTCTGTGAAGTGAAATGGTATAGTCAAAGAAATATTTGACAGATAATTATCGCCAGTGATTTATATACTAGCTGTCATGTAATACAAGTTGGGAGATCTAAAATTTTGCCAGGTATAGTAAAAATTTTAAAAGTTAAAAATAATTCAGATAATTCGATTTGAAGACTATTATAATCTAACGTACATACACACTCATCAATGGTCACAACTGTAGGTTTATTAGGAATGTTTATATATAGTATATGAGTAAGCAATTCACCCTGGCCTCAGGATGCTCAAGGATTAGAATCAATTATTACAAAGCTTCATTGTTACTGTTATTCTGCACATAGCGATAAAGATGATACCCTAGTTGATCTTCAGATTACATTTTCATTAAGTGTCTACATCTTTAAAGGTAGTTTAAATCTATCAACTTGAGTGTGCATCATCTTATCACCTGCAGCAAAGTTCTTCAACATCAGCATTTCATAGACTACTACAATATGTTGTGTAATAATTTGCAGTGTAAACCATCCCCAGGCTTTCTGGCAGTCAGGTCCCCAGTGAAAAGTTCTTGACATGATCAGAAAGGATAAAGAAAAATAACAAAAACAAAAGCAAAACACTGGTAGGGGAATATATCCAGACAGCTATATTGTCTTTTTAGAAAAATCACTGATTAAATAGTAACTAAGCTTAAGAACTGAGTGAAAATTTTTCTGGATTTCTTTAAAAAAAAAAATCAACATTTCACATTCCAGGCGAAAGAACGTGAGAAAAATGAGGGAAAAGCTTTCGAACCTGGGGATATGACACATTAGAATTCCAAAGCAGACACTGATCAGTATTAAGCAATGAGATTTCATTTACAGATCTCATGTAAAATTAATTTTCATAATTCTCTTAGTTCCTGTCTACATACGCATATTTTTTCTCATTATCTACTTTATTACCATATTTGAATTCTCCTGTTCTATGTCTGGAAAACAAAGATGAGAGATAGGTACTTTACTATGAGTCAATGAAAAAATCCATTCTTGAATCTCAAACCACTGCTCTCATGAACAGAGGCAGACTTTAAAAATGTTAGCGGGGCATGAAAAGGGGGATAAAATATAAACTATTCCATTGAATAATCAATTCAAGTGAAATTACTGCTAAAGATATGGTGGGATGTGACATTTAAAGTGCTTCTTATGCAATGAGATTTCCCATTGAAAGTTCACAATTCAGTTTGACACATTCTTCTGTTAGTACGTTTAGAAGACACAGACTGAGAGGTAATGCCATCAGCAGTGACCCATTCACTCCGCATCAACAAGCAAATTCAACACAGTCACTCCTACCAAATATACCTGAGTTCTCCCATTTAAGGCTAAGGAAACATCTGACTGCTTAGCTAGCAAGATTTAACAAGATTACAGCCCAAGGAAGTATGGCTTCAGGCTGTTGTCACATTCACTCTAACTCATATTCATAATGCCTTCTGATCTATCTCTAGGCTCTGGATGTGCAAAGGAAAAAGAATACAGATTTTACTTTTTTACCAGCTTTATAGCTAAAGAAGAAGAAACAGAGTATGTAAAAGGAATTTATGCCTCTACTTCATCAGTTTGAGTGGGGGGAGTGGTAGGAAGAAGCCATGTGTAATCCATATCATATATAGGTTATATGAGTCAGGTGCTTACCTGCAGAGGAATTTGAACAACTATTGCAAACCATCCCCACCCCATTCCCTAGGGTTAGCAATGTGTTATTAGTAGGCAACTAGACTTCTGAATAAGCTAAATATTAGCATGGCTATGGCTTCATTTTGTCAAGTCCATTTATTTTTACCTCACTTTGAAAGAGGTACATGAAATTGGAACAATTTAGCTTAACTATGCCGTTTGTACACACATTTTCTCAGTGGCAAATCACATACAGTCTCATAGTGTGATACTGGAGTTTTAGCAAGGTACATCGGACAACATGAAGAAAAAATCATTCCTTGAGCTCATTCTGTATTATGTAATTACTGCTTACTACTAGCTGATGAAAAATATTTCACGTGGTATGTATATCTTGTCAAATGGAAAATATTTCTAGATTTAGGGAAAATTCTCACAGTTCTCCAGAAAGGGCTCAGCTCTGCCCTCTCCTTTCTGTGAAGTGAATAAAGTTCCTAACATATACATTAAATCAATGGCTAAAAACAAAAAATAAAAAGGGTTGTACAGGATTTGCTATACCAGAAGACATGTTAACCGAAGTTATTAATACAATGAATAAGCCACTGTTTGAATCTCAGAAATTGTGGAGACAAGGGTCAGTCAGAACAGCAGAACTTTTGAAGAAGTTACTTGAATTATCCATCTCTCTCCTGACACTTAATCTAAAATATCACCAAAATATACATATCTCTATATACATATATAGATATATCTATATACATACATAGATATATAGAGAGGGATGTATCGATGATGTTCAGAATTCAAAAAAGAAGAGAGAGGGAGGAAGCAGGGAGGGAGAGAGAGAGTGTACAGTTTTGTTATTGTTCGGGTTTTCTCCTCATGGTCTTCAGCTAAGTCATATGAGAAGCAAGAAATACAAGGAGGCAGAGTGACAAGATGACAAATCTACTCCTTGTCTGTATTTCAGAGTGCTTAAATTTTACCCACATGAATCTCTAACCTCAGATAAAACCATAAACCCAGAATGTCTTGCTATTGCTGTCCACAAGTGAAGTAGTGACATAGGCACTAAGTTTCAAAGTTACAAGAATAAGTTGGACTTGGAGATTCCAGGTGAGACACTGCCACTGATAAAACTGCAATAACTTACTACTGACTCTTTTGGTCAGCTGAGTCCTATGTGATTATTCAAAAATCTAAAAGTTTTTGAAAGCTCCAGCCCATATGTGTGATGTAACTGCAGGATATGTTTCTTTTCAGGAAGTTAAAAAAGCAGGCACATGCTGTGGGATGTATAAGTATCTCCAAAACCTAGGCACACTCCAGCTCATTATTTCTGGCCCAGAAAATTCAGTGACCCCTGATAGCCTCACAAAGTCTGCGCCAAGAAATTGAAGGGTGGCCATTGCAACCATAGAAATTGTCTAAAGCAGTACAAGCAGAGAAGAAACATTTAGATATTGATTCACCAGCTTTCCTTGGCAGCATCTGACAGCAGGTGTTTCTGTGAACCCCAAATGGATTTTGAAAGCATCCTCCACAGTTAAATGTAAATGTTTCCTCTGGTGTGGCAACACTTGTCAACACGGAATGGTGCCATTTCTACTCTTCTGTAGAAAAAGAATAAATTTCATTGTGTTTTTGCCTTATATCTCCATGGCTCTGATACAGAGGGCAGCACTTGAAGCTACACTTGGAAACATTCTTCAGACATCTGATTTCAAGACCATCTAACATTTCCCCTAATTTCCAGAAAATATCTATCCAAACAACCTAGACCCAGTTGAAACTCCCAGTCAATGAATATGTTCTTTCAGTGACTGAGGGGGAAAAAAGTGCAACTTCCTTATTTCCCCAGATATCTGAGAAAAAGAAAACACAATGTTCTGTGTTTGGCCTATCTTCAAGCTGGTCTTCCCTTGATTAAACTTTTAAAAATACTAAGCAGGGTTCCAGAGGAGAAAAAGTTTTCTATCTCATGAGAAATATCACATATCAATATGCCCTGAGAGCCTTAGGAAGCCAACATCCTTTACATAAAGTACTGTACAGATCAAGAAAAATAATTTCTACCTATTTATCAGCTGTGTAAATGTCTGAATGTGGAAGTTTTTGTGCTCAAGCCTGGAGCAAATTAGATTCTCTTTTTTCACACAGTGAAAGACTGCCAATTCCCTTGAATATATAGGCTGCTACTGAGGGCAAAGAGTGATAGTGGTGGGGAAGGAGGGCTCTGTTGTGCCATACAGGAGGAGGATTCCTGTCTTTGTCAAGCTGGCACTCTTGCTTTTCAGCACACATTCTGGTCTGCTACCATTCAGCGGCTGCAGGAAGAGACAGATCATCTGAAGAAGCTGAGACAAATATTTGATTTGAATGATTATCCTGCAGGTGTCTCATCATCACCACAATGCTTAGAATTAGTAATTATTTTACTTCTGTTTATGCATATTTTGACTTGAGTACATATATCATGGCATGGGCAACTAAGATTCTGATCAACACGACCCTTGACCACTCTTTCAAAGAGACCTTAGTAATAGGGTTGTTGGAGGACAGAAGAAACACTAGAGGTGATCCCAACAGAAAGCTTCTTTCATCTCCTTTCTCATTTCGTCTTTCCCTCTGAAGGAATACTACATATACAATGATAATGGGGCATCTACGAGGTTTCCTCAGTCCATTCCAGTGGGGCTTACTCCCACATGTGGGTAGCCTCATTGCCTCCTGAAATTGTGCACAAACAGAAATAGATAAATAAATCAGGTGCCAGCACAGGTAATAATATTTTTTAAGCTGTTAATAGTATTTGATGTGACCTCCTAAGTACGAAGTATTGTTTAATTGTCTGCATTCCTTGTCTGGACTAGATTGTATCGCTCAAATCCTAGCTTGCCCCTTCATAAAGGTTCATGCTGCACACGCAAGTAAAATATTTTTTCCTCATAACACTTCCCACCACAACCTACTTTCCTGTTAGTTGACACTAAAAGAGGGAGAGGTACCTTAAAAAATAACAACTTAATGGTTTTCAAACAGCTTACCGTATCGGATCTATTGGATTGATTTTTATACTACAAACATAGGAACATCATTCTGTTTATTTATGGAACGTCTGAGTACAAATGGAGATAGAAAAGCAAACTGTAAGCACCTCACCTCTTTTTAAATTCAAGTTAATCTTCAAATGACAAAGAAATATTGTGCCAAATCAGTCTTTTTCCATTTGAAAACACACAATTATTTCCTGAGGGTTTTGGCTATTCTGTTGAACAGTAGGGGAGCAGACAACATTTCACATTGATCAAAATTAAAACATCTTATTACATTAATTGCTGATATTTCCTAGATAGTGTTCTGTGCTAGGAAGTTCCTTGATGCTCTGCTGCCATTAGCTCAGCTCAGAACAAAACTAGTTTTGAGATACTAGGTAGTCCCCACAGGAAGGAAGCTATGATTTTCCAGCCACTTCTGAAAATTACATTTGGGAGAATGCAGCACTGTTGATATTTCTGTGGGTTTCTTTGTACAAGTTCCACAGGCAGAAATTTTATTACAGAAAAGTGACACAATATGTGATTACACCTATATATACATATATAATTAAGCAGATACAATATAGACATATCACTGCTTTCTAATGTCAGCAACCGAAGCCTCTTCAGCAGGAATTGAAAGTGCTTCACTCTAGCAATTAGAAAAAGTGCCATACGTGCCTCTGTATTCAGACTTCACACGTGCTCCAATCAGGTTATTTGAGAGGTACCAAAGTTACAAGGCAACCTGGGGTTTCCCAGCAGCCCATCTAATATCCAAAATTACATGCTTAGAAAATCAGTACATGAAAGTTTGTGCTCATTTTGTCAGATAGATACAGGCTTGAATACACATCACTTAGGAGGCATAAGCAGAGGAAAAGCAGGAGGCTTCTTGTTTTCCAAGCAGTCACCAAGTGTCAAATGAGACATGAGGGTGCACAGCGGGGGGTGCCCTCCGCTATTTACAGGCTGTTCTAGGTATTTCCAGCTATTGCTCCTACTGCTGTGAACCTGCAGCTCCTCCCTTGTTGGCATGGCTGCCAGAGGAATGTCTGAGATGCTGCCTCTCTCTTGCACCACCGTTCTCGCTGAGATAGCCATAATGTGGCCAGGTGCAAGTGGGGGAGACAGAGCAACAAGTCTGAATTGAAGTGGTAGGAGGGGACAGAAAAAAAGGACATTTCTTCCTGCATCAGAGGACAGAGAAAAGCCCAGTTATCTACATAAAACTGCCTCAGGAAAAGGGACCAAGAACACATGTTATTGAGCATCCCTGAGACTCTGCCTCCAGCCTCCCTTTCTCAGCCTGGATCTCTGATCAAAGATATTGGGTCCTGGAGGGAAGTGGCAACAACATAGCTGGGAAATACAGACTTAATGAGATAACTTGAAGGCACTTTGCTGTAAAAAAAAAAAAAAAAAAGCGATGGTTTAACTTTCTATTCAAACTAGAGTAGGATGTGTAGCTGCTTCTAAGGCCTTGCAAATTTAGCAGCAGCTGCTGGAAACAGCTTAATTTGATGCTAAACAGAAATAATAAGGCTTGCCAGTTGCATAGTTAAAAGGCAGTCAGTTTCTTCCTTAAACATGTTTTCAGATGCAAGCTAGGTCCACCAGATCTGGCTTGAAAGGCCACCCAGGATGAAAGCACATTTGTTGCCTGAGTCACCAAAGGCAATCAATAATAAAAGTCACTAGAAGAAAAGAAATAGCATATCACTATTTGGGATAATGACATCTAGCTTTAAAAACAAGAAGGTGGTCATGAATCAGACTGAATTTCATTATTTTAATTGTATAAATGTCCTTTCGACTAGGGGACTCCTCTTCCTAGACAGCGAAGTAGTGGACACTAGAAGGCAGATGTTTTCAGGCTCAGTAATGCAAACTGACTGCTGTTAGTTAATCAACGTTATCAGGTTTTGATCAGTTTAAAACTGCACAAGTACTTACTTCCCAATACTCAGAAATATCTTCTTGTATCCTATTTAAGCAGCGGGCAGACTGGGAGCACAGTATGGGGGTACGGAGACAAGTCTTCATTTTTGGTAGGGACAGGTTTCTGGTAGCTTGACTTCTGCCTGCCTGCTGCCAGGTCCCAGGGCAAGCAGCACTAAATAACACTGTAAACAGCAGAAATGCTAGAAGCATGGTTACTTCTGAGCAACCCTAACTTCCCCGCCAGAAGAGGCAAAACAGCATTTTCCCATCTGTTGCAGGGAATATATAACCCACAGCTTCTTCTGCTCACCTCCACCACTGATGCAGCTGCTTAATTTCCTCTGACACACACCTGGCTGGCCCAGCTATGCACAGCCCTCAGGGGGTTGTCCAGACACTGCAAGTGGACCTTGGCCAAATAGGATCTCCGCTAAGGATCAACTCATACATCAATGGGATGAGGGGGAAGGAATCCCAGGACCCAGCTATTCAGGATTTACCATAGCTTTGGTTTTTCTGCTGTATTCTTGCTCTGGGAGGGCAGCTTGCATTTCTCAACTACAATCTAAACAATCAATCTTCTGTTTCATTTCCTTCAGCCTAGCCAACAAATCTCTTGGAATTGCTTTTCTCAAGTCTCCAACTAACAAGGTGATAATATATACTTATACAGAGAAAAAAACCCATATATTCTCTATAGCTATTACACATATCTCCTACACTGGGAGGTGAAATACAGGTAGCGAGACATTGAAGTTACCAGTGCCCTACTGTGGCTGTTCAGAGAGAGCTGTCAGGCTCACACACATTTTGTTATCATAACTGCAATTCTTCACTCTCTAAGAAGTGTCTGAATGTCTCAATTAAATATAAAATAATTAATTTTATTTCTAACTCAGAGCGTGCAGCTGGAAATTTCATCTTCAAATCAAACTGAATATAAACTGGAGTTAAGACTGAAGAGTGAGAAATACTAAAGACAAGAGAACAGGAATTAAACACATTAGCATGTAATCCAAAAGTAGTCAGTCAGAATGCAGAGCCAATCAGAAATTCCATATCTTTGCACACAAAGACAGAAATGTTTAAAAATTAAGACTTCTTGAAAAATGAAAATTTATTTGAGATATATCAGAGAAAACGAAATGTAAATTTTGGATGTTTTCAATTTTCAGTGCTCCAAACCTGACATTTTTTACTGCATTCTACATTAAGAATTTTATGAAAGTTAACATTTATAGAAGTTTTGCTAGCAAATAATTTTTATAGGTAATTTGTTGGTGTGATTTTTATGAAGTAGGAAAACTCATACATGACAGTAATTTCAAAAAGTTCACACCATAGCAGAAACTTATTGAAAAATATTTTCAGAGCCTACAAATTGGGCTGACACTATTTTCTTGTGAGAAAAACAAACTTAAAGTAGAAGAGACTGAAGAACAAAAATAGAATCAGGGAAAAACCTCTATATCAAACCAGAAAGAGACTAGTTAGTTCATGGAAGATGAAGTCAGGGGCACATAGAACAATTTAGGGAAAGCAATGATTTTGTTCTTCCAAATAGCATGAGAGCAGGTGGAAACTGAAAACAACCAAATTTCAGAACTTCAGTCTGTAATTAAGTTGTGGAATACATCACCACAGTAGCTCACCAAGGTCTTGAGCTTGGCTACTCAGATGTTTAATAAGAATAGCCAGGAGTTGTACGGAGTATAAACGTATTCTTATCAAGGTACATGTAAATTTCAGGATGACTTTTTTTTTACTTTATGTGGGTTATTGCCAAAGAGAGTACAGGTTTTCATGCAAAAAGGGAATCATCGGTGCACTAAACTTTAATGAAAATGCCATTTTTTTCCTTTTATATATTTTGTTTTCTTGAGATCCAAATAAATCCATCTTCTGACCTGAAGCAAGACATTTCACATGTCTTTTCAGCCATTTTTAATAAAGCAATGCAATGTAAATGAAAGGACGAAGTAAGTCACTGTTCCTCTGAAATTCTGGAGAGGAGGAGAAAATTATGATAGTAGTGGATTTTGCTGAATAAGTTATTCTGGCTGCCGTCTGAGGACGTAAGAGGTGAGAAGGATCCAACAGTTAAAACCCATATGGTAGTTCTACCCATGTGCCTGTGGGAGATGGTGCAGCTCCCATCTCCCACAATAAGATGCTGTACTTCCTTTGAATGAGGTGCCTAATTAGGAGCTACCAGTCCCTCTCACTTCCCTTAAAGCTGTTGCTGCTGGACCTGCACACAATTCCTATGTCCATGTCCCAGTTAATTTTACTGTCACGGTCTAATCCATTCTCATACACGGCAGCTTTAATCAAGAGTCATGCTGGGAGTAAAAGGACTAGGGAAATGGAGTTGATGGCCAGCAAATACTTGCCTGTGGACCACAGGGACAGGCAGAGCTACTACCTTCCCCTCCCTCCCTGTCTTTGGCATAGGGCCAATGGCATGCCCTTGGACCCCAGAGTAGGGCAGGAGAGGGCAAATGTCCCCAACCAAGCAGAGGGAAGAAATAAACCTGTGAGGTTTTCCAATTCCAATAATGTGAATTTAAGCCAAGAAACTAAAACATTTGGAGTCTAATTTTTCAGTTTCATTGAAAGTTGAGACTGGCATGCCTGTCCAGCTTTGTCTCTGTTTTCTGGGTGCATTTGGAGGGACGGTGGACATATCCAGAGTGTCACCACCAGCCACACACAATGACTACTTGGCTGGCAGAAGGCAACCGCTCATCTCCAGCCCAAGTCTGTTCCCTCTGTGCCACACACGTTCCGGATAAATGTGGTGGTGAGATTGCCTTTGCTGCCCCGAGCTGGGCTGCCAAGGAGGTTTTAGAGTCCACGGTCTCCTTCCCACTAGGTGCTCACCAGGCCTGAATGCTTTGTTTGACCTCTGGATGTCAAGCAAACGCTTATGCTCACAGAGCAGAAGTAATCCTGCAGAGATGGCCACAGTAGGAATGCCGATGGGCGAGAGGGTCTGGCACTGCCCTGAAAGGAAGCTCAGGAGCATGCTAGAGGAGGGAAGGACCCCATCTGGGCATCCAGAGCTAGGAGGTAGCAGGCACTTGGGGTGGGGATTTCCTTCTCTTGGAGCGACAACCTAAGGAGGACAAAGTAAGGAGGGGCAATCAAGGGTCCCTGCAAAATAGCAGCAGTCAGGCAGAGCTACCAGCAAGATGTCTGCAAGCATGCCCATGCGGGAGCACGCTTGCTGCGGGCATACTGCTTAGCAAAAACGTGAAATCAAAGGAAAAAGAAAGCGCAGAAACCAACAAGCAAAGGATTTAATTACAGTTTTCTAATATAAAAGTGGCAGTGAGGGTCAGGTCATGAGGAGCCTGCAGAGCCACTACTCACACATTCAGTGGCTGGCATCACAGTTTTCCTGGGATTGTGCTCCCTATATTCCCATTGTTTTAACAGCAGAGGGGAAGGGCAGCCTAAGAGAATCAGTCTTTCCTCCCTCTCAATCACCTCAGTCTGCCTTTGGCTGCTGATGAGTGAGGAACTGCAAGAGTTAATGGGGGAGAATTAAAATTAAAAGCGAAAAGAGAGGGAGACTGGCACAGTACACAAATCAAAAGCACCTTGTATCACCAAAGGACTGTTATCAAGGTCCAGCCACGCCGACAACAGCCTTCCTTCAAGTTCACCGAGAAAAGAGGGGCCCTGCAGCCCCCCAGGGAGAGCAGGTGATGGAGGGGTGGAGAATGAGGATGGGGGCAGAAGGGAGAGAGGCAGGCAGAAGGAGGGAGGGAGAGCGAAGCGGGTGGAAAAAAGGAGAGTGCAAATCCAAA
Organism: Caloenas nicobarica; assembly: GCF_036013445.1. NCBI lineage: Eukaryota > Metazoa > Chordata > Aves > Columbiformes > Columbidae > Caloenas > Caloenas nicobarica. The sequence goes on from NC_088284.1 coordinate 56,506,139, forward strand.
CGTCGATTTGTAGACACAGTGAGGAGAGCCTGCTGGCTGACAGGCTGATTTATTGGATTCTTCCAGTTAATCACTGCCGGCCTGTGGCCAAACGGATCTCCAGCAAAGCTGAAAGGCAGCCGAGGGAAACAGGCTTATAAGCATAAAGCCGCATAATGGTGTTCAATGAAGTGTGAGACTTTTAGTTCAGTCTCAGTGAGCCGGCCGCATCGCCGGAATGTCAAAGAGGGATTGTGGGTGGAAAAATTATGGATTTAAACTGCTAGCTGTAAATGAGGTCAATATGTCTGGTTCATAAACAGTCCGAGCCTATTCCAAGAATGCAGTGAGGGGGAAAATTAGCGTGAAGCCAACACTGTAGACAAACCTCATTGAGATATAATTGCAGCTATAAATACAAGCGAAAAGCTTACCGAGTGCAATAAAATACAGACATGGTTTTTTATCTCCCCCCCCCCCCACATATTTCCTTCTTTCAATCTATGCATTTGTTAAGTGTTGTGCATCTATAATATTCCTCCCCTCCTCCCTCTTCTTTTCCATCTGACATCCAGTGTTGAAATTAATTGAGTGTTCTTGATCTCCCATTCCATTTTATTCAGGCAAGATTGGAAAAAATCAAAAGAGCACATCTAAAGCATTTTCTTCCCTTTTGCTTTTCTATTTGAATCAGGTTGAAATACGTTAAAAAAAAAAAAAAAAAAAAGAGGTATTGTGACTTTTTTATTTCTTAAAAAAAGGTAGTAAAATGTCTTTTTAAACTAATACATCTTTTAGATCATTTGAATCTCAATTTAATGAGGTGACATCAAAGGCAAGTATTGGATCCTATGGAGAGTCTCTTTCACAAGATACCTGGTCTTTGCTCACGAAACATTGACTTTAAATGAATGTGATGTTTCAGATTTTCTTTTTTCTTTTTTCTTTTTTTTTTCCTGTGGGTCTTTTATTACTGGGGGGAAGAGGAGGGAGGGGAAGCAGTACCAAAGGACAGGAGGACAGACACCAAGCAATATGCCTTATCCTGTTTAAAAACTGCTACAGTAATAAATTGAAGTCTAATGGCTATGGTCAGGCTGGTTTTTTCCCCTAAGCCAATTGATTTAAATGGCAGTAATTTGGCTAGCAAGGCTAGTCCTGTTTAAATTAAAGCCATTAATATAATAGCACCAGTCTTGAATGAAATCTGTCTGTAGCAAAGCCTCCACTGGTCAGCGGTTTAATAACTGTCCAGGGATGTCCTGAAAACACCCACATCCGTACAAACAGGAATAACATATTAAAACCAGGATCCAGAAAACCTCCTTTTCACCAGAGAAAAAGAAGAAGGAGAAATATTGTCAAAGAAAAATGGAAAATAATTTTTTGTGGGTTTTTTTATTTGTTTGGTGGGGGTGTTTTTGTTTTTGTTTTGTTCTTTTCAGTAGGACAGGTTTGTAAGAAGCAAAAGTCTGTTAAAATCAGGGAGGAAAAAATTGAAAAGCTTTATTCTTCCCCTAGAAGCACAATATGCAATTTCTTTCTGTTTTCTTCATGTATATGTTTTTGCATACTCGTGCCTCTCCCACTCCCTTTCCTCACCTCAGCAATTACACTTAAACTTATTGGCCAGATGATCTATCCGCTTGTTGACTGATGCTAAAGGCCTGTTTCAAAAAACATTATATGGAGCATCAGGCCCAAAAATGACATTGAAATGTATCTGAGGATTAGCGTCCAATATAGAAATACAGCTTACTCTTGAAAGAGGTCTTCACAATGTGATTAGGATTGATCTTTTAACTTCCTCTCCCATTGTTCTTGATTCCCATTGTGGCAGGATGCTATATATTGTGAGGCAATTTCTTTTCCTCCCTGAAGGACTAGGCAGGATTTTCCTCAGACCTATTTAATGTCAAGCCTTGCCTATGGGAACTTGAGGATGCAAGTCTTCCATTTTGAAGAAAGCATCTTTGTACTTCAGTCTCACCTTTGTGAGATCAAAAGCACCTTCAAAGTCATTTGTCTTTGGAAACTACCCTATAGTTTCTCTCTTTAGCTGGCAAAGCCACTGTATTAAAAAGGCTGAGATAATTTTATATTTTGCTTGGTTATGTCCCGCTAACTTACATATAGCTGCTTCAAGTTATGATTCATTGTGTTGGACATCAGTCAGCTTCAGGAAAAGTTGTTTGCTCTACTGGACAGGAGATTAGTGTTGCATGTAGTAAATATTATATTTTTGTGTGAATTTAGTTTTGCACTTTGCTGTAGAGAAAATGAATACTGTTTTGGATTAAATTGTATCAAATATATTCTGCATCCCTCTGTGTACAGAGCCAAAGAAACCAGATCTTTGAATGTGCTTTGAGGTTTTAATAATTTGCCACAATCCCTTGCCTCAGCACCTCTGTACAGACAGCAAAAAAGAAAATACTGTTTCACTACTGTCTATGCCAAAAAATCCTGCAGTAATTCTACCCCATGACCACATGTTCCTCTGAACTGAAAAGAATGAACCTCAAACCTGATCCTCAGCTTTTTTCCAAGACAGTACTCATAAAGCTGCCTGCAGTTAAAGTTGTCTGACATTTTCCATTATGAGTCCCTGCTTTCAGCCACTTACCACTTTTCTTTATTTAACCGAACAGAAGTTTATTTAACTGAACAGAAGTGTCTATGGATAATACAGTAAGAGATGGTGAGGTCTAGAAGGTTTGCTATTCAAACTTCAGTACATTTTTTGGGAACATAGAGCTGTGCCCTCTTACTTTGACCCAACTTACAAAAAGCAACGGGAACAGCATTAGTCATATGCTTAGGACAGACTTAAGTTTTATATATGTAAAACATTCATGGATACAGCGCATATAAAACACTGTGACCAAGAAGGCCAGAGTTTGAAGTGTTCAGCAGGCTTTGTCTGCCCATGCTCTCCTTGACCCGACATAAACCGGTACGAATGGAAACCCCTGGTAATACTTCAGCATTGCAAAAAGCCCAGTCGAATATGAAGGAATCAGAGGCAGGCTTCATTAGCTTGGGTTCAGTCCTGAGCTAACCCATGCACAAAATTTCCAGTCAATCCAGAGATTGTGCAGAGCAAGCCCGTATCTTCCAGAAACAGACCATGTAGACTTAACCTTATACTGTTAACTTAAAGGAGGAAACACGACAAAGTAGATCAAGCAAAAATAAAATTATATTTAACATATAGTCTTATCCCAGAATGCTCACACAAATAAATGCTTTCACGGTACTTTACGAGCCATTCACCAGTTTCACAATGCAGGACTCCCCGGTCAGCTCAGAAGTTCTTCCATTCCAAAGCAAGGCAATTCTTAAAGAAATTACCTCAATTGACAGCAAGGCAGATATTTCCAGTCACATTTCAGTTAAAACATCTGTGTGGCAAAGCAGATTTCTTTCCAGATCTTTGAGGTGAAGGTGATTGCCCCGCTCACTGGTGCAGCCTCATCTGGAGCACTGTGTGCAGTGCTGGGCACCACAGTATAACAAAGATATAAAGCTACTCGAAACTGTCCAGAAGAGGGCTACGAAGTTGGTGAAGGGTTTCGAGAGGAAGCCATATGAGGAGTGGCTAAAGTCACCTGGTTTGTTGAGCCTGGAGAAGAGGAGACTGAGAGGAGACCTCATGGTGGGTACAGCTTCCTCACAAGGGGAGGAGGAGGGGCAGGCACCGAAATCTTCTCTTCGGTGACCAATGACAGAACCTGAGGAAGTGGCAGGAAGATGTGTCAGGGGAGGTTTAGGTTGGACATTAGGAAAAGGTTCTTCACCCAGAGGGTGCTGGAGCACTGGAACAGGCTCCCCAGGGAGGTGTCACGGCCCCAGGCCTGACGATGTTCAAGAAGAGACTGGACAAGCCCTCAGACACATGGTGTGAGCTGTGGGGCTGTCCTGTGCAGGGACAGGAGCTGGACTCGATGATCCTTGTGAGTCCCTTCCAACTCAGGACATTCTACGATTCTATGATTCTATGAAAAGATTATTGTATCTGAGTATGAGTTTGGAAACAAGGGTGACCACAACTGGCTTTAGTTCATTTGCTTTGGCTGATACCTTTTATGTCATCTGCTCATAAGCTTCAGTAGATAAAGACTAAGAAACTGAGCATTTAATAGCCCGTTTGAACACTGTTAGCAATTCACATGCATATACATACCCCAGATAGCTGCCCAGTAATAATTTAGGGCATAAAAGGTAGAAGGCTTTTAGATGAAGCCAGGAAATTCACTGCATCCATGACCATATGTTCTTGCTGTGCTCCCCAATTTCATTTAAGTTATTGTAGAAATGTTAAAAGTGATCAAATAATGGCATTTTACAGCAATTGATGATCATTCGCTGACCAATCATTTCCAAAGGCAATATATCAGAACATGCAGAACTGTGGAATTTGTACCTTGTTCCTATTAAAGATACATGATCTTGCAAATCTTCAAATACAAAGGAAAATGGGTGATTTTACTACTTACAGAGATATCACTCCTGTCTGGTTTTAAGGTTTTCTATATATTACACTTACAGAGAATGAATAAAGTTATCTGGAGGAGACATAAATTATCTTACAGCAAAGTAATGCAAGTCATTGTGTGATAGAGCTTTTTTGTAAAACTTGCCTCTTAGTTTTGGAGTCTGTGTTGAGGGTGTGGGATGAACAGAAGCCTTCAGTGTCGGCAGCCCTTTATATTAAAGATCTTTTACATACCTACAGTCATATGACATTCAAAGCATTATATTCTTACAGACATTTTGAAAATGTTACTATTGTTTTCTCAACATTACTCAACTTTGATTTGCAAGACTAGTTATAGACAGAGACCATGGTGGTTTGAGAGACCTGTTATAAGAACACCAAAACATGTAATCCAAAAAGCATTCAAGCAAACCAATGAAGAGAGGGAAATTATTAGGCAGGATAGAGGAACATCCAGGGCAAGAAGACATAAAGCAAATTCTTTCGTTTGATCCCATTTCTCTTCTTGATTTTCCCAAAGCTGAGACAAGAGAGTCTTACATTGCTTAGAGGAATCTTTTGTAAGCAAAGGGAGAGTAATTTTTCCCTTGATTGAAAAAGTCATCGTTTGTTTCCCATTTCTCTGAAATCTTAAGTCCCAATCTCTGGACTACTGTTGCTGTTGTAAACAGAGCATTCAACACAAAATCCCCACTTTCTGTCAAATTCTACAAAATATCAATGAATGATAAGCAAAATGCTGTCGTGAGTCCATTGCTGTATCTTTGCGCACACTTACCGCCTACTCTGTCACATAGTCTACCACAAGCTTCTCAAACACAAGACATCACAAGGTGCCCAGATTTATACCACTGAACTAAATTGCCACTGAAAGCTAGGAGACCCTCTTGCTTTTATGTGCAAGTGGTGAGAATTTGCTAAAAATATTCACTCCCTTAATTATTGGTACTGCACTCTTCCTTAGCTGATAGATATTTATGTAGTTTATGGTAACCTATGAAAGGACAGAGACTAAAATCTTTGACAAAAACCAGGGCTTTCTGTAGCACATGAAGGACACTGACACATTTACAGAAATCTATACTACATACTACATGGCATTTGGATCCTGCAACAGAATCCTAAAGACTATACCATCAAATATCTTCTGTGTTCAGGTGTCCTGAATGGGCTTAATATTTTGTAGAAAAATTAAAAAGCAAGCACAGCAATTAATCTCAAGAACTCAGTTGTAATTCCCATGGACTCTCCTCTTTAAAGTGAATTTAGTGCACATTAAAAGTACTGGATTGACAGGAAACAAGCATCTTACAGAGAACAGTTTTATTTCTATTCAGTTTGGGTTTGGGTATTAGAAAACCTCCTGTCACAGTGTTTTAATTCACAAGAAATTACCAAATGAGGAAATGATGAATTCTTTCAAATGTTAGCCAGGTTTCTACTTACCAAAAAATATTAGAAAGAGAAGAAAAAAAAAGAGAGATTCGTGATGCTATTGTCATTCTACTTTCCATTTATCAGTGATTGTGTCATGAAATGAAGTAATATAAATGATAATAATGTGTTGTTGTGACTCTGTGTGTCATTTGCATTATGTGACATTCTGAATTTTTCAATTCGAGTGTTTAGAACAGAAACTGTTGTCTTTGTTCATGTATTGGCAAGTACCTGCTGGCTGAGTTCCCTGTGAAAACACGTCTTTTGGCATATCTTCAGTTAAAATTATTCATTCATTTACTAGAAATGCTGCCCTCAAACCTATATAGTTATGGGTATATAGCCACACATTAGGACCTATTCATTAACGTACTGTATAGGTTCACGCACACCTGAAGGCCCACAGGTGAGCCAGTACTATACACATTAATATATTCTGCATTGTGTGTGTTCATAAATATAGGGTTTCTGATGGCAGGAAGGACAGCATACTTCATTTTCGTGAGTTAGGAATGACTGCATAACTCACAGGTGGCAGAGCAATGCAAAGCCACTAATGGATTCTGTACAGTCATCCCTACTGGATGAAAATAAAATTCCATTACACTGTCCACCATCACATATTATATTTATACCATATCAGAGACTTATGTCTACAGAGTAACTAAACTTTTTGTTACCCTTTGCCGAAGAAATTAATACCATTGAAGAAATAAAAAGATATATTGCTGGATTTTATTTCCCACTGGCAGGGTCTAAATATGTATTTCATACAAGTAAACACACACATACACACACATTAATAATGTGGTGTTTTTCCTAGTCCATTTCTGAGAGCTACTGGAATGAGTTCATCTGTCCCCTGGATATGATGGAATTTTTGCTCCTTAGATTTATACATCTGGGGTTTTACATCCTTTCATTTTCTGAATGTGATTCTGAACTTGCTGTTGTGCAAGAATAACTCCCAGAAAAACAACTCATGCAATCAGCTTACAATGAAAGAGAATTAGGCCTTTCTCCTTAATGTAGCTGTAGAGCCATTTGTTACCCCCTTTCCCACTTAAAGGGCAGAAAAGGTAACAGCAATAATTAAGCTGAGTCTGAGAAGACACATCAGCCGGAAATAGATCTACATGTTATTGCTGGCAAGAAATGGTCATGAATACAGTAGCAATCAAAACAGTGGAGAAAAAATCACCTCTAAATAATGTTGTTGAATAGCAGTATGCAATAAGTTGCTTATAGAGATACAGTAAAAAAAATAGGCTGCATCACTATAAAGCTGTAGTGTCTGATCTTTTGCTGTTGTCCTTTCAAATTAATTATCTTACCAGCCACATCAGCAACAATGCAAAACAGAAGCTCCTTTTCCATTTCTAAAGCCTACATACCTATCTGAGCTTACTGTGACAACCCAGATTTTCTTCATTTAAGCAGAGTGCTTAATTTCATTTAGAAGGTAGTAACCATTCCAAGAAGTGCCACAAAGTGTCATTAGCTTGGCTAAGTAGATTTTAGAGGATGTGGGTAGTATCTCAACTAAGCTTTGTGCCAATTTTTACCGTTGAAAAGCAACTTAATGATAAATAATCAGGTGGAATAGGAGGTCCAGTTCAGTTCAAAGAAGCCAAATTGCAGTTTTTACCACATTACTTTTTTCTTTTGAAATACAAGCAGAACAATAGAGAAGCAAGCTCTCTGAAACATCTCTTTCCATGTTGTCTTCAAAAAAATGTTTTTCAAGTTAAAGGGCCATGTTAAATTTTGCGATCTAAACACTTGTAGCCGAAAAGTGCATATGCAGCCTTAAAAACCACGCAACTGGACAGCATTGTATAGAAGGATGCACATCCAGGATTTCAAAATCTTGCCAGGGTAACTCACAGTAACTAACATGTCATCACTGATCCTCTCAAATCAAATGATTGCTTTGATGAAACAACTTTTAAATTGCTGCCCGCTTGTACTGGATGGATGCTCTCCAGCTTGCTGAAACACTGGCTAGACAACTCCTTCAGTTAGTCACCTGATTTCTCTTCTGCTCGCATGATATGGTGCCCACAGCTATACTGACTTTAGTGGGTTGCTCAGTATTTACAACAACATAAAAGAGAACAAAACATGTTTAGCTCAACAGAAAATTTGTGGGCCATATGAAGAAAACCTTTTTAGGTTTCACAGGGGAATAAGACTGCATATAACCCAGGTACTAATTGGCTCACCAGCATGGGAAGACACGAAATACTACTGTGAATATTTCTTCTTTTTTTTTTTTTTTTTCTTTTCATGAAAGGGTCAATAAATGTAATCCCATATCACACTTCAGTAGGAAGCATCCTTTGCAATTTTGCCACATCTTATATATTAAAAAAAAGCAACATGCTACACAGATGTATATAATATTATCTTTTGCACAGCTCTAGTATCATAAAGTGCAACATAAATACTCTAGAAGCTGATGTCACACTTTATAGCAAGGATTTCTGAGGCAATATCAAAGTAATGTTGCAACTACAGAAGTTCTAGTAGCAGCATTTGCCTTGATCCTGCAGAGGTTCAGTGATGTGGACAGGTTGGTTCTCTGCCTTCCTGTCTAACAGAGACAGAAAGCAACTTTCACAGTTCAGAAGGTTCATGTGAGGGAATGAAGTTTGGTATAAAAAATTCATCCTTTATCCTTCTTCATGACCTTCTCTTTTTTTTTTTTCCCCTTTTCTTTTTTTTCTTTTTTTTTTTTTTTTCAAGCAACAATTTGGTTTGCAAAAATAGGCTGGTTTAATAAAACTGGTCTTCTTCCTTCTACTAAAAGTTTACCTGCGAGAGCCCCGAACATAATAAAATCAGATTATGAAGGCAATCATATTTACTTGTAATAAATCAAATCTTGCAGACATCAGTTAAGTCTCCCTTACTGCACTGGGACAATATCACGCATGCATACATCAATACCTGAGGTGTCAGAAATATATTTCATAAGTTCAGAAAAATTGCATACACACTTGCAGCACCATTATGAGCAGTGAATTTGTAATGTGAACATTATGATGTATAAAGTGGCTTTGTTCCTACATTTAATAAGCACCACATGTCAAACCCACAAACATAATGGAATTTGCTGGTGATTTCTTACCATTAGATGTAGGTTATTGTTTTCAGGAAGAGAACTTTTCCACACTTTATCAACAGTATCCAATTTTAAGAAGCCATCTTCTTTCTTTCCTCTGAATGCAGCAGATTCTTTAGATTAGTGAAATAAAATCCCAGCCAGTGGGATACTTGATTAGGTTGAACTGAATTAAGCATAAGACTATTGCAGTTGCAGGGAAAACGTTTCCTTTGGACTACCCTTGCAGAATATATGTCTTCATTATTCTCATTCTGGTACAGGTTAGGATGCTGGAGAATTTTAGAAAAATCTTTACATAACCCAAAAAAGTTGGGTTGCACAGAAGTCTTGCAGCACTCTTTAGATCTTAGCTAAGGTAAGCAGAACTTTTTATTATATGTATATATATTTATATTGATCTGTTGATGGTGAGCCAAGAAGCCCCCAGGGCTATGACCTGGAACACCTTCGATGTTCTTGCAGCCTTGTGGCAGCACAAAGGTTTTCAGAGCTCCAGGGTCACAAAGGGAAATACGATCACAGAACATCAGAAAGGGGTGAGACTATGAAAAATGTCCTGAGAGATGACTGATTCAGCAACTCGTTTTGGCATTTTCTGTCAGTGAAAGATTGTATGGAAGAAGAAGAAAATCTACAGAAGTGATGTGCATGGTGTTCGATGTTTTCTGTACAGATTTTTCTTTCCTGAGGCTCAGGAAGTTTTTCTGGCACAAGTAAGTGTAACTTCTGGCCTTGTGCTGCTGGATGTGGCATAGTCCATGAAATAAAGAAAAGGACTGTGTATCTGTATTGACAGGAATTAATTTTAAGAATGTTTGATACCTCAGACCTAAAATTAATTGTTACTGCTGTCTAGCGTCTAAAAAGGTCCTATTCCACAGGAAAATGATGCACACACATTAAACAAACTTCCCTTGAAATTAGCTTCTTTTCTTAATTATTTGCCATATAATATCACTAGTACTTTCAGAGGAAGAGTGATTATCTGCTTGCTGGGCACTTCAGTACTGCCCATTAGAAACATTTCACTGGGGAGGGGAAGGTAAACTACAGTATTTGAATATCAAGTGGACAGACATCTTGAATATTGGACTTTGCTTAAACTGTGATGTAGAAGATCTTTAACATGTATATACAAAAAAAAAAATCCCTGTAGACTCTAGTCCTACGAGGTGACACAAGGCTTTAGTATTTACTGAGACAGAAGGAAACTGAGGGTGGCTGGGCCCTTACTTTTTTCTGGTTTAGTAATGGGAATAAAGACAGTAGAGCGTGCTATTTTCCTTCCTTGGAAGTGCTGTTTTACATTCTCTTAATAAGACCATTAATAGTGTTGTAGACTTCAACATTGTGACTTATTCTCAAGCAAGTTTACTTTGTAGTGTTTGCATGTTTCCCAGCAGAACTAATCAGGTCAAATTTAATCAGTAGAGGTTCATATTGCCAATGACTTCTCATTTTGTTCTTGTTTCCCTTCTCGATATGAAACTGCCTAAGGGTATTTACAGCTCTGTTCTCTAACAGTATCTTTTTCTTTCTTTTTTTTTTTTTTTTCCTGAGTAACATTAAAGCAATCCATTATTTAAAAGAACTGGCAAACTTCATTCCTAGAAAGACACTATCTACACACCACTTGCTCTGGTTTAAGCCAGACCTAGGTTTCATAGTTATTTGTTTAAGGTAACATTTGTCAGTCCATGTTCCTTCTCCACCACCAGTCTGTTTTTTCCAGCTACCATTCTCTGTACAGTGCCCCCTCAGTTTCCCCAACACAATGTTTGCACAGTCTGGTGTAAAGGACAAAAACACAGTTTCAAACAACCCTGAGAAGTACCTGGTGTTTGGCTGATCATTTCCCTGGTTAGAGACACCATTCTGGTAGGAAATGTACCAGCACAAGTGAGGCAGGGAGGAGAGCGGCAGGCTGCCTAAGTCATCCTTGTCACTGACAGGAGTGTCCAGGAAACTTCTCACTAAAAATAACATTGCTGTCTGAAATCGGCAAACATTAAAACATGCCACTCTGGTCCTTGTTTACGTGATGGAAATACACAGCAGATTACATCTGTAGCAGTTTAAAAAGTCAAACAGTAGGAACAATTAAGACATAATAAAGCCCTAAACACCTTTTCAGGCCCAGTTCCCTTGATTTGTGAGCACTGATAAACTTCACAAGACTCATGTGAAGCATTATATTGCTAAAAAAGCATACAACATGTTAGGCAAAATTTGGCAGTTTTGGTAAAAGTTCAAATTTGAAACACAAACACACCACTAATAGACATCTAAAAATAAAGCCCACTAGTTCTTAAAAATCTAGCATTTTTATTTTGGTCTTACTAAGAGAAATATTTTCAATACAAAGTATTTTCAATATTTAAAAAGAAAAAAATTGTAAGCTCTTATTTAAATTATTTTTTTCAACATTTCCTCCAATATTATACAGTATATTTAAAGCTTCAGAATCTAGCTGAAACATCTAAAGAAGCCTTTTAAGATCTTTTTGATCTATGTTTTTAGGTCCATAACTTGTTGAAACTCCGACATAATTAGTTCATTATCTTAAAAGAGTACCAAATCTGTTGTTATTATTACCATATGGATTTTACAAATGAAAAATCAAGACACATGAAGAGTAAAGGCAAAATGATCAAAGTATCCATCAGTATGGTGTAACCAACTTGAAACAGAATGACTTGTTTTTCCACAGCACATAGCTTTTTCAAAATGCAGTTTCCATTGATTTCAGTTGCAGATGTGAGAGCTCAGCATTTCTGTGAATCAAGACCTAGGAATCTTAAAATAGTACCAGAAAACGATGAACATACTCAATTAACCCCTTGGAGAGACTGTCTTGCCCAGTACCACACACAAACTTAGTGGGATAAAGGTAAATTTGGTGTTCCCTGAAGGACAGTCATCTCCCTCTACAAGGCCATCTTATCACAGAATCACAGAATGTTAGGGATTGGAAGGGACCTCAAAAGATCATCCAGTCCAATCCCCCTGCCGGGGCAGGAACACCCAGATGAGGTTACACAGGAAGGCGTCCAGGCAGGTTTTTAATATCTCCAGAGAAGGAGACTCCACAACCTCCCTGGGCAACTTGTTCCAGTCTTCCGTCACCCTCACTGTGAAGAACTTTCTTCTCATATTTAAGTGGAACCTCCTATGTTCCAGTTTGCACCCATTGCCCCTTGTCTTATCATTGGTTGTCGCTGAGAAGAGCCTGGCTCCATCCTCGTGACACCCACCCTTTACATATTTATAAACATTAATGAGGTCACCCCTCAGTCTCCTCTTCTCCAAGCTAAAGAGACCCAGCTCTCTCAGCCTTTCCTCATAAGGGAGATGCTCCACTCCCTTCATCATCTTCGTTGCCCTGCGCTGGACTCTCTCCAGCAGTTCCCTGTCCTTCTTGAACTGAGGGGCCCAGAACTGGACACAATATTCCAGATGAGGTCTCACCAGGGCAGAGTAGAGGGGAAGGAGAACCTCTCTCGACCTACTAACCACCCCTCTTCTAATACACCCCAGGATGCCATTGGCCTTCTTGGCCACAAGGGCACAGTGCTGGCTCATGGTCATCCTGCTGTCCACCAGGACCCCCAGGTCCCTTTCCCCTACACTGCTCTCCAACAGGTCATTCCCCAACTTATACTGGAACCTGGGGTTGTTCCTGCCCAGATGCAAGACTCTACACTTGCCCTTGTTATATTTCATTAAATTTTTCCCTGCCCAGCCCTCCAGCCTGTCCAGGTCTCGCTGGATGGCAGCACAGCCTTCTGGCATGTCAGCCACTCCTCCCAGCTTGGTGTCATCAGCAAACTTGCTGACGGTGCACCTATTCCCTCATCTGAATCTCTGATGAATATATTGAATAGTACTGGTCCCAGTACTGACCCTTGAGGCACTCCACTAGATACAGGCCTCCAACCAGACTCCGCCCCATTGACCACGACTCTCTGGCTTCTTTCCTTCAGCCAGTTTGCAGTCCACCTCACTACCCGATTGTCCAGACCACACTTCCTCAGTTTAGCTGCGAGGATATTGTGGGAGATGGTGTCAAATGCTTTACTAAAATCAAAATAGACCACATCCACTGATTTACCATCATCTAGCCACCTTATTATGACTTCATAAAAGGCTATGAGGTTGGTTAAGCATGACTTCCCCTTGGTGAAGCCCTGTTGACTGCCCCTAATGACCATCTTATCCTTAATATGTCTTGAGACAGCACTAAGGATTAGTTGCTCCATCACCTTTTCAGGGATGGAGGTGAGGCTGACTGGTCTGTAGTTGCCTGGGTCATCCTTCTTGCCCTTTTTGAAGACTGGAGTGACATTTGCTTTCCTCCAGCTCTCAGGCACCTCTCCTGTTCCCCACGTCTTAGCAAAGATGACGAAGAGTGGCTTAGCAATGACTTAACTTTTCTTTCAAAACTTTGCCTCATTCATCTTCCAGATGAAGTCACCTGTCATACAAAAGCCTGGGTTATCCTCAGAAGCACTAATAAATGAGTCAGGTGTCCTTTGAGAGGAAAAATTAATTTGGCTAACTTTTGCTCTGGCACTTCTTACATTCTGAACACTTGGTTTTACAACTTCAGTAGAATATACTGAATATAACAACCAAAAAATGGAAAACATCAGCTCCTTTATGGGAAAATTTATCTTTCCACATGGTTATCATCAGTGCACAAGTCTTGTGATTTGAAAAAAATATTTGGTTTCCACATCCATCCTCTAGAAGTTCCAATATCAGTCTGGTTAGTATGGTCCCTGAGTATTTTCCAGTAGAAGAATAATATATGATTTATTCTTTCAGTATCTCTATTGACGTAGAATTACATATACAACAGAGTCTTTGATTTAGTGAAATCTTCTTTCCTGTTGTCACTTTTGTACAGAGTATTAGAAGCAAGGTCAGTCCAGTTTACCTGGTTTCAGAGAAAACGACAACACAGAGCTGTGGTGATCCTTAGCTTCTGGGCCATTGCTCCAGAGAAACATGTTATATAATAATATAATTAAAACCACATCTGAATATAGACCCATACAATTATTCTGGAAGCAAGACATTTTATCATCATTTCCACTTTTTGAGAACTCAATTTTCAAATGTATTGTTGTAGCATTAATTTTAAAAACAATCTTCTGAATTCAAATATATAAATAAATAACAACACAATTTCCCAAGAATTCTTAAAATGAAACCACCCTGATCTCTCATGTAAAACATTTAGATACTCAGCATGGATTTCTGCTACTTAATTAATCAGATGAAGCTGATTACGGAGGGTTAGTTGGTTACTGAAATTACAGAAACAAAACCTGACCTTGTAATTAAACAGTACAGGTACACAGCACATGCAGAAAATGAACTGACAGCAAAGACGATATTAACAGTTTCATTTAAATTACCCAACAGGTGTCCAGGAAGGAGTCTGTAAGAACAGTTAAGGCAAGAAATAAAAAAAAGATTGGATAAAAGATGAAAGTCCTCTGATCATTTAAATGTGTAATCTTGCATTGAAATGGGTGGACTATTTTTTTTTTTAATTATGAAAAATTCCCTGTTTGCAGCACTTCCCTGGAAAAAGCAAGTTTGTTGTCTTATGAGAAGAGAAGACTCCCTCTCCTTCCAGCTCATGGATATTAATTCTCCAGACTGACTGGATTTAGTAAAGAAGTTGAGGAAATCCTGAAATCATATGTCACAAGAAAGCCAAGACAGTTGCTTACCTACATCAATCTCTCACTTTGAGCAGCAGTTCATCATTCATTCCTATTGTATGCCATGTAAAACTAACCAAAAGAGGAAAAATATTGTTCAAAATTTCTCACTGTGCCTTCTGGAAGCAAACCACCTTTTGTAGACTATATTACGTGTATCATGATCTCCAAGAACGCAAAGAAACTCAGCCTAGGCAAAGCCAACTTAAACAAACAGAAAGACAACTAGGCACAATATTTAAAAAAAAAAAAAAAAATAAAAAATAAAAAAGAAAGGCCTGGAGGCATCAGCACATTATAAAAAGTCTTCAGAAGTAATTGCTCAAAGAAGTTAGAAAAGCTGGCTGAGCAAAAGACTGCCAGGGCACACAAAAATACTAGTAGGCACTAGAAAATAAACTGACGTGGGTGGCCTGAAGTTGCAAAAGATCACTAAATGGGTGCAAATAAACCCTGCTTGAAACTTGAAAAGCTGTTTGGCATTTCTATTTAGATACAGTTTCTGTGATTAGCACATATAGGGGTGTTCTTTGGGAAGGTGTTTTTACACTGGGGTTTGTTACACTGGGGTTAGACGTGTCAGTAGCTTGACTAACTTTGAAACTATTTAGTCTGTGAAGCAGCCTAGCATTTCTACCTCCACTGCTATCTCACAGAGCAACCCAAATATTCTCATGACCTAGCTTGCTCTAGCTCTTTACCTCCATAATAGCAAAACCAACACAATTCAGCTGTTCAATTTAAGAAAATATTTTGTACATTTCTCGCAAAAGCGTGCTAATATTTAGCCAAGCCATTGCCATAGATTACTTCTGCAAACTAGATAAAAACTGAAGTGGACATAGTAAGCACTCATGTTAACATAACAACATTCCTTCTTGCTTGACATCCAGCACGCTTCTAAGTTATGTCTACAGTCCTGGGTTAAGAGCCATGTGGGTACTAATTTTTTTTCCAGATAATGGGTTTGTCACCATAGAATGTTGTGTTCACCCTAGCACATCAGCTGATATGGTCTTCTGAAAGAAGAGAGCACGGAGATGCTCTATAAAATGAACATTACCATCTAACTTCAAACTTCTCCAAAATTCCCTCCAGTCAAAATTTTTCACAGTTTCATTAAATGGTAAGGCATTTTGTCCTGTTTACAGTAAAATCAGATGCAGAGAGAATAAGAAATGAAGGCTAGGCAGCAAGGCAGAGAAGAAGTAGTAAAATATTAATTGGGACATTATATTACACAAGAAGGAAAAACCTGTGGATTATTTTACTGAAAGAAGCCTAATACTGAACCAAGTGACATTTCTATATATATGATTGCTATAAAAATTAAGGACCAACAGAATTCAAGAGGAAACTTGCATGCTCACTGAGCAATGCTGTGTGTCAAAAATACTTGAACCCAATCTAACCACAGCCAAGATGATTCAGCTGTGGTTATACAGGTCGAGGAGGTCACCAAGATATTTTCACTGATATCAGCACTGGCAGGTTGGAAAACACTTGACGAGGAACAGCAGAAGCCTTAGGAATTCACCAGCACGCTCCTCTGGAAGAAAACAACACATGACCCTACATGACACAACTTCGTGCCAGTGAACTGAAGGGTGAGCTCCTGTTTCTATCCTGGATAATCAAACCACCCTGTAATTCCTCCAAAAGGTACAAACAAGTTTTCAGTTATTCTCTGGGCAAGAACCAAAGGGAAGTGGACCATCACATGGGCAGACGAAGAGGTAAGTAGAGATGTCATTTCCCTGTCTGTCAGTAGGCATTAAGTACACTGGAAATGAATGTAACTTCTTTCCAGCAGCCTGACAAACCTGCATTGCACAATATGCCAGAAAGACACCTGACAGTGTGGGGCCACCACTGTTGCAAGAACAGAGGAAATAATGAAAACTACATAGAGATTGAGCTATTTTAAATCACATTCTGTCATGCCTCACCTCTTTTTCTTTTTCAAGAGGCAACTAGTAAATTCCAAATAATTTCAATTCATCCTGCACTAATAAATAAATTGATTCATTAGTACTGCATTTTATATCATCTGCTGATGTCTGAATCAACAGCATGAGAGTTGTCTATTCAATAATTTCTCAATCATTTATTTTCATTTTATATTCTCATCAATAGTAAACAATATCAAAGTTCTGTCTGAAAGCAGCTGCTCATAATTTCACCCTGGAATTACCATACAGAAGTTACAGCCTTGACACTTGAAAATTCTTCCTGTCCTGCAGGACAAATTCTGTTGCATAATACCATTTTCCTATAAAACAAACAAATTAGTGGAACATATCCTTCCTTCAAGAGCAGATGAATTTCAGAGTAAAAGGTCTAAGCTTACAGAACCAAATTTTTATTTAACAAAACTCATACTTTTTTTCTGCTAATATAAATTAACACTGTATAGAGTTGGAATAAAGCTGTATGAACCAGCGGTCTGTGTCATTAAGGCAATCAGAATAAAAACATCGCAAGGAAGGAGACATGGTCTGTGGACTTACAGTTTAGATGGCATGTGCAAGTGGCTTTGTCTCTGAGGTGGAGATGGGATGGGCTGTCATAACTGTTGAATTAAAATGCTGAAACTAAGAGGAGTTATTTGTCTCAGCAGGGAGAATTTCAGGACAAATGCTCAGGCATGTTTGCATAGCCAAAATATGCCAGCGAGCTGAAATTTAAGGCTTACTTCTCTAAGCATCCACACAGCAAATGCTCTTGAAACCAAAATGATAACTGGAAGCTTGAGCACAGGGTAATTACGGTCGCTGATGAAGTATACCAGCACTCAGACCTCAAGACTTAAATCAGTCTTCTTGGGAATGGCCCAGACCTTTTACCTAGAAGACTTACATATGGAAACGATTTGGGAAGCTGACCCTTGCTTCCTCTCAGCTGTTACCTAGTAACTAGCTGCGCAAGTGCTTCCAGTCCATTTCACGGCAGAGTTGCACAGGTTAGCTTAAATGGCTCTGCCAGGCAGCCAGAAAGCCCAGGCAAATCAATGCCAGTGGCATCAGTGTGTTACCGAGGCTGTTGATGGGTGCTCAGGAAGGAGAATGCGTCCAGAAAGCATTGAACTCCAGGAAATTTTAGGCAGAAGTATTTTATTCTTACCATCAGGAGTAAATTTCTGTTGGCAGGATCAGTGTTGTCTAGCTCAAGGCAGTGACTAATTACTACTTGGAGCAAGCTGTCACTATCCATCAGCTGTGGGGATGTAGGAGCAGTTTATACCATCTGATCAGTCGTCCTCTTCATCAGTAGTGATTGCTTATTTATGGAGATAAGCTGCCATTTCTGACCAGCTGCTTCACGCTATGGCTACCTCTGGGGATAAGCCATCACCACCACGAAGCAACAGATTATCACTGAGGCTGCAAATGCACAGGTATTTACAGCAATGCATTTACCACAGAGCAGTACCTAATTGCGATCAGGTGGTACAACTGCCACGTACACATTCCTTTCCAAACTTTGTCCTCCCCTCCTCTATGCCCCTCCCTACCACTTGCTCCAGCACCCTCTACCTTTCTCTGCCCTTTCCAGGCACTGTACTGCCCATTTCTGTTTTGCAATCTCCCTGTGTCCTGCCCAGCACACCAGGGACAAGGACCTTGGGCAAGTTTAGCCCAGGGCAGTCAGCTGGGTGGCTGGGGGCAGACAGCACTTGTGCACGCTGCTGTTTTCTGGAGGAGGATGCCAAAGACCCTGAGTGGGTGCAGTATTTTGACCAGGATCCATGTGTCATATTTTACATGGCACAGGTATTCAAACAGCACCCTGAACAAAACAGCTTAGTTACAGCTGCCAAACCCAGTGGTGTGGTGGTAATTGTTTAAGTCGGTGGCCACAAGCAGTTTGGGAACCCAGAGACGTCAACCAGCTTGAGCGTGACTGTCTGTGATGGTGTCGTCCTCTCTTTTGTATTTCTGCTGAGGCAATATTTACTGTTTGATCCTAACCTTTATTCATTCACAAGCTGAATTGAACACTCTTTGAATTACTTCTGTTTTATAACAAAGACTCTTCTGTCTAGTGACCTTACACTTCTAGGAAATGCCCAGAAGAGTTAAAACTTTGTTCCCCAAATGAGTAAAAAAATCAGAGTTGAAATAATGATTTACACAAAATCCTCTTTAAAAGTCACTAAGAGTTCTCATGATCATTTTTTTTTCTCCATTTCTTACTGCTGTACTATCATTCTCAGCTATCTGTATTTAAAATAAGTTAATAAGTTTTGTCTTCCAAAACCCTAAAGATCATTGCTTTGGTCATGGTGATGAATTCTGTCCATGCAGCCCTCAAGTGCTTCTCAAAGCTCTTTTTGTTGGACCTGAGCTCTACAAAACTGAATAAGAAGACAAGTTTTTGACACTACTGCATAAATGTAATTGTGAATTTCTTTCAGACAGACATAAAAACAAAGTCGATCTTACCTCTGAGACTGTTCAAAGTTTTGCTGTTGATTTAATTCAGTGCAGATCAAATCCATTATCTTCTGTTTATCTCAGAGGTGTCATGAACAATTATGATATTTCATAAATAATTGTCTAATTATACGTATGTCATCTAATCAAATACATCTCAATTTCTACAAGTTGCCCTTCATCCTCTTAGAAGGCTTGTTTTTTTGGTTTTCTTTTTTTAGGCCCTTTTTGTCTTCTTGATCCAGAATTCAAAGGTCTTTTTTTCCACATAAAGGTTTGTTGTAGATTTTGTTTGCTTATTGCCAATATTTTGAATTAACTTGTTTATTCAATCCAGTTCTGGCAATAAGCAGTGTTTCCCTGTTTCTCTCTATCTTCTCTGTCTGAACATAGTTACAGTGATTCAAATGGAGACAGAGAGTCTTTAATGTGAATCCAACACAGTTTTCTTATTCAGGAGGTAACACAAACCAGGCTTCTCTATTTGATTTTTCGTCTCTCTATATATAGAGTACATCTGCATTATGGTTTCAAACATGAGCAATAAAAGTAAGAGAGCCTATAGTGATGCACATATTGTTTTCTACATATTCATACTGAATCAATATGAAAGAATGGATGGGCTAACTGTGGCTTAAGCTGTAGTGAATAAATAAATAATGGAATGAGCAAAGGTTATGCATTACATTTCACACAGGCCTTGATTTGTAGCAGGAGAGGGTCAATCACAGATCACCAGGGAGAAAGATCACTGATGTATTCCAAACTGCTACAGTTTATAGCACAGGAGAAGTGTCATTTTCTTGCTTATCAGCTAGTGCAACCCAGACACTTCAGGGTATGAGAAGAGGTGAACCAACCCATCATCACATAGTTCACCACTGAGGCTTGGATCCCCGGTCCTGCTTTGCCTCTGACTATCCAAGGTCTTCAACATCAGCTACCCAAATTCAGGAGCCTGACCTAGACATGAGTCTCTTGGTGTTATGGATATGGCATGAAAGGGAAAAGAGGGTCCTCAGTCTCCTCCTTTGAAGCCATATTATATTGTATAAATGAATAACCATAGGACCAAAGTGGGGTGGAGAGGAAGGGCGGCAGTGAGATGGACTGTAAAGCCTATTGGTGAAGAAATGACAGAATAAACAAGACCCTTTTTTCAATCTTTATTTAGTTAGGCAAATGGAATAGCTCCATTATAAGAAGGAGAGAGAAACTTGCCTCAGAAGAAGGAACGACTTACAGTACCTGTCTAGGATGTGGAACTGGTACCAGAATTTTCTGCATTTTAGACAATGCCATTACTAGACATCCTGTAGTATGCTCTTGAAGTATTATCCTGCCAAAGTCTATTTCTTACATGTCAGACAGAGTTTGCTTAAAAATACATGAAAAATGATGAATCCTTTAGCTGATTTTTTTTTTCAATTAAAATTTTTTTTCAGTAAAACATCCCTGAGCAGCTTTATTTGCTATGAACAGATCAGACCAGACAGTGCCACCACCAATCTTCTCGGCTTTCTATCTTGTGTTCAAATTATACCATGATAAGTTAAAAAGGATATATGACTTTGTACTCTGTAGAATGCCTGAAATGTATCTAGCATCTCTATCAAAAGGATATGAATTGTTTGCAGACTATGAATATTTTTTATTTTAGCATGATTTTTAGCCAACTAGAATATTCAGGCCTATACAACATCACAGACACTTCACCTTGGCAGTGTGGCAAGATGTGCATTCTTGTTACAGGAGATGGTCAAATCATTTCCAGCAGTTACTGTGCAAGGTACATCTAGCTCCCACTTTCCTGCTAGTGAGTGATTTCTAAAAGTCTATTTACTGTGTTGTCTGAATGAAAAGGAGTAAAACTATGAGGTGTTTGCACACTGTTGAAGTTTTACTTGTTCTTTGTTAGTGCCACTGGGTTTATCCCTTAATTTAAAAGTATTTCTCTTCTCTGGCCAAGCAATGTACTTTTTATGTATAAAACAGGCTTTTTGCACACATGGATGGAGAAATATTTACAGGCAGCAGCTGTTCTCCCAATAACTGCGAGAAGAAAGCATTCATTCACATAGCAAACAAAGATCATAATGATATTTTGATGCTTCCTAGAGTTCAACCCAAGAAGCCAAAGTAGATTCATGCCATTAGTAAAACAGCTTTGTGGAGACTGTCTTGTCAGCCTTGTCAAACACCAGGCTGATGCTTGCTCAACTACCTATAAGGTTTTTCTGCTTTCCACAGTCCAGGTTAAGAAGAAAAAGTAACTTAAATAGTTTATGCAGTATCTTTCTGACCCCTGTACTGAAGTCAGTCATGAAGGATCACATTGGCAACCACCAGACAGATTTCTTGTATTCAGGTTTTTCCAGAAATTATTCTTCCTGGCACTTGTATGGGGTGAAGTAGCATAAAGAGGCTGTGGGGGTGGAATTCTTATCTTTAAATTTACTAATTTTGCAGAGTGCCTTCAGA
The DNA here is from genome assembly GCF_036013445.1 of Caloenas nicobarica. Classification (NCBI taxonomy): domain Eukaryota; kingdom Metazoa; phylum Chordata; class Aves; order Columbiformes; family Columbidae; genus Caloenas; species Caloenas nicobarica. The sequence continues at coordinate 56,527,838 of NC_088284.1, forward strand.
TTTCCACAGCTTGAATATATCCTTAAGCAGTAGTAATTTGTAGGCTCTTATACTTATTTCAGATGAATCTTTTTTCACAACTATTCACATGATTCTTCTTAAAGTAATAAATTAAAAAGGAAGAAAGTATTAGCAATTAAAATCATTTGTGCCATCAAGCTCCTAGTAAAGCAACTAGTAGAAGTAAATTAGACAACTTCTACCTTAATTTGATAATAGCTACACAAGCCAAGGGAGTATTTTCTGCCTAAAATTCAAATCAAAATGATAAAAAGAGGAAATATAGACAGCTGCATTATGTTTTCCAAAAGATCCCAAAGTAAGAGTGAGATTTTTACTTCAAAATCTAATGATGCAGCAACTCCTACTTGGAGATTTCTGAAAGAGCATGTTATCTAGCACATTTGGAAACATGGCAACTTATCTCAATGCATAAATGGGGAAAAGCAGGCAGGCAAAGAGGTCCTTGTTTTCTCAGCTCTCTGAGAGTCCCATTCATTAGGCTACCTTCACAAACTTCAAATGACTATAGCTAGTGAGTACTGGTAATTCTAACTAATTTTCTGACCTTCCCCAGTCTCTGATTTTGCAGTCTCCCTTTGACAGCAACTGCAGATGCATGACATCTGCTTTCCCCAGCCACATCCCCTTCAAGCAGTGAGTCTCATCACCTTTATCCTTCCCAAACCCTGAGACTGAATTACCTTCTCAGCACTGGGTAGGACAAAGCTGGACTCTCCATATGACTCCTTGATCCATCAGTTTTATTGTCACATCTGCTTCTCTCTATATCCCTGCCCTCTTTCCCTCACAGTTTCCCAGCTACAAAGTGGAGAGGCAATATCTCCCGTTCTCTCTCAGCCCAGCTCCAATTGCAGGGCCAATTACCTCAGCACAATTGTTATTTCAGCTCTCCACCAGTTACCTGGTACAGCAATTTCTTGAGCCACATTAGTGATTCTTTTCAAGTTCAGGCTGTGCTCTGTATATTGTGTTTTCTCACACTGAACTCGGTTGTTCTGTACAGGAACTCATAAGCCTGAGATGCTCAAAAAGACAGCAAGTGCCTAAGCAGTTGTCCTCTGCTCTGTGTGAGGACTCTGAGCACAGTGTTACACTGAAAACTATTAGCCCAATTAGCAACCCCAATTTTGAATGCTGACTACAGGTTACTTAGTACCTACTTAGAGACAGATGCAGTAAACGACAGTTACTCCAGGGAAGTGAAGCCCTGAATACAACCATATTGGTTTAGAGTTAGAAGACTGTGTTTCTCAAAAAAACTGGAGAATGAGCTAGCACAAAAATATATGAGTAGAATTCTTTTGGGGAAAAGATAGGTTGAAGACAATTCTATGGAACATATTCGCTCTCCTCTCTGCCAAAGCAAATTTTTCTCTTACTCCATGGACAAATTTTTACAATATGCTGAGACCCAGCGGCCTCCTGTGGGACGCTTGTAGTAGATTTTCGAACAATCAACAAACTATTAAATAGAGAGCTCGCTATAGTCCTATTCACCCTTCCCTCCATGAACACCTGCCTATGCATTCTGCTATTTAAGTACTGTTTAAAAAAAACACTGGCCTGATGGTGGCTAAAAAAATTCTGCCTTCTACTCTCAACTTTTCTGGGTCAAGCTGTGTGGGGACCATATGATTATGCTTTCCCTCTTTTACACAGCCACTGAAGACCCTTCCAAATTTCACTGTTTCTCTCCCTTAAAATCTTCTTCAGACAACATGACAAATACAGAGGTCTGCCTCCTTCAGCAAATGGATGAGGACAAATTTCCTTTAGAAGAACTAAAAAAGGGAGTGTGGCCACTGAAGGCAGCTGCATCCCTCTCATACTATCCCCCTTCCATGCTCAGTAATGGCCATTTTTTATTTCTGTTTTCAAAGGGCCTTTGAAATAGAAGTGAAACTTCTGTAGCAGCAGGATTGTTGTACAAGCACTGTATGATTTTATATATATATATGTTGTATATTATATACATTTTTTAATCTTTCAATTTGTTCTTTGCCAAGTCTCTTGACACCATCATATGCTAGGAAATAAGTTTAAAATGTTTAACTTCAGAAATAACCTTCCTCTCTGAAATCTTTTTTAGGAAAAAGCTGCAGTGACACAATGGAACAGCTTTATACATATATAGAGATTTGTCCCTTAAAAAAATACTCAGAAGGGTGCAGAATAGGATCCCTACAAGTTTAAGAAATTTGCACTGCTACATAATGCATTGAAACTCTGACAGTGCCATTAGATGCAATCAATTATTTGAACCTAACATTTATATTAAAAAATAGATTCTAAAATGGAATTTGACCGACTTCACTTGCAAGAAACCCTATGCCATAAAAATGTCCTTTCTCTAATCAAAATATCACCTGAATGAAGTCATCATGTTTGGCCTGATTGCATTTTTTTTCCATATATGTGCAGCTGCATTTGCCTCTCCATAAATGTCATTTGATTATGAGAAAATAAACAGGGAAGGACTCACAGGGAGTCAGTACAGGGCCTGCTTGTTTACCTGCCGCAGCTTTCCGGGCTGAAGAACAAATGTCATGCAAATGGTGCACCAGCAATGAGCTGCCAATCATCCTGCCTTGGCATTCATGGCGATTTGCTAAATCATTTAAAGAGACATGCTTTACTAAATGAAAAAATATCAGCGGCAGGGGCCTGTGTTTAAACATGGGGCTGAGTTATTATCCCAGTAGGCTGGAATGAAATGAAGACATCTTCCAATTAAAGCTTGCAGATGAACCCAGACAAACCCCCCTTTTTTCATAAAGACAGGCAGATTATGATTGGGAGAGAACAGCGACAGAGGCTTTCATTACAAGCTGATTATGGTGATATAATTCCCAGTGCTGTGTGTCTGCGGGCCCAACTTCACATTTGAAGGTTTTTAATATAATTTCCTTAGGGTGAAATGCTGAAGATTTATTAAACTTTATGAAGGGCTTACAGATCCAATTTAAGAGGACATATCATAGGGCAAAACTGACAGATGATGAAATACATTCTGAAAGAAAGAAAGAAAGAAAGAAGGAAGGAAGGAAGGAAAAGAAAGTTTAAGCCTTCAGAACCATCTAAAAAGGATTATTTGTTTATTTAAACTATCCTTTTTTTAAGCAACAGCTATAATTATGTAAGCTGTGTCAGAATTCAATTATTCTCAGGTTTGTTTCATGCTTAATAAAATCTAAGTGTTCAGATACTTAATGTTTAGATACTTTAAAATTTTATTGGTTTGAGGAAAAATGGACCAAAAATTGTTGAGCAAGATCGCTGATTTTTTTCAGGTACATATTGTAAAGACTGTATTTCTGCATTTACATGCCACTTGACACTCTATCTCATTCAGGTGTCACTATGTGATTGTATGCAGGTGCATATCTAATCACCCATACATCCATTTGGGTGTAAGAATAAGTAGGTAAGTGTAAGTAAACATACAGTAATAGCTATAAACATCTAAATAATTCTGAAAAGTCTCAAGTACACACATACACACACGCATACACATTCACAGTTGGCAGTGAGGTTTTCCATGACTGCATGTGTAGGTGTATCCTTTGATATGTGAAAGAATATCAGACTGTGGTCAAAATGTACATTCTGGAAAACATACAAATAAGTCAATACATTGGGTCATTAAAAAGCAAGAAAGAAGGGTGATGATAGCTAATTGCAATGTCCTTTTTATTTTATTTTTTTTTTCTCTATTTAAGTGCCAGGTTATTTGTTTAGCTTCCAAAAAAAAAGGAAGAGGAAAGAAAAAGAATACAAATGCGGTGATGAACAGCAGCAGTCCTTCGCTCTAAATAAATTGAAAAAACTAAGTCCACCTGGCAAGCACAAGGGTGAGAGTTAGCAGGAAAAATTGTCTCTTTGGGAGTTTCAATCAGTTTTTACATCTTCCAAAAGTGAGTTTAGTATTCACAAGAGAACTCCTCTGATCACAGATCTGACCTGAACTAGCGGTAGCAGAAGCAGCCAGCTGCTTTGTATTGTTGTATCACTCTCTTTGCTGTTTCATCTGCAGAAATTAGGACTTGCAAGCAAAAAAAAAAAAAAAAAAAAAAAAGAAAAACAGTTATTGCATGTCCAACCTCTTATTTTTACTGCCGCACATCGTGTGTTTATTTGCTATGAACAGGGATCGAATCCTAGGTGAGAATACCCTACTATATCTACACCTTTGATTAGGCAACTAAATTGCACTTCCAACATCTGAAGGAGATCCGAAAGTCACAGAAAGTAATCACTCTCCTGAACAGTCAGGATTTACAGATGAAATCTTTCACAGTGGTGAATTCTGTTGCCTTAATCTGAAATTACCTCATTAGATCATACTCTAAACCTTGCCACCAAACCCACTTTTATTTTTGATCTAAGTCAATGTTTGATTTCAGCTTTCCAGGGATAACCAAAAAATATGCTAATTCTAGTTCTAATCCAGTACACAGTAAGCATATTTCACTTTTCTTTCAAAATATAAACTATCTTCTAAAAAATTGCTATAAGAAACTGTAAAGAATATGAATGCTAACTGAGACATACTAATTTAAATACATTCATTTAAGTTCTTTCTACCGGAAAGACCACAGGAAAGAAATCAGGCTTTTTGTCACTCAGTCTTCTGCTGGCATCACCTCAAGATATATTTTGATTCACTGCATTTTGAGACACATACATACATCTTATTCTCATTGAAAATTATGTTCTCTCAAAAGATATTTATGTTCCTGTATACAGGAAAGGAGACATTTGGTCTAGCTTCTTGGCTTAGGGAAGACGCAATGTACCCACCAGCGATTCTTGGTTTTGTTTTATAAACATGTCTTTGAACTTCAGATCTTCAGGAGAGCAGACCCCTGTTACTTCATGCTTATGCAATACACAGTAAAATGGGTAAACCTTTGCAAGCAGTCTATGGATACAACAGCAATAATAAGATAAATATATTAGACCTTCAGACAATATAATACTAGTTTAAGTCTGCCTTTTGTAAAGAAGTAAACTCAGTGACACACGCAATACTACACAAGCAATCAGAAAGAGTAGCAGGGTTGTGTGAAACTGTGTTTCATTAATGTGAAACTGAGATAATAAAATAGAACTAAATTTACGAGCTGCTTTGAGATCAACAAGTAAAGATTTAATAAAAGATCTACCTAATTTTTTCTTGTTATTTCCATGCAATCGAGACATAACTATAGCCATTGCAAGGTACTTAGTTACCATTTACTCATCAGACCAGCCTTTAACAAAAAAATGGCTTTGAGTGGCATGGCATATTTGTGTGAGTAATATCTGGTTATCATACTGCACACCTCCACACTTGGATGAACACAAACAGCACTGGCAGCACTTCACATCCCTGATTGTCACATTGAGGTGCTGACAGCTCTGCAAGGATCCTACTAGTGAATTTGTCTGATGTCAGATAAGATTAACCCTGGGCCACACCACCTAAAGACACCTTACAAGAAATTTTAGTTAGCGGCCTCTTAGCAAAGCAGTGTGTGCATATTGCAGTTTTATCTATAAGATCACCTTAATATATGTACATTAAGTAATCCACTGATCAGCTTGAGTTATATCTCCTGAACCACAGCTTTCACAGCTTAGACCTGCAGAACCTGGCTAATTTAAATAGAGGATATTTACTGGTTTTGTTCTTCAGATCACCTGTCGAGTCCAGGCCAAATCCTGTGACTTTTCTGTGACTGTTTCCTCACAGAACAACAATGGACCAGATGATTCTAGTTCTGTTCTTTCAGTCTTCCTTTGCCTCTCAGCCTGACCTGATTGAGAAGGCAGCCTTATTGTGGTTTGTTGATTTCCTTCTGTCTGAATAAAAGCTCTAATTATTCATGGTGTCTACTGAAGCAGAATCAAATCCTCCTGCTATGAACCAAAATCCTGTGCAAGACTTAGCTAATAAACTGTTCCTTGCTTTCAAAACAAAATAATCGCTTCATCACTTTGTGACACAAAATCTTATACAAGAGGAAAGCTGAACTTCTGGTGGTTGAACAAGACATCATCACATTCTGAAGACCCTTTTGCCAGACTGTGTGCAGAAGTGTACTTACAAAACAAGGTTCAGTCATCACCACTCAAGCAAAGACAAGCCAGGCTTGCTCTGCACGGCCCCAGGTGTTTAAGCCATGTCAGTCACATGCACAGCTGGAATCACGTACTCCAGTGTCTGCCTATTCTCTCATGCTTCCATCAGACATTTTATGAGTGCTGTCCTACCTGATAAGAGCCTTATATTAGTTGCTCCTATTCAAATATGGTTGTTTCACAAGTATGCAGAGGAAGATGGCTTGGAAAAAGTAACCTCTCTCTTTGTATTTCTGCTTTACTTCAGCTATGTTTACACAGGACGTCCCACTGTTATGCAGAGTAAACATCCACCTTAGTTCACACAGTGGCAAGATAAACAGGAGTTTAATTTTTTTTTTTTTAAAAATCTTAATATTTTCTTAATTCATTTAGTTTTGATCCTGTCAACTTGCATTTATATAAAAACACATAAGGTACCTTGAGAATACTTGTCCGTATGCAATGGAAGGGTTAAGCAGGATTGATTTCCCTAGGATATGAACATGTATAGCTAAAGTTAGCTGTTCACCAAAGATTCAGGCTTTGGTGAATGATCATGATTGTAATCTTGCTATAGTTCATCCACAAGGCTTGTCAAGATAAAGAGCAAATCAGAAACAATACCTGTAATCCTCCAGAATTTGCCATCAAACTGACTACATATTCTCTAACAGGATTTTTCCCATTTTATATCAGACACATTATTGACCTGTGAGCTCATTCACTTGTTAATATCTGCAAAGTTTTGAATTATTAATTATAATTATTAATTATTATTAATCTGAGGAGAATAAGAGAACATTTCAGAATATTTGTAAAAATATCTAGGCAGTCACGTGATGACAGTAATGTCTGCGTGTACATGTGGTACGAAAAAAAAAATATTCTTCAGGCTCCATGCATAAACAGATCACTACCTGGGATCAGGTGAAAAAGATATGTCACTCAATTGAGAGATATGTCACTCAGTTGAAAATGTTGCACATTTTGAGCACTTTGTTTTTTATGCATTTCCCTAATGTCTTTAGAATTGGCTACAGTTAGAGATTTATGACAGAAGACAATCAATTATCTATTCAAAGATCTTCCTGGCAGAGCATGAGTGATCGTTTCTGACAAAACTGTGAGACTGACTCCTAGAGCCCCATAGTAGGGACATACACCCAAGCGCTATAGGTTGATTGCAGAAAATGCATGACAGTAATTGCTGTGTATCCAAGAATGACTGTCAAAGGAGTACTTTGAAGTCATTTTCTTGCAGCATTAGGAAGACTACAGTAGAGAGGCTGAAATCACAAAAAACTATTCTCAGGCTTTTTCAGCTCTGTGAAGTACAGCAACTAAGTTGTATTTCCCCTAATCTTTGGAAAAGTTAGGAAATATAAACCTTAATAGTTTGACATTTAGCACAAAAAATATATATGATGTGCTTTTATAAGTACTGTCTGCTCCCAAAGTCATGAATTTAAAAGCTATAATACTAAGTTCAGACCATGAATAGCTTTGGTTCAAGGGTAAGCCTGGGATATGATGATTCTGAGTCATCTGTAAGACTAAATTATTAAGGACTTGCTTTGTGCTCTTGGCAAAGATATAAGAACTGAATAAAACATATGTGCTTCCACACTAAAAAGAATTGCAAGGCTCATGTTCTGTAGAAAGGTCTATTTGCCAGTCAAGAAACAGGAACGAGAACTGTGGGTGTCAGCACTAAATAAGTAGGACTGAGGACTTGTTTAATAATTCTACAGGTGAGTGAGAGGTGATTTTTCTGCCAAGTCCTGCTATCAGAAGGTGTTTCTCCTGCAGGATTTATGCTCGCAACATATAAGCACAGAATAAATTCCACCATATAAGAAGGACCATTACAGGATCCATGTCTGAGCTTATGCAGGATAGTGTCCCCAGACATAGTGTCTGATGCCTGCAGTGTTAATGTTGGTGGCCACCTTCAGTGGGTTGCAGAGCATGACGTAAGCCACACTAGTTTGTTCAGAGTTTGCGCGCTTTGCTTCTTTTCCTGGCCTATCACTATGCATGCAACTGAACAGTAGAAAGAAATGCTTTGGTGTAAGCAACATTCAAATACACCTAGATTTTGGAAGGAACAAAATTTTCAGTGATAGCTACATCCTGCAATATGCGAAGAAGCTCTGACATATTATTAAAGACAAATAAATTGGTGGAGGTGTTGGTTGTCAGAAATGGATCCCAGGTTGATTTTTATTTTTGATCCAATCTGACTCCTACCCTCAAACATACTGTGCAAAATTCAAAATTCTGATTTTCGATTTTCTCTTTATTATACTTCCATAAGCACCTGATGTGTAAGAGCACAGTGAACATGTAACACACTTCAATCTATTTCATTTCCATACGTCACTCCTTCACAAAAAAAGAAACACTACACTGATAATTTAAAGAATTAACATATTTTGAGGAGCTGACAAAACATGACGTAATTAATCACTATAGATTGCTGGAAATGGATAGTGAGCACAGACTTATCACTGAGATCTACTTTGGTTAGGCAAACTGTGTAGAATCTGAACCCAGAGAAACATGGAATATATGATTAACACATGAAAGAAAATACTTTAACCCCATTCAGATGCCTCTGATTTTTACCAATGATGGATGTGAATTATATAGGTAGAAAGTAAAAACCATCCCATATCTGGTCAGAAAGAAGAGACTGAGATGGAGTTCAGCCTTCACAGGAGCCTTGCTGTAGCATAATGTTACCTGGCTAGCCAAGGAGTGAGTAGATCTAACAGAAGCAAGAGTGCAAATAGTTCACTGAATCACTGGACAATTCATGGAAATTCATGCTGATTAGACCCAGGCTTGCCATATGTGTCTCCAAATATTACCAAGAGAAGGACAATCTATTGACATAAAAGTAATGAGGAAGCTCTAGAAATGTGGTAGTCTTTGGAAGTATTGAAAAGATGGATGAAGAGCAGGAATAATGCAACAGGAATCTCTTTCATATCTCTAAGCTTGAAGGACTGTATACACTTGTGAAACTGAAAAGTCCTACCTTGAATATCCAGTGGTTTAATGAAGGCATAAATGCTCCAAGAGTGGAAACTCATGGCTTTGAACATATAGTTTCATGTATATTTTTCTGAGTAAAACTCAGCTGTACTACCTAGAGCAGCTATGCCCACTGAATGTGCTATGTGAGAGATCCACTGAAAAAAAAATGAAAGACTATAGCAGACAAATAAATTAGAGCAATCATAATAATAAAAAATATTTTTTAAACTTTCTGGGTTTTTTTAAATTTTTTCCACCTTAGAAACCATTACTCTATAGGCAAGTACCAGCTGTGTCACTACAAGGACATTTTGTTACTGGAAACAACAAAAGCATGGTTTCTGAAAAATCAAGGCTTTTTCATTATTTCTTCTTACAGGAAAATGTTCTAATGCCTCCATGAAAAAATACAGATATATCAGCAGAAGGGTGAAATTTCACCCTAATTTGACTTTTGTCCCTGTCCTAAATCTCCATACAAGGGACAAGAACACAGAGGGACTGCTGTCACCAAGTGGACTTGCTTCTTTGCTAAATTCCACTAGTCTTTCTACCCTAAACCAAATCGACTTGCACACCAGAGGTTAATCCAGGCAAGTAGCTCATCTCATAATAAATTTAATGATTAGCGGGTGGATTTGATTCCTATATGGAATTGTACCAAAAGCTTTTGCTAAAATCTAGGTAAAATATGTCCATAGCTTTTTCCTCCATCAAACCTTTCAGATACTTACTTAAGTGGTTCTTTCAGATATGTTAAGAATGACCACAGTGTGTGAGCTCAAGCTGATTTATGTTTAATAAAGTCAAATGTGTCATGGGGAACCTTCTGTGTTGCCTTCCTCGTTATTTTTTTTTCACTTTTTTCTGACGAATTACATAAAAGTTAAGATTTCAAAGAATTAAAACATGAAGCAAAATAACACAGGATGTCTTAGGAAAGGATGATTTCTATTGTGACTCAGAAAGATCACAGCTCATCGACTTTAGCAAATGTTATCACATTTACTCTCTGGTATTTTAGGGTAACAGTGTGCATGTATTATCAATCCTTTCTAATCACACACTCCATTGAAAGGTACATTTACAACGCTGCCTGAACAGGCAGAATGAAGCACGTAGTTAAATACCCTGCCTGGCCCTTCAACTGGATTAAATTAACACTGGAGATGCTACGGAGAGTCACAGCAGCTGAGGAATTGGATCTCAGCTTTATCCATTGATAAAGCTATTGAAATTAAATTATGATATACAGGAAGGAGCTGTACATTTCAGATTTGGTTCTCACTTTGATAGTTGTCAGCCCTAGCTTGTCTGTACCAAAGAAAAGCAATAGGGCATTATTTAACCTTTTAAACTTTTAAATCCTAAATTTCTTTTTTTGCTAAGTGTATTCTGTCATTGAAATGTGCACAGGAAAATTCAGGATGGGAGCAGGGGTTGTCTCCAGATCTAATGACAAACTTCATCACCTTGTGGTTGTTTTGCAGAGATCCTGCCTCTGATTCTACTATCTCATATCCACGCACTACTCATAGCTATGGCAAGAATCAGATCTTTTTTATTAGCCAGATGCTATTTTTCTCTCTCATGCATCCAGAGTTCATGGGATGAGTGAGGAGAGAAAGGTTTGGCCTTAATTCTTACCTTTCTTTAGAGTATAAAAGATCAAATCATTTTAACGTCTGTAAAACTGCTTGATTCATATCCTTTACTCAGTATGACCTGGCTTATATCTGCAATCTCTCATTGTTAGGAGATCAAGACTTTTACAAGCCTTTCCAATTTCTTTTGCCATCTCGTTCCCTTTTCTGAACAAGTTATCTCTGTCTAACTAATTCCTTTATTATATTCAATTTCAGGCAATAATGATTATCCCCTTATGCTAGTTCTATTGTCCTGGAAATACTCCAGTTTTGGTAATTGCATTCTGTTGACATAAAATCCCTTCTGCAGCTTCAGCTGGATACCGTATTCTCTTCTACTTCCTGTCCTAAAGTGCCATGTCTCGTCGCTGTGCAGTTCTAAACAGCTGCTCTGTTCTGCTCCATTGCTTTCTGCATTTAAGCGATTTGTGCAGTCACATGCTCATACGCACTTACACAGACACATTGATTTGGAAAAGAAAGTCAAGAACGCTTTAGCTGCAGTTGCAATGTAGGTTGCTGTGTAAACAAAAAATTGTAGTTACTTGACAGTTCCTCGTTTCCATCCCTGTGAAACTTTCCTACGTTTATTTTGAATATTTATCTATATTCTCTGAACTTATTCTCCCAGCAATAGTTATTTTCTTTGTCATTCTTCTCAAATCCAGATATAGACACACTAGTCTTTTTCCTTACCTGACATCCCTATTTCTTACAGTTTTCTACCTCTGTTACTTTTCCATCTAATATGATTAATTTTGGCCTCCATAAGGTAGACTTTGATTTCAGTACTTGGTAGTATTTTTAAATTTTTTTTTTTCTGTTCAATACCCTTCCCATGTTGTGCCTTTTGAAGTTCCTGTCTACTGACCTCATCACACAGACCTCTCTGTGTTTTTTTTACTATTTTTATGGAACTTTGTACTATTTCTTTAGCCTGACCTATTCCGAGCATGCCACCATTCACCAGTGTCAGCATTGCTTGCTTTCTCCTATTAACAAACCATTTATATATGGCCAGAGCTTAACACGCTCATACATTACAGGGAGGCACCTAATATATTTGACTTTGCCACGCTTCAGCTGTGCCTCATAATACTAGTTTGCATTCTCATTTCACAACTGAGGAAAAAGTGTTCTCACAATTCGATGTTCACGTGGCATCCTCCATATGATACAGTCTGAATATTCACTTTAGCCAACATGTGTTGGAATACTTTCATTAATGAAATACATTAAGCAATCCTTCTCTTTAGTATTCATGTTTTACACTAACCCTTTTCTCACTAGATTCTGTCAGACTTCTTCCAGTATTGAGGTTATGAAGTTGAAAAGGCCCAAGTTTTCTTTAGTGTTCAGGCGATTCATATCAGACCTGATTTTTAGAACTTATGAGCACAGACGGTTACATTGAGTTAAGAAAGAGAAGCTTACGAATTAACACTTAATTTTGGAACATCTAGCTGCAAATTTATATCTGTTATCCTTTTAATGCTTAAATTTGAGACTAAGACTTCAAATGAGAGAAATAAAAAGCAAATAAGAAAAAAGGGAAAAGTAGAACTTATCTATCTATTTGAGAAGCATTTTTGTGATTTTAGAAAAGCCCCAATTAATGAGTGACTTTAAATCAGACCCTGTTTTTGCCTGCTGTAATAAATATTTGTATTTTTACGTAGCTTGGATGAATAATTTCCAGTTTATTAAGTGATTCAAGGAAACACTTCAATATGACTAATCTTTATTCGTGATATTTTATTGGTTATCTAGAGCTTATATTTTTGTACTGCCTCGATGGAGTAAACAGTAAAACAGTGAACAACAAATAATGAGCATTTTCATTTATGCACACATATTTTCTCCTTCAAATGATTAACAGTCATTCCCAAAACATTTGCTTAAGGCATCTGCCTAACTCGAAGGAGACACTTTAAGTTTTCTGCCTTTTATTTAGATTGGACATATGTGTTTAGTCAATACAATAGTAGATACAGAAACTCACAAGGCAACACATACTGAAAGGGAAAAAAAAATCTGAGCCACTAAATATCAAGCTGTTCTAAACTGAATGTAACCACTTAGAAAAAAGTTTAAAAAATGCCAACAAACTTTTGGGCTGCTTTGAGAAATGAGTAAAGAAAAAAAAAGGCAAAATATTATGATGCTATTATACGAACTGATAATATGGTCTCAATTTTAGAACTGTGTTCCATCTGGTTGTCTTGCCTCCAATAGCAAATAGTAGAAAGAAGAAAGATTCACAAAAGTGCAGCAAAACTGACTAGAGCAAAAAGAAGAGATTTAATAGATAAACTAATAGACTGTAGCATTGGGACTACTTTCAAGCCCCCAAATGGCTGCCTTTTAAAGAAGGAACATGGTTCCGATGTAAAGTGCATAAACTGGAAGATCATAGGCTCAGTATAGGCTACTATGTACATTATTAAAAAAACAAAAAATATTTGATTCCCACACTCAGCAGCTCTGCTATTTTTCCAGAGGGAGCAAGCTAGGAACTAATTGCTCTTTTCTGGCAGAGACGTTTCTTCAGATGCTAGTTGTTTGGCTTGAAGGAAGGAGTGATTATTTGGATCATTTCTTACTTTAACTGAAGCGAACTCACCCGTATATAACACAAGGTAAAGCAGACATCAGGCTAACCTCCCTTCACAGTTCAGTAAATGAATCTTGGACCTGACCTCTAATGTATCACTATTATTCCAACCTGGCACTCTGCTGAGTAGAGAGCTCTAATCATGTTGATTTTTGCCACGTGGCACTGTAGTTTTTGACGGGCTAGGAACAAGCCCTCTAGGAGATAGATCACAGCCACTTGTCAATGATATCTGTCTACTTCAGTACTCAGGCCCTGCACTTCTAAATAAACAGAGAGCAGCATGGTGATACTATCACACAGTAGATTTCCCCAGTTGCAGCATTGATCCAGTTAGGGTTCTGCACCTAGCTAATGTACGTAAAGCTACATCTTTTTCATTAATTACTTTCCTCAAAGATAGCCAATTTTCAAAGATGCACTTTTAGCTCATTAGCGATCTAATCAGCATTTAAATCAAGTACTGAGTCAGCAGATTTTTAGGTTACTGTAATAATTATTTTAATCTTTCAGAAAAAAGAAACTGCTTACAGTTTAGGGGGATGTTGATAGTAGTATTTTATATCAAGGAAACTACACTCTGTTTCAAATATTCAAATTTTGTTTAGCAATGTAGGTGAGATTGTGAAATGATACATCTTTAGTAGGCTGTAGTTATGGATGTAGTATGATGCTAGATAAAGTGTTAATTCTTTTTGTGTTGAAAAAAGCAGTTGAAAAAAGGGATATTTTTTCTTTTTGTTGTTATCCTCAAGTTAAAAAACAAGCATGGTTTGATACTCAGCTGATGACAGTGGAGTTTTTTTCTCCCATGCACCTTTTCTTATGCAAAAAATCAAGAGATTATATGTAATGAGAAATTGAGTTGGGGAATGTTTGGATAAAACAAATAAATGTTGTATCTTCTTGCATTTTTCCTATTTTTTTCCATGCACACAAACATATGCACACATATGCTGTATACCTAGAATAAACACTTCCAGATTTTTTGAGTTTTGGAAAGATAGAACATGGAAGTTTCTCTTCTAATACACAGAATCAAACTGCCTTTGACTTCCAAAATAAGGCACATAACAAAAAAAATAGTGTAGTGTTTTCTCTGACTCTACTTTGAATGACACTCATACATCAAAGGTTTTCAGAAGCACTGCAAAATCCTGAAGACTTTGAGGTTTGCCTACTGCTAAAAAGGTGCTCAATGAGAATTTGTTCAACCATTGAAGAAAGACATGTCTAACAGAAATAGTCTAAAAGCCCTTCTACCTATTTCCATTCAGTTGTCCATCAGTGGTATCATTTATCTTCCCAGTTGGTTGTTTTTCTAGGTGAGAAGCTGACAAAGAAATGAGGTTTGTTATGCAATTCATGTTCCTCTACTTTTCTCACTTGCTACTGCCTACTTTTTCTTTGGGAGAGGACAAAGATGCTGTGCTCATGTGTCCTCCTGTCCTGCATTAGAAGGAAAGGTAAAGGATGTAGAGGAGAACTGTTGCACATTAGGCATCCTCACTGGACTATTACCTGTCTATTGCAGAACAGCAGGAACAAAGTTGGTGACCTGTCATCTTCCACTAAGAAAAGGGAAGCAGCAGCAAATATTCTTCCTCTCTACTTATGACCCAGAGCTACAGAAAAACAGGGGGGGGGAAAAAAAAAAGCGGGATGATGGTGTGCTTTCAGCAAAGAAGTTACTGTTGGGCAGGATAGGGCTTTGCATTTTGAGAGACGGTTGACCTTACCACAGTTCACAGACAGTAAGCAAATAACACAGCTCAGGTAGCCTTGTTATGCTAGAGCCAGAATTCAATTCTTAGTCTAAACAGTAAAAATAATGCAAACATCTGATCCCTTATTTGAGGAAATGAAGATCAGTTTGCATGGCTATACATAGAGTTCTTTGATACAATGGAGCTAATAAAATATGTACTCAAAGTGTCATTTGATTCTGCTTTAGCAGGCTGTACATAGAATTATAGAATAGTTTGGGTTGGAAGGGACCTTCAAAGGTCATCTAGTCCAACCCTTCTGCAATGACTAGGAGCATCCTCAACTAGATCAGGTTGCTCAGAGCCCCATCCAGCCTGGCCTTGAATGTTTCCGGGAATGGGGCATCTACCACCTCTCTGGGAAACTTATATCAGTGTCTCACCACCCTCAATGTAAAAAATTTATTCTTTATATCTAACCTGAATTTATCCTCTTTTAGTTTAAAATCATTACACCTTGTCTTGTTGTAACAGGCCCTGTCAAAAAGTCTGTCCCCATCTTTCTTCTAGGCCCATTTTAAGTACTGAAAGACCACAATAAGGTCTTCCCAGAGCCTTTTCTTCTCCAGGCTGAACAACCCCAACTATGTCAGCCTGTCCTCACAGAAGAGGTGTTCCAGCCCTCTGGTCACTTTTGTGACCTTCTCTGGACCCTCTCCAATAGGTTCATGTCTTTCCTGTACTGAGGACTCTACAGCTGCATGCAGTACTCCAGGCAGAGTTCTTGCACCAAAAGTTCATTTGTGTCATAACACAATATTGTTTGAACTCGTAGTGGGAGAAAAGCATTCTGAGCAAAAGAGGGTTTTGCTCATAAGTCAAATGTACATCATCATTTTCAGTTTCATTTCTTCATTCTTAATTTAGACCCTAATGGCAAGTGTCATCTTTTTGAGACCAAGATTCAAACGTGGAAATCTACAATAAAGCCTGGGACAACTAAAGGGAGGACCCGTGACTGAAGAAAAATAAGTGCTGACAATATGGCCTTAAGTGTACTGACTTTATTGTGTTATGGTTTGCCTCCATGGTACAAAGTAGTATCACTGTCTGTGTTCACAGACTACTGATACAGCAGGAGATTTTCATTTCCTGACTAACAAGTATTAGTGCAATAAGGCTTCCTGTAAAATAAGCCTTGCATTTTAAGGAATGCAAAGCAGTAATTTTTTCCTATATTAGCCAATGACACTACCTATATTAAGATTACATTGAGGTTTCTTTAACGGTATTTTCCATTACTTGTGACCTACAGAAATATCTTTTAAGGACAGAGTTTAGGACTTGTTTGTTTCCTTTATGAAAAAATTTGTTTGGCTAAATTGGTATGCCAGCTCTCCAAATACAAGCATAAATATTTCTCTCTTTTTAGGCAAGTTTTAGTATACTCTTGTTCATATAAATAGAGAATGGCATAAATTTACACTCTTAAGTTCTCATTCACAATTGGCTGCTTGTACTGATTGAAAGAAAGGACAAGTAAACAAGTAATAAGTCTTTTAAAACTGCTTCATGCATGCATGTAAATTACTATGTGATTTGGTTGCTAATATTTGTAGACAAAGCTTTCCTTGTAGAAACAATCCAATGCCAGATATTTGACTCAAGGTCCTGTTGAGAGCTTTCAAGAGGGCTTTGCAAAATGGAACATAACTTAGAATACCAGAAGTGAGTATAGAGGCTACTATACAGACAGAAATAAAACATCTGTGGGATTAGTTATTCTATACATTTGAATAATTTTAAATACAAAATTTGTATGGTGGATTCAGACCCCAGCAGTTACATTAGGCATATCAACCCAAATGGCAGTGCATAATAATTATCATAAATATTTTAAATTTTTGGCATGTATGTTACTTCATCCTGGCCTCATTTGTCAATCTGAGTGATAGATAAGACATTGTGTATTAAACAAAGAAAAAAAGCTGCAATGTTGGTTCAAGATCAGACTGCCAAACTCTATCAATCTCTTCCCTAAGGTATGACTACACAGGATGCAGCTCCTCTGCTTGTGGACAGTTCCAACGCCTTTTACGATGCTGTCTTCCATGTTAGTGGGAAGTGTATTTATTCCACATCTTAATACAGTGTTGTATTGCTGCTTATTGAATTGCAAAAAGACACTTTAGACTTCCTCCTTCTCCCCTCTTCCTCTGGAACTGTACCCTAGCCAAAGAGAATGCTTGTGAGCTCCAGGAAACTTTAACATTATAGTGGGGTAAAAGACTGATGACCTGAAATACTAGAAATGTCAGAGATGTGCAAATGAAATTAAATTCTGCCTCTTCCTATCCTCTAAAAAAACCTGGAGATAAATTAGATGAGGTTATTAGTACCGTTAAAACAGGGTCTTTTTTCCTAATTAAAGTATCTGAGACAGTATCTAGGATACAGCCAGGAGATTTTAGGGTCTTTCATTACATGTGACACACTAGTACACCAGTGGAAGCCTTAATTGACCTGAAGATTTGTTGTTTCCTATCTTTTCCTACATTTAGGCTATTAACATATCAAGTGAGATCTGGCTAGAGAGGACTGATAGCTAAAACTGATGGGGGGTGGGTTTTTCCTCAGTTTGCAGAATATCAGAAAGTTTTCAGGTGTCTGTTTTCTCTTTTAGGGACTTCTTTAATACAGCTGCATTGAGAGTGGGCTGTTTAGAGGGCTTGTCCAATATGTTGCATTTTGGTATAATGTGAAGAGGAGGGGTAATGAATGAAACTTATTTGCATTTTCTTTTGCATCAGCCACAATAGGATTTTTCATGTGAGTCAGGTCAAGGCACTTTTCCCCTTAGCAGCCTCTTCTTCACCTGAAAAACCTCTTTATTCCAAGAGACCTTCAGGAGTTGACTACCTGTTACCACTCTAGTAAGAAGAGTCTAGTTTAATTAGAGGAGGCCTCGAGCTAACATGAAATTAGCCCAGGGCTAGGAGAAGTTATCAAAATGTCTTCTGTTGAACCTAGTACTCAACCTTGATTTTGAGTGGCATTATGTGGTTTTAATTCAATACAGACAAGGGTGCAAAGCAAATAAGGTGGATTGTTTAGGGCAAAAAATATCTGAAAGATAGCATTTCCATAAAGTTTATATCCATGCTCTCTTACTGGAATGGGTTTTCAAGCAACTCTTAACAGCCACTGTGAGGTTAAAACAGCTCATCATTTTATCAGGATTATTGAGGGTATGACTGAGGACTTAATAGTCTGGTAGTGCTTTTTGTCACAATTTAATGGTATATTGATCTTGTGAGTGAACAATCATGACCTTCAACTGCTTACAGATGCTTTCAAGGGGAAAAGGCTTAAGGCGGGTATTCCTGGGGAACCGGGTACAGTGAGCCATGACCCATCTGGATGGCTGCAAGGAGGCCACCCTAAACAGCATGGCAACTTGGGAAATGGTTCCCTGTGTAATGACACCTAAAAAGAGAGAGATCACAAAAGATTCACAACCAGTCGTTATTATCACAGGCAATCAATAAAGCAATCACGAGTATCATTAGCAGACGGCAGATTCAAGTCTTAGGCTGTTTAGCAATGATGTTTGGAGGTGTCTTTGCTCAGAGTGCAGCGAGTGTCACGGCAGGATTACTAACTAGTCAGGCTATGGAGTCATGCTTCAGTGGCATCATGTAAAGATAGCAATTTGGAGGGAAGTGATTTTGGTCCAGAAATACACCAAACTCTTTTAGGGGCTGTGCTATCAATGCACTTACTCATTCTGTGATTGGTAGATATCTTGTTTCTGATTGTATTTCTTTTCCCTAGCTATTCTAAACAGAAATTGGAAAATAGTGGTAGCCAGAAATATCAGATAAACATTCAGAAGTTCAAAAGCATCTTCAAAATACTGTATTGGAAAATATTAGCCTTTTCTTTGACAAGCTCGGTCCTTACATACAGAGATGAGGAGTGTGAATCTTGATATAGTTGCAATTTTTTTTTTTTTTGAGAATACCAGATCCCCTAACTACCATAATTAACCTATATATATCCAGAAAGAGATTCTGACTCTAGTTTCACATTTGTGAACTTTGTACATTATGGGTGCAGAACCTATATTTTCTGTTGTCTGATAGTTTAATGTGTCTTTGGCTGAAAAGACTTTTCTACCAAAGCAGAATACTCCACTCACTTGCTTTTTAGTAAAATTTTGTAAATGCCTCTTACGTCATTCATTGCATTGCCTAACACTGAAGCATCGACCATGCTGAGTGACAGGCCTCCTGGAAAAGTGCTCTCTTGTCTGTTTTGACAAATGCACATGCTAGTAGGCATTTTGAGTCCGCAAAAAAAGTTGAATATTTAGTTATTGATACACTTAGACTGTGCAATCCTAAATCCTACTTCTGATACAGTTGACACAATCTTTACCATCAGCCTTGCCTCAAGTGAAAATTATTATAGCTCAAATGAGCAAGGAGCTATAACAACCTTTAAAATCCCTCTGTATGCTTTATTGACTAAAATGCACAGAAAACAAGGCAGTGCAGTAAACCATATTGAATGTGCTTTTACATGATGGGAGGGAAGAAACAATTTGTCTCAAATCCAGTAAATAGCCAATAAAAATTCACCTTGCTTCTATATTGTCCTAGGAGAGGCAATCTCATTTACATTTATTAGAAGTAATGATGTAGTGTCCTGCAGATAATTAACACAATAAAATGCTGCTAATTTCACAGTGTCATTATAAAATTTGCCAGTTTAAATTAGAAAGTGATTAACCCTCTGAGTGAGGCAATGACATTTCCATTCCCAGTCTGCGAATTAAATTTGCAAGATTTTTTTTCACTTTGAAAGTTCATCTGTCTCTCCACTGATGCTGTCCTTTACTTTTTCATCCTCCCACTCTGTCCAGTGAGGAAATCTCTTGGCTAAACAACCTGAATCCGTTACTATTTCACACTGCTAAGCCAAGCTCATACCATAGGCATGGATGTGCTAGTTACTAAAGGACAAAGTGCCTCTTAAAAGGAAAAAGAACTAATAATCCCTGATAAGCAGAGGTTCACTGAGTAATGAACTTCTTGTTGGTGCATGTAAGAGAGGAAGGTTTTTTCCATTAATGAGGTATCTCCAGAAAGAACTTCATTTCATATAATGACAGAAAATCCTTAACCTTTTGCCTGGACACTACTTTATCCATTTACTGTATCTATCTCTTCCACAACCTGCTTTAATTAATACCTTAAAACAGGAATAAACTCATTAAAAGAATAGATTTATTGCACAGTAATTTAAATATTTTAACGCAAGTGAAATCCTCTTAAAGAATGTTTAATGATGGAACAAAACCAAAAATTAATGAAAACTGAAGTTAATGATGGAATTGTCCAACCCGTTAAAACAACTATTAATTGAATAAATTTAATGCATGAATTTACAATGCTGCTAAAAATACAGTTGGTTAACCCCACCCCCTAAAAAATTCAAGATATAAGAATAAATTAGAAATGTACAAAGACTATACTTTAAAATGGAAGGAATATTTCCAAGGTATGTAAGTTTAATTGGCAAATCCTGTTAACTAATAATGAGATTTAGGCTCAAACACTGCTAAAATTTAATTAGAAATATAATCCTAAATAGTATCCTGTTGATTTACCATATGTTCCATATGTTCAGCGTTCTTTTTATTATAAGGAAATACCTCTGCTGAAAAATTTATTCCAGCAGACAAAGAAGGAAAAGATTAATGCAGTACAATTCTTTACATTAACCTTGCCTTTCTGATAGAGCATTCCCAAAATGACATCCATGCTTAGAGTGCAGTGACCATGGGTAGACTTTGACAAGGCCATTGATTGCTGTTTCACTAGTAGGTACTAAACGACATTGATGTCTTTGCAGTATCTCACTGGGTCCTGTTCCAGGTCAAGCCTGAGCCACCATCAACACTCAGGGAACAGAAATTCATCTTGGGTCATCTAAACCAGCATGAAGCAGCCCACTAGAGTGCATTGACAGCCATCAACACTGAAATGCAGAATGAAAACCAGAATCAGAAGGAGAATAAGGCTTTATCATTGCTTTTCCTGAAGAGGAAGATATGTTATATAGTACATTCAAAGTAAAGATGATGATTTTTGTTATTGTCTAGATTTGTCTCTTTAAAAGCTTTTTCTTAAACAAACCACTGATGATGCACGTGATGCAACTATTAAAAAAGTTATTTTATCTGTGCACAAGAAACATATAAGCCTGGATCCTCAAATACATTTTACTTAAGTCATATATAGACAGCTCCCATTTAACTTCATGAAATAACAGTGCCACAGTGGCTGAAAGTACTGAAAGAAAAAGTATCTCTTTCTCTACACTGTCTACAAATACCCAATTCAGGCCTTGTGAAGTCCTGTGTTCCAACAAATTCACTCGTGGAATAAGCTGCAACTGCAGTAGCTGCAGTAGGACGGAAGTTCTGAAGCCAGAGAGGAGTTCAACTTCAGCTAGTCCAGAGGAGATTTGTACACCACACACCAAGGGGCTGAATGACAGGTTTTGGGTTGCTATGAAAAAGACACAAGTACAAAGGTCCCTTTTTAAGGAAGCATCTCAAACCACTCTGACCATTTCAGCACAGCAGCCTCTCTACAGAATTCTCCTGACCAGCTTGCATTTAAGGGACAGACACATTCAGAGAAGGAACTAGGCCACCTGGCTGGTAACAGTTCTCAGCCTCTTTCAGCTGTATATTTTGCATAGCTAATCTCTTTTCTTTCTACACCAACGCATTTTTTTCCTCCCCAAAAGAAACACAGGTCTGACCTTCTTCTACACAAAGGCTCTTCCTTGGTTTGGAATCATGTCTTTCTGATATCTACATAATATTTACATAGAGACCAGGGATGACTGCCCTCCTGACCACAGTGGCGGCTCATTTCCTGTGATAAGAGACTTGGTCCCACCTCTTCACTGGCACAAGAATACTTCTGTAGGAGAGGAATTCTCCTACAGAAATTCTTCAACTGAACCAGTTCTCTGCTGCTTATGTAAAGACAATTATAGAAAAAAAAGTACTTTATACTTCCCCGAATTTCCTATGCAGAAAAAATATGTGGTGTCTTTAAAATGATGAAATCACATGTTTTAATATTGCAAATTAAATTAAAAAAAAGTTTGAGTGTTATCACATACCAAAAAAAAAGAAGGTGAGGGTAGGGAAGAAGAACAGTGAAAATAAACTTTACACACCACTATGAAGTGTATGCAAGACAGTTGTTAAAGCAGAGAACAGACAGCAGCTGCTAAGGTAAATGCGAATGAGTATTCAAGAGCACTGAAAACCTCAGTAATGCAGAAATTTCCCTCACAAATATTAGTGCCATTAATCTTTCAAAAAAAAAAGGTGATGTTCTTCTTCATGTACCAATGTTTTTAGATTATTATAGAGAGATTATGAGCAGCACCTGATACATTTAACATTGCAAAATAATTTGTATCATATTATTTATATATATTATTATGGGTACAAATGGGAACACAGGAGGTTCCACTTAAATATGAGAAGAAACTTCTTCTCAGTGAGGGTGACAGAACACTGGAACAGGCTGCCCAGGGAGGTTGTGGAGTCTCCTTCTCTGGAGACATTCAAAACCTGCCTGGACACCTTCCTGTGTAACCTCATCTGGGTGTTCCTGCCCCAATGCGGGGATTGGACTGGATGGTCTTTTGAGGTCCCTTCCAATCCCTAACATTCTGTGATTCTGTGATTCTCTGATGTTTATTTGTCTTTGCATATTCATGACTTTCCAGAACATTTATTTTCGGGGCCTGCAATTTTTTACAGTTTATCTCTGCCTGAAAGTAAGTACTTTTTAAAGCCCCCTGCAGCTATTTTTTACTTGAATGTCGTTGAAAAATACTAATTCACATTGTAATTTAAAATCATAGCTGCTCTTCTTTTTTAATATGGAGCAAAAATACGCAGGTTTGATGCCTGAATTTTGAAACCTGACATTTGCCTAGAGTTTGAAACTGTACATTCTCTTGCTATCACCAACAAAAATTGTGAAACGTCTGACATGAGACCACTGAGAGAAGTGGATGAGCATTTGAGTTCAGAGTTCCTTCATTGAAGTAGAGAAGAAGCAGCCAAGTCCCTAATGAAGTGCTCTAGCTCTGCATCAGTTCAGGGCAAGCTGCAGCTGTCTCAAAATTTGCCAAGGCCATAGAATGACAAATAACGCAAGTCACCACTACTGCTGAAAGAAGTAGCCCAAGACACTCTCTTTTCTTGGCTGCTCATCCCTGTCTTGCTGAGTAGCATGCCAGGTCATTGGTTGAAAAATAATGGTTTGGTTTTTACTAGGTTAGCTTTCTGCTCACAGTCAGGGCAAGAGTAAGTAGCTAAGTGAGGAGGAAGATGGGATTTCAGAGGCACCATCAGCTTAGCTTGATCAATGCATTCATGGATTTACAACTTGATTTCAGTAGACCACTTATCCATGAAATGCAGATTGAAGAAACTGGATTTGCTATTTTTAAATTCTTTAAAGCAGTCTGAACTTTGTGATTTCAGCTAAGGCTATCTTGCATGCACCTGTAACTTTGACTGATGCCTTTTAATTTGTATCCTTTCACCCATGCAATGGCTTTTAAACTTCTTTTTCTCGCTAAAAATCTTTTGCTTCCTGATTTTAGGAAGAACACTGTTCTGAGTTGTGCAATGAAGTCTCAAAAACAGCTAAGTATGAGTAATCTTAAACTGTATATAATTTTAAAATGTCTAAAAAGTCTGAGCAAGACTTTAAAACCTGGATACCAGATAGCAAGACTCCAAAACCTTTAGTTTGAACACCTCAGTAGTTGCTTTGATACTTAAAAGTGCTACTCAGCAGCTCCTAGAGAAATCACTGAGAAAATGGATGATGCAGAGCTATTTCTGGGTGCATATTATTTATTGGGTTTGTCATATGGAGTTTTTATGGATAGAATGTAATGTGTATGGAGATTTCATGAGGTATACTTCTGCTCTTTTATAAAAGGATCTAAAGCCTGAGAAAATGAAATTTTATATTTTACAATGAAACAGTAAAATAGAAAAACTGGTTTTGATAGAAATAGTGTAAAACTCCAATTATTGGATGCAATATATAAAAAATTAGAATTTCAGTCTCGCTTCAGTTCATGCGTATATAAATCTTATTTGTATACTCAGACTCTCTTTTTGTACTTTAAAGTTTCAGCTTCTGTCTATAGCTGCTAAAATTAACTAAAATTGCTGGGATAACACCTCAGAAACAATACCATGGATTTTCTGGGCAAAACTATCACCAGATAATAAAGTGTGGCTGTTATAAGTCAGAAATTCCCATGCCAGATACCAAAATTAGACAGAGTGATGGTTATTCATTCTCGGGAAGGACTGCACATGAGCTAAGTGTTATCTCTAGTGTTCAAATCAGAGTGCCTTAAGGCAAAACTTTGCATCTGGGTTTCAAACGAGCAAGAGCCTGTTATGGGACTAGGGCTATCCCATCATGTGCTAAAATACAAGCTTTGCATATATCTGCATCCTATTGTTTACTCACCTGCCCTATGGACATCTTGTGAACACACCAGTAGGCTGTGTAAAAATGTACAACCTCACCTTCCGTCAGTCTTTGCCTTAAAGCTGTTGTCCAGGGAAATTTTCTTCTGTTGTCAGAGACAAAGCTGATGAGGCTTCAGCTGTGGAAATCTCCTGCCCTGTACATGTGTGATGCAGTAAGGAGAACCATCATGGAAATTGTAGAATTGGTATCTGCCTTCCTTGTCCTCTGAGAGCCCTGAAGGGAGGGGTGGCCAGTGTTGACTGACAGCTGGCTGAACATGAGCCAGCAGTGTGCCCATGGCCAAAAGGGCCAATAGCATCCTGGCTTGTATAAGAAATAGCCTGGAGCACAAGTCTGATGAGGAGCGGCTGAGGGAACTGGGGCTGTTTAGCCTGGAGAAAAGGAGGCTGAGGGGAGACCTTATTGCTGTCTGCAACTACCTGAAAGGAGGTTGTAGCATGGAGGGTGTTGGTCTCTTCTCCCAAGTAGCAAGTGACAGGACAAGAGGAAATGGCCTCATGTTGTGCCAGAGGAGGTTTAGATTGGATATTAGGAAAAAATTCTTCACATAAAGGGTTGCAAAGCAGTGGAACAGGCTGCCCAGAAAGTGGTGGAGTCACCATCCCTGGCGGTGTTTAACAGGTACATAGATGAGGTTCTTAGGGACATGGTTTAGTGCTAGATTTAGGTTATGGTTGGACTTGATGATCCTGAGGGTCTCTTCCAACTGAAATTCTGATTCTATAATGTGGCCAGCAGGACTGCGGAAATTACCATCCCCCTGTATTCAGTGCTGGTGAGGCTGCACCTCAAATCCTGTGTTGAATTTTGTGCCCCTCACTCCAAGAAAGACACTGAGGTGCTGGGAAGAGTTCAGATAAGGGCAATGAAGATGGTGAAGGTTTTGGAGAACAAGTCTTATGAGGAGGAGCTGAGGGAACTGGAGCTGTTTAGCCTGGAGAAAAGGAGGCTACAACTATCTGAAAAGAAGGTGTTGATCTCTTATCCCAAATAGCAAGTGATAGGACAAGAGGAAATGGCCTCAAGTTGCACCAGGGGTGGTTTAGATTGGATATCAGGAAAAATTTCTTCATGGAAAGGGTTGTCAGGCTCTGGAACAGGCTGCCCAAGGAAATGGTGGAGTCACCATCCCTGAAGGTGTTTAAAAGATGTATAGATGAGGTTCTTAAGGAGATGGTTTAGTGCCAGAGTTAGGTTAATGGTTGGACGTGGTGATCTTGAGGGTCTCTTCCAACGAAAATTATTCCATGATTCTCTCCTCCCATTGGCTCTATATGCTGTAGGTCACAATCGAGGCATAGCCCAATCTTGCCATCCTGTTGCCCTGGGATGAAGGACCATGCAGTCCTCCATGATCAGGACTGACCATTGAAAGATGTGAAACATGGACTGGCAGAGCCTGTTCAAGGCCCTTCACCATGAGCCACTCATCTTCTGCACCAGGATGTCACCTCCTTGCACTGCCCTATTTGTGATATTTGACTGTGTTCTTTCCTTTCCCTGGAGCTCCTGCAGATGTTAGGGACATTCCCCACTCTGTAGTGCCAGTTTCCTGATGACCTTACAAAATGATGTGCCAGCTCCTGTCAGAGGAGAGGTCATCCTGTGTCCTCTCACGTGTATGTGTCTTTCTACAGCACTGTGTATGAGCATATAGGATTAGAGAGCAGAAGGCTGCCAGGACAGCCATTGAGTAGTATCATAAGAAAAGAATAAAAACTGAAATTATTTTCATATTAACACCATTTGGGGTAAATATGCTGCTGTCCAGCTACTAGCAGACAAACAAGAAGATGTTATTTTCAGAACTATAAATAAGGCTCTTTTCACTACTTCTAAGTCAATTAAAATTAAACATTATTCAAATTCACAAAAAATATCTTTGTCCACTAAAGCTTTACTCCTCTTTTTCATCTGAGACTTTTAAATCATTTGTAGTTTTGTATGCACTGTCAACTGGAGGCAAAAATGCAAGTGAACTTAGGCAGCTACACAACCCCCAGTGTGGTAATTAACAACTGTATTTCATGTAGCCATGCTCACATTCTTATGACAAAAAAAAAAGTACACTTATCCCCATTTTAGAAAGAAAAGGCTTTAGTGCAGAGATGAGAGAGCTATAATCCAAAATTGGTTTTAATGCGTAAAATGGAATTTAGATTAAATGTAGGTATCCAGGAATTAGTGCCTTAAAACTTATCTCCTACCTGAAAATGTTAAAGACTACAGGTGCTTAAGTCTTCTACAGGGAAATTTCCAATTGCCCTTCTGTGTATACTTGGGACTGCTTTTGCCACGGACTTAGGGACACTTTCTCCATATTGAAGCTTGCTCAGAATTTTCACACTGAGCATTCTTAAAAATGAATGTTCTCAGTAAATCTATGTTCAATAGGTTTTCTTTTGCCTCTAAAATAGTGACTCCAGAAATACTGCTGTGGCGACTGTCCTGTTAAATAACACCCATAGGTGAAGGAGGTGACATTATGCTCCCATACAAAGTATGTTCAGTCAGATGACCTGTTTTCTCAAATACCTCTTCTTGAAGTGATTCAAATATCTCTACTATTGACAAGGCTGCCACAATTATTATGAGGCACTTCACACACATACAGCTGTAGGCGTTATGGCATTTCTGGGAAACGTAGTAGAAGACTGTTCATATAGGCAGAAGAGAGGAATCATAGCTCTCTAGCCTGGGAATTATGATATTTTCCTCTTAAAGAGAAGTCTGCATGAATATTTTGAAACTAGTGCAGGTATGGCTATGGCATATCACTGTATTGTGGACTCAGCACTTACTGACTTAGTTGTGATTTGTTTCCAGACAAGACATTAAACCATTAGATACAGCACAAGTTCTTCAAATCTGTTAAATGAACATAGAAAGAACATCTCCTTTTAACACAAATAGCTCTTTGCAGAAGTTTGCAAAGTTCTCACACATTTCCTGCTTAGTTCACTGAAGCCGGTCTTACCCTCATTTTGTAATGAACATGGTGATGCTTGGCAAACATCCATAAAAAGTGGGAGGTTTAACTTTCCTAACATCTCATTTCTTAATGCTAATGAAAATATCATTCATTTGTGTTGTGAACAGTACTTTAAATTAACTAAGATCTTGGCAGCATGTGCTGAAATTGGTGAACCCATAGTAAAAACCTTTGGCTTGTTAATTGATTTGCCTTCTCCACTATGGTAAGAAATTCAATGCTTATACTTAAGTCAGTAAATACTGCATGCCAAGCCCTTCATTAATGATTTCTGAAGATTTTGTTCACTCTTTCATTCCTCCCTTCTTACATTTACTAACAAAGGTGTAAAATGTATACTACGAAATGCCATAACTATTATTTTGCTGCCATTGGCAGTGAGATTTTCATGTTAAAATGGTAGAGACTGATATCTGTGGACCTAATACGGGAAAAAAATTTATCCAGTTAGGCATCCAGGGCAAACTGGGGATGCTCAGCAGAACTTACAAAGGCACGCAATACTTTCAGCATTTGCACATTAATGTTAGCTTTTACAAAGACAACTAATTTTAATACTGCAAGATACTATTTTCATGTCTTAGTAAATTCCATTCCTCCATGACCAGGATGAGTCATTTTGTTGTGGCATATGTTGCTTCTCAATCTGAGAATTTTAGGACCCAAATAAATCTCAGACGTCGTGTAAGATTTCACACTTTATCATTCCATTCAGTTTCTACTAATCCAACTATGCACCACACTTATGAATGGAAAATGAGCTGGTGAATAGCAGTTACTTTAATACTACCTCATGTATCAGCTGGAATGAATTGACAGCCTATGAAGTCTCACCACTGCTTTACTTTTTTGACATCACCAGAAGAGAAGGACTTCCAAAGTCTTGTTCTAAATTCACACCATGCATTCCACGTCTCGAACATCTAGGCTCATTTTTAATCACTCTAACATGAAAATTAAGTGCTTTTAAGATACGTTACACAAAAGCTAACATTCATAACCGTAGATTTCTTGCAGATTATTTAAAATGCTGCAGTTCATTTAAAAATCAACGGGCCCCTACAGGGGCTAAAATGAATTAGCCAAATAGGAAGTTATGTGTTAGGTATCACATTGACATTTACCAGCAGTTTAGTACTTCATTTAAACTTCTATTATCATACTGGATTTATTGATTTTATATCAATATATTAGACACTTAATTTCTTCAGGAAGGTAAGAGTTTGTTCCAAATGACTTCTCACTGAATAAACAAGATACTGGTAGTGGATGACATGTAGCAAAGGACTCAGGATAGGCCTGTGAAGTCAAGTAGCCACTTCTAGTTCACCTGTGTTTTGTCATTTTTTTGGTTCATATTTTATGCTTTTATTCCTCAGTGAGTGTATAAGATGTGAGTGTAAAAAGGTGTTACTAGTCTTTTGAGAATTTTGAAAGAAAGAAACTTAAAAGAAGGTTGGAAGAAGAGGTGTCTTAAGACAACACTTAACTTAAAAGTCACCATGTTTTAGTAAATAGGACCACTCACAGGTCTGTTTTCTGTGCTTTGTTCAATCAGGATTAAAGCTTTAATTCTGTTAATTAGTGTTTGTGCATTGGATTATTTAAAAAATACATAGATTTCTGCTCTTATGAAAATTTATCTTAGCCTCCTAAATACATTCTTAGAACTAAAAAGAAAGAACCATAAAATACTAAATAGCAAATAAAATAAAACTAGAATGTATCTGAATGGTGTAGTACAAATTTGAACAAACACTAATATCTGAATATAGTGGTGCCACCCACTGTGAATAACAGTAGAATAAGTATTAGCTTCATAGCCCACAAAGCTAAGAGGCTACTGCTTGTGAGCACCTGAATGCTACTCTTCCATTTTATATTTGATCCTCTGTTAATTCCAAATTACTTAACCCTTTGACAGAACCTGCCCAGCCATGGAATCATTACTAAGGGCCTAATTTTGCTCAGGGAAAGTCAATATATTGTTGCTATTGCTTCAATCTCTGCATATCCAAGACCTGAAACAGTAGCAAATTTGAATATTCAGTCACTTATAGGAGTATTTTTATTAAAGAACGAGAAAGAGTGTTTTAAAGATTTAACATTATTCTGGCACTGCATGCTATGGGGTCCATGAACTCTGAGCTAATTCTTGCTCTGATGACCTCATAAGGCTGTCCACCTCTAAAGGCAAGCTGGTATACAACATGGACAGCAGACCAAAAAATCTAAGCACAGGTTACTGTCTCCTTTTCACACATATCAGGGAAAAGAAAATCATCTACGTGAAGGCAATGGTGTAATAACAGCCAATATTTCCTGAGCATATGCAGAGCCAGAGAGATGGGCTGAGAAAGACACATAGATAAAAAAGAAAGTCACTGAAACACACTCTACACTGATAAAAGAGCAACATCTCCACATGTGACCAATCATAGTTTAGCAGCCAAGTAGCCAAAATCAGTAAAAAATTGTCATAAGAAAAATAGAAGATGGAGCATGCCAAACTAGAAAGGTCAACCCACAAACATGACTAGCAGACAGTATTTTACAAGTGATCTAGGAAAAAGAAGCACTCACCTCCAGCCTCAGGAAAAAAAAAAAGTTGGGAGTGAATGGAACACATGAGGAGTTCATGAGCCTATGACAAGTCACGTGTTTACATTTCAGCAGCTGGCTTGAGATCCAGACACAGATTAGTGTTTGCTTATTCAGCAAAAGGAATTTGTGAACCTGTCCCATTGAAGATGGATGAGGTCATGGGGTCAGTGCTTTGCCTTCCTGAGTTAAATGTCATATTGTTCAGGGTTTTTTCAGGATGACATCAGCTTGTGTTGTTTAGCCTGTTACCTGCAGTATGCTCTTCAGTTACCAATTCAACAGCAATGAATTCTAGTTTCTCAAATCAAAAGCAACAGAGAAAGAAGACTTTCATTAATTCATTGAATGCTCCTTCTACACAAAAACGCCTTTCCTTAATATATATTTCAAGAAATGGATTTGACAAGACAGCATTTGCTGCAAAGCTCAAATTGTCATGAAATTTACATTATAAAGGTTGACAATATGATCATTATATTTAAAACCTCTTGAACAAGATCCTTTTGGCACTGATGTCAATGAGTTGAATTCAAGTAGTGTTATGGCCCATCCTGATGTTCTGTAGAGATATTTCCAAAGAAAATCAACCTATTCTGATGTGATTTATTCTCTTGCGGCCCTCTTAAAATTCATATTGCAGGAGTTAAGAGTGGAACTACTTTTGACCATGTTTTTACAAAGATTTTCTTATAAACACTGAGAAAATTAAGTAAATGCCAATGATGGTCAGAAGTATTTGTTTGCAAACACATCATAGAGCTCGTATTAACTCTATAATTTCTACGCTAGTTTGAACTGGCCTGTGTGAATAAGAAAAGCATTTTGTCTGCCTATGAGATTGGCAGGTGTGCAGAAATGAATTAACATAGAAATTATGACAGACCACGAAAAACTCATTTTGTGTTTCCACAACGTTTCCAGTCTTTGTGGATTTAGTGTCTGCCTTGTAATACTTCGTGATTTTCTTAAGATTTCAACTCTGGAATCATGAATGAATAATTTCTGAAAAGTTCCAATACAATTTTATTCTCTTAAAAAATATGTATATATAAAAGGAAAGGAAAATTTTGATACTAGCTCTCACAGCATATGGCTATTTTCAACTATATGACATATCATTTCCCAAAGAGTCAGAACTCAAATGTAAATAATCTCTTTTTTTTCCAGGTAAAGCAGAAGGTGCTTCGGGATCTGTTCCATTATTGCCTCATCAATTAATGCGTAATAGTCTGTAGCAAAAATAGACTACCCTAAAATAGACCTGTGCTATTCTGAGCTGAATAGATCTTTCTATAAGACATAGCAAACTCTGAAAGTGGCAGCAGAAGTTTGCCCAAACAAGAGCTGAAGGCCGTGATAACATAAGTTGTACAGTTAGCGTAACAAATCAGTTGCTTCAAGATAACTACAATAAGAAGAAATAACAGTTTTTCAAAGTATTAGAAACTTAGTTGAGATCTTCCATTAAATCCTAAGGAGAAAAAACATTCCTTAGCAAATCACAAATGTCCAAAAGAGCTGAAAACTTGTATGCACCTTCCAAAATGAAAAGAAAATACATATTGGAACTGTTACAACCCTAAGCAAAGTCAATCAAGCACCCTGAAATATAGATGAACATGACAAAATTGTTAATACATGCTAATATCTGGAAATAATTAAAATACTGATATTAAAGGAGAAAAAAGACATTCAAACCAAAATGACAAAACCCTCACACATCGTGACCTCCATTAACCATTGAATCAAATAAGCTGTTAATTACGAAAGTATGCAGATACCTCCGTACACAGATGGTCAATAGGATGTGATAGCATTCAATACAATCAAGAAACATTTGAGTTGAGCAGAGGATTATACATTAGGACTGGAGGATTATGAGACAAGAGATTTCTGAATCTAGTAGAGCAGACCCCACAGCATGCCAGCTGGAGAAAGTATGGTGTGAGAAATGCAATTGTGATGAACTAATCCTTGTGAAAACAGTCAGATAAAAGTCCTCCACTATCTTAGACTACTTTTTCTGCTCATCTTGAGGGAAAGGATAGTGTCCTGCTGGTTTTGAGATGTGCAGTTTGAAAAGTCTGTTATCTATTTTTTTTCCTTTAACAATTAACTTACTGCCACTTGCAAGTACTGTTTGTCCAAATCAAGACATCAGAGAAGCTTCTATGCAGATACACCTCAATTTGTTTGAAGTTATACCACAATTTTGCTAGTCTTAATCCGATAATCCCTATTTTAGTATGGTACAACGCTTCTTGAAGGCATTTTGCAAATAAGCACTTCCTTTATTTGTCATCATGGTATGCCTTGCGACATATGTTACCGTCATAGTCAGTCCACTTTTATCTGCATCCATTTTCCTTTGTTTTCCAATAAATGTGTCTACAACTTGCTTTTTAAGAGTTCTCCAAAGCCAGATCAACCTTTTATAGCCACATACCTCAGCTGAGGTGGGTGATTCCCATGCTGCTAATCAACAGGTTCTCTGCAAGATTCCCAGTGCTTCAAGGTCCAGGGTAGGCTGTTGCTATTCCTTCTTTATATATATATATATGATTTTCATTGGGTTTGTTTGTCTGTTTGTTGGGGCGGGGCAGGGGAGGTGGGGTGGGCCTTTGATTGTTTTGTTGTGGTTCTGTTTGGGAGTTTCTTTTTTTGTTGTTGTTTTTGTTTTAAGTCAAAGGAATTGTCCTGTTATTTTATCACTTTCAGCTCTGGTAATATAGCAGTACATAGACATACATCAAATATTTATGAAATGGTAAAACAAAAATTTTCCAACTTTCCTTAATCACTGTTACATGAAAACTTGAGGTGAATATTCAGATTAAATGCTTAAAACTGTTTGAATCTGTTCAGTGGAATCCCTTCCTGCTGATAATCCATTCTCTGCTCTTTGAAAAAGCAGAAAGGAGTTTGAATTCCTTGATATTCCAATTACCCAGGACCTAGAAATGGGGGGTAGATGGACACCCATCATGATTAAATTTGTCAGTTTAATTACCCAGATTTGAGTCTGTCACTAATAGAAGGTTTTTAACTGAGAGTAATTTGTGATGTTTTGGAAACTGTTGTGCTTGTGATGTTTTGGAAATTGCATAATGAAGTATAATCTCTTTCTTAGGATCAACATGAGAGAAGGGTTGGTTGCTATAGCATTTCTCACACTGCCTCATCAATTCCTCATTTCCCAAAGAAAAAGACCCACTGTAGTATTTATTGGCAATCAGTTTATAGCTTTGCTTTAATTCTTGTTTTACCCTGAAAATTCCTGTGTACTTACAGCAGGCATCATGTCGCGCTTTAGGATCCCACATTTTTCACTTTCCATATTTTTCTGTTGTAGTCTCTGTCCTCCTGTCTAGTTGTCCTCTTCTAATAACTTTTATATCCTCTGTCAAATATAATTGAAACTGGTCAACAGGACTGAGTCTCAAGGCAGTTAAGTTCCTGCAGGTGTCATGAAAATTGGCATCCGGATGGAGAGAAAGATTCTATCATCACCTGAGCAAAAGGATGAAACATAGGCAAAATTTTTCTCTTTCCATTTTGCCATGCAGCCAGCACACACACATCCTAAGCAGCTACAGTAGGTGCTGCCTTTGCCAAGTACTGGTTTTGGACTCATTGCAAAAACGTGGTAGGAATTTAACTTACTTTAGCCAAAGTATCAGTAATCACCTCCTACCTCTTAATTTCCCTGAGTACCATGGAGCTGATTTGCTGAGGCTCAGATGCAAGGTGTTGACAATGACCTGACAAAAAGACTCTCTCTGTGCAAATCAGAAAATGCAGTCACCCAGGTTTTCCATTGTAGAAATTACCAGTACCCCTCTCACCCCACCTACTAAAGACGCGAGAATACAACTTGGTCCCATATGAGCAACTCTCTGTTTAAACTTATTAAGAGCCATGTACCTCCTTCCAATTTGCAGATGCTAAAAACTGCAGATCGTTTTTTTCTGCTGTGTCTTGTCTTTGTTTTGTGCATAGTCTCCAGCACTTATCAGGAAAACAACCCTGCTTTTTTATTGCACTTCAAACTTGGAAATCACTACAAACCACATTAAACTGAGTTAAGCCATGCATGATTCCTCTTGCAGTTTTTAAGTTGATTTACTAGAGCCTGACCTGTTGTGTTTATTTAAAAATTCTTGTAATAACCAATCTGGATTTTGCTCCTGCCTCCCAACATAGCTAGAAGACAGGAAGATGATGTTTCACTCAACACCTGACTTGTTGCAACACAACTTTCAGGACACTTCATTTTTAATATACTGCTGTTATAAGTGTCTTTTTCCTGCCCGGTTCTACAGATGATGAGATCAGGTCAATGAACAGCTGAAGCCTCTTTTTTGTTTTCCCCCTGAGTAAGTAATACTGAATGTATTGTTTGTGAAGGGTTTAGAGCTGATAGCAAAAATAGAGGTAGCACTAATCTGGCTTTTTGCTGTCAGACCAACTTGATTCTGAATTCATTGCTTGGGGATGAGCCCACCACCTCCTGGGTAATAAGTCAATCCTATCTTTCTGTTCATTGAGTCCATAGACCTCCTTTGCCACATTAATTTCACTTGAACTATAATAACCTCCTGGCTGGCAGCTGCTA
The DNA here is from genome assembly GCF_036013445.1 of Caloenas nicobarica. Lineage (NCBI taxonomy): Eukaryota > Metazoa > Chordata > Aves > Columbiformes > Columbidae > Caloenas > Caloenas nicobarica. Next base: position 56,562,812 of record NC_088284.1, read on the forward strand.
TTGATAAATCACAAGAGAAACTGGCAAATCGACACTGGAGGTGGACAAGCAAATGTGAACAATAGAAAAAAAATCATAATGAAGTGTGATCGATAACTAGCATTGTCAGGAAAAATAATACTGAAGCATTGTTTTTTTTTCTTTTCCAATTTCAGTCAGATAAGGACATTCTAAAAGCAGTCAGGCTACTGGAGATGTTGAATATTCGGTACTATTTTACCTCGGGCAGAATTTTTCAATCAACTGTTAGTTAATTAAATATGAAACAATCCAAATTACATTAACCAATCCCTGCTTTCACTCCAATTTACAGACGTCATCATAGTACTTTGTTCTTCTGTATCTTTATCTACCTTTGTGGAGTTTTATGCTTCACTTGTACAGCAGCTCTCAAGAACCTGCTCTGGAGGATATCTGCTCTGTTCACTGAGTTCCTGAATGATAATACTCAGACTATCATGAATGAAACCATCAATCGTTACTTATTTATTGGAGGAAAAATGAAACTTGCAGCCTACTTTTCCACAACTGGAGCACATAACCATCTATTGTCATTACACACCATACTCACCTTCACCTAATTTTAAGTTTCCCATTGCATTCTGTACGTTATGCGTTTTCCCCCGTGGTCCTGATCTTCAAAAACTCACAGCTCTGTATAATTTCATTTATGCAAGCAATCTAACTGAAATCAAAGGTACTATACGCAGATAATGAAAATACACATTGTTTATATAGCCTTGAGAGACAAAGGACTTAATGATCTCTCCAGGAGTGGATGTTGTCTTGTAAAATGCTGATGGCTCTTATAATTTCAAGATATCATGAACCTAGGCGAGGAGCTTGTTCGTAATTGGTAAAGCTGACCAAAATTTGGCAATTTCTTCTGTGAAATGTACCATCTATGATCACATTCTGATTTAAAAATAAAATAACAAAAAACCTAAAAACTATGCCTAAAAAAAGCAAAAACCTTGAATTATTAGAAGAGGAAAACAGGTTAGCTGGTTGATATTTTCAATTTAAATTTAAGATAAATGCTTCTCCTAGTAATAAGGTACATACATTTCATTTGAAAGAAAATTATTCGAGTTCCATTTTCTTTTTTTTCTCTAATAAACCCTGAAAAACAAATATTTTTAAAATAAATTAATTTGGTTTTGAAACTTCCCATGAAAACAGAACATTTCTCACAAACTATACCTACTAACTTCCCCATTGCCATATGACATTTTATTTACCAGTTGAAAACTGACTATGGTAGTCAAGCGAAGAATACAGTTCACTTTGAATGTGCTGCTGTCAAAGCTCATTTTTACCCCAGCATAGTATCTTGCTCCAGTTGCTCTGAAAGTTTTGTACCGTGTGCTGGCAAGCCATCTACATTTTTTTCTTTCTCTTTATTTTTTTTTCTTCCTTTCTTTTCCAGTTAAGGGTCTTGAAAATTCTGGTGTTGAAGGTTTAGCGGATTCTTAGGAGTAATAGCTCATGCAATGATCATGGCACTGGTTTAAGACAGGGGATTACAGTTTCAGTCTCTGCTCCATCTCAGTTTTTATGGGAGTGTTTGAACAAGCTCCACTTCAGCTCTGTGGCTCGATTTGTCATCCATAAAAGGACGAAAATGTTTGGGTTTTACCTCACTGGATCTCGTAGGTAACAACTTCATTCAGAAACATGAGATGCTATCATGGAAGCCACCTACATATCCTAAACAGTGTCTCAGGGTGCTGCCTCGCTTGTAACAGGTGGAGGAGTTGGCACCAGGGTAGGCCTCCTGTGGAGACTGATGGCCACGTGGGACCAGTGGGACACAGCATGCAGAATTTCACACCGAGTAACCCCTGGAGATAAGAAAGATAAAGCAGGGTGTATTGAGAGATCAATAGTGCTGAATAAAAGCTGGAAAAAAAAATTAAAAGAGGAATACTTTCACTCCACTGGGAAGATGAGAACTACTTAATATGTTGGTGGGCATCCCTAGAATGGATTTTTAATCAACAACAGTTCTCATTTACTGGAAGAGTGAGCCTATGAATAGACTAATACTACTGAGTGATATTATGGGCCATTCATCTGCTTAAGTTGTCTGAAAATTTCAGCCACCAGTGAAAGATTATTATTGATTTTCAGGCTGTCTTTGTTAAATACCTGATATACAGTACCACTCTCTCATTCCCCTCTCCCTCCATTGTCACTGATATTAAAATGAAACCTACCTATTATCAAATCAATCATGCCTGATAAAACTACTTGGAGTAAGGTGATGTGCATCATATTTACCCACTGAGACTGAAAGGTGGGATTTCAATCATTCAGGAAACATGCATTTTATTTATTTATTTATTGCTTTTGGTAAGATTGGAACTACTGCAGCAATTAATTACAGCTCTTTAACAGATGCTATATGAGGCAGGAATGATTGTATTGTGGTTGAGATGCTCAAGAGCTGTCATTTAAGCTTCTAGTTTTGGCAAAAGCTTCTCATGTAACTTAGAAGTTATTCATTTCTCTGGACCACAGTTCTGACATTAAAAAAAACTAGCTAAAAGTCTTCTGTAATTTAAAAACGAAAGACAAAACACCATTTTTATCAGACAGGTATCTCTGTAGACAGATAAGAAATGGTAAAGTTGGAAAAGCCACAGTTAAAGAGTAATGCTTTGTCATAGAAAATAAAAAGAAAAATATTCCTCAAACCAGGCTTTTTCTAGGTTATGGTAAACGAGTACAAACTACAATTCACGCATGTCCTCCTGTGAACACTGAAAACCATTCCATGCTTTGGTTTTCCATGACAAAAGAGGGCATTTTTGCTGAGGGGGAAAAAAAAATCTGTGAACAAAAGATAATTTGTTTTCTTAATATATAGAATGAATGTTCTTCTTCTTGATCTCACATTCATTCAGCTTTCTCCAGGTAGTACCACTTGTCCAGTTGCCAGGTATTTTTTCTCTTCTCCTGTTGAGAATATGAAAAAGCTGGAGTTCTTCCAGCTACGTCAAATCCCCCAAAACTGTGGATTACTCCGAATAACTTGAGCTTCAGACTAAAATCTACAAAGAAACATCCACTTTTATCTTCTAATTCAGTCAGTTCACGTCTCAGTTAGGCAACCTCTGAAGTATACATGTTTGTTTGTTTTTTTGAAAAAGAAAAAAAAATCTTGCCCTCCTTTTTAATTTATGTAATTTATTTCTTTCCAGCTGGTCAGGGGTATCCAGTCATTGCAGTCAGTAGTCACAGAATCATAACATCATAGAATTATAGAATAGTTTGGGTTGGAAGGGACCTTCAAAGGTCATCTAGTTCAACCCTTCTGTAATGAGTAGGAACATCCTCGGTTGCTCAGAGCCCCGTCCAGCCTGACCTTGAAAGTTTCCAGGGATGGGGCATTTACCACCTCTCTGGGAAACCTGTGCCAATGTCTCACCACCCTCACTGTAAAAAATATCTTCCTCATATTGAGTCCAAATCTCCCCCTCTTTTAGTTTAAAACCATCAGCCCTTGTTTTATCACAACAGGCCCTGCTAAAAAGTCTGTCCTCACCTCTCTTATAGGCCCCTTTTAAGTATTGAAAGGCCACAATAAGGTCTCCCCTGAGCCTTCTCTTCTCCAGGCTGTACAGTCCCAACTCTCTCAGCCTTTCCTCATAGGAGAGGTGTTAGAGCCCTCTGATCATTTTTGTGGCCTCCTCTGGCCCCTCTCCAACAGATTCATGTCTTTCCTGCACTGAGGGCTCCAGAGCTGGACACAGGACTCCAGGTGGGGTCTCACCAGAGCAGAGCAGAGGGAGAGAATCACCTCGCTCAACCTCCTGGCCACAGTCCTTTTGATGCAGCCCAAGATACAATTGGCCTTCTGGGCTGCAAGCGCACATTGCTGGCTCATGTCCAATCTTTCATCCACCAGAATCCACAAGTCCTTCTTGGCGGGGCTGCTCTCAATCCCTTCATCCCCCAGCTTGTACTGATACCATGGGTTACCCTGACCCAGGTGCAGGACCCTGCACTTGGCTTTGTCAGACCTCATGAGGATCACATGGGCCCACTTCTTGAGCTTGTCCAGGTCCCTCTGGATGGCATCCTGTCCCTTGGGCATGTCAACTGCACCACTCAGCATGGTTTCAAACATGAACTTGCTGAGAATATACTCAACCCAACCGTCTATGTTATTGATGAAGATATTAAACAGTACTGGCCCAAGTATGGACCCCTGAAGGACACCACTTGTTACCGGTGTCTATCCAGATGTTGTGCTATCAACCACTACTCTCTGGGTGTGACCATCCAGCCAGTTCCTCATCCCTGAACAGTCCGCCTATCGAATCCGTACCTCTCCAGTTTAGAGAGAAGGATGCTGTTGGAGGCCATGTTAAAGGCTTTACAGAAGTCCAGATAGATGACATCTGCAGCTGCTCCTTTGTCCACTGATGTAGTTCCTCTGTTGTACAAGGCCATTATTTTGGTCAGGCAGCACTTTCCCTTAGTGAAGCCATGCTGGCTGTCTCAAATCACCTTCTTCTTCTCCATGTGCCTTATTGGACCTTCAAGGATGATCTGTTCTGTGATCTTCCCAGGCACAGAGGTGAGGCTGACAGGTTAGTAGCTCCCAGGATTCTCCTTTCTACTCTTTTAAAAAATGGGTGCAATGTTTCCCTTTTTCCAGTTACCAGGGACTTCATCAGACTGCCATGACTTCTCAAATATCATGGAGAGTGGCTTGGCAACTACATCAGCCAGTTGCCTCAGGACTCTGGGATGCATCTCATCAGGTCCCATAGACTTATGTATGTTCAGGTTCTGTAAGTTGTCACGAACCATATCCGCACTTTCAGCAGGAGGGACTTTGCACCCCCAAGCCCTGCCTTCCAGTTCATCCACTAAAGAGGTGTGGGAAGAGAGGTTGCCTGTGAAGATTGAGGCAAAGAAGTTGTTGAGTACCTCAGCCTTCTCCTTGTCCATTGTTACCAATTGACCAGTCTTTCTCATCAGAGGGGTTATGCTTCCTTTGACCTTCCTTTTCTGGTTGACATACCTGTAGCAGCCATTCTTGTTATTCTTTGCATCCCTTGCCAAGTTCAGCTACAGCTGTGCCTTGGCCTTCCTAACTCCATCTCTGCACAACTGGGCAGTGTCCCTTTACTCTTCCCAGGATACCTGTCCCTGTTGCCGCTGCCTGTGCATTTCCTTCTTGACCTTTGGTTTGACCAGCAGGTCTTGACTCAGCCATGCTGGCCTCTTGTCCTCCTTACCTGATTTCTTACACCTGGGGATTGAGAGCTCTTGTGCTTGATGGAAAGCAACCTTAAAAATCTGTCAGCTCTGTTCTGCTCCCTTGTCCCTAAGGGCAGTTTCTCAGGGTGTCCTATTGACTAACACCTTGAACAGTCAGAATTTTGCTTTCCTAAAATGCAGGGTCCTGACTTTACTCATAGCCTGACCCACAGCCTTCAGGACTGCAAACTCCATGAGCGCATGATCACTGCACCCAGGCTGCCTCCATTCTTAATGTCACTGAGCAGTTCACTTCCACTGGTGACCATCTCCCATGGTGAGGCTGTCTATTGGCTGGCTGAGGAAGTTATCCTCAATGCACTCCAGGAGTGTCTCGGATTGCCTACAGCTCACCATGCTACTTTTCCAGGAGATGTTGGGGTGGTTGAAGTCCCCAAACAGAACAAGAGCCTGCAAGCACAATGCTTCTTGTATCTGGAGTAAGAAGTGTTCATCAATAGTCTCTCCTTGATTGGGCAGACTCTAGTAGTCACCAACCGCAAGGTTTTCTTTGTTGCCTCACTCTCTGATTCTTACCCATAAGCCTTCAGCCTGCTCATGGCTATTCTTCAGAGACAGCTCTTCATACTCTCTCTACCTCTCGATGTAGAGGGTAACTCCTCCACCCTTCCTTCTTTGACTGTCCCTTCTGAACAGCCTGTAGCCATCAATCACTACACTCCAGTCATGGCATCCATTCCACCAATTTTCAGTAATGGCCACTAGGTCGTGACCTTCTGCATGGTGGCTTCCAGCTCCTCCTGTTTCTTGCCCATGCTGCAAACATTGGTGTAGAGACACTTCAGCTGGGCTGTTGGCTGCATCACCTTCTCAGAAGAACACCCCTTAATTCCTTTGAAGTATTTCACTGGTGTTTCCCTGTTAGTGTATATTACCTCAGGAGGCCCTGGCTCATCTCCATAAGACATCAGGTGTGCTCCAGTGAGGCCAACATTTCTCAGGACTGCCAGTTGAGGGCCCTCACTAGCACCCTGCCCCTCTATCCTTGGCATCTCATCCCACAGCTTGTCATGGGCAAGCCTGATATTGTACCCCTCTCCCATCTTGTCTAGATCGAAGCTCTGTTGATGAGGCCCACTAGCTCATGTGCAAAGACCCTCTTCCCCCTTTGAGAAAAGTGAACCCCATATGATGCCAGCAAACCTGGTGCCATGTAGGCCATAATCTATATTCATACTATTTTTCAAGAGTCTGTGATTCAGGAAGTTTAATCTGAATTATATGACAGAAATAAATACTACTCTACTGCCATAGTTTCAGAAGGTAAGCTGTTACCAAAGTTATCTTTTCCACTTCATTTTTTCATTAACTTCAACTAGAAGTGAATTTATGTACATATTGAACAGTTTTGGCTCATACTGAACTGCTTCTGTGCTTATCCTGTGTCTTACAGCCTCCTAATTACAATGCCCACCCTTGATTGTCTTGACTTCATTAACTTTAGAGGTCTATCTGCAGGAGCCTAAGAACACCACAACTACACAATACCTAGTGCATGGATCCCCTAAGCCTATTGAATTACTTACCATGGCCTACACTCATGTGCTTATGCTACATGTGCCTCCTAAAGAACTTCAAAACAAACAGCATCTGCAGCTCTCCCAGTTACAGCATGGACACCACCAAGCTAGTCTACAGCTTCTAAGTCTAGAGAGAAATTAATTATAAAATCCCTCCACTTCAGCAATGGACCACATGAGATAGTTGAGTTGGCAAGAAGTAGATCAAGATGGGCAGAGAAAGGACCTAACAGGATGTAAAATATGGAGGCAATGTCAGTGTTATGAATAGTAATCACAACACGTTATATTTTTGGGAGTGAATTTTTTACCCTTTCTGTCAGTAAACAAGACATGAGAAAATTACCTTTCATCCTCATTAGTTTAAACATAACTTGACTAGGTTACAGGTCATGAACATCAGACTAAATGTAAATGTTTCCTCCCCTCTTCTGTTTTAAGTCTGTCTAGTACTTTTGGGCATATGGTGGCTTACCCATTGTCACTAACAATTCTTTGTTGAATCTGAGATGTTTTGCTTGCACTTGATAACAGGAAGATATTTTTATGCTTGACTGCCAGAGACATACTTGTCTGTTCCCAGGGCTTAGTGCCTTGAGAGTGACTGGAGAATAGGAACTGATTCTGGAGTCAGATGTTCAGGAAGCTGGTGAGCAGTGGCCTCCAGGTGAGCCTTACGCAGAGGCAGGCACAGGAGACAGCTGTCCTCTTTGTCCTATGTTGAGTGCCAGCCAAAGCAGCTGGTTTTGTTGTCCCTTGGGACAAAAGCCATGACTACTACATGACTCTTGGAACATACATGGCTTTATCTGTGTGCACTTGGTAGGATTCAGAACAGAACATCAGCTTTCTAGTTATCATATGGGCCAACTGTAGTTAACAAGATATTCTATATCGTTTTTGGCCTTTGGATGAATTTTATGAGCTGAGGCAATCAAAGGTGCAACCATGAGCTTTTATCCTGTTTTAGCAGAGAGGAAACTGTCCAGAAGAGAGGATGCAGGATCCAAGAGCCATCTAACCTCAGGAGGGTTCAAGAGAATGTATGCTTGGGAATATACAGTCCTGGACCAGTATCTTCATGTGTGCCCAGGGTTCACGAGTCCAGAACAGTCTTTAGGAATGATTTAACTTAGCAGCTCACGCAAAGACAGTAAGATCAAGATTTTGCACTGGGAGTCCAGTGAGCAACAAAATCCTGGGTTACGACTATTCTGTCATCTTGGATATAGTAAAACCTCAGAAAAATCATAGACACAAAAAAGTTTAGGAGCTTGAACAGATGTAAAAAGAAATAAATCTGTCTTCTTGGGTTTTCCAATTGGCAAAGATCTAATCGTGACTTGGAAATAGCTTATAGGCAGATGTAAGAGACAGGAAAAAAAACCCAACTTATTTTGTTGAAGACTTATATTTACTTTAACAGACTGTTTCTCATGTATCGGTGTTAAAATCTTCAGAGTTTTAATACATTTTGGGTAATCTGTGGACATATGTCCCAAGAGAAAGCTTTCCACACTGTCCGAAGAATGAATAATCCGGAGGACTCAGTAATAAACTTGTGTCTGCTTTATATGCTGTATTACAGGTAGGGCTAGCTGATCACTGTGGCTGATACCATAATGTATATATATTTTTTTGAATATTTTAAGACTACCGTTGTAAGCAACACAACTTTCTTTAGTAAACTTGTAAACTCCTTTTGGCAGAAAAGATGTCTGCAATATTTCTGTTATATCATATATTTTTTCTCCTTAAGTGTAGACTTTTCACAAGATCTGTTACATTTATCTTGAAATATTTCTATTAAACTAATTTGTCCAATAGCCTACTACGTTGTCTACATTTTCTCTGACTTGTCCTGAATCCTGTGATTAAAAATGGAAATTGTTTTCTCAGCAACAAACCTTATATACACTAGTTTCTGTAGCTTCTGCAATGAAGCACCTCCTTCAGCTAGTTTTCTCCATTAGCAAAGTTACTTGAAGTCTAACAGCATAAATAAGCAGTGCCTATATAAAAAGACAAAACAGAGTATGGTTTTATGGCCTTTGTTTCTCTTACCCTGCAATATTGTCTGACATGTAGAAGGAGATATCCTCTTATACTAAATTATCTTTTTCCACTTGGATTCACCTAATTTTTTTCCTGTGTTTCTACTGAAATGAAATACACATGAATTTGTCCTGGCCTCCTTCTCCAGTGTAGTGATTTGCCCATAGCTGTTTGGAAGGACATATTTCAGCCTTTTATTGAATGGGCCATTTATGAGATGTTATGGGCTCCTAAATAATAGTTCACTTCAGTCAGCCAGAGAGAAATGAAGGAGGCTGATACCACAACATAGGTAAGGGGTATGAAGTGAAGATGGCAGCTCCATCTGACTCAGCTCTCCCTAGGCAAAACCCTGGCAATAAACTCATGTGCCAGTGTACCAGGGTGCTGGGAGGAAATATTCATTACTGATTGTTATTCAAGGCATTTCATAGTAGACTGTGACCAAAAGGTTAGGTGGAAGAATTCGATTTTGGATGACCTCTGAGACCAGAACACAAGGTACTTACAGAAACTAATATGATGGTCCAGGGAGTTTGTTAATCAAAAATACAGGTTACTCAAGGAAGCAACAGATAATTACTATTATGAAGATTTTCAAAACACAGTCATTTATAACCTTCTTTTCCTTTAAACCTCAGACTTTTGCTATCTAAGTAAAGCAGCTTGTTTATAGATTTTAACTCCTGCTTTAATTTTGTTTCAAAACCATAACATGGCTGCATTTTAAGCAGACTACACCTGGAAGCATTGTAAGGTAAAGGGAGAAACTGGTGGTACACATGTATTTAAATAGCACTCATATGTTCACAGTGGATTTATGTATAGTTTCACTCAGTAAGGAGGGAGATAAGGTATGAATTCTTAGTAGGTCTGGAATATACATATATCAATAGGTTAAAGTCTTAAAATTATTCACACTGTATATTCTGTCTAGTCATGGCCCCCAAGAGTCAAAGACCCATTTATTTTACACATTTGTGAGAATCAGGATACTTGATAGAAACAAAAAAATCTCTCACAATTTGCTGGCTAAATACTCTCTTCTGCAAGAACATTGATACAATATCCAGTAGTCGAGAGTTTACTGTGCTAAATTGCTAGGTGCTTAATAATACCTTTTCTTTTAGGACAGAAGTTCTGTACTATTATTATAAAAGTGTCTGTAACAGTTTATTTTGGAGCATGAGACACTGTCTCTAACAAAAGCAGTAAGAAAAACAACAATCATTCTATAATGTTCTACTCTAATTACCTTTGTATCAAAAAAAAAAAAAAAAAGAGAACCTGGGGATAACATCATTCATTGCTAATAGGAGCAAATATTTCAGTTCTTGGTAAACACTTTTCCCCCTCTTAAAATAAAAGAAAAAAAAAATGAAACATAAGCAAGCATTCGTGCACTTTCTTCATGGCCATATATGTTACCCCAGCAGTTTTTATTAGTAGAGGGACCCAGCAGCAGCAGCAGAAGGGCTATGGCCACAAGGGAGGTGTTCTGTTGTGGCAGGACTGGAGACAAACTGAGGAAGAAATCACACATGAGAAGGGAAATGGGTGAAATTTCTACTTAAGTGAAAGCAGCATCTTCTGTGATTGTCAGATGCCCTATGTTGCTTTTCTTCTGGACAGGCATGTTGACTGATTTTTTCCTGAATAGGGAAAATTATGAGATCAAAGATGTGATCTCATTTTTCTGGCTGCATGGTTCCGAATGTATTTCTTAACATTTCTTCTCTCCTGTTCCTTCATTTGTAATGTTCAGATTTGCAAAAGTTTTTCAGTGTGTTAATAATACTGGTTTTCTACATGAATCTTATTTAACGCTGATTGGAGGAACTTTAGAGGGGAAAATGACAGATTCTAAGATTATGTAAGTCAGTATAGCTCTGCTGTTGCTGTTGTACCACTACTGAGACTCTGGTGCACAGAGATCATAAAACACTATGGCTGTGAAAACAATGACTAAACATGCACTTTGATACTGCAAAGGATTTAAATAGCCAGAAACAAATTGCTCCTCTGGAAAAACAGAAGAAGCTTCAGCTGAACTAGCCCATCTTGCAAGGTAGCACTTCCGTTTTCTTTGCATGCAACACCTGTTACTCCATAGGCCAGGCATGCTTATAGACCCCTTTGGGAAGAGACCTCTCATGTGTAGCCCAGGCAGCTCCAATAGAAACCTTTGACTGACAGATGAATAAATAAATAAGCATCTCTTTTTGAGAGAATTTCCTCTTTGAATATTTCTGTCTACATATTAAGAATGTAACAAGAAAACTAAAAAGAGCATTAATTACATCAGTCGAGACAGCAGTAATCATACCAGTATTATCAAACCAAGATATATAAAACACAGCATCGCCTTTTCCATCTCCATGCTGAAAGTTGCTTTTCTCTGTAATGACAGGTTGAGAAGTACTCAGCTATTCTTTGAGTCAGTTGTAGAAACCAGCATGATAAGACATTAACAAGCTTAAAAGGTATTACCTGTCTAGCACTACCAGGAGGTTTATGCTGACTGTAGGGGTTTCACATATCTCTTGTACTTTCATGAGGGAATTAGTTAAAATTGCCATAGTGGAAAGTATTTGATTTAGATTAATCTCGCTTTCTCAAGCAGTGTAGACTCATTACTCTGATTGGCTGTTCTAGCCATACTGCCCCTAATGCTCTAACTATATACTCAGGAAAAAAGCCTTCAGTTCAAAGCTCTTGATGGATAAGTAAAATGGATCATTATTATCTTTTCAAGAAACCTTTAAAAGACTTAGAAGAATAAACTGAAAAATATATATAAGTGAGAGATATACCCCCATAATTCAGCCTAGGCATACATCAAATTTTTGCTTTCTCAGATGACAAAATTTCTCATCCTGGGTGCAAAAGAGTGTTAAATGTTATCTTTTAACCTAAGAAATAACCCTGGCAATCTTATGGTGCTGATGGGATTCATCTCTTGTTTCTAGCATGACTGCACTGCACAAAGTGGCTTGTCCAAGGAATGCCTTGGTTAGTCTACCAAAACACAATGTATTTCCCTGTTTTTAAAGATTATCAGTGTGACTCTTCAGTTCTACCTGTAGATACAATCTGTAGATCTTTCCAGGCACGAAACTTTCAGAGACATTAATGGGAACATGCAGGAAAATAAGAACTTCGGTGCGAGAAGCCTTCTGCCTCTATAAGGACAGGATACCCACAATATTTTTTTTTTTTTGGAAGCAGGTACTGATCAGCAAAACTTCATAATGCAGATGCAAGTTTGAGTACCCAATTATGTTTTAATGTCTAACTTTTTAGCTATGCAGGCTGCTAAATCTGTGGCATACAACGAAAATATTTTCTGTTTGGTCCTTTGGACTGTGGTTTGGGTTCAGATTTTAATTGTCTTAAAGGAGTAGGTATACAAAGGAAATAGTCATTTCATAGTACTACAGACTTCCAAGTGATCTAAAACACTAGATGCTTATCCTTCTTTGTAGCTTAGATGCATTTATAAGTCATAAGACATCCATTGGTCTTGCTGAGATGGTTTCTAACACCTATCAGGATTATTAACAGATCAGTGCAAGCTTGACATCAGCAACCAGTAATTCTTGCAACTGTATATTTATAAGATCCCCAATGCTAATTTCTTAATGTCAGAATTACCTCCAATATAGTGATTCAGAGGCAGATGATCTGACAGAGGAAGCTACATTTTTAAAAGTGCTATCAGAGATAATGTGTGGAGTCTTGACCTGATTCAATTAGAGCTTTGCTCTTATGTTACCCAAGGGCGTATTATCCAGCATTTATAAAGACATTGGCTTGGAAAAATGAAAGAGAAAAAAGTACTATTGTTTACTCAGCAGGAGATGGGCTGTGGAAATGGTTAGATTACCCTCTCGTACAGACACACAATCTTATAAACACACGCATGCACACACACACACACAGAGTCACAACACACACATATAGGCACGCACCATTACAAAATCTCCTCAAAGTCCTGCCCATTACCATAATTACGTATTTTAAATACGACAAACAAAGTTGAGTGATTTTGATTTCTTTTTTTTTTTTTTTCTGGTGCAAAACCAGGCCCATTTTCCGTGTTTTATATACATGTAATTAGCAGTTTAATTTCCTCTGAGGCTAAATTAGGCCTATGATTTTATTTAATAACAAGGAAGATCTTCTGCCAGGGCTGAGGTTTCCGCGCCAGCCTCGGCTCTGCACTGCCCTCTGCTGTCATCCGAACACTCGCTCCGGCAAATCCAATCTCCAGCACTTCAACTGTAGACTGCAGACTGGAGGCATGGAAAATGTCTGTAGGAAAGGGTGAGGTAACTATCCATCTTAGAACCATATTTAACAAGGATTCCTCCCCTCCCTTTTTTATCCTCCAGCCACCAAAAATGCAAGAAATATATCCATGTGGGGTTTTGAGGGGGAGTTTTTTGTTTGGTTTGGTTTGTTTGTTTAGTTGGGTTGGTTTGGTTTGTGTTTTTTCTTTGGTTTTGTTTGTTTGTTTTTCAGCAAACTCCTAGATTATACTCATTACCATATTAGCCTTGTAACAAATGCCTTTACATACTTTATTTCAATTATAGATTACATTGTGTGACTGTACATAGTCCATGAAGCTCAAGAAAATAATGTCGCACAAAGAAGCATGTATCATGGCTGAAGCAATATGATTACTTACTGTGTGTCTCACTCTTGTAAAATCTAATTCAGACATTATATCATATTTTACTTAAAAGTACCTTTTAATAGGGGAAAACAAATCCATCTATTGCAAGGGAGAGGCATATTCTCTTGAGACACACTGTACTGACCACCAGTTCTTGTCAGGGACATTAATTTGTCAGGTAAGAGATTGCCTGTTACTCTCATCTAAAAGGCTCACTCTTCTAGATATCTTACATATCCACCTCCAAAAGCACTTTTTCAATCTATTGACATTTATACAGCACATTTCATCTAAGCAGTCCAAAATGCAGGGCAGACCTTGTAAAATTATTATGTATAAATGATAATAATCCTGGCCAACATCAATGGAAAATCTCACAATTCTTTAAAAACTCTACAGGTCCCCCACAGAATACAGAGATTACTGTATTCTGAGAGATTACTTTGCTTTGTTGCTGAAATTCAGCATCTCCTAGCGTGGAAGAAGACACATGAGCAGAGCTATACAAAAAAACAGTACGAGGAAGAAAAGAAAAAAAAAATCTTGTCCAGTATAATTGCAGAGGGAATTTTAAAAGAAGCAGAAGGTAATGAGTCTATTGGAATTTAGCCAGAAATAACAGGCTTTTGTTTCTGATGTACTTAAGGAACTACAGCTGGCATCACATTGGCTAATAAGCACAGAAGCCTGGCAGGAAATGAGATCAATTAATTTGAAGAATTGTATTCTGACTAGCTAGAGATTCAGGACCAGACTGCATCTTCAGATCTGCACAGAGAAAGACCCTATGGAAACACAGAATTAGCTCCTGGCAAACAAAATAGGCAGCTCAGTGACATCTAGCATACACGTTCCTGCAGTGTTTTCATCAGGCTGGAGCCATATGTAGGGAAGGACAGACTCCACGAGAAATTGGGAAGTGAGGTTCCCTTTTCAGCCTTGACTAGTTCGAGGCATGTATTCAGGACAAGGTAGACATGGAATTTCTTTCCTACATATGGAGAACTGAGGAAAAAAAGCACAAAGAAATTAGAGAAGAAAAACTTCATGAAGATAGCCCTCATCTTTTGACAATACATGATGCATGAATATGGCTAGTAGCACACACACAAATCCTACTGTCTCGATGGAAGGCTTTATGCCAGAAAGTACACCTCACAGGCTTTCTCTCTTTTCTTGGTTTTTGTGGGAAAATATGATCTGGCCTTCATTAAGGCCAACTACAAATCAAATAGCTCTTCACATCTCTTTCAAAATTCCAAAGCAAAGAAGGTGACTTCTTCAAAGACTTGAAACAGCTCACGCAGAAAATCCATCAACAGGATGTCTCAAGAACTTCTTATTTTCAAGTGCTTTTACTCAAGTCTGTCTCTCAGAGCTGTTCTTATGATCTCCCCAGTTTGAGTCTGAGAGCAAGAGGTAGAGTCTTACATTCTGATGGCCACCGTGCCTCTGGAGCTTTTTCATCAATAAACGAGCCACAGAAATTTTTTTTAGAGGAGGAGATAAATTCTAGCTCCTATTTTCCTCACCCAGCACAAAGAAATCGAACACCATGTACTGCTATGCAGCTCCATTATTTCCTTTTATTTTGTAGGAAATTGACCCTTGGCATCTGAATTCTGGATCACTTAGATTTGAAAACAATGCAGAAGTTGAACATTGCAAGGCACAAAGATCTCAGTCATCCTTGCATGATTAATGAAACATCACAGAGTAACGGGGAGCAGCCAGTAGGTTTCTACCCACTTATGACCTGAACTTCGTTGGCTAAGTGTTTCAGGAAATGATGCATGCTGAGAGACAATGCGTTGCTTCTAGAAGCTCTGATTCAGTATTATGAAAGCCAACAAGTGGTAAGAGGCAATTTGGCAAGATCATGAAACAGGGCTGGCTGGCTGGCGTGTGGCAGGATCCTTGAAGGAAGAACATGGGAAATAAATGTCACCCACTTCCAACTGCTGTGCTGCCTCGGGAGCGGAATCAGATGATGAATCCATTACCGTAAAATGTGCGAGACAGTTTTGTAAGATACTGTGGACAGAAAGAAAAGGAGGTCAAGGAAAGAAGTACAAAATTTTATCTGAGGTTGTGCCCCAATGGTTAGTTTTACATCTCTGAGGAAATACAGCCGGAAGGGACTCCTAGATCATCTCATCTCACCTCTTGTAAATCACATACTTTAAAATGTCATCTAGTTATCTATGTATTGAGTCCTTTAATTTACTTCTAACTGAAGCATAATTTGTGTTTTGGCAAAAGCATTAATCACTTTCACTATTAGACATGTGTGATTTCTTTCTGATTTGAAATTGCTTCAGAGTCTAGCCATCAGTTCTTGTTTTGCATTTCTCCAAGACCAAGCATGACATTGTCTCACAAACAAGAACAAAGGACCTTAGATGTCTCTGTAAGTGTGGTTACTGAAACGCACAACGAGCAATCACTGTCCTGGATGAAGATGTAGTCATTAATGCACATCATTTAAACAGATTTCACCCCTGCTACTGAAATGGAAAACCAAAATGCCACTACAATATGTAGGTGCTGCCGTGAGATTTTCTAGAGTTGGTCAGGAAACTCTTCACTTGCTTGGCTTTTTTGTTGGAATTACTTACACTGTACAGTCAAATCATCTTCTGGCAGCACTACTTTAAAATACACATATACCAGTACGAGAGTTTTTGTTTGGCCTTTTTTGTTTGGTGTGGTGGCTTTTTAAGGCATACAATATTTTAGACAGGACACATGCTATCAAAATGTTTTCTCCTACTGCTAGTTTACTCTGACATCTCTTAGATCAATACATTGTCAAGATAAGTTTCTGCCATGTCACTCCTGTTGGTTTTAGCTGAAACCACTCAGCAAAAACCTTGGTCAATTCATTTCAGTAACTCCAGATGTTTGCAAAGTGTGTGTGTACACCAGGCTTAGTACTCTGGACTCTGTTTGAAGTCCCCGTAGAGAAGGTGGAACATATAAGGAGCAACTGCTCTGACCTATTTTAGCTTTCACTAAAATGAGATATTCTCAAGTAAACACCTCTTCCTTCCCACTGACTACATAAGGATGACTCTCTGGGCTGTGGGCATCTACTCTATAGCTGGCTAAAAGTTGCCCTAGCCTTACTAGTATTTGGTCTGTTTAGGTCACTAAGCAGTCAGGCATCTATGACTGGTAGAAGCCTCTTTGTTTCATGAGGTGTCCTATGGCTGTTACATGGATGTTGATTTTTATCATATCCCAAGTTTCACGACCACCAGCCCTTCCCCTACAGCTCATCAGGATCAAGAGCTGCCCACTGTGGGATCCAAGTCCCTGTGACTGAGAGGGATGCTCCATTACTTTCAGAGTCCATCAGGGAGCCCCATTTTCAAGCAGAGAGGAAGACTTTGAAGAACGTTTTACAAGGCAAAACTGCATGCACTGCTCATTGAGAAAAAACTACTAGGAAAACAGATCTGTTTTGCAGGACATTTTCATTCTTTAGGAACCAGATTTGGAGGGAGACGAAAGATCACTGGTTCACATAAACCTCTTTATGAAAATAACAGAGGAGTGAGCCTCAAAGCTGCTGCAGGAAGCACTTCATATTATCAGGGCTGAAAACATGACAGCCAGATATACCCTTTCACTGTGTCATCCAAAGCTCTTTTGTGTTCTTAATCATATAGGAAACTAAGAGACAGTATTCGCAAGCAATAACCTTTAAACTGAAGCTAAATAAGGATAGGACCTTATTTTTTTCATCCTACCCAATATCAACAAAAATCACCTGTTACTTCCTGCAGGTCAACAGCAGCACTGAATGCAAAGAAATTATTTAGGGTGATTAGAGCAGCACGTCTGCTTCTCACTCAGTTTTTCTCTAAAGCAGCAGTATTTCTGATTCATCCACAGGGTTGTGTTATACCATGTCATACAAAACCAGGTTTGATCTGACCTGCCACAAAATAAGTTACAAGCCAGCATAATTTATATCTAAAACAATGGTTCATTACACATACACAATATCATACTAGGGATCTGGACAGCAAAGTACAATTACCCAAATTGCCACTTTGGAAATAAAAATACATTTTATCAGGTGTTTCTTCATTGTTCCCACAGAATATGGGTAGCTTATTCTCCTTTGCTCAGGATAGATCCAGAAAGCAGGCAGACAAGCCCTAGGCATAACTCTACAGAAAACTCTTATTGTTAAATTATATTCAGGGATCACCTGCCTTTGCTTCCCATGTACTTTACAAGGCAGCAGTGACTGTATTGCACTGAAGGAGACCATTACCAACAATGGCTGCAACTCTGCTATGGGCAAGAAATGGAATTTCATTATAGCTGCATTCAAAGGTATTTCAATCAGCACTGATTGCTGCCTCTTTTTAAAGAAAAAATAATTTACTGAGTAGATTCAGTGGTTGTGGGAATCACACCCCATGATTTCCCACTCCCTGGTCTTTTTTCTCCTTACAAAAACAGTGCATGCATTCTCCAGCTCATCTTACGGCACTGTCACCATGCAGCCTGAAGCATTCAGAAGGCTAGATTATGTCATGTAATGTAAAATAGTTAATAATGACACATTTGGGATTTTTTTTGTGTGTGTTTTGCTTTTCAGGGGGGAGGAGGTGTATTTTGTTTTGATTTGGGGTTTGCTTGTTTGGTTTTGTTTGTTCAAATCAACATTAAAACAAGGTAAAGGAGTTTAACTGTAGTGACAGGTGTCAGTGGGAGATGTTTGATTTCTTGTTGTCCATAACGTTGATTCATGGCATTTTGCCCAGTCCTGACCCACTGGTGTACCTCTTCCCCTCTGAGGCACCACCACATCACAAAGTGATGTTTGTCAGACTACTGCTGCCTCTTGTCTGAAGTGCAAACTGTGATGGCTGTGCTTTGGAGGAAAGCATTTCCTTGCTCTATGAAACTGGACTGAGATCACCAAAGAAACCTGCTTGAACAAGTGAGAGTGGCTGCTTTTGGCTTGGCACAGGTTTAATCTGGAAATGTATGAATTAAAAGAACTATGCTATGTAGTTCAAAGCCTTTCTACATTGCCAGCCATACCTGGAGAAAAAATAATTTTACAGAGCCAGTGTTCAGCATAGAATCATCAGCAAAACATTTTCTGTTACAGTGACCTAAGACATAGCAACTGTGATAAGTCCTTGGGTTTTATGTTGTTTTGTTTTGATGGGGTTTTTTTGTTTGTTTGGGTTTTTGTTTTGTTTTGTTTTTCGGAACCAATATTTCTTAAATCCATCCAAAAATAAAGTAAAAGAAAAATATGCGTATGAAAATGTATGCATACATATGCATGCATGCATGTACACAAATATATAACTGGATTTTTTTGTTTTAATGTGCCTTTCTAAAGGCAATATAATTAGTTTAGAAGAACACAAGTCCTTCATTATTATCCTTCCACTACAGAAAGATTAATTCAGTCTTCTCCTAAGGTCTGGAAATGAGTAAACATGAAGATAATTCTAATCATCTTCCCTGGCCGGTGTGTATTCTCCATGAATTTCTCCACCTAAACTGCTTGGTCCACCCCAATCCCTTGGCCCCCAAGGCACAGTCACATGGTCCATCTACCCAAATGTGAATGTGTCATCTGCTTTCAGGCTGCTTCCCCAGTCCCACACTGTATATTGTCAAGAAGCCAGTTGTGGCCTTTTAGGACCTTTAAAAATCAAAATGCCAGAAAAAGGTGGAAGACATATTACCAGAATTTTATGGAGCCAGGCAAGGGCTGAGATCAATGCCCTGGCCTGGCCACTGCGGAAGCAGCAACCCAGCCTGCAGAGATTTAAAAAGAAATTACCCAATTAAGAAGTAATGGCCCTCCAACCTTCCAGGCTGTGAATGAGAGCAGACATGTTTACAGTCACAGGGTATCATAAAACTCTATCCAGTTATATCAAATCAGCAGGGTTAAATTAGCCAGCAACATCCTGATTAGGTGCGGGGTGAGTGTGTGTGTGTGTGTGTGTGTGTGTGTGTGTGTGTGTGTTTTTGTGTGTGTGTGTGTGTGTGTGTGTGTGTTGAAAGATTTATGATAAGATCAGTTAGGACTGTCAAAAGAGATTTTAAAACGACCTTCCGGGGGAAAAAGGGTGAAAGAGAGGGATATTGAGGCTTCAGGAAGACAATCGTACTGCCTTACTGTGAAGGATCACAGTGAATAGAGGTGAGGAAAGATTACATTTGTCAATGTGTTTATATGATGAATACTTATCCACAGTCACACACACACACACACACACACACGCATGCATAAAGGAGGCAAAGTTCATTTTCCATTGAGGAGTTTTGTTATGGTAGGGTTCCTCATCACCATTTAATTATCCTTACAGAGGGATTTATCTTTTTTAAAATGAATCTTATTTATGCTTGTGAGCACTGAAGGACCGTGCGAGCACAGCAAAGTGGTGTCCTCTATTTATCCAAAGGTCAGAGATGATTGCAGGCAGGTGGTCCAATTACCCTGGAAAAAAATCTTTCTCCTCCTGTCCCTCTCCCCATCTCATTCTCTCTAGCTAGTCCAGGAAAAATGATAATAAGAAATTTAACCTGGACCTGCATAAAGGAGGCTGTCAGCCTTTTTGCTTCTGAAGAGAGCAGCAGTACGATTTGGTGTGAGTAAAGTGTGTTCATGAATCCAAAACATAAATCATTGCCTTCATAATACTGTGGGGAAGGCAGGGAAGAAGCTTCTTTCAGCCAGGAGAGAAACAGCAGCAACACCTCAAAGGTGAAGGAGATTAGAGCAGGTTTTTATTTGTCCCTGTGCTTCTGCTCTTTCAGCTTCTCCAACTGCTCATGGCATTTCTTTCCCTGATATGTGTCCTACCTCCCAAACTCCCGGCCACCCTGAAATTTCTCAGCTGACTGCCCAAGCCCACTAGGCGCAACGCGCTCCAAAAGGGCTTTCCGTGCTTGTTAGTTCCTCCTGCTGCTGTAATCCTGCAAAGGAAATATTTTTGCAGGGCAGTAATGCATGTCAGCCTTCACCTTCCCTAAAATATGGATGGGGACCAGTTTCAAGTGATTGAGCACAAAATGAAAAACCTCTTATACTGGCTCCCCCAAAAAGAGATTATCCTCTAGGCCATCGTTATAGCACAGTAAAAATACATATATAAGTGACAGAACCTTACACCAAATACAACTTCTGAGTCGAACAACATGCACCATGAAGAAGAACACCTCGTCAGCTGTTCACAAGCCAGACATTGTGCTGTTGTTAGTTCTTAGGAAGCTATTATCATTATTATTATTATTACTAGTACTACTGCTATTACTATTATTAATATTATTCCAGCTTTGCTAAGCAAATTAGAATCTTTACCTGCCCTTCATCTGGGATTTCCTGGGCATCCAAGGCTTTGCTGAATGGTCTGATAACAAGCGAGCACGCTGTTAGGTGACATGTTCAGAGCCCACAGCCACTACGCAGGTCTGACTGCTAACCCCACTCCAGTAACCTGCTTAACTTCACCAGGTGGAGTCTGCTGCTCCTGATGCATGGTTTTCAGTAGAGAAAAAGAGGCAGCGTGGCCTGAGAGGAGAGAAATAAGTTTGGTAAACCGAGTCTATCTTTGAGCAGAGGTTTTTATCTCTGTCAGACACAACTGAGGTATGCTAAAACATGCTGTATAAGATCCATTTCTCAGGTATGAAAAGTGGTGGAGTATGTGACTAAGAAGGTCAGGCAGTTCAGAAGGTGGAAAAAATCACAAATTAACAAAGTTTGGATATCTGACTCTGTTTTTACAGGTACTATAGTTGCACAAAGAAGATATACAGACCCTCTGGAGCTACAGTGGGAAATGTTATATAATTTAGAAAATCCATAAGGACAGTAATGCAACGCAACCATTCCTCTGTCACCTTTCCAGAGTGTCATTTCAGCCCAGTCATGCTGCAGCTCCTGGGTGACCAAGCAAGGCCATTGCAAACAGCAGCAGCAAGAAAGGCAGGAGCTGGAGAAATCATTCAGGTCCAGGTCCTTGCTTCCCAAAGCATTCACAGAGTATTGGTCAATTCGAACTCATCTCAAATTGACTGATTTATTTTCTCCCTATTGTGAGATTTGGTGCCTAAATAATGTTCTGAGTGTGAATAGGTGACTTCACTAATTACACAATCCAAAGTGCAGAACTCTGAGGTTTTGAGTTAAAAGACTGCCAGTAAAGTTCAAGGTCAGAGAAGTGCAGCTTTCTTTTCTGTAACTACCTTAAATAAGAAATCATTGGATTCAAATCTTGTATTCCTTTTCTTACTTGCTAGGACCTAGGAATGGCACTTTGAAACTTCTAGAAGAAACAATAGGACCCCTTAAAATATCTCTTTCAAGCAATTTCTCTGCAGGATTGAACCCCAAATGAATACAATGAACTAGCTGAAAATAGATCTCATTTTCCCACTATTTTAATGTCACAGGCGACTTTTACACAGTCACTAAACATTCACCTTCTTTCCCTTTATGTTTTTCTGGATTGCAATTCTAAATGAAATACTACTTATAGAGAAGATAAATTCTGTGTAAAAAAATTCAATTACATACACAGATTTAACCAGTTTGGTTTGGTTTTTGGTTTTTTTTTTTAAGATATTGCTTATCTTACACAGAACCAATCTTTAACATACAAAGTTTAGTCATTAAAATTTTAATTCTGATATTCCATAGTTTGAGCTTAACTACAAAAATGTTACATTGTTAGTTACATTCTTTGTGCCTTAAATCCTCCATAAGATGGATGAATGACATATAATTCTCTTTAAGTAATAAATACATAGTAATACCGCATTTGCATCTTAGTGACCCATACAATAGTTGTTTATATAACCAAGAAAATTTGTTACTGGCCTAAGGTTACTGTAATGTTCAGAAGTGTTCAAAATGTTCCTGTGTACCCTAAATATTCAGGTAATGACACTGCTTAGTTCTGCAGCTGTCCAGAAATGCAGCCTCCCTGTAAAAATAGTGGTATTTGCTCTCAACATGCACACGTGCTAAGAGAAGAGCTAATCACCGCCCACCTTACGGTGCTGTATTTGGGTTTCTAACTGTAAATACATGAGTATTTCCAGTGTTTCTCAGCCACTTGCCCATACTTGCATGTTCTTGGAGCAATATTTCTGTTCATCTTTTTCTGCCCTGCTCAGAGAAAAGTTGGGAAGAGTGTAGCTGTATAAAGCAATGGCTAGCACATTTTTTATGAGTAAAATTTATGGAGTAATGTATCTACTTTTAGCATGACTATTGTTAAACCTGGAGATCAAGCAAAGTGACACTGAGTATATTGCTTTATCAATTGGATTCGTTCAAGTGAAAAATGCTGATCATGCCATGTCTATCCCCTGGGTGCAGAAACACTACTTCACTACTTGAGCGGTCGATACATAAAAGTCAAATTCATTATAATTTGTAGCTTTTTTTTCTTGAAGAAGAACACATTTCTCAGTACATCAATATCAACTTTTAAATCCACATCGGATGGAGAGGGTACAGCACAGTAATTCAATCTCTTTACACTTAATATGGTCAGGAAGGGAGAATGAAAACAGCCTCTTGTAAAATGATGGAAAAAACAGGATGCAATCATTCTGATGGAGCTGTGCAAAGGAGTCATTTTACACCATTCGTTACCAGGGCAACAAAATATAGTGAGCCCCATACATCTAACAGGTGACATTTTAGCTGAGAAATTGCTTCTTTGGTATTTTTTCTGCCTATGAAAAACAATGTTACTAGCGTTTTCACTTGTCATGTACTATAGGGCAACATATTCCTGCTGACAGGCCCATAATGGAAAAATAGAGCAGTTAAATAGTATTACAGTCTAACTTTTAAGATACATGCTAATCTGCTCTTTAAAGAGGCTTCAGACATTTTCAAACACCCTGGAGACTTGAGTGACTGGAAATTTCTGCATGAGTGTATATAGACGAGCAGACAGATGTGTTTATTGGAAACAAAAAACCCTTCTTTTCCAATCTTTTCTCATTTAGCTAAAACCTGGAAGGGGTTTTTGTAGATAAATATGCTGCAGTGTTTGTAAAAGGCCACCCACAAAAACTTCGGTGCCAGATACCTCAAATTGGTTGGTTTCCATCAGTGACTGTGTCAATTATACCTGGCCCATATGCATGAAGGTCACATTTCAGATTTCTGTACAACTGCTACTGAATTCATGAGGGGGAAGAGGCTCAATTTCCATGCCATACTTTTATATCCAGTGGGGATTGAAGACTTGACATGGAATTCAGCACGCTTGTGAATGAATCTGTGCATCTCCTAAGAGATACTTAGATATGAACAAACTTTATCAATAACCCCTTTTTGTAATTGCAGATGCTCCAGAATTAATGTAGTCCTATGGAGCTGGTGTAATTCCAGGAGTTGGTGCCGATGTGATGACTGCAACCAGCTGAGATTTGATGTTTAAACATCTGTCTCTGGTTGAATTAGTTTCTGAACTAAGGGATCAGCACTAGGATGGAGGAGTGACACTCACCAGCAGGTCGCAAAGGTGATGGCACAGGATGAAGATTGAGGAAATGCTAATTAAAAGCTTGGAGAAAATTAATGTAATATTCAAAGAAAACTTCGTACATGAGGGCAGCACATGCTAGTAGCTAGGAGGGAAAGTCCAGATGCATAGAGGGGGACAGAAACAAGAGAGAATATTTGGTTATATTGGTGGTACAAGAAAGGCAACATACTTGATGCAAAGGCTGACAAGCCTCAGACACTGTAGAAAACCATCCATATCAGCTGTGGAACATGATGTGACTAGCAGGGCCTAAGTTACAAGGTGAGGGGCATGTAAAAAGAACAGCACAATACACGACAAAGACAGGGAGTCATTTACTCCAGTAGAAAAACAGAAAATGAAAATGCAAAGTTATGGCCAGGACTTTTAGAGGAAACATTTATTTCTGTTTCCTATGTCACGCATAGTGACTAACTATAGGTATTATATTAATTGAGAGTTTACTGGTAATTTCTGACTCTTGAATTTAGGTTAAGATAATTTGTCCATTGCTTCAGTCCTTAGACCTTACTACTCCCCATGGTGCAGTGATGTGTGTATGGCAAGGCTACAACACAATCCTTTCCTGTAAATGTAAAATGCATTGTTCTTGAAAGATTCCTAGCTTCCTAAATCATTGCCGATCCGCCCTTCCTGTGTGGGTAATGGGATTCCCAACAGATCACAGTGAGCAGAGAGGTGTGTGTGAAATATAGACGGATTTCCAGAATTCCCATCATACAAAGGACAGCAGAGCACCTGCCAGTGTGCTGAATATCACAGAAGGTGTTTGCTGTCAAAAAAATGCCTCCTTTGCTTTGCTCCCTGGATCCGAAATCTCACAGTAGCATTAGTGATCTTGCTTGCTATTCACAGCGCATGGCTGTACCAAGCTGGAACGTGCTATAGCTGAGCCTGGGCTGTGCCCGGGCTGTGCCCGAGGCCTGTCTCACCTTGGCAGGTGATGATGGAAAGTTTGATTTTGAAAGATGTGGTTTTGGGACACTTACTCCTCTGACAGTGTGACAGGGCTAATCTGTGCCCTATGAACCTTACCTTCCTGGCAACATTATTCCAACTGTGTCCCTCTCCCTTATCTTATTTGTTTCTGTACAAAGCATTTAACCCTCCAGTAAAGTATCCTCACGTTTTTCCATGTGCATACGCTGGTTGCCTCAGGCCAAGGTAGCCCTAACACCTGCCTGAGAGAGGCTGCACAGTAATTATAGACCGGTTTGTTGTCACCTATGTGCCAGGTTTTCTGTGCTTGCTCAAGTGCTCTGAAACTGAGTAGTCACCTTTACATACAGACATACGCCTAGAGGCACGCCATTTTAGACATGCCTGCACCTCCAACCCTTGAACAATTTGTGTGCTTCATTTGTTTCACATGCCTGTAGCCTACATCAGATGAAAATGTTAACCAATGTGGTCTTGGAAGCTGTGGTACTTCGCGAAGTATTCAGGTAAGCATACTGCAGATGTAAAAGTAGACTTTCATGTTCTCTTTGATGTACGGATGCAGCTTCCAGTGACCTAAACAGTACTTATTGTGTAATTAGGAACTAGCATAACCTATCAAGCATACGCATGAAGATGCAAAATTAAGCGCTTAATAAGAGGAATTAGATGAGTTACATACTCGCCTTGATGCCTTTTAAAATCTCCCTGTAACAATAAACTGATGAAGGTGCTGATGGAAGACTGCCCTACAGTTTAATGCTCTGAGCATACAGGTTTTTTGAAAAACAGAATAGGCTTTAATAAAGAGTCCCAATAACTGCCTAACATTTGTAAATACATTGTGAATTTTCTCAAGTTCTGAATTTAACAAGATTTGAAAAAGTAGTCAGTATTTATGAAGCTCCGCCACTGAGAATAATACTTCTCTTGTTTTCTTTACACTAGGTGACCTGTACTTTAATCATTCAGTACAGGAGTTCAACACAGGAAGAGTATCTTACAGTACTATTAATTATTATGTTTGTCTGCACAGTCATTTAAACTTGTAAAGCCAAAAGCACTAAGTAGATTATAAATTAATATTAAAAAAATCATCATACTCCCATTCTTCAAAGACAGTATACTGTTTAAAACACAGATTAACATATTTTCACTTGAAAATTTCACACTGAAAACCTCTACTTTCTATCATAGTTATTCAAAGCAGAAAAATGTCTTTAGATTTTTCCTTTTTTTCTTTGCAAGTAGTTTATGTGATTAATAATCTATACTGTAATTGTTTTAAAATAAGTCTACAATGTCTATAATCTTTAAATATTTGAAAGCATCATTCAAAATAATTCACACATTCACACAGATGTTATATTTTCTTACTCATTGAAAATTCCTTCTCTTAGATTAGATACCAACCAAATGCATACGAGAATTCCATTAGTATCTATTTTATAGTATAAACATTTTTGCTGATGTGCCTGTTTCAAAAATAATTTCTATCTACATATTAAGAAAAGAGCAAAGAAATGAAAGGTGCAAAGTCATTTTAGAATAGACAGTATCATTTAGGAAGCTCAGTCTCAGAAAACAATCTGCTGTGCCCTAGGTCATCTGAGAGAATGATTTATCGTGAATACATGATAAATAAAATCCCAGAAGTGAGAATCCCACATAATCTCACTCTCAGTGTCAAATGTCTGTTATATTTACACCATGAAGTTAAGATCTACTAAGAAGTTTTTCTAACATCAACCTTTGATTTCTTTCTGCATTACAGATCTATTCCCTAAGAGCAAGAGAGTTAAATTAGTTGCTCATTCTTTTCAGTAAAATAGTTTCATCACTATCAAAGCCAAGCTAGAAGGCGAATTTGAATATGCTAAGAATATATTAATAGTAGCAGTTGAACTCTTTCTTCTAGTTTTTTCTTGTTTTTTCAGCTGGGTTTAAAAATGTTCATTCTTTTGTACTAAATTAAGCTAAATGTTGCAAGTTCAGAGCCTTGGTTTCAATTCAGCATGTGAAATTTAGGGTCCACCTGGCAATCTTCTCTTTGCCATATAAGTATCTTCAGGGCATAGGTGGCCAAGGTATCCCTGTAACTGGTCTACAGGGAAACAACCCAGAAACAGGCAACTACTTTTCATTTTTCTTTCCTCACCACCCGATATTCACTGCTCCCTGGCATTTCTCCATCCTTGCTGTATGGTGCTTTGGTACCTAGGTAGCCTCTTTTTTATTCAGCTGTCACTCTTCTCACCACTGCCAAGCTCTATTCCCATAATGTTTTTGAAATGAAGACAGTGTAATGCATGCAAACTAGGCTAAATCTGTACCCTGTGCAATACCATCTGACATGGACAATAAAGGAGAAGCCTGGCACTAGGTTGTGGGTTCACTCAGGGACTGTCTGGGATTGTAGAGGTCTATGGGCTGTGGTAGGACCAGAAGCACGGAAGAGAAGTTCTCTCTGTACAAAACATCACACACTGTTTTGAATGTGCAAGCTTTCTCTCACCTGAAAAGCCAGTGTCTCATTCTATTATCTCCCATTGTCTTGGCTTTCGAAGTTAATTAAAAAATCTATAGTCTTGAAATTTGGGAAGGTTTAAGGTGGCCAATTTGGTGTTAAGAGACATTTCTCTGCAGGAGGTAAGTGCTGGGGAGAGACACTCTGCATGAAGTTACACATCGGAAGAACAGACAAGTAAAGATACTTGATGTTAGTTACACCAGTACAGTGCAGACTGCTTAGACATGATTAATTGCACAAGGCCTGATGTGGCCATCAGAGTTGACAACTAATCTAGGCAGCTAGAGAGGCAGGAATGAAAACAGAAAAATGTCCAGTAAATTGTTGTTTTGTTTTGGTTTGGTTTTTTCTACATGGTTTAACCAATACTACAAGTCAGAGAGAAAATAGATTTGGTTTGAGGAACTATAAATACTTCAGATGAGGGATAATCTGCTTTTGATATGTTCAACAAGTAGTGTCAGTGTAGAAACTGGTGAGAGTGGGAAGGAAACAGGACATCAGGAAAACACAGGAAACATTGAGGAGAAGGCTAAGTGTGAGAAAAATCTAGTGAAAGATTACTCTTGCTGGCATCTTTAGCTCTGGATGCATAGAGAGGAAAGTACCAGTTAAGGACAGTCGTCAGGCTTGAGTGTCTGAAGAAAAACATCTAAATCAATATTTAGGGAACCTCGTAGGAGACCTGGATTTCAGACTTACTAAATAACTTAAGCTCACAATGATGTAGTATTCCTCACCTGAGAGTGTCAGACATCTTTTTAGATGCCTAAATGTGAATTATGAATATATATGCATATAGACAGATGCCTGAGAGTTGCTTAAGTGTTAATACAGGTTTATCATCACATTAAAAAACAAAACCCAAACAAACAAAAAGACACTTGTGTATGTGACATTTTCACAGATTATTACAATTATTAAAGTCACATTGTAGGATAAACCTTCTTTTTACATTGTCCTATCTATCTGTGGTCTTTGAGATGCCAAATGCAGGATGACTCTTCACTGACAGTTATTAATAAATGCAATATATAAATACCAGCACTTGCAGTACTGTAGCCTGGGTAAGGCCTGTGCAGAATTCCCCTTGAACAGATACAATGGCTGATAAAATAGGTGGAGGTATACAGCCTTCATCTCACTTATCCATGTACCAGCTTTTGGTATTGAAAAAGGAGGAAATTGTGCAAAAGCTGAGTAGGCACAAGAGAAGAAAACAACTCTTCAACAGATAGTCCAGTTAGAACAGCCTGATCTACAAAGTCAGGCTTGAAAAGTCTTCAAAATGAATGTGAATGAAGGTAAACCTCCCAAACTAATAGAATCTGTGTATGAAGAATCATCTTATACATTATATGATAGGGTTTAATGACAAGGTGTTTCCAAATCCTACCTGTTTACAGGAAAATTCCAAGAATTTCTGATAGAAAAGACCTCAAAAATGTTTAAACATCGATGTTCCAGAGAAAAACATCATATTAGTCCTTCAGGGGAATCTCGTTTAACAGTCTTGTCTTCCTTCATATAATAGCTTATAAACTATAAAACATATATTAATTCTTATTGTGTTGGGCAGTGTTCTTTATTGATTTTGGTATGTTTATATTCCGTTCTAGAGGTGATGTGCAAGTATCTCATAGAAACTATCCTAAGATGAGGTACACTGAGGCTCTTTTCTTCATGACCATTAATGCTACACCTGCATGCTATCAGTTACCCTGTGTTAGGTGTAAACACATGGTCAGGTTTATGTGGCTTTGGGAAAAGCATACACATGGTGTTTATTCCAGCTTTATACACTAGTCAGGGAAAGGCAGATCATACTGAAGATACTCTGAAGCCTGTGAGGAAAAAATGACCTCTTCAAAAGTATCTCAAATGAGTTTGAAGAAAGAGGCAGAGTTTGCACTGACTCAGCACTATGTGTCAAGTGGTTCTACATTTCCAGCTTTTTACTGAAAACACTAAAATGGAACATAACCCAGATCCTCACTGTAGCCAGTATGTTCTTTTAGCATACAAAAATATCTAAGATGCCAAGGCAAAGAGCTTCATTTGCAATTAAATTCCTCAGGATTTCTGTAGTTTAGGTCACATATTGGTTACATGCTAAATACCGAGACAATAACAAATCCGTGCCACTAAGTGACTGGAATTTGACAATTTTGGTCCATGAAAAGTCAAGACGACCTACAATTTTTCTTAGACATGAAGAGCCTTCAGAACTCACTGGATATCAGCTAGAATAGGTAAATACTGCATGGTGAATACCTGAGGCTTCTTTTTGTACTGCTGCATTGCTAGAAGGATGCAAAGTATCAGAAAAAAAGACCAGGTCACTACTTCATACGCAATCTTGAATTTATGCAGCATTTTTAGTGTGCACAGGAGAAAACCCTAAATACTGCCTACCCAATCTCATTTTATTACATGAGTTCTCTTGTCCCAGGCTTCCTATAGTTTATCCTTATCCCAGTTACCCACATGTCTATGGAACTATTATTTCTGTTTTAAAGAGTTCTGAAGGTACAATGCCAAGCCTATAAAAAGTATAAGATAACCCAGATTATTATCCACAAATGAAGAATTCTTACAATAAACCACCTTTCTTAGGGGTTGCTTTTTATCTAAAGATGTGCAGAGGTAAATGCTGCAATACAATAAGTTCTAATTCTTTATAACTAAACTTTACCCTATCTGTAATTTTTTGCCAATGTAATGCTTCAGATGTATACTGATTTTGAAAGGAAAAGGTGTTTTTCTCAAGGGTATTATTCATTACCTATAAGCTGATCAGAGATATTCAAATACATACTACTTATACTCCACTAAGGTCAGTGAAAGCAGTAAATAAATTAACACACTCTAGGGAATCGGTTTTCTCTGAGCAGTAAGACATTGTTAGTGGGAGGTATTGATTTTGTTTGACTTTTGCATGGCACAAAATGAGATTGAACCCAGAAAAGTGTTCTGGAACAATTCATGGCCACTGACCACTGAGAATACAAAATTTCCCAATTCTGCCTTAGAAGTGAGTTAAATCCATTCCACTGATTGATTGGCTTGTCCAAGCAAATAATCACTATTAGTCCCAGCCAAGATTACCGCTTTTCTGTTCTCAAAGGTTGTGCGAGCCAACTTCACTGATGCCATATTGCTTATGCAAAAGCTAGTATAAATGCTATAGAAATTTGTTTTAATCATTTGCCTTGAATAAGTTATTATTTCATACTGAATTCAGCTGAGCTCTACAACTCTGCACCAACTCTGAATCTAACCCCTTTTCCTCAGCCACAAATTTATCTTTTGGGTTCCTGGATTGTATGTCACCTGGAAGATACACTGATGAAGGCGGAATCATCATGTGGCTGTCTCCTCATACTTTGCTGAACAGTGTTTATATCCTGAAGAAATTTATGTCAGTTCATCTCTTTTTAGATCTTTGTCTTTGAGGAGATTTACAAAAAGTACTATGGATTTGAATTATTATGACTAGGAAACTGAGGTTTTTGCATTACAGTAGGGTGTAGATTATCAAGAAATGTTGGAGTCCATGTTTTGGGTGTAGAAAATATCAAAACTTTTTAACTAATCTTGAAAAGAAGAACACTATGTAACAATGATGCACATGTGGGAAAACACATTGATTCTGCTGTCTAGACTAATGTCCTGTCTTACTTAAATGTGCACTGCCAGTTTTGTCAGTTTAGGTAATTATATGCTCCTTTAGTTCTAAGCAGTTGTCCATGTGTGTGAATTGTTAATAAGAGATGGAAACACTTCTGTTGGGAGAGTGTTACCTGAGAAGGATCGTCTAGTGAACATGTGTGTTAGCAGCAGAGATGATCAGGAATGTTTCTGTACAATAATTTTTTTTCCATGTTGTTGCTTTAACAAGACCAAAACTTTTCAGAAGAACTTGTATTTTTTTCTGCTTTCTCCAGTGCATGCTTCAGAAATGCCAGAGGAACAGCTGTTAAGTGAAGCAAGGCAATTTCTTCCTCAAGAGATTGAATTCTCTTTCTCAGTAGATGCCACAACCCTGGAGGCCCAGAAAGTGAGAGGCCATATGATCCTGTATTTGTTTAGTGTCTTTTTCACAAAGTATGAAATGAGTGCCTCATTCCACTTTTATTTGCATCTTAAAAGCTTTCTGGCAGCCATGGCTTAGGCAATGGTCAGCATTCATTGGGCCTGTGCTCTTCCCCAGAGTGACGAAAGCCTGCTTTTGTTCACTCCCTGGGCTGAACAACTTGACAGCATCTCCTCAGCAGTCCACAAAGGAGCATCCTACACACCTTGAACGACCAAAGAGGACAGGTCCTTTCCATTCTCTTTCAGGTCTTGGACTCCTCCCTGAAATCTCCAAGGAGGTAGCGATGACTGTAACAAAAAAGTTTCACTGGTGGCGGTCAGGCTGGGGCCACCTCATCATTTTGTAACCCCATATAACAGTCACTAACACATAGGAATTTTCAGCCCTGACAACCCTGGTTACACATTCAGCCATCAGCCTAGGGTTGAAAGGCTCCATAATATTGTTACTAAGCTTCTGTTCCATCCAGTTCTTTAAAGTCAAACTATTAAAATGTACTCCAGGCTGAAACTCAGCCCTACAATATGTGCACAACATTCATACTAATGACATTTCTGCTGCTGCTACCACCCCCCACAACCAAGTGAGCATTAAGAAAATATTGAATAAAACTTAAAATAAAACAAAAATAAAATCCCAAAGCAGAATTGGAATGGCTGGTCTGATACGGGTTGTAGACTAAAGAAAAAAGGGACAATATAATTTATTATATAGAGGAAGGGCAGGGGAGGGGACCAGCACTGGCACTAGGTGTACTTTGTGTTCAGAAATACTTGGGCAATGTTAACAGACAGGTTCAGACGTTGTTCCCATCATCGTTTAGCTGTCGCTACCAAATGCACAATGTGCTTCTGTGTACTGTCATAAGTCAGCTAAAACATGTGTAAACATATGCCATGTCAGTCATTAAGGAGAAGGGTATAATTACACTTTTAAATGTGGCAAAGCATTTTGAAAGTAGCGTATAATTTTCCAGAGCAGGAACCTTTATGAACCATATCTTTCCCTGAGTGTTTACACAGCCTGACATCTTCGGGTTTGTTCAGATCAAGAGCCCCACTGTGAACAACCAGGCTTCAGACAAAGGAGGCAATTTGTTCTCTAGGTGCCATTTCGATGAAAGGGAGAGACAGTGAGAGAGAGGGGGGGTGGAAAGAGCAAGAAGAGAGAGGGGAAGAGCATACTCTGTCACTGCACACAGTTCAGAAATATGCAGAATCTGGTGTAATTATCCTAGGAAGGACTGTTGAGAGGTGCCTAGTGTCAGGGTGCTGCTTTTACTGTTGGCAAATGATGCTGCTGTCATTTTATCCTTGATAGAGTCAAAGAAAGGTATGGAGTTTATACTTTTAATTAAATTGAATAGGCTTACTGCTCACTTGGGGGCAACGTGATTATGTAGTCTTACCGGGAAAGGAGAAGGGAAGGAAGTTGCCAAGTGGACAACCTACAAAATGCTCATTTCCTCCTTTTAATACAACAGCTACATGAAGGGATTTGCAAAACCAGTATAGAAACCCCAACATAGAAATCTCTCAAATAATTTTGTATTTTCTTTAGGTATTTTTTTAAAATATGAGCTTAAATGTTTTTAGGTTTCTGAGAATAAACAAAGGCTGTACATTATTCTGCTTACTAAACTCAGGTGAGCCATCAGGCTATTTTGGCTTAGTAAGTTACCACTCATAAGCTGAGCCATGATAATCATCTCTTGATTTCTGCAATACCTTCAACAACTGCAACATAGTGAGATCTCAGCCAACAGTAATAGAGGAAGAGTGATGTAACAGTTTCTAGCACTTGCAATAGGCCAAAACCACATAGGAACTGCCTCATTCAGCTGACACACAAGTTTTTGCATGCCTATCTGACCGTGATAGTAAATTTTTTCTAGACATGAAGTATTTATTTTCTAGTGGAACACATCAATTTGTCTAGAAAAAAAAATGCTGATGCTTGTTAAAAACCATAAAATTTATGGTTTATATCCTTTGCATCTTTATAGAAGTGTCCTGAAAGTCCTTACTCAACCATGAGGAAAATTTAATGGTAACTGTTCAATAACTGGTAAACATTTGAAAGGGACAAGAACATTATAAAATTAAAATCAGTGAATACTGATGCAAAACAATGTTAGGATGATTCCCAATCCTCTGTCTTTTCCTGGCAAATTATATTTGCCACAACAGTTTATTTCTAATATATAGAAGAAAGAAAATAATTGTCCAATCTGTGTTATTTCCATGTCTTGAAAACATAGTGACCCACATCTCTTTCTCACTGCCCATGTTGGTCACTAAAGTGCTACTGCAAGTTAATTTATGTCTGCCTGCACAAGCAATGGAAGTCACATAGAATATCTATAGAAATAAATATATAATAAACATATAGAAAGTAGCCTTTAAGTTATAATGAAAAAAAAATCCATGGATGATAAAAGTGTGACTATTAATTTTTTGCACTTTAACAATTCAGAAGAAAAGTATCTGAAATTATTAGATGTGTATGCTCCACTAGAAAGTAGAAAGAAAGTTCCCCGAACTTGGGTTCACAAAAATGGGGAAATTTGAAGATTTCTTACCACTGAAGTAGTCACTCATCAAGCTGAAAATGGAAATGGCTATTGCCGCACTTCTGTGAACTTCTCCAGAGTTCCCAGTTCTGTTCCTGACACTTTCAACTGTATGGCAGGTTGAGGCTGGGCAATCTAACAATCTGTGACATAGTGATCTAATTTTGCATTCTCATTTGCCCAAATTTTTGCAGATATTATGACTTTCTGAGAACATTTTCCTGTAGTGCTAGAAGAATTTGCCCTAAATTCCCAAGACTGTAGGCCGAGTCATAGTTTAGAAAGTAAAGTGTTTTGAATGTCATGTAATGGTAATTGTCAGGTGAGTTTTGATGTGCCACACTCATGTTTTAACTATTTTAACTGTAGTATAACTTGAATTTATTTCTCCATCATGCTTCTTTGAATTTATATTATACTTTCTTTATAGTAATTTTTAGTTTTAGCTTTGGTCTTACCATATGCTGAAGTCTCATTTGGTAAGGCTGAATGAGTGGGATACATGCATAGTCAAATGTGTTGAAGCCTGTGTTGCATTAAACAGGACAGTTCACAACATGATTTGGATCATATTGCAGAGCAACAAGACTATGTGGAAAGAATCACGCAAATTTTGATTTTGTCAGGGGGGAAATTAAGATTTTAATTTTAAATACTTCTGTAGCTCTCTTGTCCATACCATCTCTTTTGTTATTCAGTATGCAGGCCTCAGTCCGATAAAACTGTGTGTCGTGGTTTGATTGCAGGGTGACAATAAAACCGTGGCAGATGTATTGCTAGCCCTCTCTCCTCCCCTTTCCCCTTCAGCCCCTCTCTCTCCCCCCTTCCCACTAAGGACAGGCGATTGGGAGGGAAAGAAGGACAGAGGGGAGAGAGTTGGAAAAATTAAAAGTGTTTTACTAATGCTACTAATAGAAATAGAGAAAATAATACAAAATATACAAAACCAATCTTGAAAGTCCCGGCAACTGCGCCGGCAGATGTGGGGCCGGCACCCAAAGTCCTGGACTGGACTCTGGACTCTGCAGCCAACCGGAGCTGGATTCAGTCTGTCACTGGGCCTCAGTTGGCAGGGACAACTCGCAAGGTCCCCTCCCAATGTCAGCCATAAGGAAAAGGGACGAGATCCTCGTGATCTCCCACTTTTATATGAAGTATGACGTGAATGGGATGGAATACTTTAGTTGGTTAATTTTTCAGTTCACCTCCTGCTTGCACATCTCGCGGGATGCATCATTATCAATGACCTTGCATTCCATTGCTATGTCTACCAAAACATGTACCTAACTTTCAGGAAAACTGCAGTTAGTAAGAAGACTTTAGCTGACAGGGAAATTCACTAAAAGAGAAACTTGTTTTTTAACAAAACCAGGACACCATGGCACATGCGTTTAAATTCAGTCAATTATCTATCCCACTGAATTTAGCTGCACTATTCCTATGATCTCTGAAAGATTAAGACTTTCTGCCATAGCGGTAGCCAAAGGTCCCAGCCAAAACAGCCCTGGGCAGTAGGAGAACTGTCACTTGCATGATTTTAGTGATCATTTATCAAAAAAAAAAAATACTGTAGACAGCAAGGAAAGTCCTAGAGACCTTCGTGCTGGCAGTGAGAATGAAAACCAAGGGGATATAATCTGATAAAGAATTTATTAAGACTGGGTGTTTACAATAGCCTTGTAATGCATGTTCGAGTTGCCTTTCTTATCACTGTGCTGCATCAGATTCTTCTTAGATTGGTGGTTTGTCTGTCCTTATCAAACTACACCTGATTTTCTTTAACAGCAATATTGATTCTGCTCTAGAAAAAAATAAAATGTTGTAGCCCCTGAGAAGAACAAATTAAGTTATATGCCTGAATAGAGATTTCTTTTCTCCAGTTATCACTGTCAACACAAATTTGGCACTTTATTTCCACTGCCACAAAATTAAAAAGAAGCTGTGTGTAATATAGATTCTAAGCTTGTTATCCTGTACTTCTGCAGCATAACAAAACCCAGTCCACTTACTACAAGAAAAAACATTTTAAGTCGTATTTAGTAGCTGAGAGTCATTTTAAGTTTAGAATTTTGGGAGTTGGACTCAATAAGTCTCAATAAGCTCTTCCAACTTCAGACATTCTAATTCTAAGATCTTAATTTTCTAATTGCCTTCATTTCAATGGGGATTAATTAATTCATTAAAAAATTTAAATACTTGAAAATGCTTTTATTTTTGTTTATATTTCCATTTCTAACAAAGAATGATGGGCACAGTATTGGGCTCTTACATGATGATGGCCTCTCAACTGGCTGTTAGCACTCAGTGTTATTCTGGATAATTCTCTGAAAACACCAATTCAGTGCTCTACAGCAACCAAATACGCAACTAAAATGTTGGAAATATTAGGACACAAGCAGAAAATACAAAATATGTCTATAAATCCTCGGCAAGGTCACATGTTGATTTAGAGTGGTTCTAAGTCCTGTACTCCTCCTTTAAAGCAAAAGTAACTACAATACACAGTTTATCCATGAAATTCTGCTATAAGACGTTGCCTAAAGAGATCCTTAAAATACAATTATGGTCAAAAGTGATTAAAAAAATAGTGGGAAAAAATAAAAATACTGTTATAAACAAATATGCAGATATTATATTTTGATTAAGAAGTCCTAAAACTGCAGTTTGCTGGAATGTGGGAAAATGTACTGAATAAAATGTCACGATCATCTGCTTACTCAGATTTAACATTCTTCCTCAAAACATCAATTGTCAGTCAATCTCAAACACAGGACACAGGGCCAGGAGGACCTCTGCTTTGGTCTTCTGCGATGGGCTTCTTTCTCCCCCTCCTAATGAAACTGAGATTGCAGGGTTTAAAAAGGTAATTATTTATACCACAGAAATGACAAAATTTTAAGTTTTCAGAAACAGCATAGCAGCATAACTCATTACTTCGCATGTTTTACCCTGGAGAAAGCTGTAGGCATTTTTAAGACACGATACTGCTAATAACCATTATTATTGTATTACAATAACTCTACCACAGCTAAAATATTTTTCTTTGTTTTTTTCATTTTTAAAGCTTTAATAGCAGTATCTCTTTCCTAGTTTTCATCACAAATGCTGGTATATCTCATCTGCCTAGCAGATCCCTCCTGTTGTTTCAGGGACTACATGTGAATGCATGTTTGACAGGTGTTTTGTTTTCATGAAAAGTCAAATGCCCTGAGTCAACATGATTCTTGATCATACACTCATCCTTTAAAGGTAGCTGTAGTAATAAGAAGTAACCTAGTAATAGGGTTAAGTAGCACTGCCCAAACATTTAAACTAAACTGTTCCTACTTGTTGGTTTTCCATGCAGCTGAACTAGGCTTTTCCCAGATCTGTATCCATTTGCCTTTGGAATAACTTGCCTTCAGCGCTGGGAGACATTCTGCCAGAAGGAACCAAAGACTGAAATTAATGTCTTGATCCACTGTGTGCAAAAGTCACTTTATGTATTTATTATTCTACTTGGCAACATGCAATTGTATAACAATAGACCCACTGTCACTATTTAAGGGTTGGTATAGATAATAGAGGCAGCTATAAAGGTGACCTGTAATAAAAAAGATCTCTACATAAAACTCATACCTTATGCAATTATATTTCCATCAGTTTAATTATAATATGTAGAAGGAATTTACTTACCCTGATGATACAGTTACGGCCTTTTTATCTATGATTTTTTAAAGGCTCTCAGGTGACAAAATATGTACTACTCGAAGTGTTTTGAGTAATTTTCAAAAAAACAGCCTTTGCTTAACGGAGCAGATCAGTATCGGTAGCTGCATCAAATTGATGAAGCAAATTACTTATTTGAAAGATAACCAAGTAGAGAAAAGATTCTGTAGAACAGCAGTACAGCCAAACTGCAACTAAAGAGTAACTGCAAATTCTGCAATTTTTCCTTACCTCGGTTCCTCAGTTGTAACTAGTTTTGGAGGATCACTTTCTTTAAATAATTCCATTTTGGGGAAAGTGTTCACAATTGTATTGAGTTTGCATGGCAAGGTTTTGGTAGGGGCAGGGAGGGCTGTAGGGTAGCTTCTGTGAGAAGCTACCGGAAGATTTGGACTTATTTCTCCTTATCCCACTCTGATTTGATTAGTAATAATTGAACTAATTTCCCCATCAGGTCAGTTTTGCCTGTGATAGTAACTAATGAATGATCTTTCACTGTCCTTATCTCGACCCATGACCCTTTCATTTTATTTTTCTCCCCCTGTCCAGTTGAGGAGGGGAGTGGCTTTCATAGGTACCTGGTGTCCAGCCAAGGTCAACCCACCACAGCAATGTAAGACTACAGTCATGAACACTACTGCATTGCACTTTTTGTATATTCCACATACAGCTTGCCCAAGAAAACATGCAGAGACAGAGTTTAGTATAAGAATCAGGCCCTGAACACTGAGAATCTTGTTCCATATGTACTCTAAATGAACACAGTCAGTGCAATGGTCAGCTTTACCTAAAAGAGGAGAGAATAGCATATCTTCCGAAGTTATCAAATTACATTTTCTTCTGAGTTGTATTTGAAGCTGTAGTAGATGCACCATTTTTCAATTTGTATCATAGCATCTCCCCTTACACTGAGGAGCAATAGTAGGTTATACATGAAAGAAAAAAGAGACCGTGCATCTTGTAACGTCCGTATTAAGTAGCACAAATAGTTTCAATTATGTCACAAGGTTTCTGGCAAACCTTCATTTTCTTCAATCTGAAGCCTGGTCATATAAGAGTTTATTGTTTCAGTAAAAGGAAAGAAAACAGGAAAACTAGAAAAAATTGGCTAGTATGCCAGAGTTTTCAAAGAACACTGCTGAAAAAGGTCTTGGGATGAAAACTGCAACAGAAGGAAGTAGAGGAAAAGGGAAACATTTCCATATAGAGACTTATATCACATAGTAAAAAGATTGACTATAGTTTGGTACATGTACCCAACTTAATATTGCTTTCTTTAAGTTTTTATCATCTCATGAACAAAAATAATAATATTACTTATTTTGCTCAGACTGTGTTTCACACATCTGTCCTCATGGTGTTTTGTCTCTAAACTTGATAGATCTTTGTAGAAAGTCCATCTGGCAAACAGCTAAAAGGAAGATGGGAGACAGCTTAAAGACCTCCCGGGACACTGCGGTTCTGGCATTTAGCCTCACAACTAGACTGGAGGATAAAATATAACTTAAATGTACTGAACCTTTTTAGCAATAACCTACAGAGGTTCTTACAACACCTTCAGTACTGCAGTAGCATAGTATCTTAACACGGTGTACATTAAATGATATGACAAACATCTAATGTATGTAGTTAATTAACCTTTTAATTTCCTTCTCAAAAAGCAAAATGGTAGGTGCATTACCTTGTAATATCTTGTAGGTGTCACAAAGTTTGGCTTTATTAATGTTTAAAATCTTGTGCTACTAAAGTTTAAGCATTAACAAGTCCTACTCTTATCTCTTCTCACACCAACATTTTGGAGGGTGACCCCTCTTCACTCCCTGCCCCCTCCCACTCCATACAGGACCTGGATGTCTGTATCTGTTCAACAGTAACAGTAAAGGTCAAGGAGCAGGGATTTACATTGCAGCTAATACTTTTAGCTGTCCAAACATCACTCTGTGCTACATGTTATAGTTTGTCACTGAAGCATTGCAACGCTGCTCAGTAGGCGGCTGGTGCTCTCCTGGGAAGGAAAGGGGAGAGAGGTGGCAGCCCTCTCAAAGGCACAGCTGGGGTGTGTACTCCTCCAGTGACGGGTTGGTGGCATGCTGCCTTCTGCAATAGACACCTGCTCTCTGGACTCTGAGATAAGGTGTGAGGCTACCAAGAGAGTGCCTGTGAGAAGCTAAAAGGAAACATCTTTGTAGACATATTCTAATTTCCGAATCTTCCTCTTGCTACATGAACAGATCCAAAAGCAGAACACACTCTTTTCTGCCTCTATTATGCTTTATTGTAAGACTTGCCACTTCTCTTATTTGAAAGGTTGTTGATCCAGGCCACTTGAACATATTAAATCATAGCACAAATAGTATCACTGTAACCTAATCATAAGAGCAAAGAAAAAAGTTCTGTTAAAGCATTAGTTTTAAAACAGCATGTATTATAGAGGAAACGTTAGCCAGGAGTCACAAGTACTGCCTGAATTACCATGGTTTTCTCCTTTCTTTGCTTTCTATTCTTCATAACACACCCTATATAACTGAAAAGAGAACCAAAAAAGAATGCCAGAGACCTGAAAGCCGTTATTTGCAGTCTTCAAAGAGGCAGGTGTTATTTTTTCTAGCCAGGAAGTACAAACTGTGAAAAAAATCCTTGACAGGGAGCTGTCTTTTGCATGCATGAGATCCCGGTATGTGTCACGATGCCGTAGGTA
Organism: Caloenas nicobarica; assembly: GCF_036013445.1. NCBI lineage: Eukaryota > Metazoa > Chordata > Aves > Columbiformes > Columbidae > Caloenas > Caloenas nicobarica. Next base: position 56,603,477 of record NC_088284.1, read on the forward strand.
TTTCCTGTACCTCCAGCAGATAGTGGGAGGGGGTGAAGCACACCGTTTTCTCCCACGTTGTGCCCAAATGTCACGTGGACTCTCAGGGACAGTTGTCAATAACCTCCCAAGCTCCTTTAATCTGCTTTAGAGCCCTGGCTAGAGAGCTAAAAGGAACCCCAGCTTAGTATCTTATGATATATCCAGTGCTGAAAACAGAGAAACAGGAGAGTGACAAAAACTTCCCAGAATATCCACTCTGGGTCTTGCTATCATGGGCAACTGCACCAACTAATCTCCTCAGAAATGATAAAAGGATATTTTAAAGCTTCTAAACGTTCTTGCCCCCACTGCTGTGACTGGAAAATTCCAAACTACGTTCAGCATGTCAACAGGTAGTTAAAATAGCTGTAAGTAAAAAAAAAAAAAAGCTACCAAATAAACCAGAAAATATCTAGATAAAATATCTGGGAAAACGGCTTTTCATTTTCTCTGCTGAAAAGTGTATTCTTTTACCTGTTCCTGGATGAGGTTTTGCACTGACCTGCACACTGCTATAGCCTTCCTCTCTAGCTATTCCTGCTCAATTTTGTTTTATGGGTATGGGTCACCACATCAAGAAGGAATATGCAAACAAGTTCTCCCCATTGCTCTATATGGAGTCACCAACATCCTTCTTTCTGTAATACATGTATCTCATCTCACACTTTTGCTTTGTATCACCAATCATGATGCTGCTGTGTCACAGTCATCTGGTGAGCCACCACTATTCTCTCCACTGATGGTGTGTCCCATTTTCGCAATTGCATTTGAGACCTTCCCAGTTGCAGTGTACTGTTTAAAATCCCTGTTAATTCCAAATAGTGGAAGACAGATTCACATGCAAACAACTGTCTGTAATTAAAAGCTTTTTGGAGGCATTCATATTATTATTTAATCAGTAGCTCTGCTGTTGGATTATGTATATATGTATATGTACAGAGAGCGGTTTTTAAAAGCCATGCTATTTACCATACACAAATGCTGTTAACACACACTTCCTTTAACTCTAAGGAGTCATTCTAACCTCTTGGGTGAGTTTACATTTAGCAATGTTTTCTATGAAATGTGTATTGTTTATCCACTGCATCATGAGAGCTCTGAAGAAGCCAGAAAACTGTAAATATGTGTATAATGGTATGAAAAAAAATACATTAAAAGGCTGATTCTGTAACACCAATACTGTTAGTATAGCATCCTACTCCAGGAATAAAGAAATCAAAAAATAACTAAATTAAACAGAGCAAGGCATGGATGAAGAGAAGAACATCAAAAAGGGAACAGGGCAAGCTTTATTGCTTAAGGGTATCTACTATACTGTCTAATACAGGAGCTGAATATGGTAAATCAACACAGAAACCCAATGGAGAGGCAGAGAAGAAAGGACCACCTAACAGCTGTAACATCCTGTTTTGACTGGGGCTTCTGGATCCTCAAAATCACCCCTACCCTACATTCTGGTTTCTTTCCCTGAGTTATCTCAGTTCCTACGTAACTCTTGAGATGGCTATTCACTCAGAAGGTTTTGACCCTTCTGTATTCCAAATCACTGTTTTGCAAAGGGTGCCATTTACACTGCTTGCATCCCCTTTGATCAGCTCAACAGTTCAAAATGAAACCTAGAAATAATGGGGTTTTTTCAACTTATATCTTAGCATAAACCTTCAGAATCCCCTCTCATATGTGAGTAGAAGCAATATAAGCATGAGGCTAGATCTACAGGAATACAGGAACGTTTGTAATTTAGCCAAAGCTGTGTTGTAATAATAAAGAGAAAACGGGAGAAAATTATGTGTTTGGATGGCTTAAATACTTTCCAAAGAGAAAACTTTTTTGGAAAAAATATAATTAGCAGTGATGAAATATATTTAATCTATGCTGACTGAGACACTGTGAAAGATGAAACCTTCTTCAGCCAGTCTTCGAATCAGTCATCCTCTTCATATTCAGTTAGTTTTCAACAGTTCAAGTTAAAGTTTGAATTCTCTGCAGAGAAAATATACTTTTAATTGTTAACAAATATGTCAGCAGCTGTGATCTTCCCTGATAAGAATTTAGCCTAGAGCATATTTTTATGTCCAAGTTATGATCCCATGAGAACGTAAGTTTATAGTGGATTCTGACAGATCTCTTTAAAGTCTATAAGACTGACACTATCATTTCAGGTGTTATTTATTAATTTGTATTAAAACAGAATAAACATTACTGAAATAACAGGGATTTTTAAAAGAAAAATACTGTTTTGAAAGCTGTCTCAAATGTCAAACAGAATGCATTTTACATTAGTTCTGTATGAATTTTTATTGAATTCAAACTTTTAAATAAATCTTCCTATATCTAATGCCTCTTATCAAAGCATCAAAACCCATTATCTGATTATAAGAAGAACCTCAGAACTCACTGTCTTCAAATTTAATGGACTCCTGATACATTCTTCCCTGCCTAGACTGTTTTTAAGACATTTTACAGTATTTTATACATCATAAATGGATTCCTTTCTTGGCTTAGTAATTCACCTAATGGACAATGGATACAAAAAAACTCTAACTCCAGGGACATTAAATTGGTTCTAAACTCCGAAAATTACAGCTTTTACAAAAAGAAGAAAATACTAAAAACATGTCTAATGCAACACTGCATCTCATTTCCCACTACCTCCAGAATCTGTCTAAAAGCTCCTAAATTTCTTAATGACACAATATGTTAAAATTGCATTCCTTTATATTTAGATCTCTAAAACCTCTTTTTTTACAGCCCTGAGGAGCTCCATCAGCAAATGGGAAAAAAACATGCTTGGCATTCCAATAGCTGGGAACACAGAACGCACTACAGTGTACAAGATAAATGTTGTATGTTGTATCTGACCACGGTCAAAGCTGAGTACTTCAGAGAAAAACAGATGCCCTCTTGAAATGAATGAGATTCTACATCTCACTTTGGGTAAACAATAGTATGTTGTGATACGCAACATGTGACATGTAACTGCATCACACAGGAATGCCCACTGTAAAGACCTTGGAAGTGTCTAATCTGGATCCTTCCCTTGGATCCTCTGCTTTAGGGGTTTTCAGCAGCCAGCAATACAACACATGTAGTAGCATGTCTCTGTCCACTTCTCTCTTTCCCAACCTTCAGTGATGCTGCGGGATCTACTCTTTGACCTTACACAGCTTGACAGAAACAACAAACCATAGAGAGAAAGGGAAAAGCAGCTTTTACTTGGCCCATTAATTTGTATTGCTGTAGAAAGGGCACCCAGGGGTGGAGGGAAGTATGCTTTCCTAATTCCTGCTGCTAACCTATCACTTCCTGAAGGAAGGGTTTTTATGACATTACCATAGTAAAAAACATATAAAAAAGACACACACAAAAAAGAGGAATCCTTTCAAATTAGGTAAAAATCATTATTCAAATGTCTGATACCAGGGAGTTCTTCAGCTTTAGAGCAATTTTGTTGAAGAAGTTGTCAACGTTTGATTGCAGGGCAACAATAAACCATGGCAGATGCTTTGTTAACCCCCCTCCCCCTCTCCCGCCCCCTCCCCACTAAGGAAAGGCAATAAGAGGGCAAAGAGAGGCAAAGAGAGGCAAAGAGAGAGAGAGGATTTGCAAGTTGGAAAAAGTTTAAAATGTTTTACTAATGCTACTAATAAAATAGAGAAAATAATACAAAATATACAAATCAAATCTTGAAATTCCCAGCAGCTCAGCACCACTCCAGCAGCTGCAGGGCAGGCACCCGGAAGTCCTGGGTTGGACTCTGCAGCAAACCAGAGCTGGATTCAGTCTGTCACTAGGCCTCAGATCGCAGGGAGAGCAGTCAGGGTCCTCTCGAGATGCTGGCCATAGTCGAAGAGAGCGAGACCTTCATGATCTCCCACTTTTATATGGTGTTATGACGTGGATGGGATGGAATACTTAGTTGGTCAGTTTTAGTCACCTGTTCAGTTCACTCCTCCTTGCAAATATGCGACGTGCATTCTTATCAGCAACCTTGCATTCCATTGCTATGTCTACCAAAACATGTATCCAACTTCAGAGAAGTGCAGTTACTTAGAAGAACTTCGCTGAAAGGAAAATTCACTAAAAGAGAAACTGGTCTTGTTTTTGAATAAAACCAGGACAGAAGTATTGTCTTATAGCGGTCTTTTATGTATATATATATATACATGATACATATAATCACTTATATTTCCACTTGCACTACCACCTTTGTTCTGGTAATACAAAAAATAAGGACAGAGATAAATGTATAACCTATTCCATAACATTCATTAAGACATTTATTCTCAAAGTTTGCGTCATAGGTTGGTGTAAAAGAAATTGCGGTTTTTGCATTGTTGAAATTTGCCATTTGATATTGGAATACATTCTTAAATAAATGTGGTTACGTTATACATAATTTTAATGTGCTTTTCTCACTTTATGATTTTTTGCTACTGACTTATTAATTGTTGTTTATTTTGTATTTGTTTTAGACTATGGAGATGATGTTAGACAAAAACCAAATTCAAGCCATTTTCTTATTCGAGTTCAAAATGGGTTGTAAAGCAGCAGAGACAACTAGCAACATCAACAACACATTTGGCCCAGGAACTGCAAACAGACATACAATGCAGTGGTGGTTCAAGAAGTTTTGAAAAGGAGACGAGAGCCTTGGAGATGAGGAGCATAGTGGTCGGCTATCGGAAGTTGACAATGACCAATTGAGAGCAATCATCAAAGCTGATCCTCTTACAACTACATGAGAAGTTGCCAAAGAACTCAACATTAACCATTCTATGGTCTATGGTTGTTCAGCGTTTGAAGCAAATTGAGAAGGTGAAAAAGCTCAATAAGTGGTTGTCTCATGAGCTGACTGAAAATCCAAACAATTGCTGTTTTGAAGTGTTACCTTCTCTTCTTCTGTGCAACAACAGCAAACCTTTTCCTGATCAGATTGTGACATGCAATGAAAAGTGGATTTTAGACAACAACTGGTGATGACCACCTCAGTGGCTGGACTGAGAAGAACCTCCAAAGCACTTCCCAAACGCAAAATTGCATGAAAAAAAGGTCATGGCCACTGATTGGTGGTCTGCTGCTGCTCTGATCCACTACAGTTTTCTGAATCCCAGTGAAACCATTCCATCTGAGAAGTCTGCTCAGCAAATCAACGAGATTCACCAAAAACCGCAATGCCTGCAGCTGGCATTGGCCAACAGAAAGGGCAAAATTCTTCTCCACGGCAATGCCCAACCACACATCGCACAACCAGCTCTGCAAAAGTCAAACAAATTGGGCTACAAAGTTTTGCCTCATCTACCATATTCACCTGGCCTCTCGACAAATGATTACCACTTCTTCAAGCATCTCCACACCTTTTTGCAGGGAAAACTACTCCATAACCATCATGATGCAGAAAATCCTTTCCAAGAACTCATGGAATCCCAAAGCATGGATTTTTATGCTACAGAAATACACAGACATTTCTCATTGGCAAAAATGTGTTGATTGTAATGGTTCCTATTTTGATTAATAAAGATGTGTTTGAGCCTAGTGATAATGATTTAAAATTCAAGGTCCAAAACTGCAATTACTTTTTCACAAACTTAATGTATCCTCCCTCACACAACAAGCACTTCTTCTCATGTTACAGTCCCAGAGTCACACAGGTTGGACAAGATCTAAGGGTTCTTTCAGTTCAGCCTTCTTCTCAGAATGGTGTCAGCACTGAATTTAGACAAGATTGCTTAGGGATTTGTCCAGTCACATTGCCCAAGCCTCCAAGGACTGGGATTTTAGAAGCTCCTTGTGCAAACTGATCCAGTGTTGAATTAATTCCATAAATATAGTTAGAACCAGAAACATTTAATCTTTCCCAGGGTCAAGGCTGGTATGGATCTAGGCACGCCAATTGCCTTTCCCCTGGTTTTTCTGCTGCGTTTTTGTGAAATTAGATAAAGGTTGCCAAACACTGTATTCTAAGTTAGTGATATGGAAACCTGAACAGATGGCAAGACAAATATACTCAGAGCTTACTGCCAGAAACTGAAGCTAACTTTCACATGTTTGTACCTCTCTATCTGTAAACCTTAACGTGAATAAAGATTTCTTTCTCAAACAGTTTATGAGAAAACAAATTTAAGCCCACATCTTTTTTTTTCCTTGGGTTAACCAACATCCATGTTAATTTTCAGCATTACAGTTTGTAGTTATAAATTGCAGTTAACAGGCTGTTTTATTAGCACAGAGGAAACATTTCAAAGGAATGATCATTCCCCAAGTTTCCCCAGTAGATAATTAGTGTCACACAATATGTAAGATACACAAGATTATACAAGACAGGAAAAAAAAATATGCTGAGACACATAAAAAAAAAAAAAACAGTCCAAACTGAACAATGCATTGCCACTACCTTCTTCTGTAGAAAGACTCCAAAACAAAAGATAATTTGAAAAGAACTGCATGTATGTATAACCATTCCATATACAGCACTGAAAACTACTCTACTGCAGGAGTACATGGGGAAAATGGAAGGACAGAAGGAGAGAAAGATGGGAAAAGAGGGGAAGGGAGGAAGGAAGGAAGGAAGGAAGGAAGGAAGGAAGGAAGGAAGGAAGGAAGGAAGGGAGGAAGGAAGGGAGGAAGGAAGGGAGGAAGGAAGGGAGGAAGGAAGGAAGGAAGGAAGGAAGGGAGGAAGGAAGGGAGGAAGGAAGGGAGGAAGGAAGGGAGGAAGGAAGGAAGGGAGGAAGGAAGGGAGGAAGGAAGGGAGGAAGGAAGGGAGGAAGGGAGGAAGGAAGGGAGGGAGGAAGGAAGGAAGGGAGGGAGGGAGGAAGGAAGGAAGGAAGGAAGGAAGGAAGGAAGGAAGGAAGGAAGGAAGGAAGGAAGGAAGGAAGGAAGGAAGGAAGGAGGAAGGAAGGGAGGAAGGAAGGGAGGAAGGGAGGGAGGAAGGGAGGGAGGGAGGAAGGGAGGGAGGAAGGGAGGGAGGAAGGGAGGGAGGAAGGGAGGGAGGAAGGGAGGGAGGAAGGAAGGAAGGGAGGAAGGAAGGGAGGAAGGAAGGAGAACTAAAAGAAGAAAGACTTTATTTTGTCTTAGAGTCTTCATTGAGAAGAGTTATTCTCTGCCCAAATCAAAAATATCTTCCCCCCGCTTTAACCTTCTACTTTCATTTAAGCTGTGCTAATGGTGATAGTCTTCAAACTTTCCCTCATAAGTGTTTGCAGTTTTTAATTTCATGAGGTCATTTACATTGACCTCTTTACTACTGACATGTTATTTTATTGGATTTGAAAGGGTCATCTACACAGACCTCTGTTGCCTTACTGGATTTCTCACCTCTTTGCTCCCATATCACCCAAGTAATTGAATTTCTGTCTCAATTCTAGCTATTGGATACATAAAGTAATTTCGTTTGTATTGCTATTATTCCTAGCAGAATTGTCTTTTTGCTGAATGCCTTCCCCAGCTCATAGTTTGAGTCTTTTTAATATTCATTACAACAGTCTGTTTCCTTCTGGTTATGGTACAGACTATTCTTTATATTAAAGATACTTCTGTCCTCCAAAGACTCCTTTGCTCCTAATAAACTCAAATTTCTGCCGTCCGAGCTGTATTCTTAAGCATGCTCAGACACTTTCTAATTCACCTGGTGTACCCATGCTAGAGGTCAGCACCTCTACCATCCATATGCAGTCTATCAAGTCAGGTGGACTTTGAGCTGTTTTTCAGGGAAAGACTAATGATCTACTGGTTTGTCTATTCTGTCAGCCTCCCTAGAATTTCAGTTCATCAGTGCTGCAACCTATTGCAGGTTTAAGAACCCAGAAAACAGCATTTTCTAGATTTCCTCCAATGGTAGGTTTGCGATAATAGAGTATTACAACATGGTTGCAGACTGGTTGAAAACAGTCTTTTGTTTTGCACAGATGAGAGAAAGCAACTCTCATGGATTCTCCTCCAAGTTTTCTTTTTAGAAATAATTATTTGATTTGCATTTTCTCAGCTCCCCAAATACAAATACAAAAGGTATCATTAGCAAGAAGTTTCATCCAGTTTTATAGTTCCTAAATTTTGTCCAAGGCCCAGTAACTGTGTCCTGGGTCATTTGAGGGAGCAACAAAAGGAAGTGGTCTGAGTCAGGTGACCACGAATTGACCAATTGGAGTATTCCATCCCATTGACAACTTCCTGGATATAAAAGGTGGAGACCAGAAGGACTCTCTCTCACTTCTGCTGGGTCTTCTGCTGCTTGGGTTGGCTCTCTGCTTCTTTTCTGCCATCCCTGCACGCCAAGGCCTCGTGGCCATCCCTGCAAGCTGACGCCTCATGACAGACTGAATCTAGTTCTGGTTGGCTGCAGGATCATGCCGGAGATAGCTGCTGGGAATTGCAAGACTGGTTCTATAATATTCGTTCTGCTTTATTTTTCTCTATGTTTATTTAGTAGCATTAGTAAAACATTTTTTCAAATTTTCCAGCTTTCTTCTCTCTGTCCTTCTTTTCCTTTTCTCTCAAAATCACCTGTCCTTAGTGAAAAGGGGTAGGAGAGGGGAGGGAAAAGGGGGAAGGGGGAAGAGGGCTAAGGAAAATACATCTGCCGTGGTTTTTGATTGTCTCCCTGTGATCAAACCACGACAAAGAGCCATTCAATCTTTGTCCCACATTGTAGCCCTCACCTGAGGTGGTTTCATTTCAAATATACAACAATCAATTAATGGAATAAATTTTTAAACTATTGTTTTGATAAATAGTTTTAGTTTACTTGGGACATTCTAACAATTTTCAAAGAGTTTAAATAAAATCTACAATACAGTATTAGGGGAAATAAAATTGTGCACAAAGTAAGGATGTAATAATATTATGGAGAATGTAACTGAATTATAGAACTAACCAAAATCTAGCAACACATTGACGGACATACAGACAGCTTCTCTGCATAGATTGTCAGTTCCTGAGTCAAGTTTTTATCTATTTCATTGTAATAAGTTGTTCCACTTTGAAAGTTTCTTTCACTTACAGTTCCAACAGAAGTCTTAGAAGTTTCAACTATAGGAAATCTCCTATACCAAGCAATCAAAATCAAGGGAAGTTCTTAAGCCTTCACCTTGTAGATTGTATTTTACTCCATACTGTATATGGATACCGAATAGAAAACTGATTTTCTTGACCGTTATCCATCTTTCTGTCTCTCCATGGCAAAACTGTCATGTTTTGGAAGATTCAATGTTTAGGAGATGAAGAGTAACTTATAAAGATTAGGTAAGAAATGAAACAGTGCTAAATCTTGCCAAGATTAGAGAATTCTAGTGGTATAAAAAAGCTGTGTACTTTTCAGCAAAAATGCACATTTCAGAACACACTTGGATTGATTCTCTGGACTCAGATGGATTCTTACTTTGCTAATTTATTTCTTAGATATTTTTAATTAGAGATAGGTCTGGTAACACCATGGTGGACTTTCCAGACTGCAGGAAACTCAGATTATAGAGGAAGAAAAGGGGAGGAAAAATGGTTGCGGGTCAGTCAACACAATTTATAGGTGATAATGCAGAAAAGGCTGCATGTTAGGTCTCCTACATTATGTTCTTGGCTTTTCAGTTGATCTCAAGTTAACTAGTAAACTACACATTTTCAGATATGGGCATGTAATTTATATCCAGACTTCATGAGGTTATGAGTTTGTATACAGTAATCAAGACATTACATGCTTTAGTATCCCTTTATAATTTCCTTCCAAACCAAACATAGGAAAGTAAGTTACTCTTAAGAAAATGTATGCCTTTTTAATGGCATAATTTCTGAGTCAAAACTTTAAAGATTTCAGGTGATATTATAATGACATGTAGCACAACCTACCTACCTGACAATAATATTGCAGGTTTTAGTGGATGACTGTTCACAAAAAACCTTGAAAATTTTTAGATAAGGGTTGGCTATGGTAGAGCAAGTTGCTTGGGTAGTAGTTCAATTTACACAGATACAAATAAATAAAGAGTAGAGAAAAGCAGAATAAAAAATAGAGAATTCAATGCATTTTCTTAACATAGTCACCACTAAGGGAAAGGATAAATACATTATTCAACAAGTAAACTGAAGCCTTAGGGATCACAAGGTTCTATTGCAAAAGCCATCTGAAAGAAAAAAAAATACATGAAATACATTTTACTAATAATATCTTCAACATGCAAAACTGTGCATGACTTCGTGATGCATTTGCAGTTACTTCAGTTTGCTTCAGAAAGGGAACTGCAGAAATTGGAAAAGAAACTTCATTTTTTAAATTTGTTTTTTTGATGGAGCTGGCTCAAAGCTTCAGAGCTGGAAAGAAACTGATAATGCTCAGTTCCATTGTGTGAAAATGTACTGAGATTCATTATCTTCATCTTAATATTTGAAGACCCAGCATGTAGTTCCTATGTCCATTTTTTAAGAGTGTGCAATGTGCTAGCATCAGAAAATACAGAGACATACATTCTTAGGAGTCTGGGGTCTGGGAAGAGAAATCTTCAGGACTATATCACCTTCATTAGGAGCCACAGGAATATGACAACATACAGACCTTATTTTGGTTTAGAATATAGGACATTTCTACTATCAGCATTTCATAAAGGGACTGTGGCACAATTAAATACCAGCTTCAGTGTTTTCAGTATTTTTCTTGTCTCTTCCCTCTGTAGCAGAAGGTGATGCTTTGGCAAATGCAATGTGTATCAGAACACAATGCAATAAAAAGAGAGAAAAGCCTGCTCTGAACATTAATTAAGGAAAGTTTCCCTCAAAGCAGACTTCTGGATATCATTCTGTCCAAGACTAAATGTGTCAAGGAATAGGTGTAGTTATTTTCAGAGCTAGAGAGTGGATAACATTCAAGAAGTGGAATAAAAGGTTACGGAAATTTCCTTCCCAAAAAAGTAACGTGCAGCAAAATCCCTGTCTTTTGAAGAAATCATACAGAATCCAAGTCAATATTTATGTGTTGGCCTATGTTCAACCTGGTATTGTTATATACTGGTGAAGGATTTGAGAAAAAACCTGCTCTTAAAAATCTTCTTATCTCTACTGTGCACCTCCACTTTTTCCTTGTTTTCTGTCCTCCTATGTGTTTATCTTTGTAACATGATCCTAACATTGTAGGAGGTTTTCCAGCTCTGGCTGCTGTGGAAAAGAACGGATGGCTGCCTTGCTGACACTTCTCCTATGGCAAGGGGTCATTTTTCAACAAGAGAGCCAGCACCTGCACCCACATTGCATCTCAAACATCAGAATCGGAAATGACAGGGACCCAATAATTTCTTAATCCCTCAAAAGCAGAGTCACTTTGGAATTTTATTTTGGTGAATTAGAACTAGAACAAGAGCAGAAGCTGTATATTTTCTTAATTGGAACTATAACAAAAGTAACAGTTTTGGCAGAACTGAAGTTGAAAGGTCAACTTGTGTAGAGAATAAAAATTTTTTAAAAAACACTGTTCAGTACAGCTGATTTTGACAGAATTTGATTGTCAAAAACTACAGTCTCACAGATTTAATGTACTTTCTTATCTATACATATAACTCCTTTATCACAGAATCACAGAATGGTTGGGGTTGGAAGGAATCTCTGGAGATACATCTAGTCCCTAACAGTAAATTTCTATATTCAGTTTTTTTAAAAAATATATGTATATGTCTATTGGAAATCAGGTCTGAAAATGAAAATCTGGAACTTAAAATCATGTTTTCCATCAGAAACTAACTATTGTGCATTTAGAATAGAGTAAGAATTGATAATCAATTATCATAGATATAGAGTAACACTCCTTTACTTAGTTTCACCATTAATCGAACACCTGTGTGCATGGATGCAAACTGCATTTTAATGGATGAAGGAAAAATAAAGCCCACTTAGTATGGTCAATTCCACTAGCAGAACTAGGGCACTGAGAAAAAGTGAAAAGCAAGCAAGTGGGAGATCATGTGGGCTTGTGGTTAGTTGTGTCATCAGAGGAGGTCTGATGTATTGACAACAATCGTACCAGACAGTGTAAAGAGCAGAGACACTATCATGTTAAAAGAAACACAGACAGATGCAGAGACAAACTGATTATAGAGGAGCTGGAAAAGATACACACAAGAAAAATGCTCTGACAGAAAGGAAGTTTAAATCAATTGGGAAAAGAGACAATTCAGAGGAAATGTGATAGCAATATATAGATTCATTAATAAAATTGAAAACAACTTTACTTAAAACTGTAATTCCTTGTTTTTCCTGAGATTTAAAACCTGTGGGCCTTCCATGACATCAGCAAGAGACAGCATAAAACTGAGACAAGGATATACTTTATCACACAAAATGTAATTAATTTGTGGAACTTATTGTCACAGAATGGAGATACTAAAATTTTTAAGGATTTTAAAGCAATTGGAAGAAAAAAATATACATGTAGATACATTCAATACAAAGACCCAACCAAGTTAGTCAACCATGTTTTTGTCTTGTTCTCACATTTTCCCCAAAACATTTGCTAATGACCATTGCCAGATATAGGATACTGGACTAGATAGAATTATTATCGCTATGTCTTGTTCTGAATCCTTAGTAACTCAGCACCTTATGGGTGTCTTTGGGGCAGGCTACAAATGTGCCTGACAACTACAGAGGAGGCCACAATGCTTGCAGTCCTATGTATAGTTTTTTTCCAGAAAACATAGTGATGCAACAAGATTGGGTGTCTCCTTTGCCTTTCATGGTTGTTAACATAATTTATAAAATATGCATTCACAACTGAATTGGTATGGTAGTTTAGGAGTTGCACTCTAGCTGGGGAGCATGTTATTATTAGGAAGGCAAAGTTCCAAGTGAGTTGGGAATAAAGACCTGAAAAGGGAAATAACATGAGCTAGAGAAGGAACATTGTTTGTCAAAAAATATCCACTTCCTTAAAAAGACAGACCAACAAGGTTTAAGAAGGAAAATGCCAACTTTGATTTAGGATTTTTTTCTTCAAAATAATTAAAATAGAAAAAAATGCATCGGTGTCTGTGGTAAGAATCCACTGGAAATCAAAAAGTCAACACAGAGAGAGTGCTTGTTGAAGGTGTTTCGCCTTGCCTTGTTTCCTTTCCGTTAAAGAAAAGGCTGAAAGAAAACTGGCAGTATGTTTTAGTTCACAGGAAACAGTTAAGTGGATAGGGTAACTGCCCTTACCTCAATCAGTTTGCAGGCAAATAAACATGATAAGCAGTGTATCAGGAACCTAAAAACATCAAAGATACTCCTAAGCATATCTACTTAAAGAAAAATTCTTAGGTATTTTCTGTTTCTATTTTCTGCGGAGTTCTAATGACAAATGCAGAAAGGTTTGTGCTTGGCACAGCTGAAAAAAGGCCATCTAATATTTGGACCAGCCAACAGACTAGAAATTAAATAGTTAAAGACACTAGGAGGTTTAGATCCGGGAAGGCACTAGCAGGTTTCTCAACTACTGACCAGAGACCACCACTTAGTCATGTTGTATTGCATGGGCCCTGAGGGCTTGCACAGGATATGTGACTCATAAAGGCTTTGATTAAACGGTGAAAAAGCTTTCCTCTTTTTCTACTGGCTCCTCTGCTTTCTGAGAGCTTGTATTCCTCACTGAACTTCAGACCTTAACATTCATCTCAGCTTTGCCTTCATCTTTCCTTTTCTCTACTACAATTCATTTGGCCCATTCTTTCATCAAAGAGCAACCAGTCTTCCTCTCCATAATGTTCAGCTCACATATCAGACTTTCCTTCTAATTTATTCAGTCAAGTAATTCATTGTAACCTCTCTTCATTTCCCTTTCTTTATCCTTTTTAATATTTTTTAATATTTCTGTATTACATTTTACATGGAACATCTTACAGCTGCTGCAGCTTTCCATTTCTCAGTTGCATGCACATCTTTAAAGCATAGAGGCAGGTTTCAAGCAAAAAAGGTCTTTGCCCTCTTCTCCAGGATTTGAATCAAGCATTCAGTTCAAATTTTTAACAACAGTTCTGTCACAGTGACAGTTCATAAAGAGGCACCAGAGTGGGAATAATTTCCACTTCTATGTAACTTAGCATTCAGACAAATCACAGATCTTTTGGGTCGACTCACTGATGATGCATCTGAAGGGTCCTGGTGCAGAAACATGGAGTCATAATAATAGGAGTTATTACATCTCATAAGGAGGATGGAGGAGTCAGAAGAAAAAGAGCATTTATAAGAAAGGAATACTGGAATTTTAAAAGTGATAGGGCTCAGAATAATCTTCCAAAAAAAATCAAATCCCACACATCATTATTTTTTCAGTATTTGTGCTTAAATCTTGTGCTCTTGTTCATGCTTTCACAGACAAAGCTAGGAGTGCTGAGAGCGTGTCTGACCATCGCATTCAGAAGTTGGTGTCCTACTTCTTTTATAGCCTGCCACACGTCATGATATCTGCCAATGCAAACCAGCCCATCCTTTCACTGGTTCAGAGAGGAAATATTAACCAGATGAAAGCACTTCTCACCCAGGCACTTTGCCTTTTTCAAACATTGGAGAACCACTAGACACACTAGACCACAAGCTTGAACACAAGAGGTTCCACTTAAATTTGAGAAGAAACTTCTTCTCAGTGAGGGTGCCAGAGCACTGGAACAGGCTGCCCAGGGAGGTTGTGGAGTCTCCTTCTCTGGAGACATTCAAAACCTGCCTGGACGCCTTCCTGTGTAACCTCACCTAGGTGTTCCTGCTCTGGCAGTGGGATTGGACTAGATGATCTTTTGAGGTCCCTTCCAATCTCTAACATTCTGTGATTCTGTGATTTATCTTGCTATCTAGTGGCAGCCCCACACAGGCAAGGCAGCCACCTGTGTGCAGAGGCAGGGAAAGCTGCACCATGCCCTGCTCTACTGGACTCCTGGGCAGTCCATGCCTCAGGTAAAACAGTTTGGATACACCTACCGCTGTTGTACTGCATTTAGCACAATGCTAGTGGTTCCACAAGGGAACCCAGACAGACTAACAGGGATCAGATGAAGGTCAATACACTTATCAGCTAGCAATTCAGAAAGTGTCGGGTGGCGGGGGATGGATTTCTCTCTATATGGATAAAGATGTCCTTGAAAAACACCCATGTGATACTTTTACCAGCTTGGTTGCTGAATCTGCACCTGAGATTAATTATGTAAAAAGGTGGATAGGGAAAAACTGTTATATCTGAAAAACAGTGAAGAAAGAAACAACTATTATTTTCTGGAACAAGAAGAGTATAGCTGGAAAAAAGACCACCTTCAATTCCCAGAGCTCAGGACTTTTCTTGCTCTAAAATTCGTGTTTATTTGTCTTCACAATTTGTGTTTAATTAAGCTAAAGTTTTCTACTTCCATCTTTCCAAAAATGAATAGTCCTATGTTACAGTGTGTCCCATAGGCTAACAATAAGCACTGGGCAACTGACATTTCAGGAGGTGTGTGTGTCCAGACTTAACATTTTCCCAGCATTTTTTCAGACATTCTTTCTTCAGAATCTTTTCCATGTATAAATTTATATTTTAACATTTCTTGAATACATGCATGAGGAGTTCTGAAGTCAGTACTAGAGATGAAATAGCTGTATCACACTACAATATCTAGAGTTAGGAGTTGTAACATGGTGTGCTGCTCAGAGTCTATGAACATAATGTCTTAATGAAGGGTCATAAGACATGAATGGGCAACTGATGGAGATGGGAATAAGGTTAAGAGCTCTGAAGTCTTACCCTGCAGCAGGTAGCAGGTTGCTTGGAGATTGTCACTGGAATCAATGCATGCTACCTTCACTTTTGATTTGTTGTTCAACTCCCTGACCATTAGAAACTGTTGGATTGGAAAGTTTGTTGCAATTTCTCTGCACTTTTTATAGAGATTTTCTCACCAGGATAGGGAGGCATTCTGTGGTAGGTGGAGAGCAAAGAGATATGATTGCAGGTTGTTGTTAGTAGGTGAGTGGAGTTGCCAAGTTTTGTGTTTGAAAACAATGCAAACGCAATGTAATCATAGTTTCCAAAGGAAAAGAAAAACAAGTCAAAATGAAACTGCTACTTCCATTTGGCTTTTAGTTATACAGCCAAAGTGGGTGGAATACACATACAAAACCACTCTTGTCTAAAAAGTAACATCAGAAGTTAAAGCCCATGAGCATATATGCACATATATGCTCAGAAGTGCTGGCAACTGATTTAAGTGCGTCTTACACATTAAATTCTCCAAACATAGACCTCCTCAATGTTTTCATAAATTAACTGAATTATCCAGAGCTCTGTAAATAAAAGTCCAAATGAATACATGTTAAACACAGACAGCAAAGTTCGCAAAAAGTGTTAGTTCTAAAAGGATTTTTACCAAGTTAGAAAACAGTAAGAAGAATTATGCACTTTTTTAGGTTTCTGCATGCCAAATGGTTTTTTATCAGCTGCACTGTGTTTGAAAATATTGGCAGCTGTTGTATAGCTCATTCAGGAGAGAAGGGACACAGAAAGTTATACTGGAATTGTAGATGATCCTAATGGTTGCCGTACAGGCTTTAGTCTGCCTTGCTTTATGAAGGTAGCAACCACGACCCTTCAGTTCCTCCTTAAGCTGCAGTTGCTTGTGTATGTTGCAGTAAATAATTTCTGTTTCCTCAGTGAGATTTCTTTGCCTAAGAATCTCAGATACTTTGGTGTATCTTGGCTGTAGCTGCCTCTTAAGAAGAGGACAAGCCCCTTGAGGAGGCCTCAGATTCCAAAATTTACCTAAAATCTAAACAGTCATTTAAAATTTAAAAACTGGGTTATTTTTCTAAATGGAGTTGAATATTAGTTTGTGATCATTTCTACTGGACAAATTTGCTTGAATAGATATTTACAAGAAATTCTGAGGAGGGTTCTGTCCAGATTTGTGGCAAATCCATTTAAAAATTAGAATGAGAGTAGTTTCAAAACTTTTCTGTTGATTACCAGATTTGGATATCTTTACTGTAAACAAATTTAGCATGAATTAATGCAGGCAGTCTTGAAGTTGTTCATGTTAATTTGTAATTCTTCTAGTTAGAGGAAGTAAAGAGCATTCCAAAAGAAATATTATCCATAAAGATTATTCAGCTTGAGACAAGCAACCAACCTAGAGATTGTGGAAATAACAGGTTTGTGGCAAAAAAGTGTTGGAACAACATGTTATTTTATCACTTTCTGTGTCTTGAACCTGCTATTTTCTCACTTTATAGGTCATTCATAAACCACAGGATTTATCAGCCTGTGTTATGTCATCATTCCACACTTCTACTTCTCTAAAACATCAGTTTCAAAGTAAACTAAAGGACAACCTTTTTTTCACTGCTAAGAAGTTTTTCCTTTTAAAACTACAAAAAAATCCACAAGTTTTTTCAAAGTTCTTAACTGGTGTAGCATTATTTGGTAAACTAAAAATCAAAACTAATCATTGGTCCTTGTAAAGGAAAGTAATTATAATATTAAATCTAAAACTCCTATATTGCTTCTTTGCTCATTCTTTTATTTCATTCGTAACCTGTGTCAATGAACTTCACAAGATGATTATTCAGGCAAAAAAATGTGTTGTTAATTTGACTTGTTCCGTTTGCAACAATTTGTGCTAATATCGACATTACCATATTAGTATAAATAATTATTTATGTTTATCTCAATTCAATTCCATCCCACATATATTCAATTATACATTTTTTGTTTGGGTTTTTTTCTGTTTAAGTGTTTTGCTCATTCATCACTGCAGATAGCAAAGATAATTTCATATATTTTTTCTTGATGACACTTAAGGTCAAGCTACTGAGCTGTTGCAATTAATTTAAAACAGATATGAACAGGAAGAGATATTTTTTTTCATCTTCTTCTAATCTACTTTGCACTTCACACTTGTTGGCAAAGGAGTTTTTTTACTGCAGTGCTCCCATTCACTGAAATTGTTCTGTTATCTGTTTCTAGTAATAGTCTTATCGGTGTGCCCCCATCCTAAGATCCTCCCACCACAGCACTCAAACTGTCAAATCAATTGGCACAGGTGGTAACATGTCCATACGTCACCCTCATAAGCAGTTGCCATCAGCATGGGTGCACACCCAGACCCATGAGATCAGAAGAATTTCTAGACTCACCAAGTAAAACATAATCTCTCAAGATGCATTGAGCAAATGTTTTCTTGTCTTGGGTCTTGTTCAAATATCTAATTGTGTGCCAGCTTCAAAGGTCAGCAGTATACATCTCACTTCCCCTTTTCAGTTATACTAATAACTATAATTCAAAGAGCTCTAGACCATTATTAAGAACTCTTTTTTTTAAATGGAGGAATGCGATATCACTGTCCTGCAATACTAAAACTTGCGTATGAAGAAAAACTTTTGAACAGCACTCTGCAACATAGTAGTAAGTCTACTGTAATTTAACATAAATTAAAAATAAATCTTTATTACTTGTGCCCAATGTATTTGCCTCTGTGACTTTATCTTCCAACAAAGCACATATCACTTGTGTGCCAATGTATTAGCACTGCAATAGACTCCAGTATTGTAGCTTTTGCTTGACCACAAATAAGAAATACGGTAAAACAATTTGCATAGAAGCAGTGAGCGAATGGAAGGTCTCTTGTCGCCTTACTGGATCACTATGCTTTCTTACTATGTGCCACAGCTTTTAGAAATGCCTTGGCTGTGCTAAACTCTTTTTTTCCCACAAGTGTTCAGATGTGACAAACACTGACACATTTTGGAAGTGGTATTTAAACAAAATTCTGATGACATTTCAACCTCATATCTGGGTGTATTTTAAATAACAAAGGCCTTATGGATCAGCTCATGTGGCAGGCAAAGCAGGAGCAAAATGCAGCATTTCTGATCTGACTGGTTTTGCCTTTCTTCTGCACTCGTTTCGGACAAACAAAATACACTCCACAAGAGCAACTTCCATGACTCCAGAAGGCTATTCACAAATATTTAATCTTCTCAGAACATTTTTTTTTTAAAGGCAGCACTGAAACAAGGAGAAACTCCTTATGGGATAAGTCAATCAGAGCAAAGTGAGCCATGTTCCAACAGTGTGAATGCATTTCCAAGGGACCCGGGGACAACCTGTATCAGCAGGGCGCAGTAAGTTTGGAGGGCAAGTGTGTGTGCTTATTAATAGAATCATGCAGTGTTTTTTGGGTGCCCTATACCCATAATACGTATTTTCAGAGAGTTCTATTTTCTTCTACAGACATAATAGCATTGTGTTTATTTGGCTGAGAGAGGACATCCGGGAGAAGCAGCTAAAGCATGTACATAACATGGGAAAGAAAATAAGAATAAGCAAATTAAGCAAACATATAGAATGTCTGGACTACAGGATACCAACCTCACAGGGTCTAGAGAGCACAGATTTTTGCTTACAAAAAATGGCAAATCTGCTGAATCTACTCTTTTATGTCTTTAGAGCATTTGAACTTCTATAATCAGAAGACCGTGGGAATCTGAAGAGACATAGGCTAAGCTGCTACAAATGACAATGAAATATTTTCTTATGTATATCTTTTGTGCTTCTCTGTAGTACATACATGTTTCCCTCTGACTGTAACCCTCTCACAAACTTTCTTCTGTCATTCAGACTATGTGTTAGAACTTAATTTTCTGTTCTTCACATGAGAATCTGTGCATTACACCCATCTCAGTAACTTTACTGCTTCCACAGCAATGAATTTTGTTGGAAGAGGGGAAAAGACTTATATGGAAACAGCGAAACATACACAATATAAACACAGAACATTAGCAGTAAAGTGTGCAAATCTTGAGGCTGACAGAAAGGTTGCACTGATGCTCATGGACTAGCACAGGATAGACCTGTAGCAATTAACAAGCACACATGGAATCATGTTTTCTTCTATTTTAGAAAGAGAGGCTTTCCTATTACTTTATACTTTTCACTAGTTCCATTCTGCATGTGAACTCAAACATGTATTATGGCTTTCAACCTAATTTACACTGACTGATCCAAGCAAGATGTCGAAAAGTATTGAGCAGTTAGCACACACCTCCTGCTTAAATGGTTCTACAAGGGTATTCCAGTGCTTTCTATGTACAACTGAAACATATTGAACAATAAACCACAAAAATGTTTAAACTTTTTTCCAAGAGTTCCTCTCACTGAAAAGAAAAATCAGAACTGCATATTTGTTGGAGCAATCATAAACATATCAGCTAAACTCATGTGGAGCAAAAATATGTAACTTCAGGCTTCATAAAGTCACCGCAAAAGTCTTCTTCACTCAGATCCCTCGTGAGAAGTGGATCCTGCCATTAGAACACTGGTAGAAAATAAATGTTTGCTAGGAGCCAGAGCAGGATTTTCCTGTGACTTCTGGTTATTATGCTAAAATAGATAGTTCCATTCTTGCCCTATTCTCCCCAGCTCCTCTGCCATGTCACTTCTGCTTGCATTTTTTGTTCACAAGCTCTTTGTAGCAAGGGCTGTCTTTTTAATTATGTGTGTTAGCAATACTTGGCTCAATGGAGCAATAAGCAATACTGCACTACAAAACAATAATAAAATACCCTTTCCTTTTGGAAGAAACTAAATAAACAGTTCTGTTCTTTCTGCAAGCCCATTAGAGAACAAATAAATACAGAATCCTGTACCAACCTTTAGATATAATGCTCGATCTCTTCAACAGAAACAACAAAATCCACAGAGACTATAGAAAAGATGAATTTCAAATTCTAATAGATACAAATGGACTTTAATATGTCTCTCTGAAGACCTCCCAACTAGCAAAAATCACAGAGGAGAAGATTAGAGTGATAATAGCAAGTCACAGTCATGCGTGTATCTGATATGCTTTTAAACTGAACAACAAATCTAAACCAAACAAACAGCTCATATTCAGAATGCCAAGAACTACTTTTTTCCCTCTTTTGTTGACTTTTTAAAAATTCCTACCTATCCTGTTTTTCTTCTCCCTTGGATGAGACAACCAGAATTTGTAACAAAGACTTAGCACGTGCAACAGATCAAGGCTTGGCCTGATACAACCACTTGCCAAGAGGAAAAAATACCCAAAGATACACAATGAAAACAACTTAATATGACCTAAAGTATCAAAATATTACACGAAAATTTTACAAAAATGGCAGTCATTACAACACTTATGGTAGGAAGATGTCTAAATGGAGTCTACTCTTCAGTGGGCAAAAATGGAAACAAAGCCTCATATTTTTGTGGCAAATGAACAAATCTGAGCAAAGACAATGTGACTGCAGAAGTGGAAAGGGAGGGAGCTGCAGACATCTCTGAGCAGTGCAAAGACTTTGGGGACAAGTCAGATCTTGTAAGAGGCTCTTGGGTGTAAAAGAACACTTAGATGATGATTTCCATGAGTGTTAGGATGGAGGTTCTCTTTCTGATTGGTTTCATCCCTTAAATCACATTCTGGCAACTTTATTGCTAAAACAACCTCACATCATTTCCATACTTTCTCCTCTTTTATATCCTACTTACATCCTTTTATCATAGTTTGGATAGGAAACTTTAGTCTCACTTTCCTAAGATACTGGTGGCAATCACTGGGATAAGCAGATACTGGGATACCAGCAGTAAATCCACTTGATAAGGTTTCAGCCCTATGCCATGCATACATCCGATGAACATCTGAAAACAGATTAACTCTTTAACATTTAACGTTCTCTGAGACCCCCAGACGCATTGCTGTTAATTCCAAATGATCAACCTTCCAACCCATGAAAAGTAACATCTAATGTTTTTGTATTCTAAGTGATCTTACAAAGCCCACTCATTGTGTAATTAATAACTCCTCTGCTAACACCACTTACTGCAGATAACTGTGGAAGTGTCCACTGTTTTCACATTGTTTAGGAAATTAAAGGACTCTCACACTATCATGTATTTCTTTGATTGTGGATGACAAACAATGCACAAATAACAATATTTATTTTCCAATTTGTGCTTGTATTCTGAGTCACCTAGGACTCTTCTTTATGCAGTTACCATTTAATACATTTATTCTGGATGGTTTGCTATGAATTAAAAAGAACAAAGCTGAATTTACCGATTTCCTTATGCAGCAATCAACAACAAACAAAACAAAATGAGCAATGTCTGTGCCTCATGTACAAACTGCATGAAGTATTGACATTAGGCCAAACAAATCACTGCACCTTCCTTGTGAAATAATTACAATCTCAATAGCTAAGTTTTTCTATTCATCAATATTTTAGAGATTGCAAGCTTGCTTCTCTGTTGTTCTGCAATATAAGCAGTATATAAAAGTGGCACAACTTTCTTAAATCGGTACCTGCACAGTTAAGACAAATCTAAGCATTTACATTTCCTGTGTCTTTGTTTAGACTGTTTACCTGAAAGAGCTGTAAAAGAAAGCAAATTCTTTTTAAGAGAAAAATCTTTTTTTCAGCTACTGGTATCCTGAAGTTTTTGCCTACCTTTCTTGCAGGTACAATGAAACGCTATGTAATAATTTGTATTGCCAAAAACAAGAGGAGTGGTTTTAAGAATCCATTTCCACAAGACAGAGAGGCAAATGGCTACACAAGATGCAAGGCTAAGGAAAATTGTGGTTTACTATGTTTACATTGTTCTCCTTGAAGTTACAGAAATGTTAACAGACAGAAGCAGGAGCCAGTCCTTCGTCTGTACAGTGGGTTCACTAGATAGTGAATGGTGTGCTTTCATTTTAGATGACTTTCAAGTCTTCCTGTAAACTATACCAAACATATAGTCTGGTGTAAAGCACATGTAAGTCGGTGGAAAGACTCCCATTTATTTGAATAGGCTACAGATAAAGACTTTAGGTACTTATTCCCAGGGAATTATTGTTAATAGAAATAAAGGGAAAAAAAGAAGGCACAGGGTAAGAGGAGACAGAACTAGATTTTAGTGTGGAGTACGTCTGTTTTACTCTCTGCTCTAAAAAGACCTGGTCAAAATGTTTAAGATGTCATTTTTATACATTAAAATACATCAATATTTGTAACTTCCAGGAGTATTTGCAGTGTTTATATTTCAGTGAAACTGAAAGAAAAAACAAACCAGCTTTCTTCTTTCTCTTTTTTGAAAAGTTGAAAAAGTCTTATTTCTCCTCTGACGCTTAAAAAACCTAAAACTTTTACTTTCCAAAAGGAGGATTTCAGTGCAGCAAAAGTATATGTAGGAAAGATTTTTCAAGAGACTCTGTTTCTTGTAAATCAGTGTTACGGTTACTTTTGCAATGTTACTGGAAAAAAAAAAAAAGCACGCAGAGGTGTGGCCCTAAAATTGTTGTCCTTGATTTAATGCCAGTACAGAATACACACGTGTATTTGCATGCATAAGTACATACATACATATATGTATTTCTCTCTCCTTTCTGCAAAGCGCTGTGAGTAAAGAATAACAGGGAAAGCTTTTGTCCACAACCTGGCATGTTTCTCCCTATAATTATGGTCTAGGTAAATGTACATTAAAAAAATACATATCGTGTATGGATATATACTTAAAGTACAGACAGAATACAGTACCTCGGCCAAACGTAGCCTTGTGTTCATGCCCTGGGTCATTGTGGGTGCAACTAGAGGAGGTGGTCTGAGTCAGGTGACCACGAATTGACCAATTGGAGTAGTCCATCCCATTCACAACTTCCTGGATATAAAAGGTGGACCCGAAGGACTCTCTCTCTCTCTCTCTCTCTTCTGCTGGGTCTCCTGCTGTTTGCTTCATCTCTGCGTTTTTTCTGCTGTCCCTGCAAGCCGAGGCCTCGTGACAAACTGAATCTAGTTCTGGTTGGCTGAAAGATCCTGCCAGACGAGCTGCCGGGAATTGCAAGACTGGTTCTATAATATTTATTCTTTATTTTTCTCTATGTTTATTTAGTAGCGTTAGTAAAACGTTTTCAAATTTTCCAGCTTTCTTCTCTCCGTTCTTCTTTTCCTTTCCTCTCAAAATCGCCTGTCCTTAGTGAAAAAGGGGGAGGAGGTGGGGGGTGGAAAACAGGAAAGGGGAAGAGGGTTAAGGAAAATACATCTGCCACAGTTTTTTATTGTCTCCCCACGATCAAACCACGACAGTTCATAAGCAGTGTTTTTGTTTCCCTGTCATATGTGCACAGCAAACAACAGTGGGGAACAGGAAATGAAACACAAGGGCAACCTCTCAATTTCAGAGACACCATTCCTAGATGGCTTGAAGTATTCTCTTGCCTAGCCCTTTTAATGTCAAGCCTAATGCATTCTGGTACCTTTCAGCCTCCTGCAATCTACTGGGAAGAACTTTATTCCAGTTTATATCATGATGAGACTTGCCCTTGCTGGTATTTATAGTATACACAGGAACCTTAAGTCAGTGTGAATCACTCAAGGTTTCTTTTTTTTTCTTTACTTCTAAAGAAATGTGAGCTGCATCATCCAGCAGAGACCACATATGAAAGGAGTTCAACAGTCTTGCTAAGTAGCTGCTGCACAATACGCTGCATCACATGGTAAAGCATTAAAAGTAGGAGTGTGTCAAAGAATAAAAGATAGAACAGCAAGATCTCAAATTAAAGGCTGATTTTACAGAACTCGATAGAGGTGGGAGGGCTCTTAACCCCTTATATTCAGTTTCAGTGGGAGATAATCCTCTGAAGTTCTGTCATTCGCTTGTGCAGACTCTGCATTGTAGACATCAATGTTGCTGCTGTGCCTCATGGAATCCCTACCTGTCCACCTTGACTCCTCAGCAGACACATTGCAGTCTCTGCTGCAGCCAGTCCTACCATGGGACTGTGTCCTCACCACTGAACCTCCAGGAGAGCATAAAACAACCTAGAGTAAGGTAATGTACTCTATTACGAGGTACTATACTATGAAACTTTGCTATAATGATTAACATCAGGAAAAAACCTCTCATAATTAAACAAAAATTTGTTGTTCGTAAGGCTTCTGCTATTACTATCTAAAATCCTTCCTTCTTCCAGGATTAAGGTAATTTATCTCTTCTAAAAGGTAGTCCCCATAGGTTTTGGACACAACCTGGTGTCATGGTTTAACCCCAGCCAGCAACTAAGCACCACGCAGCTGCTCGCTTACTCCTCCCTGCAGTGGAAAGGGGAGAGAATCAAAAAGTAGCAGTGAGAAAACTTGTGGGTTGAGATGTCAGTTTAAGAGTTAAAGCAAAAGTTGTGCACACAAGCAAAACAAAACAAGGAATTCATTCACTACTTCCCATCAACAGGCAGATGTTCAGCCATTTCTAGGAAAGCTGGGCTCCATCATGCCTAATGGTTACTTGAGAAGAAAAACAGTTATTTGCCTTAACTTCAAAGTTGTCCCCCATTCCTTCTTCCTCCAGCTTTTATTGCTGACCATTATATCATATGGTCTGGAATATCCCTTTACCCAGTTGAGGTCAGCTGTCCCAGCTGTATCCCTTCCCACCTTCTTGTGCACCCCCAGCCCCTGCTCTGTCTGGGTAGTGCGAGAAGCAGAAAAGGCCTTGACACTGTGTCAACACTGCTCAGCAACAGCTAAAACATTCCTATGTTTTCAACACTGTTTTCAGCATGAATTCAAAACAAATCTTCATAGAAGATACTACGATGAAAATTAATTCTCTCCCAGCAAAAATCAATACATTTGGCAAGAGCTACAGGAAATATACAATATTTGATATAAACTGATATAGTTGGAAAGAAAAAAAGGAAGGGAAGGTGCGGGAAGGGAAGGTGCGGGAAGGGAAGGGAAGGGGAGGTGCGGGAAGGGAAGGGAAGGTGTGGGAAGGTGCGGGAAGGGAAGGTGCGGGAAGGGAAGGGAAGGTGCGGGAAGGGAAGGTGCGGGAAGGGAAGGGAAGGTGTGGGAAGGGAAGGTGTGGGAAGTGAAGGTGTGGGAAGGGAAGGGAAGGTGTGGGAAGGGAAGGGAAGGTGTGGGAAGGGAAGGGAAGGTGTGGGAAGGGAAGGTGTGGGAAGGGAAGGTGTGGGAAGGGAAGGGAAGGTGTGGGAAGGGAAGGTGTGGGAAGGGAAGGGAAGGGAAGGGAAGGGAAGGGAAGGGAAGGGAAGGGAAGGGAAGGGAAGGGAAGGGAAGGGAAGGGAAGGGAAGGGAAGGGAAGGTGCGGGAAGGGAAGGGAAGGTGTGGGAAGGGAAGGTGTGGGAAGTGAAGGTGTGGGAAGGGAAGGGAAGGTGTGGGAAGGGAAGGGAAGGTGTGGGAAGGGAAGGGAAGGTGTGGGAAGGGAAGGTGTGGGAAGGGAAGGTGTGGGAAGGGAAGGGAAGGTGTGGGAAGGGAAGGTGTGGGAAGGGAAGGGAAGGGAAGGGAAGGGAAGGGAAGGGAAGGGAAGGGAAGGGAAGGGAAGGGAAGGGAAGGGAAGGGAAGGGAAGGGAAGGGAAGGGAAGGGAAGGGAAGGGAAAAAAAAATGGTGTTTGTACACGAGCCCATCTTCAGGTATGCTTAGGCAAAAGTAATCTCTAAAGGGATGTCTCAGATTTTTCCATATTGAGGATTTAACACAGGGAAGGATATTATTAAGGGGACAGGGTGGTGTTTTGTATGGCAATACAACATCTTAACATAGGACTTGCATCAAGGAGCTGAGGAGAAAGTGGATAGCAGACATTTTTTCAGTGACATAACCAGTTAATGCAACATCAATGTTATGGGAAAAAAAATTATAATGACATGAAATGCAATGAAGAATAAGAATATAACCTCATCTTGTCAAATGTGCATTGTCTTATACCAACCTGTTATTCCTGTTTGAAGAAGAATTATTTGATTAGAGGGAGTTGACTAGAGAAGTTACTTGCTCTGAAACCAAAATTAGCTTCAATAGTAACTTCAGTAGGGAGAGGAGACTTCTAATAACTTTTGCTGATGACATAGTGCTTCAAGATTTTATCACTATGGAAGACAACTCGGTGTTTATTTGCCCAAGACGCTTTCAAGTCACACTGGATACAGGAGTACCAACAATAATTCTTTGCAGTATCCTCATACAACATAATTCACACTGGAATTAATTGGAAAAGTTTCTGTTAGCTGTATCAACTGAAAAAAAATGGATTTTCTTTGAGTCACACTCACAGAATGCAGTCATGAGATAAATAAATGAAATTTTACGGTGTATCAAATGAAGGGTCAGAATAATACTAGAAAGTGTGCAATGGTAGAAGGAGTTGATGAGATATATCTGAAGATTGAAATACTGGCCATCAGTGGATGTTAGTTCACACTAGAGTCTGAAGGTGATGAGAAGAGCCTGCTCAGGGTAAGAAGGAAACTGTAAAACAAGTAGACACTAGGTGATTAAGACAACTTCTGCTGGAATGATCCTTTATAAATCACCTAGCAAACGCTACAACAATGAGATTATGTGGTGGAAACAATATGAGCTTCATTCATGTTCTTCATGAGTGTTTCATGCATTCACCCCATCCAGTGGGCTGTAATCTCTGACAAGAACAAATCTTGCAGGATCACCCACCCCAGTCCACTTAGCCATGGAATTGCAGAAGTTATGGCCAAAACATGTAAGAGTGAACAAGAGTCACTTGAACTAACATTCCTCTGTTGCACCACAACAACACATACAATTGAGTGTGCTGGTTTTCAGTTTCTAGGCAGACAACAAAAGTGATGAATCAGAATCCAAACGGTGAGGTTTACACATTCGTGTTCTTCCTGTCTGTCAGTGCTATCAAAGGAACATCTTTCTTATTAGTTCCCATAGCCACATCTGATGCCTTCTGAAGACTTAATATCTTCCTTAAGATATACCTGGTACTTTTTAAACTAACAGGGTCTCTTTTGATTTCTCACAAGTTCTGACACGCCTGTAAGAGGGTGGATTTCACAAGCAGACCAGAGAAGGCTGACGCAGGAATTGCTAAAGAAAAATACCTAGATCTCACATATCATCGAAAATCACAGTGCAATCCTTCCTAATACGTTTCGTATTTCATGGATTACATGAATTGCTCCCCTTTACTGAAGCCTGAATAAAAAATACTCAGATATTCTTTCACTCAGGAAAAAAAAAATCTTCTCCTCAGCTCCTTCTGATCTGCATTTTTTCTTGCATATACAAATTTAAAGTCATAATGTCTTCTTTTATTTCTGCTCTGGATATATATTTACTTCCATTAGTATGACAAAGTCCATTGATTTCTGGGACGGAAAGCACAAATGTAGTGGGTCTGGTCTCTCCTCAATAGAACTGCTTACAGGGATCCCATGGTGGAGACAATTCTGTCCCCTGTTACCTCTGTGCACCCTGTTAAATGAAGAAAGAATAAAGGCAGTGAATCACCTTTGTATAGCTGAGGAGGCTATATGATCTGTTACCAGGAACAATATATGAGTCAGAAATAGTATAGCTTGCTGTTTCAGTAAGAAATAATCTTCAAGACAGCTCAAACTGGAGTTGCTTAGGAAAAAAGATTCTGGAATTATTATCTTCAGAGATTCATTAGAGAAAGATTCTGTCTGAGCACAGATGGAGCTTTGGAAAAACCAAGATAGTACATTTTTATTTACCCAAACATGCTAAGCACTAACAACCAAAACACTCACCTATCTAAAGCATTACAAGATGAACATTAAATGTTATCTGTAGCTCCTTCAGTGTGCCTTTTGATGGGGAATGTCACACACGTATTATTCTGTATTTCTGAGTGATTTTTCTTTTATTCTGCTATTTGTGCGAGGGAGCGCAGTGGAGTAAGCTTTTCGGGGAAAAAGGCTAAGCAAACCAGCTACTCAAAAAAGTCTCAAAACTCAACTGTAAAGTAGACTTTGAATTCCCATAGGGTTGGCTCTGACATCTTTACTAGCCTCAGTGCAAGTCTGTTGAGAAAACAGCAAGACGTTCAGAAAACTCGCAAGGTGTACTAGCCTGCTGGAGCACCTCTGGGAATGAGCACTGTCACAGTGAAATCTGAGACACCTCAATCAGCTAGTAACTTGTGTTTAGACTACACAGACTTCCTAAGTTATCAAGTATTTACTGTTAAAATATATGCTTTACATCCCATGATAATAACATTCTGTTCTCTGAATCCCCCCTCTGCTGGGCTTATTAAATTCTGTAAGAATAATCATACCTTGAGACTCTGTGCTTCTGTGGTGCCAAAGTTGCTTAAAGATTTTATAGTTGGAAGGATTTCACGGGGTGGTGCAATTTCAAGTTTGGTGCAATTGTGTCTTCACCGTGGAAAGAAGTCCACAGGAGTTTTAGATCCTACTGTAACTTCCAGAAAAGTGTGAGGTTTGAAGACCCGGTTGCTCATGAGAGATGGGGCTGACTGCAGGCCAGGTATTGCCTGGAGTGTAGGGAATATCCACCTTGCTCTGGGAGGAGGAGATTCTCTGAGAAGGCGTGAAAGCAAAAATGAAAGCGTCTTCACAATCCATCCCCGTTAAAAGGAAGCACACATTTCTTCTCAATGCAACTTTGTCTCTTACAGCCCTCTTTCTAGGCCCAGCTAATGATGATTGGGACCCCTCTTATTGATCCATCTGGTCTTAGTGTAGCTACGTACAGATAACCTATATTTTATTTTCTTCCCTTCAGCTCTTCCCCCACACACTTCGAGTTTCTCAGGCAGAACCAATACGTGCAAGGTCACTTCTTTCCCTCATATTTTCCCTGCATGACTGGGAATAGCACAATCTATGTGCTACTTTCCCTGGCCAGTATTTTCAACAGGCTCAGACTTACACCTTTTAATGGCTCAGCTCATTCACTGTTATCACTGTGTGTCACCAGCTGTCTCATTAATGATTTACAGGGTCTGCCCCCACATGTGCTCCATTATTTATATATAGTTAGAGGATGTGCATGTGTATAATGTGTTTGTGTGTGAACAGATACAGTAAGTGTATATAAATGTGAACATACATACATGTAAGTGGGTGTATGTACACACACATAATATATAAAATCTCAGACCCATGCTGAAGGCAGCATTTTCTCAAGAGAACCTTGTGGCAGAGTGGGGTGAGGAAAGGAGGCTTCCTTCTCACGACAGTAACGGGACGGCTGGGACTGTGACTGCCTGCAATGTACAACACAAATAGTTCTTGTTTCCCCCAGGTTCCTCTCTGTGACGGCTAAGCACTGGAAAAATCATTATAGCTTGCTGTAGTACACAGTATTCACAAGATAACTATTTTTTATGGCCGCAGTCAGCACCAGTCTGGTCAGTGACATTCAAGGGTGGCATTACCCAAGCCAATATAATTCTTACTTCATTGGCAAAAGCAAATCAGCTTGAGTGTTTTTCTTCCCTTTACTTCCCAGGCGAAGTGCTGTCTTGCAGTGCATATGCATAAACAAGTACAGTCAAGCATGCAGGATGCTCAGTGTTGCCACACATAAAGGACTCAAGAAAGGCACGTGCTGTTCTACACGTCCAGCTCTGCAGTGATATTTGCTTCCCATTTAGGGGTTGATTCTCTGAGTACTGCCCGTGTATACTCTTCTTTCTGATGTGAAATTATTTAATATTTCAAAGCCTGAAAAAATAGTTGAGAAAATGAATTCTTGTTCTCAAGTCAGATGCACAAATAAGTTGTGACTTGGGAGGGTTTCAAAAAGTGGTTGGGGTTTTTTGTTTGATTGGGTTTTGTTGTGGGTGGTTTGTTGGTTTTGTTTGGTTGTTTGTTTTCTGTAAGGCAGCATATAACTCACATTCAGAACTAACAGTTTTTGTGCAATGACAAAGTAAGCTAGATTTCCAGCACCCTGAATCTTCTCAAGAACAGGTAGGGCTACATAAAGGTTTGTCACTAGGAACTGCTGGAGGAAAGATAGGTAGTTTTGGCTTGACACATCTGTAAACTTGATTCAGAAATTTAAGTGTTATCAAATTAAAAGCCATATTGAGAAGTAAGTTGGAAAAATATTATCTATAAACTCTGCCTGAAAAAAAATAATTTTTCATTGTCAAGAAATCTATCTAAATACCATGTTCTTACATCACATAACTTTATACTTTTACAGACTAGAAAGCTGTTGTGCTGGGGGAAACATGCTGTTTTATTGATTTCCAACAGCATTTCTCCATAACTAAAATCACAGTGAGGCTGTGTTTCATTCAATACAGTGAGGTTTAAAAATTCATCTGTTTGGCAGAATTGAATACGAAACTACTTGAATAATTTTTCTTATTGCATTAGCTGATATTGGCAGCATTTGTTAGACAGGTTTCATTTTCACATGTAAACGATGTTTAAAAAAAATTAACTGCAAGTAAAATCCAAACTTGTGTCTACCTATCAACATAATAATTGAATTTCCATCCTAGCTCTTCCATCATAACTTCAGAAATTCATAGCACGGTGTCTGAGTACTTCAGTTTTTTCCTTTATGAGAAAGTAAATATCCCTCTCACTCACAGATGCCAGGCAGTGCTAAGGGCTGGGTGGTACACAACTCACTTATTAGTCACAGTCAAGGTAGTTGCTTTAGAAAGAAACACCTGAATGCAATATAGCAGCTTCTGATGCACAGGAGATCAAATCATATTTGATGCAACCTTGTATTCTATGATCCTATTCATTTTTAAGCATGATCTGCTACACTTGCCCTGTGCAGACGTATTTCAAAATTAGTGAATTTCTTGCACAAAACTCATAAAAAAGAATTTTCCATAATTCTAAAGGTTTTTTTTAAATTAGTTTTTATTAAGACAGCCGCAGAATTATTTATTCTTATTTGTCTTTAAAAATTAGTTTAATCTACTTTGAAGCTATAATGTAACTTAGTACTATTACACAATCATTGACTGGAGGATAAATTTAAGGTTTCCATCTTCCATTAATTGTGCATTTCTATAGCCTATCTTTCTGAAATTTCTGCTAAAAATTCCAGGATTTACATTTTTTCCTTAAAAGAGATTGTCATTATAACTTTTCTGTAGCTTTACTTTTCTTTAAATTAGTGACATGTTACTTTATTCCAGTTTAAGATAGCTTTAATATATGGGGCATACACTGAAAAGTGGCAGTCTGGAAAATGAGGGAAATTATGAAATGCCAAGATAGGCTGGGTACAGTACAATAAATATATGGTTTAATTTATAATGGAAGTAAATTATACGAAGATAAAAAAAACCTTATTTAAATGGTTGCCTTTTTATCCTCAAAATGACAAACAAGACATTTCAGGTTCTGTGAAGCTGGTGTCTAAAAGTCCCTGCTATTTTTCCAAAAGGTAAAGAGAATTTATAGGGTTCAAGTGTAGCCTACATTTCAATTTCAAATGTAGTCCTTTGTATGTGACTGATGTTTACTGATACGAGTAAAGATGACGTTCTCTAACCCAGTGCTGACTAGAGTACAAAGAGACATGTTAGAACATTCTGCAAGTCGCAAGTGTTATGAAATATTCATCGGACACTTCAAGGGTTGTTTTATTTTTTTCCACATGAAAGCACTTTGCTTGTTGCAGCTGATCTTCTCCAGAGCTTGTAAAAAGGTATTTGCTAAAAGTAAATTTTTCTTCTCTAATGTTACTTCGTGTAATGCACAAAATAATTTGCAGTGTGTTAATTGTTAACCCATGATATTTAATAGTGTCAAAATTTTTGCACACAGATATAGATATGCTCTTGCATGATTAAGGCACAGTAGATTAGACACCAGATGTCTGATAGAATCATATCTTATTACTAATTAATATTAGACAGGATAAGAGTCATTAAACAGACCCAAACCCCCATCTTTTTCATGCATATCTAACTGTAAAATGTATATATCAAATCTTTGTGAATCCCAGCTAAGTTGACAGAAAAAGCTGATAACTCTTTGCTTTTCAGTGTTAAAAACAGGCAACACTTTTTTTTTTTCTTTTTATCCAGAATATCAGGTTTTACAACAGAGAGGTTGTCTGTAATTACTATTACTTTACAGAAAAATCTGGCAAATCAGTGCAACTGTATGACCCATGAGATATATATGTAACTCTTTTTCTACTTTCCAAATATTTCTATAAATAAATTCACTAGTGAAAAAAACCACATGGAATTAAAACTGGTTAAATATTAGTTTCTATTCTGAGTTTAGGAGTTAGAGAACACATAGGAACCATTAGAAGTGATAATGCAATCTACAGAACTTACAGACATTCATTGGTCTTCTTCTTATTTGTATACAGTGTGTTTAGATTTGGAGTCACAGTCAGCAGTGGGATTTTTCCAAGTAAGATACAGTCCTAAACCAAAATACAAAGATGCCTTATGTTTGTGTAGAGAATTAGAGAAGGTGTTTTACATGACCTTAAATAACATACTGCCAAAATGTAATGAACTGAGTTCAATTTTTATTTGCTGAGAATACAGGCTGTTTCAAGATTTTGGGTTTTAAATTTCTTATCCTATAATATCCAAACCAATAAACTCACCCAGGTTCATAGGAAAGTTTGTTGTCCACAGTAAATCTTCTGATGGCTTGTGGCTAAGCTTTGAGAGTTGGATGCTGACTGCAGCATCAGACACTGAAGAAGCAGAAGCATCTTATTACTGTGTTGCTGGAGCAGATCATCTTTGCCAATCTGGGGGTGAGTAAAGATTGTGGTTCACACCAGGGATGACCCCACACATTGCTGGACATACTTGCACAAGAAACTAGAAATAGGAACTATTTCATCTCCCCTACTGTTTTCAAACTGCTAATCATCCATCCAAATGGACAGCAGACCCCCTATACCTCTTGTCCTCACTAAGCCATTAGTTGTCCTGAATTTAACAAAGGAGTAACACTGAGGGAGCTAAAAATAATATGAGGTTTACATGCAAATATTTGAGTCAAAGTTACTACCTTGGACTTCTCTAAGAAGTAAAAGTAATCCCAGATTTAAAAGACAACTCAAGTAACAGAAACGCTAGAGAAAAAGAAAATATACACAAAAATAAGTCTTCTAAACCCTACTCAAATATTTAAGCATTTGTTGCATGGACCAATTTAACTTCAGTGTATAAGAAATGCCCTGTGAAACACTCAGAAAATGGTCTGAGCTCACAAAGACACAATTCTAAGCTTGTAAGGCATAGTTAATATTTGAGGACTCTGCACCAGAAGCTGAGATTCTGCTTCTTTCAGAACACTCATTGATGACCAAGATATTCAGAGTCAGACATAGGTTTTTCACCTATACTACCAATGAAAACAATAACAAAATTTCAGAATTTTCAAAATATTAGCTTTTTTAAAATTATATTTCTTGCATCTCACCTAACTATCAGAGTACTTGAGAGCTAACAAATTCACTAAAAAGCCAAAACCAAAACAGCCCATAATGCTATGCTCACTGTTAAGAAAAAGTTGTTGCCATCCATTACAATTAGAATGCCAGAAATATTTCTCCTTTTAAATAAGTGGGTTTTGAATAAATTATTTTATTATATGTTTTTCTTCTAACTAGCAGCCTGTTGTCTCTTTAAGACACATTATGACTTCATTTAGCAATAGGCATGTAAAAACTTTTTGACCATCTGAATTAAATGTCACTTGAAAAAGTAACATTTGCAAAAGGGAAGATGGAAAAGGAAAAGCTGATTCCACCCACAATATTGAAGAAAAATTCATCCAGAAGTTTGAGTACTGAACAAAAAAAAGTTGTTTCAGAATCATATGCAAGCTTGAATGTCTTTGTTATATATAATAGACTGGATTTTTTTTTAAGACTTACTAAATTAATATTCTTTTCAAAATAAGTAATCTGCCTATCTCCAAAGTTGTCATGCTTGTTGTAAATTCAGCTATTGTTGTTCTAAATAAAATAAAACAGCCTCTTTCTCACATTGTTATTTCAAATACAATAGCCTCCAGACACAAAAGTAGTGTTAATGTCATTAGTAAAAACATTTCCCTGTCTTTCAGATTTGCTTCCTTTCCTATTTAAGGTTGTCAGGAGACCCAGCTAGAATCTGATCATGTGAACACCTGTAATATGCTGACAATGTCATAAGTGAAAGTGATGTTTAGGAAATTATGCAATGAAAATATTTAGGGCTTCACACTTTCTTAAAGCGTTCACTTACATGAGACTTGCCTACGTAGGGAGAAGAATCAAGCTGTGGGAAGCAAATTAAGAGCACACAATATTCCAAAGAGATTTACTTGCATGCGAATAAGTTCTTCATTCTCCTTCCAATGACTATGTGAAAAGGATGGTATATGTGTTTGAATGTTTCCACATTCAAGCTGATATGTATGGAAAGGAGAACATTTTTTTAACGTCGTTTTGCAAGAACTATCAGTATTTCCCCTATACTTTTCTCATACTTTCTTATTCAAGTTTGGATTTTGCATGGAACAACCATGGCAAATCTTCTTGTTCCCATTGCATTTCCTGATAACCTTATTTACTGTTGTGTGGCTTTGGAGTTCTCTTCTTTCCCATGTCCACATAGCTGGATTTTTAGCATGAGTGAGAGGCAACCGAGTATAAATAACATCATCTACCAAGTATAAATAATAATGTCTACCAAGTTTGTAAAATATTTTTTACTATACAGAAGCATAGTTACTTGTGAATTAAAATGAAGTATTTTCTTAAGTCTCCTTAAAGAACAAGAAACAAAGTTGACACTTTTTGGTCAGAATTTGGCTGCATACATATTACTGACCCCTCATCAAAAGGATATCAGGAGTAATTGCATTCTAAAGCACAGTCAGACACTCACTGCTTTTTTCTGTTTCACTTCCATTATCCATTGCTACTTTCAAGAGCTGGAATATACAGCACAGCTGTCCTGGGCCTGTGTCCCAGTTTTCTTACATAGCTTAAAATCCCAGTTATCCAGAACCATACAAAGTGGGTAAAGCTTCTTTTTCGTAATTCAGCTTTTCAAAAGACTTACGAATGATATGAGCAAACTGCCTTTGCAAAGCATTTCCAAGTATAATAGTACTTTACTTGACAAATAAAGCACAATGTCAGCACTACTAAATGCAATGTCCATTAC
Source organism: Caloenas nicobarica (assembly GCF_036013445.1). NCBI lineage: Eukaryota > Metazoa > Chordata > Aves > Columbiformes > Columbidae > Caloenas > Caloenas nicobarica. The sequence goes on from NC_088284.1 coordinate 56,639,413, forward strand.
TTCAAATTAACTTTCCTTTAGGACTCCCTGGAGACGCCACCCATGTTCAGTCACGAGTTTTCTTTATTCTGTATGACTCTGCACACAGACAGCCCTCCTTCATTTTAAGCTATTGTGCCTCAGTCCTTGTTCTTTTACAACCTTTCTTTTTTCTGTCAATCTCAGCAAATGGCAGTCAGACTACAATACCAAGGCAGTACCCTCTCAGCTATTCAATTCTCCCAATGGGTCAGATTCTGACACTCAAAATCTCACAAATTAGTTTAGTGAATCACGCTCTCATATGTATATTTTTTCCCCACAGCTTTCACAAATATAGTCTTTTTAGTATGATTTTGCAGTTTGTTGCGCAGGTTTTATTAACATTTCAGATTTATTTTTTCTGTCCTTTTCCATACCATTGGCAAATTTTAGCCAGTCAGACCTATTCAAAATTTTCCTGCAAAGATCATCCTCTGAAACCACTTCAGTGAACATATCCCTCTCACTGAATTACCATCTACTGTCTTTTTTGTCAACCTTAAACTGCTTATCTTTACTTTCAAGATTTTTCCATAACTCCCAACCTATTTCTCTTCTATCATCTTCACTATTAGAATGTTCAGTCCAACTTGCACATCCCACTTTCTTGTACTGAACAATAACAAATCACCAGGACCAGATGGTGTCCACCCAAGAGCTTTAAAGGAATTCAAGGATGAAATAGCCAAGCTACTAACTGTGCCATGTAATCTCTCGTTCAAAACTTTGTCAGCGTCATAGTGGTGGCCAACATGATAAAAAAATTTAGAGAGGTCATAGGGAAGCTCTTGGAAATTACACAGGAGGAAGCCTGATGTCATGTCTGACAGACCAATAGCAATAATTCTAAAGAATAACTATAAGATATGTGACTAAATATGTTGCATAAGAAGAAGCATCAACATGGCTTCTACACAGGGAAATAATGTCTCTCTGCCTATTGCAATTTCTTAAAAGAGGCACCGAACACATGGACAAGATAGATCAGCTGATATTCAAAAGATGTTTCATGAAATCTCTCATTGATGTCTGGCAAAGAAACTAAAGTACTCTTGGAATAAAAGTAAATATATATATATAAACATATATATATACACATAACTAAATAAAAGGTAGAAAAGAAAAAGTAGGAAGTAACTCACTAGCAGAATCCCACAGCAGTCTGCATTGCTCAGCATATTTGCAAGTGATGTGGAAAAGACAGCAATGGTACTATGCTTTCCAGGCTGGTAAGGACAGGGGCTACTTAGTAAGAGCCAGATGAAAGCCTGAGTAATGGAGTAAAATGAAAAATGAAATTCAGTGCAGATAAATGTAATGTGTACAGGAGAAAAAGTCAAATCTTATAAATCAGGTTTGGGATTAGATTCTTAGTACTAAGAAGAAAAGCCCTAAATCTGTAAAAGCTGTTTTTTAAAAATGTTTATTCAATACTTAACAGTCATTAACAGGGCAGCTAGAATGTTAGGAGTCAGTCATTAAGAAAATGCACAGAGGAAAAAATGAAAGACTTCTTTATGCCCCTCCATAAATCTCTGTTTTGCTAGTAACTCTGAGTGGTGTCCATACTTCTTGCTTCCTCATATTCAAAGCGGTATGGTAGAACTGGAAAAGCATTACAGTGAAGTAACAGAGTCAAAGTTATGCATGAAGCACTTTTTAGATTAGGACCTTTCAGCTATGGAAGGTGATGCAAAATCTGGAAAGGCCTGATAGGGAATGTCTCTTCCAGTATAAGAACAAGGCACAATAAATGATATTGGTATATTCAAAGATAACTTGAGGAGGTACTTCTTCCAATAGCTAGGCTGTGGAAACATCGTGAGGGTTCAAAATGTTCAGGTGTTCAAATAGTCATTGGGCAAGTTCAAGAAAAAAAAATCATTCAGGGCCTACCTAGATAATATCTGTCTTGGAAAATTCCTTCTCAGATCCTGGGAGAGCACTGGTGAGAAGTTAGTACTGTGCGTTTGCTCTGTTCTTACAGGCACCCTTTTAACAGCAAAGACAGGATAGTGAGCTCACCATGCAGTATGGTCATTCCTGCATTATTAAGTGCTCAGGAAAGCCCTTTTCGAATATCCTCTTCCTCACTATGGGGAGGACTTGCCTTCTGAGGATCTTTCGCCCAATTTGTGTTTTTCCACAAGTCCCACAAAAGAACTTCACAGACAAATAGACTGTTTATGTGCAGGCCTCTGCCAATTATGATGACTTATTTCTTTGTCTTCTACTAACTTGCCTGTCTTGTCTTATGCTCAGATCGTGAGCCCTTTTGAACAGCAACATTTTCTGATCTGTGCTTGTGCAGTTTCAGGCAACAAGGGACACCTGTTTCTGACTAGGGACTCTAAAGGTATGAAAATTATGGTAATTAATGTGATGAAGAATATCAGAAATGGATTTTTAAATGTGTAAAAAAGTTTAGTTTGGGATTTGCAGCTGTGGGGGAATTGCAGTTTCAAAACCAGGAAAATTCACCAAATTGAGCGTGAGAAGCTGAGTAGCTTCCTTTATGATAAACATGTATTAGCATAATAGAAGTTACTTAGGGAACTTCTATTATGGAAAAGGCACCATATCTTTCTTCAATCAAAGGGGTTTATGTATCTTAACTCTTTGTCAGCTTTAGATACACTAAGTATGCCCAGGAAAAAAATTGTATACAAAGAACTAAAAATATAATTTTCATTGAATGGTATTCATGAACCAAAGCAGATGTCATTGCTTTTATATTTCTTGTTCCCTTAAGTCCAAAGTTCTCTGAATAAGAGTGCAGAATGTAGCTTCAGGCAAACTCCAAGTCATTCACACAGACTTCTACTGAAACAGAGAGCCTGCTGTTGATGTCTCCACTACAAAGCTGTCATTGTTTACAATGCTCAACTATCATGATTTGTATAGCATCCATACACATATTTTGTAGTGTTTATGTGGCACTCTGAAGGGTACCTAATGGAATAAAATATGCCAAAAAGCCTGGGTCACTTTATTAAAAAAAAATAAGGTTATTAAGGTGAAAGGCTTCCTTAGCAACAACCAAACCATTTATTCAGCTTCCAATTACTCATCTCAGAACTTGCTATATGCATAAGAATAGCAGAGAAAATGCTGCTCTAGATGTTACTTCTTTCAGATTTTATTAAAACTGTAATAGCCTGCTTCCATTATACATTTTCCTGTATATTTCAATCAACATGTCACTTAGCTGCTGCTCCTGAAGTGCACTTAATATTTTCATTAAAATCAATAAAGCCAAGAAATGACAAGGGTGCAGGTGGATGCAAGCAATTAAACTTCTCCTATATGTATTGTTAACTAGAGGTTGGAAAAAGAAGCTTCATTCAACACCTGTCCCTTTCCTTTTGAATGGCAGCTAACAGAAATCCACTTAGCCAGCTTTTGTCTACTTATTTTGCTGACAGATGATGTGAAGAAGTAGGCAGTTACAGGGCCAGTAATTCAGAATTAATTTTCCCTTCAAAAGAGTGATGTGGACAACTGAGTGCAGTAATGGTACCTGCTCAGAATTCAGGGGGTAAACAAGATAATTTGGGATGATGGGATGGAAATAAAAGCTCTTTAAAGGTTCGCTCCTCACATGATTCTCCAAGGCACACTCACTAGCACTTTTTATCCGCCTCAAATGAAAGTCAGAAGAGTTAATCATTTAAATATTAGCCTGATGTACTTCTATGTGTGGTAGGATTGAAAAGTAAGCAAATAAAATAAGAGACTGAGGATTGTGCCCCCCACCCCCATATTAAAAACACACAATAGTGAAAAAGAGCACCTAAGCCACACAGTGATTGTTTATCAATTGTATTTTCAGAACAAGCAAATTAAAGGGAGCTGCAAGTTGTACACTGGCTGCTTATTTGCAGCAAAGGGAAGCCATCATACCTTCAATCATCCAGCAACTTTTTTCTCCTGTCACCTTCACAGCACTAGCCAGAGTGGTACTCATTACTAGGAGAAAAACATGGTATGGAAAGGACCATAACCTACATAGGAACCAAATGCTGTGATTCATTCTCTAAGTGTGCATAGGTTTATGTGGAAACTGGAGGCAGCAAATCTGCACCCACTGCTCCAGATGTGCTCTTAAGGTTGCCTGCACACACACACACATGAAAAACCAAGGCAGGATCTAAAAACTTCGGAGCAGATTGACCATAAGGATAGATTTACCTTGGCATTTCCTTTCTGTGTAGTAAAAGTACATACATAGGCTTGAACATTTCAAGAGCACTGTCATAGAGAAAGAGAAACTTCTCAGCAACTTCTTTGCCACAAAAGGAGCCAAGCTTGCGGTCGCTCTTCTTAAAGACCTTCAGAGAAGTGTAGACAGCTATTACTACAAGCACATGAACTTGGAATTGGATGTCCCTATTGATTTCTGTCTCTCTAAGTCCTGGATATGGATCTTGAGGGAGTTAATGGGGCAATTAATGGGACAGCTGGCAGGCCAGGCTGTATTTGGAGCTTGATGCCCCACAACCTTTCCTTCATCTCTCTCTGGCATTCAATCCTGCTCTGTCACCCAATATCATTATTACTACTTGACTGTTTTCTCTGTTTTCTAAAAGCTACAGCCTACAAAATATGTGGATGTGTTTAGTACCTAAATAATATTTGCTGTGACTGCACTCTATAAGAGCCCAAGACTGGGAGCTGACTAGTCATCAGTACACTCCATGATTCAGTCTTGTTCATCTTATACATGAGGGACTTCTGGGGCTCAGACTCTTGTACCTAAATGTTAAAGAGCAGCCCAGGTTCAGGATCCTCACAAAATCTAGGTGCATTTGTGTCTGTCATGCACAGTCAGGCCTTTCCAGGGGAGACTACCCGCTCTTCAGGTTTGCAGCAAAGTATAGTGTTGGCAAGTTGCTGGAGCTGAATGTTTGCAGATGTGGAGATCTGACAATGCCCATGCCCAGATCTTCTCTCTATCACACCTCTCTTCATGTGCACCCTGAAGCTCAGGTGTGCCTGGAATTGGCAGTCAGTGGGCACCAACAGTGGCTGCCTGGGATTTCAGAAGGGCTGTACCTCATCACCGACCAAACTTAGCAGCTGCTCACTGTAGCTATAATGGTATAATAAGTCCATACATACAGTCCTCTTATGTGTCAGACACTGTATTCATGGCTCTGCTTTATGACAGCATAGAGTTCAGTCTTAGCAGGGTGTCCTTCCCCCAAGTTCCATCGCCACTCTTCCACCTTGGCTTACAGTACATGCTACGCAAACCACTACCCTCTCTTCCTGTAAATCAGATCACATTGGCTAAGAAATACGTGCTGAAATATTTCTTGTTTCTTTACTTCTTCCTCCAGTCGTGGTACTCTATTTTTTTATGCCAGATCTTAAATTAGGACCTGGTTCTTCAAAGATGAGTAGACTGTGTTCTATAAAGCTTAGAAGAAGTTGTCCAGGGTGGTGTGCAAGCACATCATTTTAAACATGTATGAATATCTGTGCAGGATCAGGGCCTTCATTTGCACATCCCTTGTTGTGCATCACATATGTTCTATTTATCTGAGGAAAACTTTAGTATGTTTGGAGATCTGTTAAAGTAATAATGCTCTTATAACCAACTTTAACAGAATAGCTACTATCCCTTCTGATGTTTTCCAGGAAAAGAATAGGCCTTACACATTGCTCAGTTGAAATATATCACACTAATTTCTTCTAGGGAGCAGCATACTTATTGTATGTGATGACCTAGGCTCTCTTCAGCTACAGTGTTCCACATAATACATACTCATTCATCATTCATAGGGAGTTTATTTCAGATTTACATTGACAAGACTCAGATCAGAATCTGGCCCATTCTGTGTATGAGGGTCAGGTGATATGGAGTTGCTATGGTAATGCCTTATTCCTTTTGAGTAGAAGGGTAACTACTTCAGATAAATCCCGTATTTCCTGACATCAAATTAAATCTGTTCCTATCATGTTCCTTACTGACTTGTTGAACTTAAAAGCAGAAATGCTTATTCTGCAAAATAGACCTGCTTTATTAAATCTGATCTTCCTGTTGTATCTGGCAGTGCTCATCTTGTGGCTGTGTACAGTTCTGCTGTTCTATGCTTTGTAAGAGAAGTCTATGTGTATAGATTGCTAGTGTTATCCCAAAGTAAATTTGGATCTCATCAGTATCAGAAGTTTATCACATATTTGGTTTTAAGGTACTTCTAACACATAAGTCTGTGAATTGTTTATTTATCATTGTAGCCATAGGTCTGTCTTCCTAGAAGTGGTTAAATGGAGAGAACTGATGAGTACTGAACTGCAATCTGACATCAGACTTTAATTATACCTTTAGAGACAGAAAGAAGGAAAAGTGCAAAGTAATTGAATTGAGCATCTGATCCAGCTATAATCAAAATAAAAATGCTTTTTTTCACTTGTGTATGACTATGTAAGAAACTGGTTGTTAAAAAAGAGAAAGTGTAAAAAAAATTATGTTTATAAACCTAGGTGGAAGCATGGAGTCATGTTTGGATATGCAGGGTATTTGCTCATAGTCCATCTTTTATAACTTCTAGACAAATCTGAGATTTATTAATATGCACATCAGCTGGTCTGAAGTGTTCCTGCTTCAGGTTTTCAACCTTGAGCTGTGGAGTGGTTTCTCCACAAAAATGTTCATACAATAAAATCTAGTAAAGGGTATAAAGCAAAATTATAAGCACAACTGTATACTCCTTCCATTTGTTTGCTGTGCATGGCATGTCTCTTGTTAGTGCCTGTTTTCCCCAGCTAATTTATTCACTTCATATACTTGACCTGCAACACCGAGCATTTTTAGTAAATTTACACCAGTCTCCATAGTTCTGTAGCAGTGAGCTCCCAACACAGAGACATCTATATGTTCTGAATTTACACTGAGAACAGGTGTATAATGGTACTTTTGATTGCAGATGAAAAAAGTGAGCTGTCACACTACAGACATTTAGTTGTTTTCTGAAACCTGTTATGACGAAACATTTTAAATATTTTTTATTACTTTCTTATTTTGAATAGTGCCTGCAGGTTATGTGACAAAATTTAGTCATTTTTACTTTTAATTCTTCTTGTTTTCACTATTCCCTGCTGAAGATTCAGCAGACAGTTATTGTTTGTGTTCATAACAATAGTTTTCATAAAGGTTTTTGCTAATGAAAGATATTTATATTAAAAAGCACTTTTTCATTTTATTTTTTTTTTTACTGAGATATTGGTCCTATATTTCCCTTTCTCCTCAAAAAGTTAGCTTTTTAAATTTAAAGGTAAAAAAAAAAGTCCACATAAAAAATTTTCTTCAGTGCTGTACAGCATTTGGAAGGAACTTTCTCCTAGTTTGAATGATGAAATGATCTATTCTGAATAAGACACCATCCAATGTGGATAATGAATATAATTGGAGCTAATTCTCAGGAGTATGACAAATCATATTAAGCAAAATTAACTTCATGGCTTGCTACTGATACTGCTTGCTAAATATAGCGGTTGTGGAAATCTGATAACTATCTTACTTCAGAGAGACATTATATATATGTATGTATGCCAAAATAGATCAGAACATGCCAGGAAGTGATATACAGTTTAAATATGTTCATCAAAATCACTTATTTCATTATAAGGAAATGCAACTCAAAGACTGTCAGGTGAAAGTTCACTCCACACATGGCCTGTCTTGTGATCAAAAATATACCCACTTTTCCTAAGATCTAGTCCTATTATTTATATTCATAAATGTTTGTTTAATCAGAGTTATTTCAAATACCCAGGAAATGCCCACTAAATAAAGCACTAATCTTCTTTCCATTGGTAATACTAATGACTTCTCCTATTGCAGTTTATTCTGCATTCATGTGATAGAAGGCAACATTCACATTTTCCGTTTTTCCAGCAACTCATGACAATGCAGTGGTAGGATCATTGTCATTGCCAACAACATTATCTATGAACATACACCAAATACTTGAGAAATAAGAATCATCATGTCTATGCAAAGGGTGTCATCTAAATAACAAATTAAAGGAATCTACAGTTTTCCAAGCACTATAGCAACAGTTAACATAGTCAGCTCCCTGCTTCTACAGTTCTCAGTACCATAATGAATTTCAAGCACAGCTTGTGGGTTTCCTCAAAATAGGGTATTGATTCTATAGCTTATGTGGATGAACATGGATGTTTTTGCTACATGCTCTTCTACACAGCTTCTGATTTATTCATACAATATTTTTTTAGTTCTGCAGGACAGGTTGTGTCAGACAACATGACAAGGGGAAATGACCACAGATAGTGACTTGGGAGGTTCAGGTTGAGCGATAGGAAAAGAAAAATCAGTTTGAGGGTAGCAGAGCACATGAAGAGTCCACCTGCAGAGGCTAGGGAATCTCAGAGGTTTTCCACATTCATCTAGACAACTCTTTGACTGTCCTGGTCTAGTGTTGGTAACAGCCCTGCAGTTCATGCTGAAGACGCTCTGGGTCTTTTCCAAACAGCATTTCTGTTATTCTGGGAGAATGGTATTATGAAGAAAAGTACACAATTATTTTAGCATTAAATTTTATTGGTATTTTCATTTTCATCTTTAAAATACTTAATCTGAAGGAACAGCAAAAATAAATACTTTACAAAAAAAAAGAGAGAGAAATGGCTACTATCACCTATAATTCCCATTAATGTGTAAAGCATGACAAATATTTGCCATCCTGTAGGACTGAGGCCTGGGAGAAAGCTAAAAGAAAGAAGCCTAGGTAAAAAGTAGCTGAAACTACACAAAAACACATTTTTTAAAGGTGTAATAAAACATATATAGACTACAGTTTCTGGTTTATAGGTAAAACCATTGCTCCTTTTGGTTAAAATACTGATCTCCAGTGGGCAATAATACTACTTAATGGTCCCTTTCTCAACCCAGAAGGCATTTACTTCTTTCCCACTGTAATATGTGCATATATATTCCTATTTATAGATCAGAATTAATTTGCAATAGTATAACAAATCATACAGCTGTGGAAAATGTAGATATAAACAAATGAATGGATATAAATAACACAGCTATGCAATGTTGTCATTGATACCTTTCCCAAAATAAGAAAATCACACTATAATATGCTCTTTTCTTCATGTTCAAAACACAAGGAAAATGCAAAAACCACTTCAGTTGTCTGTCCAGACACCCTTCCCTTGCTCTTGCAAAAAAATTACTGTAGACTAGCAACATTACAAAACTATTTTGTCATCCAAAAGCATCTGGAAATGTCGACAGGAGATCTTTAATGTTTTAAAGTGGCCTAGCAGCTGTCTTCTTCATCTTTATTTTGCAGCACTCATATTCCCTCTCATCAGCCTGTTTTCTCATTTACTGAACAAAACAAGATTGATCATATGGGTACCATTTCAGACATGTCTGGGGCACCAGGTTCTAAAAGCCCTGTCCATTGGTCTGTTTTTCTAACCAGGATCAAAGCCTCTCTCTGTTCTGTTCTGAGGAGTTTTAACATGTCACATGTGCAGGATCAAGAAACCCCTACGTTTTCATTTTCCCGGAAGTCTCCCAGCAAAATAAATCACACAGCCATGTTTGGAGTTGAGATATGCTCAGAGAATGTGAGATTCACATTAGTTTGTGCACAAAATCTCAATACATCAAGGATAGATGGGGGAAAATAAATAAATAAACAAACAAATAAATAAAATAAAAACACAGACCCACAATAGGTAATGCTTCATCTAAGCGAGATGAGAGATGATGATCTCTTCATAATCAAAAAGCAGGGTAATGCTGAACTTTAATTAGAACACCTTATGAATACTCAGCCTGTCCAAATAGGTGTGGGAGAAGCTAGGCCTCCAAAACAACCCACCCACTCCCTAAAAGGCCTAGCAATGTAGCATAGATAATACCTCTTCCAAGAAAATCCCACTGCAACTCAGCCATGACACAACTGTATTTATTGGAAAGGGCATTTCTTCTTTACATTGTCTCACACTTCATACTCCTCATACATTTATACTTCCAATATTTCATGATAACAGCCAAGCTATCAAAAGTCACCATGGCACCTCTCTCTAAACCCATATCATCTGTAGAGTGGATGGTTCCAAATGTGCTCCTCATGTCATTCAAGAGGTTTCCCTCTCTCACAGCAGAGCTCACACTCCCTGTGGAATTTCTCAAGTGTCCCAGGACAAACACATCTCTACCTCATGGAATTTAACATGACAGGTAGGACACACACCCTGCACAATCCTCTGTGTAGACCCATATCAGCCTCTGACCCACCAGGGCTCACCACTCACCCTGACTGTTTATGACACAGAGGGGATGGTCTCAGCCAATTTTAATCTGCAGTGAATGTACTTCCCTCAAGACACAGTCCTTTCTTAGTAACACCAATGTCTCTCCTCAAACAAAGCAGGTGACTACCAAAATAAAAACCTCTTGTGGTTTTGCTGTTGAATTAGCGAGGTTTTTCTCCCTGTTATGCTGAACTACAAATAAATATATCAAGTTTTCCAGAAAAATGCCTTCCAAGGTTTGCCTAATTCCATTAGACAGTGTGAAAGGATACATTCTAGCTGTATAGAATGGTAAACAGAATCGGAAGTGTTTCTGAGCATGCTGCGGATGGGGTAGGAAAATCAATAGTTTCTGAGGGAAAGCTTCCAGCAATATAGATTTTTTGAACTACTTACTATTATGTCAAATTCACTTTAACATCAGCAAACAGACATACTGTAAGATGAATATTGAGAGAAGCTCTATTTCTACTGTTTGCATTTAAAGGCCTAACGTTGTATAGATTTTTATAATCAACTAAGTCTTTATAATTCAATAACAAGGCTCTTATTTAAGCCTTAAACAGTTGATAGGCCAAGAATTCTTTTTCCAATTTGAATCAGGCAGAAGCCTGCAAAATTTTTAAACATAAAGTTTTCTTTCCTTTATTCAGTCCCCTGTGAATTATTTATAATTTTTAGACCAACCTCTGCACCAGTCATTTTAGTCAAGAGACCTGAGAGAACCTGAAGGGACAGTGTCATCTGAAAGTAAATTAACATTCTCCACCTTGAAAAAAACCACCAAATATCATATATGGTTGCTAGTTTCCTTAAAGAAAATACAATTTCCTCTTAAAAAGTTACATTCAACATGTGTTTAAAATTAAACATGCACATAGTGCTCAACAGAGATGGAATTAAGCTGTCATTTTAAGTACTCTGTTGTAATAAAGGCTTGAAATAAACACATAATCAATTTCACTTTGAAAGACAGCTGTCATGGTTTCCAATCAACTCGTCTACCAAAACTAAGACCACCTTCTTCATATAAGGTTCACAACTGGCCTGCATTTGCTCAGAACTGAGGTATCCATTGCATATTATGACTCAATCAATCTTGCACAAAAAAGTGGTTATTATAGTTACTCAACCCGACTACCAAGACTCTAGTTTAATTTACTGTGGTCATCCAAGACATTGTTTATTACCTATTTCAGGTAGGAAGACAGAAAATATCATATCCAGAAGAGTAAACAAAGCTGAGGTTCTTAGAACTTAATCGAAAAAGGGACAGACCTGCATTTAAGAGAATAGATTTATCTATCAGGATACCTTCAAACTTTTCTTAGGCTTCTTTTCCAAGCTTTCTGGTGAGAGCCCAAATTTCCCCACACACTAAGGGAAAAGAAGCCCATTACTGCCTTGATGGGTCTTAGTTTTGCGCTCTTAATATTTCAGGCAAAACATCTCAACTGGCTGATAGGCTGACCCAGAAAAATAACCTTCCCTAGGTACTTCAGATTTTAGACACCTAACTTGGTGCCACTCGCACTCTTGAAACAGCATAACTACCTGTTCAAGTAGGATTGATAGCACTTTTTTGAGCCTTTCTCATATCTAGAACTTTAACAGCTCTAGAAACAAAGGTTTCCTTGCTGGTCTTCACAGAATCACAGAATCACAGAATGTTAGGGATTGGAAGGGACCTCGAAAGATCATCTAGTCCAATCCCCCTGCCAGAGCAGGAACACCTAGGTGAGGTTACACAGGAAGGTGTCCAGACGAGTTTTGAATGTCTCCAGAGAAGGAGAATCCACAACCTCCCTGGGCAGCCGGTTCCAGTGTTCCGTCACCCTCACTGAGAAGAAGTTTCTTCTCACATTTAAGTGGAACCTCTTGTGTTCCAGCTTGAACCCATTACCCCTTGTCTTACTGTTGGTTGTCACCGAGAAGAGCCTGGCTCCATCCTCGTGACACCCACCCTTTATATATTTATAAACATTGATGAGGTCACCCCTCAGTCTCCTCTTCTCCAAGCTAAAGAGACCCAGCTCCCTCAGCCGTTCCTCATAAGGGAGATGCTCCACTCCCTTCATCATCTTTGTGGCCCTGCGCTGGACTCTCTCCAGCAGTTCCCTGTCCTTCTTGAACTGAGGGGCCCAGAACTGGACACAATATTCCAGATGAGGTCTCACCAGGGTAGAGTAGAGGGGAAAGAGAACCTCTCTCGACCTACTAACCATCCCCCTTCTTATACACCCCAGGATGCCATTGGCCTTCTTGGCCACAAGGGCACAGTGCTGGCTCATGGTCATCCTGCTGTCCACCAGGACCCCCAGGTCCCTTTCCCCTACACTGCTCTCTAATAGGTCATTCCCCAACCTGTACTGGAACCTGGGGTTGTTCCTGCCCAGATGCAAGACTCTACATTTTCCCTTGTTATATTTCATTAAATTTTTCCCCGCCCAACTCTCTAGCCTATCCAGATCTCGCTGGATGGCAGCACAGCCCTCTGCTGTGTCAGCCACTCCTCCCAGCTTGGTGTCATCAGCAAACTTGCTGATAGTACACTCAATTCCCTCATCCAAGTCATTGATGAATATATTGAACAGTATTGGTCCCAGAACTGACCCTTGAGGCACTCCATTAGATACAGGCCTCCAACCAGACTCTGCCCCATTGACCACGACTCTCTGGCTTCTCTCCTTCAGCCAGTTTGCAGTCCACCTCACTACCCGATCATCCAGTCCACACTTCCTCAGTTTTGCCGTGAGGATGCTGTGGGAGACGGTGTCAAATGCTTTGCTGAAGTCAAGGTAGACCACATCCACTGCTCTGCCATCGTCAATCCACCTTGTTATGTCTTCATAAAAGGCTATGAGGTTGGTCAAACACGACTTCCCCTTGGTGAAGCCATGTTGACTGTCCCTGATGACCCTCTTATCCTTGATATGTCTTAAGATGGCACCAAGGATAAGGTGTTCCATCACTTTCCCAGGGATGGAGGTGAGGCTGACCGGTCTATAGTTGCCCGGGTCCTCCTTCTTGCCCTTTTTGAAGACCGGAGTGACATTTGCTTTCCTCCAGTCCTCAGGCACCTCTCCCGTTTCCCAAGACTTGGCAAAGATGATGGAGAGCAGTCCAGCAATGACTTCAGCCAGCTCCCTCAGCACCCGCGGGTGCATCCCATCTGGACCCATGGATTTATGGATGTCCAGATTGCTTAATTGCTCCCTAACCCAGTCCTCATCAACTAAGGCAAACTCCTCCATTGTCCTGCCTTCCTCTGGGGCCTCAGGGGTACGGAGCTCCTCAGGACAGCCTCCGGCAGAGTAGACAGAGACAAAGAAGGCATTCAGTAACTCTGCCTTCTCTGTATCTTCTGTCACCAGGGCACCCACCCCGTTCATCAGTGGGCCTACGTTGCCTCTGGTATTAGTTTTATCTGCCATGTATTTGAAGAAGCTCTTCCTGTTGTCCTTGACCCCTCTCGCCAGGTTTAACTCTAAGGAGGCCTTAGCTTTCCTAGTTGCCTCCCTACATCCTCTGACAACAGCCTTATATTCTTCCCAAGTGGCCAGCCCCTCCTTCCATGATTTGTAAACCCTCCTCTTCCACTTGAGTTTGCCCAGCAGTTCCCTGTTTAACCACGCAGGTCTCCTGGCTCCCCTCCTTGACTTCCTGCACATCGGGATGCACTGATCTTGAGCTTGGTAGAAGCAGTCCCTGAATGTTAACCAACTGTCTTGGGCCCCTTTACCTTCAAGCAGCCTTGCCCACGGGATTTCCTCCAGCAATCGTTTGAAAAGGCCAAAGTCGGCTCTGCTGAAGTCCAGGGTTGCAATTCAGCTCGGTATTCTGCTCCCACCACAGGAGATTCTGAACTCCACCATCTCATGGTCACTGCAACCAAGGCAGCCCCCCACCTTTACTGCTTCAACCAGACCCTCCTTGTTAGCGAGGACGAGGTCCAGCAGCGCACCTCTCCTATTCGGCTCCTCCACCATTTGCATCAGAAAGTTATCGTCAATGCACTGGAGGAACCTCCTAGACTGAGGCTGACTGGCTGAGTAGTCCTTCCAGCAAACATCAGGGTAGTTAAAATCCCCCATAACAACCAGAGCCTGTGACTGTGAGGCCACGCTCAGCTGCCCGTAGAAGGCCTCATCAACATCCTCACTCTGATCTGGTGGCCTGTAATAGACTCCCACAACTGTGTCACCCCTGCCAGCCTGCCCCTTAATTCTCACCCACAGACTCTCAACTTGCTCCTCAACCACACCTGGGCAGTACTCTATACATTGTAGTTGCTCTCTCACGTAAAGAGCAACTCCACCACCACGCTTGGCCGGCCTGTCTTTCCTGAAAAGGGCACAGCCATCCATGACCACATTCCAGTCATGTGAGCTGTCCCACCATGTCTCTGTTAATGCCACCAGATCATAATCTCCTGACCGAACGCAGGTTTCTAACTCCTCCTGCTCATTCCCCATGCTGCGCGCATTGGTGTACAGGCACTTCAGGGAGCGAGCCGAGTACACCGATTTCACCCTAGGGGCCTGAGGGGCCTCCCGGTCTTTATGGATTCCAGCATGCTGCCCCACTGATGCAAGCCCAGCTACAACCCCATCCCCCTTCGAATCTAGTTTAAAGCCCTGCAAATGAGCCCTGCTAATTCCTGTCCCAGCATCTTTTTACCCCTGTGGGATAAACCTTTCCCACATATCACTGACCGGACTGGTGTCTTATAAAACCAGCCGTTATCAAAGAATCCAAAACCCTGCCTGTAGCACCAGTCCCGAAGCCAATCATTTACGGACTCAATTTTTCTATTCCGTCCCACATCATCATCCGAAAATGGAAGGAGGGAAGAGAAGATAACTTGAGCCCCAGACTCTTTCACCATTTGTCCCAAGGCCTTGAAGTCTCTCTTCATTCCCCTCAGACTACGGGATGCCGCTTCTGCTTATGATACTCAAAGTTTCACCAAGGGAGCCAGCTTTTACAGTATACATGTCAATACAGATAAAGGAGTACTCAGTCAGCCAGCCTCAGTCTAGGAGGTTCCTCCAGTGCACTGATGACAACTTTCTGATGCAAATGGTGGAAGAGCCGACTAGGAGAGGTGCGCTGCTGGATCTCCCCCTCACTAACAAGGAGGATCTGGTTGAAGCAGTAAAGGTGAAGGGCTGCCTTGGTTGCAGTGAGCATGAAATGGTGGAGTTCAGGATCTCGTGTGGCAGGAACAGAATACCAAGCAGAACTGCAACCCTGGACTTCACCAGGGCAAACTTTGGCCTTTTCAAACAATTGCTGGGGGAAATCCCATGGGCAAGGCTGCTTGAAGGTAAAGGGGCCCAAGACAGTTGGTTAACATTCAGGGACTGCTTCTACCAAGCTCAAGATCAGAGCATCCCGATGTGCAGGAAGTCAAGGAGGGGAGCCAGGAGACCTGCGTGGTTAAACAGGGAACTGCTGGGTAAGCTCAAGTGGAAGAGGAGAGTTTACAAATCATGGAAGGAGGGGCTGGCCACTTGGGAAGAATATAAGGCTGTTGTCAGAGGATGTAGGGAGGCAACTAGGAAAGCTAAGGCCTCCTTAGAGTTAAACCTGGCGAGAGGGGTCAAGGACAACAGGAAGAGCTTCTTCAAATACATGGCAGATAAAACTAACACCAGAGGCAATGCAGGCCCACTGATGAATGGGGTGGGTGCCCTGGTGACAGAAGATACAGAGAAGGCAGAATTACTGAATGCCTTCTTTGTCTCTGTCTACTCTGCCGGAGGCTGTCCTGAGGAGCCCCGTACCCCTGAGGCCCCAGAGGAAGGCAGGACAATGGAAAAGTCTGCCTTGGTTGATGAGGACTGGGTTAGGGAGCAATTAAGCAATCTGGACATTCATAAATCCATGGGTCCAGATGGGATGCACCCGCGGGTGCTGAGGGAGCTGGCTGAAGTCATTGCTGGACCGCTCTCCATCATCTTTGCAAAGTCTTGGGAAATAGAAGAGGTGCCTGAGGACTGGAGGAAAGCAAATGTCACTCCGGTCTTCAAAAAGGGCAAGAAGGAGGACCTGGGTAACTATAGACCGGTCAGCCTCACCTCCATCCCTGGGAAGGTGATGGAACACCTTATCCTTGGTGCCATCTTAAGACATATCAAGGATAAGAGGGTCATTAGGGGCAGTCAACATGGCTTCACCAAGGGGAAGCCGTGCTTGACCAACCTCATAGCCTTTTATGAAGACATAACGAGGTGGATAGATGATGGCAGAGTGGTGGATAGATGATGGCAGAGTGGTGGATGTGGTCTGCCTTGACTTCAGTAAAGCATTTGACACCGTCTCCCACAGCAGCCTCACAGCTAAACTGAGGAAGTGTGAACTGGACGATCGGGTAGTGAGGTGGACTGCAAACTGGCTGAAGGAGGGAAGCCGGAGAGTCGTGGTCAATGGGACGGAGTCTGGTTGGTGGCCTGTATCTAGTGGAGTGCCTCAAGGGTCACTACTGGGGCCAGTATTATTTAATATATTCATCAATGACTTGGATGAGGGAATCGAGTGTACTATCAGCAAGTTTGCTGATGACACCAAGCTGGGAGGAGTGGCTGACATGCCAGAAGGCTGTGCTGCCATCCAGCAAGATCTGGACAGGCTGGAGAGTTGGGCAGGGGAAAATTTAATGAAATATAACAAGGGAAAGTGCAGAGTCTTACATCTGGGCAGGAACAACCCCAGGTTCCACTATAGGTTGGGGAACGACCTGTTAGAGAGCAGCGTAGGGGAAAGGGACCTGGGGGTCCTGGTGGACAGCAGGATGACCATGAGCCAGCACTGTGCCCTTGTGGCCAAGAAGGCCAATGGCATCCTGGGGTGTATAAGAAGGGGGGTGGTTAGTAGGTCGAGAGAGGTTCTCCTTCCCCTCTACTCTGCCCTGGTGAGACCTCATCTGGAATATTGTGTCCAGTTCTGGGCCCCTCAGTTCAAGAAGGATAGGGAACTGCTGGAGAGAGTCCAGCGTAGGGCAACAAAGATGATGAAGGGAGTGGAGCATCTCCCTTATGAGGAAAGGCTGAGGGAGCTGGGTCTCTTTAGCTTGGAGGAGACTGAGGGGTGACCTCATTAATGTTTACAAATATATATAGGGTGGGTGTCACGAGGATGGAGCCAGGCTCTTCTTGGTGACAACCAACAGTAAGACAAGGGGTAATGGGTTCAAGCTGGAACACAAGAGGTTCCACTTAATTTGAGAAGAAACTTCTTCTCAGTGAGGGTGACAGAACACTGGAACAGGCTGCCCAGGGAGGTTGTGGAGTCTCCTTCTCTGGAGACATTCAAAACTCGTCTGGACACCTTCCTGTGTAACCTCATCTAGGTGTTCCTGCTCCAGTAGGGGGATTGAAGTAGATGATCTTTTGAGGTCCCTTCCAATCCCTAACATTCTGTGATTCTGTGATTCTGTGAAAGGCCTCTTTTCATTAAGTCTTATTGGTGGATGGTCACTGAATTCATTAGTGTGGAACTCAAGGCTCTCACAGAGTGACAAGGCTGGGAAAATAGAAAAGGAATTTTATATGAGGTCAAAGGACTCGGAGGTGGAGGTATTAAGTGAAAGAATGTGCATTGCTTCTCAAAGTCCTGTCAGAGGTTGTTTACAGGACAGACCTGAGAACATGAAATTGAACCACAGAATAAGATCACCATCACATCTAACAAATTATTAACACACTCTATTGACTGCAATGTTAACATAAGCAATATCTTAGCAAAACATCAAAGGAATATTAGTTCAGACACCTATTCATTTGCTTACAGCGCTTGCATAATATTTTAAAGCTGATGTGTAGTGCACTTGTACGTGCAAGCCCAAACTAACTTCCTTGTAAACTGCTATCTTCAGGCCACCTACAAAGCCAGGAAGGGGTTGCCGATAAATGTTTTTGAACAGCCTCTGCTAGACTTAGACTTTATTTTGAGCACTTTTGTTAAAACCTATTTTTAGGAAAGCCAGGTTTTGAATGCCTAAAAAAAAAATAAAACAGAATAGGCTTTTAAAAGTTCTGGATTTTTTTTTTAAACTGGCTTCCCCACAAGCTAAGGCAGCTCGTAACAGTGTGCTGGCAAGATGCATAGCTCTGGTCATGAAGCATCTGATTCACTACAAGCTGCTGCAGGTTTTAATGACAGATCTGATTCTCTCAAAAATAGATAGATAGATAGATGATAGATAGATATATAGACAGACAGACAGACAGACAGACAGATAGATAGATAGATGAAACCACCAAAAAACCCAAAAGATAATGTGGCAACATTTCAATAACAAATATAATTAGCATTCTAAGTATCCCTCAGTTCAGTTTAAGTCTCAGTCTTGCCACAAAAATATAATAATGCTATTGTTTATTTTAAAATTGCAATTTGCTGTTTTGCTAATGGGAGAATATCTTAGGTGATGATGTAACGAAGTGATCATTTTCTAACTACTTACATTACCTAAGTATTTTCTTCAGATGATATTTATGGCATGTACACATTACTAAGCTCTCTGCAAGTGCCGCTGCATGACTGTTTACACTGTATTTGAGCACCTTGCAATAAAATATTAGATGCCAAAACTTATATTCTCATCCTGTTTTATTTCAGTGTGATTGTACTCAATTTTATTACATGTATAATATTTACACTGCCATGTGTTTACAGTAGTGAAGATTACTAGGAAGACGTATACTCTGCACTAGTAACAAAATGTAATGACGGCCATTAATTTCTCTGGAGGCTCAAAACTCAAACCAGACCTCCAGGTTGGTCCAGCTGCAATGAGGTGATGGAGATGGAGAACTCTGCTGTGTTTGAGAAGCAGAACTGTGGACCGCCATCATTGTTCCAGACTTGGCAACAAGCTTTTCTTTTTTCATCCTAAAGTGCTGGTCTTACAGACACAAGCAATGAATTAATCCAAGAAGACATCCTTCTTGATGGGATGGGTATGTACGTTAAAGCTTTTGCAGCTGTTATTCACCTGAGCACATGGCTCCTGAGATGTTAGTGTGCAGATGTTGAATAGTACTATAAAAACCCCAAATTTATGGTTTATAGACTCCTGAAGATAATAGTGTGATAGCAGGAGTTTTCCTTGTTCTCTGACATCACTGTTAGCACACTTACTCTATAATAAAATTCTGCACTTTTCGGAGGTTTGTACCATGGTGTCAACAGTTGAGCAGAAGCAGCATGGAGAACGCTATAAGCATTACAACAGATAGCTCTCCAGTCTAGTATAACTTTTTTGCAACAACAGTGATATTTATTCTGGAGCATTTGGCATATCCCTGTGTCTCCTTCTCTGGAGACATTCAAAACACGTCTGGACACCTTCCTGTGCAACCTCATCTAGATATTCCTGCTCTGGCAGGGGGATTGGACTAGACAATCTTTCAAGGTCCCTTCCAATCCCTAACATTCTGTGATTCTGTGAAAACACATTTGTTCTGTCCATAGTGAATGTGCTCCATCTCACTCCTTGCCATTGCCCACCACCAAACCCCATCCATGAGTGTCCTCAAATTTGAGGATGTTCAGAAGCCAGACTACGTTCACCTCTCTAGCAAGGTTGCTTTTCTTGCCACTGTTCCAAGGGTAAAAGCTGGTTTCTCAGCCATGAACTCAAAAATAAGTTACTTCCTGCAATATATAGCTGATGTCAGATTTCTGAAATGACTGTGACACACTCCGTAAGAGATACATTAGCTTCATTTCACATAACTGGAAGAAACGGATTTTGCCTACAATAGTCTTACTGTATATTTTAAGATTCTTTGGATTACATTAAGGTAAGTGAATTATGTTAAGAAATGTCAGTGGTTTTCCTGTCTGCTGTTTTCCTCCCCAGTGCTCAAGTATGAAGCACCTGAAACTCTGTCCTGGGGGGGAATCTGCCTGGATGCTGAGTGCATGGACCCACTGAAGCAGTCTAGATAAGTGGCTACACACCAGTAAAAGCAGGATCACTGTTGCTTACAAACGCCAAAGCAAATAGTGGGAGTTCAAAGCCTGTGCCTTCAAAAATTCTGTGGGTACCAGAGCAGTACCAAAAGTACGTTAACATTCACATCATTCCCAGCCTTATTGTCTCACCCAGATGTTTCTATGACTGTCCCTTTAAAGAATTCCCGTCTAAATTGTATTTACATTTGTTCGGCAATATTGATGCTTAATGGATAAATGCGGTATGTTGTCAGCACTGGAGACTAATTACATCTATGTATGAGCCTGAGAACCTGATTGAAAAATCTGCAGCAACTAAACTGGGTTTAAATAAACACTTTAGTGTAGTGCTTTAATTACACTTTAGTTTGTAATGTAATTTTTGGCTGTTTAAACTATGATTTAGTCTGAGCTAATTACAAATGATTTTCTACTCAGTAATTAATAATAACAAAATTGTAATTAGACAGCTGCTTTGGATCAGGGTGGCAGTTTATGTTAGCTGACTCATGATAGACTGGCTGATAGACAAGAGCTGCATTTGGGGACTGGGACATACTGCACCTTTCTGTGCTGTTTTTTCAGTCAGAGGAGTTGTTATGGTTGGGAATACTCCAAAACGCTCCAGGTTTTTGAGGACTAAAGTTCAATATTTGCAGTGGGAAATTCCTGTGTTTCTGCCACTTCTGAAGGTGGCTCATTTTACCTGTGGCTGACAGAGATGATGCAGGTTCCTTTTTCTTGCTCAACAGAAAAAAAAACAACTTGAGGTTTTTCTGCATGTTATGTGACTGCATCACCACAAAGTACCCTCATGGCAAGAAAACGAGTAGCATCGGCAACTTTTTATGCATCACCCATGTGAAACACACTACAGTAAAGCAAATATAAGCTAGGGATGATACTTTCAGATTGCAGCACCTCAGTAAATACTCCATGCTCCAGAAGGGTTTGGTGACAAAACACCCTCTCTGATATCAGCATCCTTCTTTACTCCAAATACTGCAGACCCAGTGATTTGGATCAGTTCACATAACAATCCAGACAACACTGGTGTACTTCTGCTGGTTTGAAAGCTTCTTCCTCTTTATTTAAATTCAGCAGGCCAAGATAAGCAGTGACTTCTCAGACTTACAGTCAAATAACCATCTCAACTGTCCTGTAATCACCAGGGATTGATTTCTGGAGCCTAAACTGATGCTTGAAAAAGACCAAGCACACACTGCTACCTCCCACCTCCACTTTGGCTTCTGGAGTTGTCAGTTTATGGCATTGACTCTGTTTATTGCTCAGTTTGTGTTGTAGAGGTTTGCATTTTGAAAATGCAGTCAGTAACATTTCTTCAGTTTTGATCAAAAAAACTAAAAAGATTTTGACAGGTTGGCTTTGGCATCCATTTTGTATCCTCTTATTCAAAGTAGGCTGTGAAGTGTAAATTTGCCCAAAGTTGGAGAAAAATATAACAACACTCAGTGGAGGTTCTTTAGAAAGTTATTTCTGTCAACAGCTGAACTGAGCTTTCTTTTAAAACTCATTTGAACACACCACCTACCATGTTTATACCACCGAATTAAAGATAATAATTGAACACTTAATGATACACTGAAAAACACCCTTCACACATCTTAGGATTAGCATCTGCTATATGCCTTGATGCACCAACATGTAGACAATGTATAGCTGAAGTGAGAGTTTGACAGAATTTTTTCTATGTATGTTTAAATACTCACAAATTTGTACCACTACACATACTGCTAGCACCTCGTTACTTACAGTAACTTCATGCCTGAATATATGTGAGTTACTCGCAAATTTGATGCAACTGTAATTGAAAAATCCACTTCAGGATTAACAAATCACCAAGAACATTTGCTCTAAAATCTGACAATAAGTCAGTCATATAAATAGGAACCTTAATACCACTTCCAGACTATAATTATGTAAGTAGTTTGAACACCATACTATAGCTGATGTTTTACTTAAAATAATAATTTCAAAGCATGTTGCCCTCTAACAGAGCATAATCATCAATTTTATGATGTCTCCTATGAACCATTTACATGGGAAGAAATGACTGATTTTGTCTAAGTCTAAAATCTAAACCCTGAGACTGTCCTAACTTAGGGCAGGATCATAAAATCCCAAAATAGAATAAAATTATAAGTCTTTGGACAAACACAAAAATGTAGGAAATAGTGTCTTCCTGAATAGTGTCTCATTTGATGGTCTACAGAGAGCAAGATAAATCAATCTGAAAATAGATGTGTTTAATTAAAAATCATCAGTGTATTCCTTTTCTGTCTGTTTTGGAAGACTCCTCTGTTAAAATTGCTCTTGATCTTGTTCTGCTAAGATTCTGGGAAATACTTTATAGGCTCATATTTCACTCCTTCAGGTTGCTTTTATATTTCTTTATGCAAATCTAAATTAAGATATTTAAATTTAAGTAACAGTTCTTTTTCTATTGTCATCTGTTTCTATGTTTTCAGTGAAACTTGAAAAATTAAAAAGGGAAGCTTTCTTTTTGTTTGCTTCCTAAATTATCATTAGCCGCAAAAGTAAGTATGTCTTTAAAAAATCAATAGTGCAGTTATATACACTCAGTAAATGGATTAAAAAAAAGCCCTATTTTTAAATGAAATAATATTTTTTGTGAGATGTATACTCCCAACTATTGCATCTGAGCTAGCTTGCATCATTCCATAAACTATTATTGAATGGATCTGTGTCTGGTCCTCTAAGCAAATGTAACGCGCACCCTGAAGATTTTCAGAGAACATTAAATTTCACACCAAATCACCTTAGCAACATTTTACTCCTAATTTGATGTATTTGGTTTGATTACAACATTAAAGTTTCAGTTCTCATACCCACTGTATGAGGCGATAGAACACGATCAAGTAGCACAAACATACAAGTTTATTAATTTTAAAGTTTTCCAAAAGCTATTTTAAAAATTTTCTCTGTGGCATGTTGAAATATAAGCAGGCATAAACTCCTATTTGAAAAAGCCAAAGTGTAATGGAGGCATAAGTTAAACCACATAGCTCCTTTGGATATGGTCCTATTTTTAGTTAGTTTTTCCAAACTAAGAAGAAACCCAGATTGAAGACTTGTGGCTCTTCAGAAGAAAAAAAGGCCAATCACAGGATAGGATTAGTAGAGCAAAACTACCTAAATTAAGACGTAAAGCTTTTGAGCTTGTTGATGTATTGAGTCTTATAGTACTTTATGGCTGAAAATTCTTTACTAGTTTTTTGTTTGTTTGTTTTGAGGGCTAGGGGTTCTTTCTGTCAGCTGAGTTTGTATCCTGGAACTAACCTTGAAGTCTTTATTTGTCTCTGAATTCAGCTTCAGTACTTCCTGCCTCAGTACTTTGTTCTATTGGTCCTGTTGTTTAAAGAGTTGCCAAATATGCCAAATATTAATATGTACAATAACTTACATTGTAGGCAACATTCATGGCAAAAAGAAGGCTAGGAAAAATAGGCATTGCAGAACAAGTTGAGGGTCGTGGTTACACAGGACATGGAAAACGCTGAAGTACTGAATGTCTTCTTCACCTCAGTCTTTACTAGCAGGACTGGCCTTCAGGAATCCCAGGTCTCAGAGACCAAGGCAAAAGGTTAGAGCAAGATGTACCCTTGGTGGAAGAGGATCAGGTCAGGGAACACTTCAGCAAACTGGACATATGTAAGTCCATGGGCCCTGATGAGATGCACCTACAAGTACTGAGGGAGCTGACTGATGTCATTGTGAGGCCATTCTCTATATCTTTGATCAATAATGGCAACTAGAAGAGCCCAAGAACTCAAGGAAATTGAATATGATTAAGAAGGAAGTCCCAGGGAACTACAGGCAGGCCAGCATCCCCTCTATACCTGGGGAGGTGATAGAAATCCTTGAAACCATTTCCGTGCACATAAAGGATGAAAAATAATCAACAAGTCTAGTCAGTCTGGCTTCATCAGAGAGAAGTCATACTTGACCAACTTCATAAACACCTACAATGAAATGACTGCCCTGGTAGTTGAGGGAAGAGCAGTGGATATTGTCTACCTGGACTTCAGTAAGGCCCTTGACACTGTCTTCCACAAGACCCTCATAGACAAGCTGTTGATGTATGAGCTGGATAGTGAGGCAGGTTGAAAATTGGCTCAACGGCCAGGCCCAGAGTGTGGCCTAATTGGAAGCCAATAGCTAGCAGTTGTACCCTAGGGGTCAGTATGGGGTGATGGGGCTGAATGTTCCCTGAGCGAGTTTGCAGATGACACCAAATTAGGGGGAGTATTTGTTACTCCAGAGGGTTCTGCTGCCATCCAGATGGACCTCAACAGGCTGGAGAAACAGGCTGACAGAAACCTTATGCAGTTCAATAAGAAGCACAAAGTCCTGCACCTGGCGGGGCATAACCCTATGCACTGTTACATGCTGGGGGCCAACTAGCTGGAAAGCAGCTTGGCAGAAAAGAACACAGGGGTCCTGGTGGGCACCAAGTTGACCACAAGCCAGTAATGCGCCCTTGTGGCAAAGAAGGCTAATGGTGTCCTGTGGGAAAGTAAGATGTTGGAAAGCAAGACGTGCAGTTCCAGTCACCTGGATAATAAAGGAAGATCAATACTAACATGACCATCTGGATGGTCAAAGAAGAAATAATACTAACATAATTAGATCACTGCAACTAGTCAAAACATAAAGGGCCTGGGCGTGTGAATGAGTGGGTCAGAATGCCGCCCACAAAATATGCATGGGAAAGTAGCTGAAAACAGTCACAAGTGTGGTGTGTTTGGAAGAGCATTTTTTGAAAAAAACATCCTGTTTAACCTCTTAGTCCAGGTCCGTACCTGTAAACCTATAAATTGAGAACTGTTAATAAAAGCCAGGTCAGCCTGGCTCGGCTCTGGCTGCTAACAAGAACTTTGTTCCTGTGTGTCTTTGTCTGCGTCTGTACGAATCGCTGCTCCTCGCCGCAGTGTCCCGCATTAGGAGTGTTACCTGCAGGTTGAGGGAGCTGATCCTTCCCCTCTCCTCAGCACTGGTGAGGCCACCACTGGCATCCTGTGCCCACTTCTGTACTGTGTCCAACGCTGTCAGAGGAACGTGGTCAGAGAGAGGGTCTGGAGCAGATCCCCACAGCAGTATGACAACCCATACAACTTGGCCACAGCAACACCCGCTCCACTGACAGAAGCAGTCCTGTGGGGAGTCACCAAGCACAAAGGCCCAGCACAGCTCCTGGTACCTCCTCCTAGCAGGGTCACGCACTCAGAGCTTCTCGGGAGTGAACACTGCTGAGGGCAGGGCCAAGCCCGGCAGTCCCTGCAACTGCTGCCTATGAGCGCATCAGCAGAGCGGTGCTGCAAGCTCAGAATTTTGCCTGCTTTTGCATCCAATAAACACCTAGATGCTTTCCAGGAACTGTTTTTTCCCAAAAAAGCCTTGCCTTGGCCTCCTGGTGGGCACCAAGTTGAACACAAGCCAGCAATATGCCCTTATGGAAAAAAAAAAAAAAAAAAAAAAAAGAAGAGGCAAGAGCATCCTGGGTTGCTGTCCTGATTTTGGTGGGAGTAGAGTTAATTTTCTTCCTAGTAGCTGGTATAGTGCTGTGTTTTGGATTTAGTATGACAATAATGTTACTAACATGTTTTAGTTGTTGCTAAGTAGTACTCATACTAAGTAAAGGACTTTTCAGCTTCTCGTGCTCTGCCAGCAAGGAGATGGACAAGAAAATGGGAGGGGACACAACAAGGACAGCTGAACTAAAAGGGATATCCCATACCATACAACATCATGCTCAGTATATAAACTGAGAGGAGTTGGCTGGGGGTGGTGATCGCTGCTCAGGAACAGGCTGGGCATCAGTTGGCAGGTGGTGAGCATTGTGCATCACTTGTTTTGTATATTCTATTATTATTATTGTTGTTGCTATTTTTATTTTCCTTTTGTGTCTTATTAAACTGTCTTTATCTTAACGAACAAGTTTTACTTTTTTTTTTATTCTCTCACTCATCCCACTGGGGTGGTGATGAGTGAGCAGGTGTGTGGCATTTGGCTGCCAGCTGAGTTAAACCACAATAGCTGCACTAGGAGAATGTGGCCTGCAGGCTGAGGGAGGTGATCCTTCCCTTCTCCTTGGCACCAAGTGAGGCCACACTTTGAATACCATATCCACTTCTGGGTTTCCCAGTAGAAGTGAGACATGCATGTACTGAAAGTATCCAGTGAAGGGCCACTAAGATGATGAAGAAACTGAAGCATCCCTCCTATGAGGAAAGGCTGAGACATATGCGACTGCTCAGCCTGGAAAAAGAGAAGGCTCAGTGGGGATCATATTAATCTGTACAAATAATTGAAGGGAGAGTGCAAAGAGGACAGAGGCAAGCTCTTTCCGGTGGTGCCCAGTGGAAGAACAAGAGGCAATGGGCACATAATATAGTAAAGGCTCAGTTCTCATACAGCACCATTAATTGTGAATCTTCATACCTTTATATAAAACAAAGGAACATAAAATTGTTTCAGGAGAACGTAACAGAGTATGAATGCCTCATATAGTTGAGCAACTCATTAATTTCCCAGATCTTTATGAAGAAAACACAAATAAGAAAGTAAAAACACTCTGGTGTCTTTAGGAAGAAACCATCTTCTTGCACATTTCTTGTATGCTTTATTATAAATTGATAGATCAATCCATGAAGATTTTCCCATATTAAAGATTAATGGGGATTGACTGATTTCAGTGTAGTTCAGGCAATATTTGTGTGTGTGCATGTGTGCGTTTCTGTGTGTGTCTGGGTGTCTGGGTGTTCACATGAGGTTAGGTGCTGCTTCTCTCTTTCTAACAGTATCAAAAAAGGCCTGATTTTTTTTTCATTCATATTGTTATAAATCTGTTGTTATAAATCTGGATGTACACATGCCTAACACTAGTGAGAAGAGACTCAAACATGTAAGGTTTTGTGGTGATTTTGTCTAACACTTTGAGGTTACTGACTGACTCATGATCTGGTTTTGGTTTCCGAAGAGAAAAAAAATATTTCAAAATAAAATCTTTTGGAACCATTTGACTCATCGTTTTGTTCAACCTGATGTTCAAACACAACGGACAAGCCTTTGACTTTAGTCAAAAGTGCTGCCAGTCAAAACAATAGAACAGTAAATTGGTGAAAAGAGTCAAGAGAAAACTACATTTCTTCACTTTACCATACAATATGAAAATGTTTTTTTAATTAAATCTAAACAAAACTTCAAATTCTTGTAAGGATCTGAATACTAACTTGATTAGAGAAAAAGGTTTTTTCTGGACATGGATCTAGTTTCTGTTTCAGTTCAGACCGAGACATTCAGAAGTTAAATGTAGTCCAAAGTCAGTGAGAAACAGCTGTTTAAATGCCTAATACCTTAAAACTCAGAGGAAAGTGCCTAAATTCCTGATAATTCCTAAATATTTTGCTGCAATACAAGGACCAACTCAAAAAGTCAGCATTTGCCAAAAGCTGCAAGGAGTTCTGAGTGAGACAATATGGTAGTTCCTTGTACTGTTTAGAGAAACTAATTGTGACATGGCTGAGGCATTGTGTGGAAAATTTTAAGAAATATCTTTTGAAAGAAAAGCATTTCATACATCTTTGTTTCAGGATATTTGTTTATGAGAGAAAAATCAAAAGACACAGCCATTGTTTGCAAGGATAAAAACAAGATAACAGACCACTTAAAAAAGAACACTAATTATCAGATACTCCATACTATTGTCTTTTTCACATATTCTTGATTAAATTGAAGAATAAGTTTCTTGTTTTCCAGATACATTAACTGATTTTTTTACTTTTTTGTATTCCTTAGTTTACAATGAAAACGCTATCCAAGCGGTATTAAGAGTTGGAGTCTAGCAACACATCAGCCTTAGAAATAGTATTTTCTTATGCTTTCCATTGGAAACAACAATACCAACAATTAGTGATCCATTAAGAATTTGATTTCTTCTTTCTCTTCTGCAAGTCTAAATCAGTAGTAAATCAACCAAGCTGAAGAGCTGTAAAGCTAGAGCAAACTCAATCAAAAACATATCCTAAATGTACAATGGTATTTTAATCCAATAGCTACTAAAGGTAATTCTGTTTCCTTGCTTGTAGTTTTAAGCACTTTCCAAAACTGCTGAAGCTGGTACTATGTCTACAGCATCTAATGCTTCCAAAAGGTTTGAACATTTATCACCTTTTTTCCTAGTCACAAATGATTTGGAACAAATCAAAGGAGAATGAATCTCTTTGAAGTCAGATGTTAAGGTACAGAATTACCTGGATCATTTAAACAGAAGATTGTACCCTAAATCACCCAGAATAAGGTGTCTGACCCAAAGCATTTGTCACTGGTCATAAAACAGGTGTTATAAGTGGTATGGAATAACATTAAATATTATACCTTAAGCAATCATCGTCACAGAAAAATCTCATTGAAAAAGACTAAAAATAGCATCATTGATTCATGACTAGGATCCAGTTCATCACGTGTCTTCAATACTTGTATACTTCAAGTGTGTATATATCCCACTGAAGTCAATAGATGCATTCAAAAGCACAAGGTCAGAAGGGTACATCACTCCTCATTGAACAAAGGCCTTTGGGCCAGCTCTCCAGAAGCAGTTCCCAGTGTTGCATCTTGTCTGCTGCTTCTATTTTTACCAGTGCTTAGGGAAACAACCTATTTTTTGTGACTGAAACACCTAAAGGTCATAATAAAATGACTAAATTGCTGAGTAACTCGGGAGTTTAACAGGATCAGAAGGGTTTAGAGGAAGTCTCGTTATGGTTCCCTTACAGTGGGAGAAAACTATGGCAGACTTTTCAATCAGTCTAGTAATGACACAAAAACATTAAGTGTATTAAGAGATCTTTGTCTTAGGAAACTACCAGTTATGAGCCACCAGAATTACCAGTATCTCGCCCAATGTGGCAATGCTGTGGCTGTCTGGCGCACATATTTACAATGATAAAGCAGATTTCCTGGAAAGCAGCAATCTGTCATTTTTTTAAAAAAATAGCTAAAGTACTGCCTGCTTTTTAGAAAAATAAAAAGGGATATATATGTTTCTGGAGATGCCTCTTGAGCACTGTCAATACAAAGCAATGCAATGTTTCCAATGCTGATACACGAGGAAGCTGGAAAAAAATCAGCCTTCAGGAGAAGGAAGGAGAACTTTGCAAAGCAACTGCTGTTTGTGAGGAATCGCAGCAGGCAGGCTACGGATTTTCATTTTTAAAATTATGCACAGAAACAACCTGACATGGGTTGGTTGGGGAAATACACCTTTTAAAACACTTTTCATATTCTGACATCATTCTCCTTTCTCTTTGAATACAGGGCATGTATTACATGCATTTTATTGGGTTTACATGGCAAGGTTTTGGTAGAGGGAGGACTGCAGGGTGTGGCTTCTGTGAGAAGATGCCAGAAGCTTCCTCCATCTTGACAAAACCAAAGCCAGCTGGCTCCAAGGTGAATCCACCACTGGCCAAGGCTGAGCCCGTCAGTAACAATGGTAGCATGTCTGTGATAATATATTTAAGAAGGGGAAAAAAAACCAGTCATGCAACAGCAGCCAGAAGAGGGGAGGAACAATGTGTGAGAGAAGCAACTCTGCAAGGAGGGCAGGAGGTGCTCCAGGCGCTGGAGCAGAGATTCCCCTGCAGCCCGTGGTGCAGACCATGGTGAGGCCGGCTGTCCCCTGCAGCCCGTGGAGGTCCATGGGGGAGCAGAGGCCCACCTGCAGCCCAGGGAAGACCCCACACCAGAGCAGGTGGATGCCCAAAGGAGGTTGTGACCCCATGGGGAGTCCGTGCTGGAGCAGGCTCCTGGCAGGACCTATGGCCCCATGGAGAGAGGAGCCCAGGCTGGAGCAGGTTTGCTGGCAGGACTTGTGACACCATGGGAGACCGAGGCTGGAGCAGTCTGTTTCTGAAGGACTGCACCCCATGGAATGGACCCACACTGGAGCAGTTCATGAGGAACTGCAGCCCATGACAAGGATCCACATTGGAGAAGTTCATGGAGGACTGTCTCCTATGGGACGGACTCCAAGCTGGAGCAGGGGAAGAGAGTGAGGAGGAAAGAGCAGCAGACACAATGTGTGATGAACTGACCACAAACCCATTTCCTGTCCCCCTGTGTTGCTCAGAGGGAGGAGATGGAGAAATCAGGATTGAAGTCAAGCCTGGGAATGAATGGTGTGGGGGAACGTGTTTTAAGATTTAGTTTTTATTTTTCTTTATCCTGCTCTGATTTGATTGGTAGTAAAGTAAATTAATTTTTCCCACATCTAGTCTGTTTTGTCCTTGAAGGTAAGTGCTGAGTGATCTCTCCCTGTCCTTATCTTGACTCAAAAGCCTTTTGTCATATTGTTTCTCTTGGTCCCGTTGAGGAAGGGGAATGACAGGGTGGCTTGTTGGGCACCTGACCAAGGCCAACAAGGCCAAGGCCAACCCTCCACAGCGAGTATTGATACTAATATTCCATTTCTATTGGTTCTCTGCATAGACCGTCATGTTTTTGTAAGTATTCAGGTTCACTGGATCTGCAAAGTCTTGACTACATTTTTTAGATTTCCAAAACCTGCTTTCTCATTGGAGTAATGCATTGATTCAGAACAACCAGATAGAGGGCATAGCTGTAAGTTCTCTGGCACCTTAGTGCACTTTCCATCTCAAACTGAGTCTTTATATTCTCTTGTTTCTGATCCTTATGGTAATGAATAGCTTTAGAACAGACATGGAGCTTTCTTGCATCTCTGGATCTGCACAGAAATTATCAGGTGAGGTTTGATCATTTACGCAATAACAAAGGCCAGACTAAATGTCTGCAATACCCCCACCCAAAGCTAGAAACTGTGGCTCATACTAAAAAAATCTCAAATGGGAACACAAGGGAAAGAGAAAAAAAGTTGAGTCAAATTTTAAAGAATAGATGTGGGATAGCTTGTTGCAAGCCTTCTCTGCTACAGGATACTGTCAAATCTCTGCTGCTGCAGACAATGGCTTTTCTACCAAGGGACAGTTTGAATATCTATATCTTTCTTCTTCTACATATCAAGGCAAGACTGCTCTGAAAAAGTCCCTGTTTGTAGAAAAGAGCTTCCTGACTCTCTGTTTCTAGTGTAGGGAAGACTTTTTCTCTTTTGTACTTGGATTATGTCTCAGATATTTCAGGAGTACATGAGAGGGATTGATGCCTATCACTTCATTTCTAAATGTTCAGAAAAATTTTTAAGTGATATTAGAGTAACAACAGTCTCCCTGTCAGTCAGTGCTCAGTGGCTGAGGAAGAACGACAAGCAAACTACAGGTCCAAACAGAAGAAGAGGTAAATGCTTAAATAAAATAGAGTTCTATGATATAATTTTAAGTTTCTTCCCGCTCTTCTTGTTAATAAATAATAACAAAACCACTTCAATAAATTCACAGCTAAAATTGAACTTACCTTCCTTCATGTAAACATATTCATGGGAAGAAACAGATATTAGAACTGTTCATGATATGAAATATTTTGTATTGCACTGCTTTTTCTTCATTACTTTTACCCTCCTGGTAAAATAGCAAGAGATACTGCTTTTTTGCAAGTCAAGTGATGTGTGGATGTAATTGAGCTTGTGTTTCACCTTCTTTAAGTAAGGTATAGCATTTGAGGTACAGCATGTCATTCTGTTTCTAGTTGTGACAGTTAATTTTCTCTGTACACCTTTGAATAAAACCATCAATAATGCCATTATGTGAATGGTCATTTCTATCAGTGGAGGTTAACGTTAGGTGAACATTTGTCAAGAATATTATGTGTTTAGTGTCCCTCCTCAGGCAAAAGAGTGATCTAAATTTTTTATTTCTCCAGTCTTTATTCTGAGTCTATGATATATCACTTCAACTTGGAATTGTCCTGAACCAACTATGGTTTCCCTGGAATTATAGCATGAAGAATAAAGATACATCATATGTTTTGCAGCATGCAACTGTATTTGATGATGCTTATTTAAAGAGCAAGGTTAATAACAAAGGGGTTTTGTAACAATCACTTTCCTTCAACGTGTGGAGTCGTCATGTACACCAACACAAGACACGCAGCACATCTGTACTTTTCAGCTCCTCTTTCAGCTAACAATTTAGAAGAAAAATAACAAAATGGCCCATCTTGTTAAACAATCACTCAGATTTCTTTCTATGTATGATGGGCTTCCCACAATTGCTACATAAAGTACCAATTGAAACCAGACCTGTCATATGTAATTCTACAAAATATGAACAGTGCTAAATACTTTAAAGTGAATCGATTTCCAGTGAAAGCGTCTTAACCTCCTTTTAGGTCAAGAAATAGCAATTTTCCAAGCTCACTGTAACCTGAGAATTAATCCTGAGAGGCGGGTGTGCACTGCATACTTAGGTCTGTGAAATTTATTAGAAATACTTCTTCTCAGAACTGTACTTGAAGCTTTCTGTTATAAATTTTAGGTGTGGCTCCTCTAACTTGTATTCTAAGCTGTATTCAGAGTTGATTTCTCTCAGATCAACTAGAGGATTTACAATTCACAATCTCTTCCTTTGTAAGAGTATAACAACAGAATGAGCAGCAAAACATGACAGGGTATGCTCATACATATAAAACTTGGGTACACTGCTGAAGCAATTTGCAAGTAAAAATATGCATTCTTTGTGCATTCACAAGAGTGGAGTACTTATGAAAATGACGTTCGGGCTCTAGTCAATCGAGGGGGTTTTGTGTTGAAATTCTGTTTCTAGATGCATTGCATTCAAGACTCAGTACATTGAAGAATAACAGCACAAAAAGCGTGGCTCACACTGTTGACCCCATAAACAGCTGGTGGTGCAAGGGGATAAATATTAATTCTTACAGCAGTTTGTCAAATGACTCTAACCATGCTAGTATCAGAATGCTTCATTCCACAGATCAATGCAATATTCTTCTTACATCCTTGTCAGTACATTTATTACTAATCATAGAACATGTTTTGTTTCCTTCATAAAACAGCCACTTTTTCTTCATCTTTAAATCATTTATTCCTAGAGAAGAATATCCC
This sequence comes from Caloenas nicobarica, assembly GCF_036013445.1. Lineage (NCBI taxonomy): Eukaryota > Metazoa > Chordata > Aves > Columbiformes > Columbidae > Caloenas > Caloenas nicobarica. The sequence continues at coordinate 56,672,780 of NC_088284.1, forward strand.
CCATCAGTAATTGCGATCAGGTGTTTGGTGTAACGTGTGGCTCTGTAACAGTGGAATATTTTTTAATTTATTAGATGGTGCCATTTTTTTTTTCCTTCTAGTAATGAAATAAATTAGCAACTGCAGCCTGTTGTCCATGGACATTCAACCTGTGGAGAACTGGCTCATCACATGATGCTCACACATCTCCTCACATTTTTAGTCCTAGGCTTTCACGAAATGGATATTCACAGGAAAATACTAAAAAGGCATAAATGGACTTGTGAAGATGTGTAGGAGTTGGCTAGCTAGCTTCCAGTGTCAGCTTTAAAATCCTCTACCAAAAATATTTTCTTTTTTTTTTCTAAAACCTGTTTTTTCCATCAGGGTTATGACAATAACTCCAGAAACATAATGAAATCTACACTGTATTGGAAGCATGGGCCAAAATACTTGTTCTAGTGGGCCAGAAGAATGCCAAAAAAATTAATGATAGGGAAAGCACTGAGCACTGGTAGGGTAGGCCTATGAATGATCTGGCTGCAGAGATAAAGTTCCCATTATGGAAAGATTTTAGAACCCAAATTTCACGTATATTAAAGCACAAACTGAAACATCAACAATACCAACAGGTCAACAGAAATGTAAGCACCAGTTTCAAATACATGGAGTGCAAATACATCATAGCCGGTTTATCCTACAATTACTCTATATCCCACATAAAATTCGTGCAGATTCCTTGCACTACGGAGTCACAGTAGCATCACCAAAATTTGGCCTAACATTTTCCTCTAAGTTTCTGCATTTGTTCACAAGCTCCATGTTGACATCAATGGAATTTGTTGGTCCTTTGCCTTTCCCTTTGCAAGGTATCTGACATGTTGTTCTTCATCTAAAAAAAGAACACAAAACCTTCCTGTCTCAAACAGAATTGCTAATTTGCAGTTGCAATCTCTGTATATTTCTTAATACATAACATACTTTGCTTATTCCTTGTGAGCACCTTTGGTCTGTGGAACTTTTATCTCTTTTTGTGGGGAAGATAACTCATCCAGTCAGCTTCAGACTTGTGTGTGTACCTGTGTTTATCTCAAAAAATAGATCTAATTATTTCTAAGAAAATAAGTTCAAGAATTATCTGAGCTAGGAAAAGAGACTGTTGACCTTGCAAACCTCATGAAAAGCTCCCACCAGTAAGAAAGGGGAAGAATGAGTTTTCATGTATCTTCTCCTTCTTGAATTTCCTTCGCAAAACATGTGCTCTGAATTGAGGATACTTTGCTGACAATGAAATACCAGTAATGGGTGAGGATACTCATTACTGAAAGAAAATGATAATACAGTCTGTTCCTTCACGAAAAATGTCCCTGCTTCTATGGTGTATCTGTTTGCCTGCTGTTTCCAAGATCCTCTGATGTACATACACACATACCTGCAAAGTAGTTCAAAATATATGTAAATATGTTTTCAAGCCACAAGCTGAAGTTAGTGTTTCTCACTGAAAGTGACTGCTGTTTGTAGGTCAAACCTGGCAGTCCTTAGTCAAAACTTTCTGTTGTAATTTCAGACTTTTTCCTGAATAAAGAGTCAGTATGGACTATTGTTAATGCATCTTTTATTATATTTTCTGGTGATAGCCACTTTATCATGCCCCTACTAAAATTCCTGAATTTTATCTTACTGATTAATTTCCAAATCTCTAGTATTAAAAGGAGTTGTCATTACAGATTAATGTACTTGAAATACTTCCTCAGCATTTACAGTGTTTCCCTATCTCCTTTGAAATTAACAGTTAATTAGAACATTATTATGCACACCTCCAGATGTTATAAACATGTCTGAAAGTATTTTGCTTCAATTTTTTTTCCTTTCTAACAAGATATACTCAGTTTTCACCAAATTTCATGTCTCACAATTCAATTAGCATTCATAAAAAGTAGCAAAGGAATGAAAAAATGCAAACCAAATGCAAGTCTCAGTGTAGAAGAGGATAAATATACCTCGTATAAATCTACTGCATTTCAATTGGGTCCTGTGTGTGCCAGATTGCAAAGTGGATGTAAAACACCAACATGAATCACTACGTATGGTACAGGTAACTTGGAAATTAGAACCTTGGTTTCCTTTTATAGAACATGTGCTTGAGTCCAAATTTTTCATGACACTGCAGGGGCAGGACTGTGGCAGAGCCAATGATCCAATGTGGGGCCTCGGGCCGTTTCTACAGAAGCAAACTTATCCATACTAATTGTTTGCATCTCCCTGTAGCCTCACCAACAGTGGCTTCCCAAATAACTTTCAGGTGTGGCTGTGCAAAAACATACGGTACGGATTCCTTCAAATAGAAGTGCAGGTGAGACCAGCCTGTCCTCAGAGGAAATAGAAGAAACTACCCATACTGGTGGAAGCCTTGCGATACGCTTTTTCTTCAGGCCAAAAACCAGAGCATGTTGTGTTTTACTGGGGCAGAGAGGGTGGAGAGAGAGAGAATGACAGACAGAAAGACTAGACTTATTAATTTTAGAGCTGATGGAAACCAGCAGGATGCAAAGCAAGGTGAAATCTACCTTAGATTAGGTATTAATGAAAATATTCCAAAATCCTTCATGGAGCTGGCATATTTCTCCATTTACTGAGCTATATTTTGAGAATGATTTTGATCTACCCTAATATATAGCATTCTAAGTGCTATACCTGAATAGATCAACATGTGAAATTACTCCTAGTGAAAATTCAATGCATAGCACTCCAAAGCAAAGACTTAAAGAATAATCAGTAAAGGAATACAAAAATGTAAAAGTCCAGAGAGGGTCTCAGCTTCAGCAAAAAGAAAAATCTGCCACTGATTAACAACACCAAAACTGAGATGAGCTATGATTTTTTGTAGATGCCCTGGCTTTTAAAACAAAGTAAATAAATTTTCATCCTACTATAATAAGAACAGTTAGGCCTACTGAAATAATAATGGGCTTGTTCCATTTTATCTAATCAGATAGACTTCCGTTGTAGACAAGTTACAGTAAGTACGGTTCTCTTACATACAGGTGCTGCTGACAAGAAAAGAAAAAAAAAAACTTTCGATCTCAGTGAAACGCATATGTGTATACTTAAAAATACGTATGAAATCTCATCTCCCAGAGACTGGGTGACCTCTGTTTTTTCTGGGGCATATGGTTTCCAGGCGACGTCTGAGATAACTCTTCACTTGTGAGTTGTGGGTGATCAGCAACTGGCATTCATTGGGAGTAAGGATGAAAAACTTTTTTATATGGATTAATGGAATATTTTCTCAAGTTTCCATTTTTTACAGCAATAGGAAAAACTATAAAATCTGTAATACCATGAGAAGGTAGTAAGAAAAAAAAATGACACTTCTTTCTTACACATGTTTCTTTCTTTTATTATCAGCTCATTGAGAAATGACCCATTTAAAACATCTAGTGCATAATAGGTGACAGAGTAAGCAATATTGTATCATATCATTGAGGTAGGGCGTGAAAAAGTGAGGATTTCCTCTTTGCTCATTACATATTGCATCGAAATTATTACAGTTTCTCATCTTAAAATTGTTATAGCCAGAGTCACCACTTTTTTTAAATAACGTTTCAATCATTTATTTTCTAGCAGTGACTTTGACATCTAAAAGTAGATGCTGTTTATTGCCGTAGGGCTTCAGAAAAGCTAATATTCAGTATATAAATAAACTTTTTTTCTTTCTTCTACTAGTGATTCCAGTGATTGTCTCTGCATGTCCCTGCATAAATATAAGTCCATTGAGTTCCCCAATTGCACATAGGTGGAATTACCTTCCTAAAAAGAAAAAATAAAAATAAAAAAATTCTTCTGATCAAATAGAACAGATTTTTTTTGTTGAGGAACTTTTCAGAATAAACCGCACACAAGCATTTGGATAGGAGGGTAAAACAGCACTGTAAATGTCACATTAAACATGTGCCTAGACATCATTAGAAATCAATCTAGAAACATGAAGTAGAGCATCATTGTATTTATGTCTTCGAAACAGTAAGATGACATGTTGCTGCTTCTTTCCTCTGAGAAAATTTGAAACCACATGAAGCTTCTCCCTTTGAGGAGACCAACATTTTCATATTGTATGTAGCATATTGTTCATTGAAAATATTCTGTTAAAAGTTACTGGATAAGATAACTTATATAGTCATTACAGCTATTCCATATTTAAAAGCTGCCTCCAGCTTTTATTTCTGATAAACTTGTGCAGGGCTTGTAAAATGTTCTTGATTTTTAAAATTGTTCTTTATCTAAAGGTAAAAAGCTTTTCAGCATTCCTTCTGTTTGTTAAACTTTAAAATTTCTGATTCTACTTTTTTGAGAGACAACCAATTACATATATTTTGATTATTCTTTTTTGCATGTTTTTGGGTGTTTATTGTCTTTTTTCATCTCAAAAAATAACCTTTCTTCTTCAGCTATGTAGGCAGCTGGGACAAGTCTCTCAATCACCAGCTCTTGTTCTTACGGGGAAATCAACCTACCAGATATCTGCTGGAAGTACAACACAGCAGAGAGGAAGCAGTCTAGGAGGCTCCTACAGTGTATGGAAGACAACTTCCCAGCACATCTGGTTAGTGAGCCAACTAGGGAAGGAGCCCCACTGGATCAGTTGCTTGTAAATAGAGACGGCTCATGGGCAATGTGTCTGTTGAAGGTCACCTTGGGCATAGTGATCATGAAATGATTGAGTTTTCTATTCTTGGAGAAGTTAGAAGGGTGGTCAGCAGAACCGCTACTTTGGACTTCCAAAGGGCAGACTTTGACCTGTTCAGAAGGCTGGCTGGCACAGTCCTTTGGGAGGCAGTCCTGAAGGACAAAGGAGTTCAGTAAGGCTGATCTCTCTTCAAGAAGTTAATCTTAGAGGCGCAGGAGCAGGCTGTCTGCGTGTGCCAGAAGGTGATCCGGTGGAGAAGAAGGCCGGCGAGGCTGAATAGTGAGCTGCGGCTGGAATTTAGGAATAAAAAGAGAATTTATAACCTTTGGAAGGAGGGGAAGAATTCTGTGAGGTTATGCAGGGAGAAAATCAGAAGGTCCAAAGCCCACCCAGAGCTGGGCCTCACCACTGCTATAAAAGGCAACAAGAAATGTTTCTATAAATATATCAGTAACAAAAGGAGGGCTAGGGAGAATCTCCATCCCCTGATGGATGCGGGGGGAAGCATAATGACGGAAAATGAGGGAAAGGTTGAGGTACTAAATGCCTTCTTCGCATCATTCTATAATAGTCAGAACAGTTGTGCTCCAGGTACCCAGCCCTCTGAGCCAGAAAACAGGGATGGGTAGCAGAATGAAGCCCCAATAATCCAAGGGGAAATGGTTAGTGACCTGCTACACAACTTGGACACTTACAAGTCTATCAGTTCAGATGGAATACACCCAAGGGTGCTGAGGGAGCTGGCAGAGATGATCACTAAGCCACTTTCCATTATCTATCATCAATCTTGGCTAACTGGGGAGGTCCCAGTTGGCAGGAAGTTGGCAAACATGACACCCATCCACAAGAAGGGCAGGAAGGAGGATCTGGGGAACTACAGACCTGTCAGTCTAACCTCGGTGCCACGGAAGGTCATGGAGCGGATCATCCTAAGTGACATCACACAGCACACACAAGAAAACCATGCAATCAAGCCCCGTCAACCTGAGTTTATGAAAGGCATGTCCTGTTTGACCAACCTGATCTCCTTTTATGACAAGGTGACCCAACTAGTAGGTCAGGGGGAGGCTGTGGATGTTGTGTATTCAGATTTCAGTAAGGCCTTTGACACCAGATCCCACAGCATTCTCCTGGAGAAGCTGCCAGCTCATGGCCTGGATGGGTGTACTCTGCGATGGATAAACAACTGGCTGGATGGCCGGACCCAGAGAGTTGTGGTGAACAGAGCTAAATGCAGTTGGCAGCCAGTCATGAGTGGTGCTCCCCAGGGCTCAGTATTGGGGCCAGTTCTGTTTAATATCTTTATCAATGATCTGGATGAGGGGATCAAATGCACCCTTAGTAGGTTTGCAGATGACACCAAACTGGGTTGGAGCGTTGACCTGCTGGAGGGTAGGAAGGCCATACAGAGGGATCTAGACCAGAATGGAGTGGAATGGAGTGGAATGGAATAGAATAGAAGGATGGAATGGAATAGACTAGAAGGATGGAATGGAATAGACTAGAAGGATGGAATGGAATGGAATAGGATAGGATAGGATAGGATAGGATAGGATAGAATAGAATAGAATAGAATAGAATAGAATAGAATAGAATAGAATAGAATAGAATAGAATAGAATAGAATAGAATAGAATAGAATAGAATAGAATAGAATAGAATAGAATAGAATAGAATAGAATAGAATAGAATAGAATAGAATAGAATAGAATAGAATAGAATAGAATAGAATAGAATAGAATAGAACAGCATAGAACAGAATAGCATAGAACATAGAACGGAATGGAATGGAATGGAATGGAATGGAGGGGAGCAGAACAGAACAGAACAGAACAGAATAGAATAGAACTATAGTTGGAAGTGGCCTACAACAATCACCTAATCCAGCTGCCTGACCACTTCAGAGCTGACCAAAGTTTAAATGTTTTTGTCCCAATGTCTCTTAAATTTTAACAGGCTTGGGTATCAACCATCTCTCTAGGAAGTCTGTTCCAGTGTTTAACTACCCTCTTCATAAATAAATGTTTCCCAACGTCAAGTCTGAACCTCCTAATGTCAAGTTTGAACCTCCACTGTTGCATAAACAGTGATCTGAAGAAATACGGAATCATAGAATTGTTTTGGTTGGAAGAGACCCTCAGATTCATTGAGTCCAACCACAATGGAACAAAGGTAAAGTGGGATCAATTACTTGCCATTCTAAATTAAAAATTATCACATTTCCATTATTGAAATTTCAGAATTTTGGTATTTATGAACAGTCCATACCATGCTGATATACGTTAGTCAACACATTGCAGGTGCAGCTGCTGACTTGGAGTGTTTGAGACCCTTTCAAAGTCCTCTGATTTTTTCTCTAATAAAGTCCATGCACCAAGAAAGAAAAAAATTATCAACAGCTGACACACGTTTACTCAGCCAGTGTTTGGGGTGAGTCTTACCATGCAGCTTCCTACCCTTTTACATCTCTAGTTTGTATTAGCTCTACACTAAAGTAGAGCTTAGAGGAAAATGGCCCTCTTTGCATGTAGTACCTGGCCTAAGGCCAAGCCTGAAGTCTTTGAGTAGAAGCATTGGAGTACAATAGAGTTTTACAGTTTGTAGCCATAAAAATCACTAAATTTAGGTTGACAAAGCCATTAAGATTCCTCAGTGTGGAATTATGAAGCTGTTAGCAATGTTCGATACCACAGCTCATGGCCCATGGAAGTCCCAAAAGCTTTTCTAATATGAACAGTTAGATCAAACCTTCTTCAGTGTTTGTGCTATGAAGTTTGTTTACACCTCAGTAACTCTGGGAATGTTATGAGCAAGAGAATACAGAAATAAATACTTGAGGCTAATTTAGAGGCTAGGATGGCCTTGGCTACCTTAAGCTTTAATGAGACTGCTGGGGGTCCAGCTGGAGAATCCTCATTATTAGTTATACAAAGTTTGCTCATGACTCCAACTTGTTGCTGAAGGAAGTTCAGAAACAGACGAAAGAGAAAACAACTAGTGAGGACATATTTAGTTGAAGTAAGTAATCATTGTTGCTAAGGTTATGAGAGATATGACTGGTATCTTAGGAGAAAGCCATAAGGTTGGGTTCTTCTTCATGACATGGAAAACCTGAAATACTGATGTTCTAGTAACAAAGGACTTCTGCTAGCCAGCATGCCGGATGTTCAACCGCATCTTCTTGCCTCCCTGTTCCTCTGCACTATAACAGCAGCCAGGGAGTGCAGGTGAGTAATACCTATTGTTGCCTTCTTTCAGTGTAAGGGAAGAGCCTTTCTCGCTGTCTTGCTATTGGTAAAGCTGAAATGCCATTCTAACACAAATATCTGCATGGGCTTCAGTTGCAGCTTCAGGGAGCTAAAACAAAACACATAAGCATTGATTTATAGCAGCATATCTGGTTATATATACCCAGAGCATGCATAACATAGACCTACAGATACCTACATGCTCTGGATCAGAGTGAGGCTGCAACAACTGTGCAGGGCACATGTGGCAGCATGCTTTTCCTAGCGCTGACTCTTGTCACGGACTCATTTGTGTTGTGGTAGACTGATTTTTTTCAAACAAATAAGTTCCTTGGTAAAAGTGAGTGGTACACATCAGACTTTTCAGAGTCCCTGAAAAGCAATTGGAAAGTGAATTCGGGCTTCCCTTTCCTCAAAAGAAAGGAAATCTGGAAAGGCTTGTGTCTGTTGCAGGCATGCTCAGCACTCACGTCATTTCTGCTCCCCTGTGGTAGAATGACAACTGTGACATTCCCAGAGAGCTCACAGACAGTCCAGGCAGAGTACAACCCTCGGTAACTCAACATTTCTCCTTTAGTTATTCTACTAAGTAATTAATCCAATTAATTTGCATACATTTCTAGAGACAGAAAAACTGTCTCCTGGCACAGGTAAATATTTGATACCAGATGGCTGGAGTAGTAGCCATGTCATCCTTATAGGAGTACCCAGTGATTCTGCAACCTAAGCTAATGCTTCAGTGTGGCACTGGGACTGTTCTACTGTTGCAGGATGCCATTTCCTCCTATGTCCAAGCTCCCTATATCATTGTGAAGTGGGAAAGGAAAAATTTTCATACTCAGTGTGGAATCCAGAAACAGTAGCACATAATTTCATTTCTGAGGGAGAGTCCCAAAATAAAGCTATGGTCATTACTTCTTAGTAACACAGCAGTCCTAAAAATGGGAACACACCTTTTATTTGCTTTTACATTTTCATACTTCTTTTAAGCCCTTAGTAGAAAACATATGGACTGCTTGTTGGAAAAAATTGTCATCTTTTACTTCTGTTCTGAATTGAAATTTGGCTACCTGAGCCTGATCTATACTGACTGAGGCATGTCAACAGTTACCCAAATTGTTTCTGACATCATCCTCCACTCACACAGGTAGTATGGAAAATGTATTTTGTAAAGGATTTGCGGTTGATTTTCAGTGTTCTCAACTCAAGTTCCAGTTCATAAGTAACAGGAGGCCAGATGCAGAGTGGATGTGGCTACCTGCCAAAAAATAGATCATGTATGAAACTAAATAGCACCTGAGAAGCTTCTCTGGTAACTTTCCTCAGCTCAGTACCATACTTTGAAAGATGAACTACTGCCATGTCTCCACTGGACAGCTTCCTGTCTTACAATTATGCCTTCTGATGCCTCACTGCAATGATACAGAGCAACTAGTTTACACATAAGAAAGGCAGGGTGACACTGAATGGCTCTGTGTGCCCCAGGGAGATGTCTTTCTTGCATAGCTTGAGTTGATTACTTCCTTCCTCCAGGCATTGGGGACCTCCTAAACTTGCATGCATTAGAATGTTAGTCCTCAGTGTTTACACTTTGGGTTCAAAATTCTTCGTCTCCATAGGGAGACAGTGTTATTAAAAGCCAGTTGAATGCAGTTGTCCAATTAAGCCTCCTCCATTTTCTCTGTAATTATATGTAACATGAATGGCTTCTTTGGCTTCTAGTGCCTCTCTGGGTAAACATTTGCTCCTTTAAGACCTTCTGCCCACCTCATGCCCATATGAGGCTCCACTGTCCAAAATAGCACCTGGATTGATGTAAGCATTCCACATACCCCACCTCTGATGAGGCCCGTCAGCTTCCCACAAGCACATCCCATGCGGGGCAGACAGTGCTTCCATTAAGGAGTTCCATGTGGACAGGAGCATGCTCACTGAAATACATGGCAAAAATGCAAACGGAGAAACTCAAAATAATACAGCCCCAAAAGACCAAACAGATGACCCTTTAGAAAGACTTTCATGCAGACCAGTGCTGTATATGGCTAAGTCTTACCAGGTCGGATTTTGCCAGGCTGAGCCTGCTGTCATGGTTCAAGGGAATAATCATGGTGCAATGTGCCAAGTGCAGTAGCTGTCAGTAAGGTAGAATCCTGCTACTGCACACAAATGTACAATACATTGCTTCAAATCTAGGTTCCTTTATATTTTTTCTGATGGATACAGTTTTCTACCACCACATGTAAATCTTTGTAGTAGATGGGGAATTAGACAGAAAAGAAACAAGAAGGCAGCCACAATCAACAATACAAAAAATTTTTTTTTTAATTCATAGTTTCTTTATTTCTCTCTTACATTTAGATATGAATATAGCACTGTTTAAGTCCTGCTCAAACGCTCTGTAGAAATAAAATAGTTGTACCTTTTCAGGGAATGAATTGCACCCATATGTAACAGTGCTCATGATGTAGAGGCAAGAGAGCTATCACACCAAAACAAATATTAAAATCGCAGTCAAAAGGGAACCCACTGCATGCCAAAGATAATAATTTTCTAATCCAATATAATTTGTTGGAATAAGACATTTTTACTCAATAATTATTCTTGCATGCTCTCATCTGCTACAGGTTTTCACTCACCATTTACTTCAAGACACTCTGCAATGAGTCACATTAGACATCAGAGGCCCTTTCTTTGAAATTAGTCATGATAACCCATGTGGCTGACACTTTGGAAGCTATATGTGGAGTTTCCAGATTTGTTTTGTTTTGTTTTTCACATGAGCTGACAGACTGATAGATGGGGTTATTTTAACAACAGAGGGGGAAAAAAAACTCCACAAACTTTTGGCAGTTACACTAGCCGTAAGAATAATACAGGGAAAACTTCCACTGTCAGTGACCAAATTGTCTTAAAAGGAGTGAGTTGTGACGACCATATTCAATATCCATGAGCTGGAAGAAGGAAAAAAAGTCCAGGGAACAATTACTCTAATTTTAATCCAGGTGGTTCAGGCACTTTCCCTGCTGAGGGACATAAACAGTACAAGAAAAAAAATCCTATATATCTGGGGTATTATTGATTAGTTACCTGAGCTGAAATAGTTATCCTCAGATACATGAGATTCCTACCAGAAACCTTATAGAAATGTTCCCTTTTTCTGTCACAACCTGCAGGATTTCTTCTGTAGGTAAGCAGACAGCAACACCAAGAGAATCAGAATATGAAAGGTTAGCAGAAAATGCTAGTGTTAACCCAAGTTATAATATGAAGCTTACAAAAAGCTTTTTTTCACTTAATTTAAAATGTGTTGCAAGTGTGGGAAGATGTTTTGAAACAACAGAAAGAGAAATACAGATAGCAATAGGAGAGAGAGGCCAGGAAAAGCACAGACAAGCGGAAAGACTGCACAAAAAGAAGTGAACAAAACACAGAAGCATAGAATATGTAGAGGTAACAGCCTTAAATACAGTGGTGGATAGCTGTATGTATAAGCACCTAGGACACAAAGTATGTTCACAGAAGCAGAATGTGGTGGGTTGACCCTGGCTGGACACCAGCTGCCCACCAAGATCCTCTATCCTCCTCAGCTGGACAGGAGTGAGAAAAACACAATGAAAGGCTCATGGGTCAAGAGAAGGACAGGAAGAGATCACTCAGCAATTACTGTCATGGGCAAAACAAACTTGACTTGGGGAAATTAATTTAATTTGTTCCCAGTCAAATGAGAGTAGGGTAATGAGAAATAAAAACTAAATCTTAAAAACACCTTTCTCCCACGCCTCCCTTCTTCCCAGACTTAAATTCAGTCCTCATTTCTCCACCTCCTCCCTCTGACTGGCACAGAGGGGCAGGGAATGGGTTTGCAGTCAGTTAATCACATGTTGTCTCAGCTGCTCCTTCCTCCTCACACTCCTCTCCTGCTCCAGTATGGGGTCGTCCCATGGGAGAGAGTTTTCCACAAACTCCTCCAAAACAGGTCCTTCCCACGGGCTGCAGCTCTCTTCCGCAGGGTGCAGTCCTTCAGGAACAGACTGCTCCAGCATGGGTCCCCCATGGGATCACAAGTTCCACCAGGAGCCTGCTCCAGCATGGGCTTCCCATGGGGGTCACAGCCTCATTTGGGCACAGCCACCTGCTCTGGCGCGGGGTCCTCCACAGGCTGCGGGTCTCTGCTCCCCCCTGGACCTCCACAGGCTGCAGGGGACAGCCGGCCTCACCATGGTCTGCACCACGGGCTGCAGGGGAATCTCTGCTCCAGCGCCTGGAGCACCTCCTGCCCTCCTTCTCCACTGAGCTCGGTGTCTGCAGAGTTGTTTCACACGTTCTCACTCCTCTCTTCTGGCTGCTGTTGCATAGCAGGGGGTTTTTTTCCCTTCTTAAATATGTTATCACACATGTGGTACCACTGTCAAGATAGGCTCAGCCTTGGCCACTGGTGGGTCCATCCTGGAGCCAGCTGGCATTGGTTCTGTCGAGATGGGGGAAGCTTCTGGCATTTTCTCACAGAAGCCACACCTGTAATTCCCCCACAATGAAAGCTTTGTCATGCAAACCCAACACACAGAGAAACAGTAGAGCTTTTCAAAAGATGAGATACTATGAGAGCAGAGCAGAAGGGAGAATTACAATTAGGAAGTTTATTGCCAAAAGCCACTGTTAAGTTTTAACTGGAAGATCAAAGTAAAAACAGACTGGATGATATGAGCAAGAAAGAAGGAACAGCTTTCCAATTACTTTAGTGCATTATTACACCAGCAAACTGACAATGATACACACATGCATTAGGACCCTGATCACTTCAAACTGCAGGCTGCAATCATTATTCCTCAGGTATATAACATTTGTTTTCCAGCTTTTCTGGCAATTATTACTTCACCTCTGTTGGTTAGAAAGAAATTATGATAGATGGAATAACAGATGTTTCTTAGGCAATCCTGGAGGTAAATTCAGGTTTAAAAGGAGAGGAGATACACTAAACCTCCCAGATAACTGATTATCATAATTGGAAACCTCCTTATGGCCTACAACACACATGAGTTACCTGGGATTTGCACTGAACTCCAAGATACGTATTACTGTACTTCAAACATTTGTTACATGAGAAGAATTCGTAAGGAGGCAACTTAAGCAAGATGATTATGATGAATCCTGCTTTCTCAATAGGGCTATAAATGAAAGCTTCTTTGAGGGGCTCAGTTACCTTTTCAGGGAAATAAATGCCAGGGGAATTTTAATAGCCATTAAGAGTCCCAGCTGCAATGCAAAAGTTGGTCTAATGTATTGGCCCTAATACAGTGCCTCTTCCCATCACAGCAGAATTGGCTGTTACTGTTACACATGGATTATGTCTATTTTTCCTCTCCTTTACAAAATTTAAGTCTGTGATGTTCTCATCAAGGGAAATGATGATAGAGTTACAGAGGTCTGTGATTAAATTTGCTCAGCCGCAATCTGTAAATAACCTGCAGCATACGGTTTCCATTTTTTGTTTCATTCTGTAACCTGCAGTGAGTGTTGACTTCCAAGTACTGTTCAGCAAAAAGGAAAAGCACATAGCTGACTGATTGGTCCTCATACTCTGAAACGAAAAATGATGAGCAGAAAGTCATCACAGGAAGCCCCAGAAAATAAACCAATTTCAAACCAGTGCATCTCCCCTACATTTTCACCAGACTACTGCAAACAGCTTTTGCGCTGTGCCTTGTCCTCATTATAGGTCAACGAGGACAACTGCCTTGTATTTAAAGAAAGCTGATTGTTGAACCCAGTGATCTCTGCAGAGTGAGGAGGCACACCAAAATGACTATCTATTCATGGGTGATTAGAGTCAATAACGCTAGAGCTTTGTGTTACCTTCATCTATCTTTTTCTTGTCCATAAAATGAGCTAAGTTTTGCACTGGGCTTTAACAGAACAGAGAGAGCAGGGCTTCTTCTGAACCCCTCTGCTATACCAGTCAAACCTCACTGTTGATAGAGGACTCAAAAGCTGTACGTCTAGGCTGCAGGATAGCCTTGACAAAAGCAGAATAATCTAGGGACATCCCAGATGAAAGCGACTCGGCAAAGTTCTTCATCTAGGTGTTTCCAGGCCACATGGCATGTTTATTTTCTGAGGTTTCATCATTCTTCCGAGGACTGAAGAGCTGCTTCTGTTCAGTGGAACCTAGAAGGTGGAAGTGCTTGGAGGTCTTTCTCACCAGCCTCTGACAGTTTTTCATTTCTCTGATCTTTGCGCATTTGTATTCATGGGCTTTGTTATTGTTGCTTAACTTCCCAGAGAATCATTGGACTGAAGCACCTCTCTTCATTTTTCTAACTAGTGCCATCTGACCTGCTATACAGTTTAATCCAGCCTCCACTTTTGAATGGATTTTCTCACAAGTGGAAATCTCTAACAGGGTCACTTTGAGAGGCAACCCCATTGCATGTTACCTTGCACGATAATGAGGGCAATTTCAAAAGGCATTCAATCAAAAGAAAGGGTGTTTTCTGCCAGAGGCTTGTGTCCTAGGTTTTCACTTGTCCTTATGGGTGGCTGAAGCTATTGAAACATCTCAATCTATGTCTTGTAATTGTGCCAGTTTTGTGTTTCACAGTGGCAGAAGTTGCTGCACTACAAGGGTACTTTTAGCAGCCAGTAGGAATCCTGCAAGTTCAAGGGGAGCTGAATTTCCCCTCAGGAAAATGGGAAGATTCCCACTTTCTCAGCCACACCATTTCAGAAGATTTGTATTTACTTGTCCTCTGAGATGTGAACAGATAGGAAGGGTTGGATAAAGAAGGAAACAGGGAAGCTATCATTGTGCTATTCATATTAGTCTGTTTTTCAAGTTACTGGGAGGCTGTGATTTGCACTGTATATCAGAAAATAGATTTTTTTCCTTCACTGTTACACCACCTTGCCTGTATATCTGCTAATCAACCGTCCTTTGACATGCCACAAGGCCTCATGTCTTTTCTCTACTTTTGCCTTTCCTCCTCTCTCTCTCTTGTTCAAAGCTCATTAAAGTGCCTGGATTGATAGCTTTTGAAACTCCCTGCCCATAAAAAAGTTGCAGCACTGGTGGCTGTAATGCCTGCCTTTCACATAGAAGCAACGTTGCTTCTGAGGAAAGACGCTGCTGACCCTCAGCCTTGCTACAAGGAAACCATGCCCTACACAAGGACAAACAATTATTTCTCCAGAAGGTGGGTGTGCGAGCAATCTGCAGGAGTTGGTAAAAAGAGTACCAGGTTTTATTAACAATTTTGTTGTGTTACTATTCAGCTACAGTGAACTTCATGAAGATGCGCAACAGGTCGTATTATTTTGTTTTAAAATGTGAAATGAATGTGAGTAGAAGCATTTTACTCAGTTTAGCTACTTTGTACCAGAGTCACAAAAAAACCAGCAAAGGCAGCAAAGGTGGGATGAGTTCATTTAATTAATTAGACAGCTGCCACATTAAAAAAAAAAAAAAAAAAGGCATATTTCTAAAAGACAGTAATACTGTAGAATATCTGAATATGTGAGGTTTGTTTAAGTGACCAAACCTTCTGTGTTGGCAGTTGCACTTTCCCCCACCACGCGCTGAGAACTGGTGTGGCGGTTGCACTGGTGACTGCCCATCCCCTCTCAGAACTGGGGCCTTCAATGGGCAGTTAACGGCTCTTTGTGAGACCCGGAGTCGGTCGGCAGGGTCGTCAGCAGAGGAGGGGCCCAGCGCGCCCACAGCCCAGAGAAGCCGAGAAGCTTCTCGAAGGCCCACACTCGAGGGGCCAGGGGTTAGAGAAGCCAAGAAGGTTCTGGAATGCCCACAGCCAGATCTGAGCAGACTATAGATGGGGTTCCTGCCGGAGACCCCCTTTGTGTGGTCTCCTCGGAGCTGCGGGTCTGCCATGCTGCCGGATACCTCCCCTTAGACGGAGAAGCCGTCTGAGGTAACCTCCCGGGATGGGGAGCGCCTCACCTCCATGTGTGGGTGATAAATTACTGAATATGTGCTTTAATAAGTCCTTGCCTGGTAGGCAAGTGTAAATTCCTCGTCTGGGGCAGATGAGCGTAAGTCCTGGCTGCAGTAGGCTGGTGTTTATCTATTATGGGCAAAATGGGGCAGAGAGGGCTCTGGTTTGTTTTTCTTGTGAGTGCATATATGCACGCTGTGGATCCTCATTCTTATTTCACTGCACCCCAAATAATTTCCTAACCTAATATCCGAACCTTTATCTTATGTTATTGGAGTGCTAGTGTGCCTAAACTTATATTTGGGACACCCCCATGACACCTTCTTTGAGTTTCACTGTTTATTTCTATCTATTCATTATTCCATGGGGGTGGGGGGATGGGAGGGGCAGCAGGCGTGAGGCAGGGAAAGTCAGGGTAGAGAATACTGTGTGAGAAACATCTCATCTGTAGCTGCTAGGGCTCTTTCTTATGCTTGTCTGTAGAACCATAACATATTTTTTAGTAATTTTCAGACTGAATGAGGGCCACTGGAGCTTCATGTTCCCATCACCATTTATTTCAGAGGACAAACCATTATGGAAAGTGCCATATATTTCCTTGAAGAAATGGGCTAGAAACATGCAGAACTGGATGTGTACTAAATTAAGGTTGCGCTTTCAAGTTCTTCTTTGTGATCAGGGATGCTAGAAAGATTCTGATGGCAGTGATGAAAAGTAAGAAATGAAACTCTGGTATGTATTTTTTGTGTCCAGCTAATCCTAATTTTCCATGGAAAATAACACAGGATTTGTGAGTTGGTTTTCCTTTATGCTTAGCAAATATGGTAACACTGGTGAGAAAATAAACTGAGCTAATCATTACATAATAGTTCTGAAGATATGTGGTTAAAACAGAGTGTGTTAGAAAACCATTTAAGGATATTTTTTAAAAATGAATAAATTAAATACACTTTGAGACACAAGTGAGTGAATTGCTAAGGCATCTAGGCAGTTCAGCATGAAACTATCTTACTTTCAGAAGCAAAAATAATTAGTAATTTCATGACCATATCGGATTCCACATAGTTACTGCATACCTTCTACTTGCTTCATTCATGCAAATGAGCACACTTTTGCTATCACTCCGTAATGAAGATAAGGACAGAGAATGACAGTTGCAGAGAAAGACACCCACCTGTACACAAAGACTGGAAAAGAATGACACTTGCCTAGAGATACAGGGCTCACATGGTTTCATCTAACAGTAAGGAAGCCGGCACAGTAACAAAGATTCAATCCAACCAGTTTCAGTTGTCAGCAGCATTATTGTATAGGTTAAAATGAGGCAAAGGAGAAGAATCAGCAAAGACTGAATTTACTTCTCTGTTACAAACTTCAATGCAGACCAGAAGCAACATAATTATATGTTACGTTCCTTCAGCCCAAATGAAGACGGGAGGGATAGCTTAGGGAGAGAAGAGTTAACTGATGACTTTGACTACTTTGACAGAACCAGATTCTTCTCAGAGGTACACAGCGAAAGGATAAGAGGCCACAGACAAAGGCCGCATCAAGGAAAATTCTGTTTAGATTCAAGAAAAAAAAGTCAAACTGACAGTAGTCAAACATCAGAGTAGGTTACTCAAAAGAGCTGAGGAGTATTTTTTGAGACAGTTCAAATTAGACTGGACAACTGGAGCAACCTGAACTGAGTTCGAGGTTGGTTTTGCTTTGAGCAGGAGATCAGACCAGATGACCTTATATATTCTGTAATTTTGTGATTGTAAAAGCTATGCAGTCTTGGATGTCTTGATTACAGGGATGCACCTCACACAGTCAGATTGTCAGTGTCCCACTGAAAATACCGTTATGTTTCCAGTGTTTTAGAAAAAGGCCAGATGTTTATTAAACAAGTTCAAGTAACTGGCCATTCAAAGATCATTTATATGCAGTCTGAAGATCAACATAGACTGATCAATTAAGACAACATTGCTTCTTGAGAAACCCATCTGCAAGCCAAATCATTCCTGACCCTTCCTCTAGGCAAAAATATGAATGTCTAGCCAGAAAAAATGATAGGGAAATAATGAAAACCAAGCTACACAGATCTAAGTGGATCCACCAAAGGCCAAGGGTAGACATGGAGACTCTTGGTCCCAGAAAGCTTAATTGTGGCAACTTCCCACAGTGCCTAAGCTCTCACCCATCACTGTCCATTTTTATGAAGAATTCTGGAAGGACACTGGAAAGCTCAGTACCAAAGGATTTGAGTTTACAGTAGTTTAAATCATGCTGAGTAGATGTCGAAATACTATGTGAAATCACCCACTGTGCAGATCCTGCTTCACAGACACCCACAGGAGGCAGCAGGTTAGCACCCATAGAGTTTCACTGTGAGATCCATCAGACACTAGCTCAGACCAGAAAAGATCTGAATAGAAGTCTTCTATTTTAGTCAAAAACTTGATTTACCTATTCAGAATTGGCAGTCCTTACAGGAACCATAGTCCATCAAGAGCGATGGAGTGACAATTTCCCATTCCACAGAATGTTCTGCCCATGAACACAGGATGGTCTATATGGGTAAAGAGGTAAACACAAACGTCGATGTAAGCAAACACATGACACCCAGAGGACCAGCATTCTCTGAAATTGCTCTCTTTGCTCCTTTGCCTTTGATGGGTTTTGAGGGGAAAATTCTACTTTCATTTTCCTATGAATATTGTAATAGTCATGGTAAGCACTATAGAGACTGCACATCCCAGAATTCACGGGGTTTCATCACCCTGAGAATCATCCACATGGATAACCAGCGTCAATTTGGTCTCAGAGCTTGATGTATTATTCAAGTAAAATAACTTGTCAGTTACTTTCATTAGGTAAGGAGTGCTTTTTACAAACTTCTCCCTACTTTGTAAAAAGGCAACACTTACATAGGACTTTCATTCCCAAAGGCCTTGTGTTGTTCTTTGTAAATATTTATGTGTATATAAAACTGTGCTGGTTTGACCGAAAATGAGTTAATTTTCTTCATGCAGTTAGAAACCTTTCTTTTTCATACCTAGCATGGTCATTATTTGGACTTAGTTTGAGAACAAGAGATAACACCCAGCACAGAGCTAATGTTTTTAGTTGCTCTGGTCTGAGAGCCAAGGACACTCTGAACACTCTGCCCACAGGTGTGAGGCAGCGAGGAAGGGGGGCATGGATGGGGCAGAGCTTGACTGACATCCAGACTGATCAATAAGAGTATTCTGTCCTATTAGCGTCATGCTTCACATTTAGGAAGAGTCTGGATCTTCTGGTCACTCACGCATTCTCTTATCTTTGCTCTCTTTGTCAGAGCTGGGGGAGTTCTGTTCGGGGCATTTAGTTTGGCCTTTTTGCCATCCTGCTGTTTTGCAGAGGCCTCTGGGCCTTTCTGCCTTTTTCCTCTTTTCTTTCTTTGGGATCAGCTGTTTGTGACCAGGTGCTGTTTCCTGGGACTGGCTGCCCAGTGTGGATGGAGTTTGTGAGGAATTGCCTTGAGTATCTTTTGCTTTATATTCTATTTCTATTTTATGTATATATTTACTAGTAGCATCTTAGTATTTTGTTATTTTATTAAACTGTGTTTATCTCAATCCAAGTTTCGACCTTCCCTTTTGATTCTCTCCCCTATTTGGGGAGGGTGGGGATGGAGCTGAGTGAGCAGCTCTTGTGGTTGTATTGCTAGCTCAGGCTAAACCATGACAATAACACACATATATGTTATATATTGCTATATCAAGGCATCTGGAACTCAGGGGTTAAATGTGTGTATTGAGAAGAAAGATGCAGCAGCTGATTTCACACAGTGCTCAAGACGATTGATAGAATTTGTCTCCCTGTCCACCCTTCCCTGTGCGCAAATGTGTGAAAGCAATCCTGCTTAACTATTGATGACTTGATTCTGCAATGATATTTCCAGGGACTAGCATTGTTACCGTTGCTGTTGTCATCTTGGTACTCGCAAGGAGTCTTCACATGACACTTGCTAGTTGATAAGAGAGAAGGTCTGTAAGTGTCAAAAGTGGGAATTTTTCCCAAGCTTGTCTCACGGTCAGGTTTCATGCTCGCACTAGAACCACTTCCCTTAGCAAGCAGTAAAGCAATAAGGGGTGATCTCTCTTCATGTTTACTCAATATACAGGCTGACATCCTTGGGAGTGTTTGCTGCTAACTTCCTAGAGCACTTATCAGATGGCGTAAATGCCTATTATGACTGAGAATATTCTCATATACAGAGTCTATGCAGCCATGGGCACATTTAGACTACACATACTCTTTTCCATTTTACTGTTATGGTTTTTTGTCTATAATTACATTGTATGTAGTGAATTAGACATGCTCACACCAGCTACCCACCTTTCTCCAATAGCTTCCTGCCCTTTTGACAACCTTAGCTGTAACGGCTGCTGGCAGAGTTTACTTATTCTCTTATCAATGGTGGCAGTCAGAGTAAAGGCTGTTAGCAGGGATTGCTTTGCTTTGTTTTCTCGATGGAGGTATAACATTCCGAGTCTCCTTTTCCTGCTGTCTTCTCCCCTTGCATTGGTGATAGATTTCCTTCAAAAGTAAAGAGAAAATATGATAGCAGAATAGCAGAAATAGAAAAAAGCTGTTGTGATATTTGACATTTTTAGCAAAAGAAATAGAGTCTGCAACTGAAAATAGATGTTTTACTACTTCTTTCACTTCTCCAACCTATTTTTGTGAATTGCAATATCCACGCTCCTGTAGAAGAAATATTTAGAGCCTGATGATAGCAAAGCTAAGATCAGATGACCCAATGCTTCTTTTCCATCTCTATATCCTGCAAAAAATAACGTAACAAGATGGAGGGAAAAGCAAAGTGCCAAGAAAAGCAGCTACAGTTCCAGTATTAGCAAAAAAAAAAAAAATTAAAAAAGCTATGAAAGGAGGTAGCAGCAGCAGCAGTCAGTACAGGATTATTGGTTATATTTTCAGTTTGTATGTGCCACTCCAGCTTCTTACCACAGCACACACAGCATTCAGATGTATCTGCCAGGAGACAGCAGGCTGATGGTCATTACATGCCTAACACGTTCTCCTCTTCCATCCTGAATATTTGCTGTCTTTCTGTCTTTTGTAATAGCATATGGTGGAGATGGCCCACTGCCTTGCATTCTGTTAGTGGCTTAAAACTCACCAAAAAATGTGTATAAGAAAGGATTTTTCCTAAAAACTTTGCAAAGGATTCCAAGCTAGAAACCCAAATGCAATGTTCGGCTTCATGACAGTCTGATTTTTAATAATTAAGTAACTTCATCTGTGCAAACCTCATTCTCAGCAACAATAAAACATTTCTTACCCCAGGACAGTTAATTGAATATTGAAATTTCAGGCCATGTATCCTTTCATCTATCTTGCACTCAGAAGGAAGCCAGACACTGTGGATAAGCTGCCCCAAAACTCTGTGTAAAACATGAAGTTATTTTAGGAGCAAGTCATGAACGTTTTGCAAGCCAAGCACAATAAAATCCTGCACTAACAATTATCATATTCAAAATGCATTAAGGAATCATTAAAACAGCTCAACAGTTACCTGGCACTTGAAAATAAGAAGTCAATTTTATTGGCTATATTTCTATCTTCTGCTATGGCTCCCCACTTAGAGATGAGTAGTTCCAAGTTGTATGAAAATACTTTGTCTTATTTTCTGAGAAAACACGAGACAAATGGATTTTTAGAAGGAACACCATTTTGCTTTCTTTGTTCTCTTCCTTTTGGAACAGCTGGCCACAAGGAAACTATTTGCAGAAGGGCTCTCATCTTCTTCTATTTTCTCCACTACAGTGCCGAGCTGTGGTACTGCCTAAACTTCTTTGTTCGTCCCTAGCTGAAGCAGCACTGCAGGCACAGTTAGAGAAGTCCAATCATCTTTTCTTCCCCAAGTACCAAGATATGCCTCAAAAAATTCAAAATGCATTTTGAGTGCAGCCAGTAATATTTTTAATAACTCATTTCATCTTCAGAAGCAAACCACTCCCAATATTGCTTGTCAAATTATGCACCTGCATAATGAACTAATGAGCACTGGTTGATCAGCAGTCTTGCAGCGTGGACCTCTCTCCCCCAACATTTCTCTAGTAGAAATATTAATACACACACAAATGACTGGAAATTCAATGTATAAAATCTGATTGTACCTCTCTATTTATAACTTCATATGTATTAAAATGACTCCCTGCAATCCAAAAAGGGGTAGGGCTACCAGTCATAGCCACTGGCAGCTACTTGCCAAAAGTAATATAACTTGCTGTTGCCGTTGACAACCATAATGTTTAATTATGTCACCTCAATTTACCTAGCCCTAGAAATAAAGAGATTTCCTGTTCTTTCACACCATCCTGTACTTTTATATTATTTGCATAAGCCCCAGTTTTCTCCTAGCTTGCATCATAGGTATTTGATCTTCCTTTCTACTTTCTGAATTTTATTATAATTGCCTGAAACTATCTTTATTCAACTTTTAGATCTAAGAACACTAACATTCCGCTGTCATCAATCTGGCTGTTTTCTAAGGAAAGCTAATGTTAGAAGAAGTAACAGCCCACTAAATGGAGTCAAAAGGACTTTTCACAGCCAGGTTCCTCTCTCCCTCCCTCTGCTTCAGGTCAGCACAGAAACAAGATAGTAGCAAGAATTAAACCTCTTCTCATAGTCCCTTTCTTAACAGCATAATTCTCTCCAGCTGAGCCCAGCCACATTTCCAAGGGCAAGAAAAGTCCACTAATTATTTTGCTCGGGGTCTCAGTGTAAACCCTTGACATGTAAGTCCGTAAAATATCCCATATATTTGTATTTGCAACTTGGGCCTAATTCACTTTATATAGTAAGTAATTCACAGTACAGAAAATACCAAAACCTACCCTGTTTAGCCACATGAGAAATGAAAAAAATAATTCCATAATGAAGTGAGATGATGTTCTTTCAGCCTGGAAAACTTCTCTGATATTTCCTCATGAAGCATTTTAAGGTACAGGGTAGTTTTGCTGGCAGCCACTTCTGTCGATACCGAAATAAGGAGTTAAAGGAACATAAGTTACTCTTAAAGGTCACTCAAAGATTAATATCCTGACAGTAGGATAACAAGCTGTAGTTTCATGATGTCCAAATGTAAAATTTAAAAAAAAATTACTGTGTTGTTGGGATCTTGCTTTTTAATAGGTGTGCTGATAAAATGATAATATTTAAGATGTCTTCACAATGCCGCTGTGGAGTACCTGTAACTAATTATTTACATAAGACAAGTAGGAGAAAAGGAGGATGCAGGATAACATTTTAAATTTTGGAAGTGAATCATTATTTTGAAGTGTATTAATCTGAAAGACATGATCTGAGCTAGATGATGTCTGTAAGAACCGGAGCAGGTTTGCAGGCAGGACTTGTGACCCTGCGGGGAACCCAAATTGGAGCAGTCAGTTCCTGAAGGACTGTATCCCATGGAGGGGGCCCATGTCAGAGGAGTTCATAGAGGACTGTCTCCTATGGGAGGAACCCCAGGCTGGAGCAGGGCAAGAGAGTGAGGAGGAAGGAGTGGCAGAGACAATGTGTGATGAGCTGCACACAACAACCATTCCCCATCCCTCCCCCATTTGGAGGGAGAAAGTGGAAAAATCAGGAGTGAGGAAAAAGGAAAGGGTGAGGGAAAACATTTCAAAAATTGTTTTTTATTTCTTATTATCCTACTCTGATTTGACTGGTAGTAAATTAATTTCATTTTCTCCAAGTCAAGTCTGTTTTGCCCATGATGGTGATTGGTGAGTGATCTCTCCCTGTCCTTGGCCCATGAGCCTTTCATTATATGTTCTCTCCCTTTCCCTGGTGAGGAGGAGAGTGCTAGAGCAGCTTTGGTAGGCACCTGGTGTCCAGCCAAGGTCAGCCCACCACATGGTCTTATAGTTCACCTAGGTAAGTCACCATTCTACTCTTCAACCAGCATACTTCAGCTCAGCTGCATTTCCAAACTAAAAATCTGATCTGACTGCTGTAGCCCTGTGCTTCAAAGATGCAGAGGGGCCTACGTAGTTTCTTGAGTATAAATCAACATCAGCAGCCAGGTTATCAACACTAATTTTTAGTTTAAAAGCTACATGCAAGTTTGTTAACTTTAGAGGTTGTAAGGATAGAGTCACTTATTGAATATTTATTGGATGTATGTGTGAATGTGAGTATATCACTTAACATCCCAAGAGTGATCATTTTTTCTGATCATTTGACTGGGCAATTCTCAACTACTAGAAATGTTATAGAAATGTATTGGATCACCTCTTTGGTTTATTTGTGTGTCAATTATTGTTATTTCTGCCTCTGAATAACATTTCCAACACCATTTTTCTCTGTGCTCTAGCCCTGTGTTTTCCAGCTAGTATGTAACTCAGTGAAAAATGTTAAAGAACTCTGCTCTGTAATTATCTACATCCTTGTAGCCTTTTAAAAGAGATCTTCTATTTTTCTCCCAGTGACTGAGCATTACATTTGCAAAAACTGTGTGGGTCTATCACACAGAAGAGTTAACTCATTAAATTCAGCAAATACAGTTCGGAGACTGAGGGAGCTGTAAATCTCCAAGAAAACAGGATTCAAAAACTGCAAAAATTATAGCACAAGTTGCACTTAAGAAAAAATTCTAAGTTATGATTCAGTATGGAGGGAAAGAAAGATGCTTTTCATCATTCTCTTTAATACAGAAGTGAGGAGTTAGGACCACTTCCAAATTGTTTTTAGGTGTTTGCGAAACAGATGTTAATAACTGTAATAGTTGAAGCTGTTTTCAATTTTTTTTGAGAAACATATGTCCCAATTATCTTAGTCTTTGAATGTGTGTTATGGTATTTTTAAAGGTGCACAGGTAGTCTGAACTTCTTAATTCACATTTATATAAGAGATGTGTATCTGTAAACATTCATAATTTACCTGCTAGAGGTTTTGAAAGGCGTTTTTCTGATTCTAATCAAACATTCTTTTCTGCTAATGTTTAAAATTGTTTTTCATAATTTCAGTAATGTTTTCACTAGATTTTGCACGTAGGGTGAGGAATAATAACACAGTATCATTTAATTGAATTGCCATTATGACAGGCTTTACAATGAGCCATTTAAGGCATAACATTTTTATAGACTGCTATTAAATGGAATTAATTGCTTCAATTATGTATCTCTACGTGAAGATGCACATGTACTGAAGCACATGTTTATATACATGCATGTATGTAAATATATACACTGTAGAAACACATATCTTGACAAAGCAGATACAGCCACTGCAGAATTCAGTTTTGAAATCCTGCCTTATAGAACTGCCAAAGTCCCAGACAGCAATGCCATTTACTGTCATGGCTTTTTTCCTACTTATTCTGCTTCCCAATCCTTTCTTAAAGCATGAGTAAGGAGATTGTGGGGTACTTGCATCATAACTGGTACGTATAGTGAAATCAATGTTTAAGGCTCTTTGCACAGCTACAACTGACTCTGACAACTCTGGCCTTTTCTTTCTTCAGTCTTTCCATCTTTGGCAGTTTTCTGCATGCCTCAGTTCATAGACTTGTGTGGTTATTCAAGAACCTCTGGTTCTGCCTAAAAGCAAAACGAGTAAGTTCCTCGGGTGATGCTGGCCATGGGACCACTGGGAGACTGACCGCTCTAATTGCTCTCATTTCACACATGAGAACATTTCAGTTAGTCAAATCAGAGGTTCCAAAGGAGTACTAATCAGGATCAAATAGGTTCTTCCTCCTCTGCTGAACATCTCTCAGGACTCATCTGTGTCTCTGTGGTGCCTCTCAGAAAATTCACCTGCAATATCTGAAATATCGAGATACTCATAAATGGCAAGATAGGATTCCTTCACCATAAGAGTTCCTTTCTGAAAGACCACCTTATTAGTAAAGGCTGCTACTTTCAGAGTTTGGGTAGACAAGGTCTTAAAGATATAAACACACAGGCAGAGATCTCCCACATCCTGACAAGGCTTCAATTTGCGTTTATCTTGCTTGGTAAATGAGCAACTGGCTCTGCCTTCACAGGGAATTAACCTTCACATAACTGTTGTGCATGAAAAGAAAAAAAAACAGAACTATTAAAAACAATGTGTAAGAGTGGGAACTGCAGTTCCTGCTCTCAAAGCCTCATCCCTTGTCATGACAATTCCTCCCTTTTCCTCTTAAGTGGGCACAAAGGGTGTATTTCTTCTGAGTTTTCCAGCCACAAGAGCTAAAGCTCTAAGAAATGGTAAGGCTGACATAGACAACGCACTCCTATTTCTACCACCATTGTACTGCAAACTACCTCTGCTGACTTTTACTATGCCAAACATTGTAATCTCAAAATTGCTGATACTTTTTTTTTAAAATGCAGTAATGGCTAAAATTCTGATAAATTACAGTGGGTGTTATTTTTAATAATTTAACATAATGGCTGCAGCCTTTTCACTAAAGTAGCAATTAAGTCATCACAGTTGCCTGGCCTATACAAATTTATTGTGTCTGTTTTTATTGCTTATAGCTTCAGAACCATTTCACTGCACTATCTGACACCAAAGTCAGAAATCATGTAGGGAAAACTGGTAGAAAAAGCAAGTTCACTAATTGAAACCTTTATTTTTTATTATGTTCCACTGATATTAACACAGTTGTAAGTGGCTGTGCATCCTACACATTACATTTCCCCATGTAATCATCATTGCTGTAGGTATATGTCTGTTCGAATACATTTCTCATTCTCAACCAGGAACATGCACAGCGACGCATCACCAGAATCATCTGTTTTAAGTTGCCTCAGCTGTATAGCTCACCTTTTAATTCTTAGTTTGTTTATGAGCAATATTTATACAAGATTCCTGTATTTCTGGCATGCTAGTCTCTTGTTTTTTCATGGAAGCCAGTGTTTTGATACATAAATAACTTCCATTACAAACTGTTGTTATTCTAGTTGTGGTGGGTTTGCTGGTTTTTTTTTTTCCTGTCAAGTTCATTGCCGTGGCTGCTGTTCCCACTCCTGAAGCAAAGTGCTTGTCACTACTTTACTACAGGTGAGCAAGGAGTCATGAGGTGACTTTTAGCACAAGCCTCATATTTAATAAGCACAGTAGTCAAATTCTTTCCTTTCTGTCCAGTTACAGTTTGAAGATTTCATTAATTCTTCTTAATAATTTCTAAACTGATCATGAAAGGAAGCCAACATTTAGGCCATAAAGATTTGCTTTACGTCTGACCTTCTGCGTGGCCTTAGAAAAAACGTTTAACTTTTCTGTACCTTGTTTTCCTTATTTGTTTTTAGCAGTAGTGGTATTAATAGTAGTGACCCAGGAAGCCAAAACTCTGAATGCTTTGACTCTGGTTCAGCAAAACACCTGCATGCCTTGGCTTCCATAGGGCTTTCCCAGCAATCCAAAATTAAACATAGATCATGTTTCTCCTGATCTCCTTAAGCATTTTGTGACATCTCAGGGAATGTATTACAGTCACGTATTTCTGATAAGGACCTCTAAGCTTCCACTCTAGATTATAAGAATAATTGGGAAAATAGATCTTTTTGTTCCTCCCAATGTATAAATCCATAGCAAAAGGACAGAGTCACGGAAGTTGAAAAGTTTCTATTTTGGGGACCTACACTAGTGGCCTATAAGTGGGCCCAAAGTTTCCATGTATTTGATAAAGAAACCCTCTTCCTTTCAGAAAGAAATTACAAGAGAGGCACAATCACAGCCCTGAAGGGTCAGGAGCCGTCCTGCCTTCACAGCTTGCATACTGCTTGCTGGAGAATTGTGTAAGCATAAACATGATTCCAGTCAGGTACTGCAGGTAAGGCCATGGTGACAGGCAAGGACTGTGGAGTAGCCAGCACGTTGCAAACAGTGGCTGAGCTTACCTTATTCATGTAGCCATGCCCCGAGCTAGCACTAGACTAAACCACCTACTAATAAAGTATTAATATACAGCAGGTGCCTAATTATGTAGACCAGGTTACAACTGGCACTCATTTTCATGTGAAAAATCATGTTTTTGAAAATCCTAGCTGAAGGCTTTGCAGAAATAGTACACTGTCACATCAAAACCCAGTCACATCAGGTATCCTGGTCCTCGGTATAATACAAGACCCAGGGGGACTAATCAGTTTAAAAAGAGAAACTAGTCTGCCCCAGGCAAAAAAAATAATTCAGAGCAGCACTAATTCACACTACCAAATGGAATAAGACAGCAAGCCCAATCTTCTCGCTCTCTCTTCAGCTACCCTACCTCCCTAAAAAAAAAAAAAATTAAAAAATCTGCTTCACCTGCTACTGCAGCTTCAGGAGATTATTATTATTCCCCTAAACATCAGTTTAAGTCAGAACGTTCTTGCTACCACAAACAAAACACTATGTGTGTATGCTGGGTAAACATTAAGGCAAAGATGTTATCTTAGTCATCTCTTGCACAGGTGAACTATCCTTCATTTCCAACTAAAAGAGGTGTTATCCCAGCCACTCATTAAAGGGATTAAATGTCTTGTCTTTAATTCCTCTAAACCCAGCAAAAAGAACTCCAGATGTGTTCGTGTTTTGTATGTCCAACAGCATCACCAGTTCAGGCATCAAGGAAGCTCTGCTCCTGCAATAAAATCACAGTGTTACACAGCATGGTGGGGGTTTGTCCTTCCCCCTGCCCCGATTTCCCGGGCTGCAATCAACTGCTAAATTGATCTGACACTTCATCCGTATAGCAAGGTCCCCAGGGAGAGGGTACGAATGCAGTGTGTGGAGTGCATTGGGGAAGAGGGTTGAGGAGGAGATAAAGGGTTCAAAAGTAAAGTCATCAAAAATAATGAGGCTGTTCCGCCCAGCTTCCACTGCAGCAGAGGAGCAAAGTGCCCTTTCAAATTGGGTGTCCCAGCTCCAGAGCTGAAATAAGTGGTCATAGAAAGCTGCAAGCAAATTGCCTTGACAAGGCTGTTACTGTTGTAAGAGTTCAAAGGTTTTGGACACTAGGTCAGCAGCTGCCAATCAAGCAGACAGAAAAAGCTGCTCATTGAGCCTGTGATTTCTACCTAGGCCGCAATTACCCCTGACTATTCCTGTACCTCAGCAGCTCCTCTGATTAAACCAGCCTCCCTTTTACATCTCTTTCAGAGTGCGATTCACACACTAATTAGTTGCCTGCTCTCCACTGGGATGTCAGACCCTCAGTCAATTTATCTCTATTTCAGCCTGCTCAGAGTGACTTCCCCAGTTATCAAAATTTAATCATGCCTTCAAAAATGTTGAAAAGTGGTCATTAGAGGCAAAAGGCCACAGGATACAATATTCATTTTTCTCTATCTTCCAGTCATCCAGCTGGCATCTATAATGGATATCCTGGGGGCTGTGAGAACACGTTGATTTATGCAACCTTGCTCTTGCTCTCACTGTGGTGCACCAGCCTGCTTTAAAGAACAGGTTTTAACAAGGTCTGAGGTGGGAGGACATTAATCATGGTAGCATTGTATGTGAAAAAGGGTGCTGTGTAGTCAGAAGAACCCCCTACAGCAGGGCAGTTAGATTTTTTTACCACCTTCTCAGAAATAAAGGAGAGTTTGACAATTGATTAGACCTTTCTGTAACCTTGCAGTCCTGTGAAATGATGAGAGAGAGAAAGAGAGGGGAAAGAACAGTGAGAGGGGGAGGGAGACAGAGACAGAGAATGATTCTCATACTGACGGTCTTAAATGTGCAATAACTTTATGATTCTTGACTGAAACTGGCTATCAAAATCAGTCCCAACTCAATACAGTCTAAAAAAGAAGATCATTCTTGGAATAAGAGTCCTTTCAGCTGTACATGTCAGAGGCAATCATGGGCACCAGCAGC
This sequence comes from Caloenas nicobarica, assembly GCF_036013445.1. Classification (NCBI taxonomy): domain Eukaryota; kingdom Metazoa; phylum Chordata; class Aves; order Columbiformes; family Columbidae; genus Caloenas; species Caloenas nicobarica. The sequence continues at coordinate 56,702,487 of NC_088284.1, forward strand.
CTGCAGTGACTCCCCTGAATACTCTGTATTGCACAGTGAAACCCTGATAAAAATGGCATTGGATAACATCAATCCCAGCTGTAACGTTCCGAAGTAGGTTTCAGCAAAATCAACAGTGATGAATTGAAATTTGTTGACAATAGGCTACGGGAGGGGGAATGTGGCAGCGAGCAATTATTATTCTGTCTTTTTCTTCCTTGAAACCAGAGGAATGATTTCCAAACCTGGATGCATGCAACTGAATGCATACATTTGCATGCGATGAGCCAATGCAGAATATGAAGGCAAAATCTGAGTGCACAAATCAGCTACTAGCCTTTGCCCATAGAGGGTTCCCTGGTGAAGAAATTCATATGCAAATGAATGTTGAAAACTGGGCTCACCTTATTTGTTTAATCTACCATAGTGTTGATGTGTTTGCCCTTGTCCAACAGACAGGATCAGGGTGTCACAACTTAGCTAAAGCCCAGCGAAGTGAGAGTACACATTATGTTATGCCTCCCTGATACCTCTCTGGCAATGTGACTTAATCCTGAACTGCAACCCCCCTACTATTTCAGTCCTGAGCTTTTCTCTCTACCATATGCAATAATTGACATTTTCCATTCTCCTGTCCTGGGATCTCTCAAGCTGAAGAAGTCTCCTGATCTCTTGCCCTCCCTCCTCACTGATACTTGAGACCCTGGGGGTAAATGTTGAGCACAGTATGCAGGCATTGAGCTGAACAACTCATTACTGGCATGGGAAGGAGAATGCAACTAATCTTCATATCATGCTGGAAATTAAACCCTGAATGTCACAAGAGATTGTTCTTCTCCACAAACAGAATCCAAATGAGCTGGAGAGAAAGTGAAAAATAAACAAAAATCAAAAGCTTCCTCCAATTCCCCCTCTTTCCATTGGTGGACTGAAATCCATTGCCCATTTGTGGCCAGCCTGTCAACCTACCTCAGTTTTCCATCTCCAATACAGGTTGCTGCCAGCTGCTTGAGAAGGTGCAGACAGCTTACCAAGAGCAATCTTTGTCCATGTCGGATTCTGATCTAGGTATTACAGCTCAGTAAAGAGCATTAGATCTTTAAAAGCTTTGTAGTCACCAAATGCAGGGCAAATTTTTTTTAGACTGTACAAGGACATTCCCCACATCACAGTAGAATGTGGGAATGCCTTCCATGCTACAACTCGGTTTACATGTTTCAACCATGTGATGCAATCCTAGATATTAAGGACTTCTGCAGTTGGCTGCTAACCTGTTTCTTGGTCTTTCCTGCTGCAGCAGCAAGAACATCAAGCACCAGTTGTTCTTCTTCAGATATCAGCTCCTCCAGGAAAGCAGTTCACTTGTCACTAGGCAGCCCATGTTATGACACACTATAAGACACATTAAAACCAATTTAGGCTCACAATTTAAAGGGGGATATTGGAGCTATGAAAGTAAGAATGCATATGCTTAGCCACATTAATTTCAAACCAGATCCTTTGAATTCAGGTGTACTGTTTATACAAGCAAGGCTTGAGTACATTAGTCAAATGTAGCCAGACATGGATTTTGGCCTTGGACTGCTTTAGTCGGAGTGCAACTGAAAAGTTGCTCAGTTTCCTAAAAGGGCTCAGTTCTCTTACATTTTGTACCTAGCAGTCCAAAGTGGGATGTGTGAAGGGGGCCACTCTGTATCCCATGCTACCTCTGTTATTGTGTGAACAGTGAACAATTCAGCCAGGCCAGTGCATGAAGACCCTATGTTCATGCTACCCTATAAGGCACATCAGCTTCACGGAAGAACAAGTTTGCTGAATTCTGCTCTCAGCACCTCTGCAAAACCCAGCAGTGATGTTCTTGAGAAGAAACCCTCAGCTTTCTGCCACACTTTTTGTGCTTCCAGTCAATAACCTGTTCTGCAGGCATGACATACATGGGACATCCCTCTGAAAAAAAGCGAAAAAGATCTTAAAGGCGAGAAGGATGAATCTTGAACATAAGAACCAAAAAAGGGATGCAGGTGGTTTTTACTCAGAAACAGATTTATGATGATTCTTTCATTATCCACTCAAGATTATTCAAAGAATATTCATGAAGAAAGATATCATCTATTTTTATGGAGTGTTACAAGGCCGACATTATATGTGAGTGAAAGGAAACAAAGCAGTCTGGAAAAAATTAACTGTATGAGAGTAGTAGCTTGTAGTTGCTACTATTTTGGACAGCAAGTATTTCACATCAACATCTTTCCATACTGTATGTAAACCACATAGAAACAGAGGCATTAGATGTGCTCTCTGTTTGGTAGAAGTGAGTGGAAATATAGTACTAAATTATGGTTTTGCTCCAGCTGCCCTGTCTTCCTGGCATCGTTGGCAAGCATGAAAGCTGTAATTTTCATTAAAAGACTCATCCAGATATTTGGCAGCGATTATATGATTCCTAGAGCCACTCAGTCACAAACAGACAATTAACCCATAAAACAGTGTTCATATGAGATTTATTTTCATTTTTATTATGTATCAGTGATGCAAAGAGACAGAGGAAGCTGTAAGGATGTTCACAATAAAAAAACAAATACCACAAAGCAACAAGATAGTAAAGATCATAGAGTTTACTTCAATAATAGAATGAAATCAAGTTAAGAGCTATAGACAAAACCCATTTAAAAAATAGAAGAAAATATCTAGATTACATGGAGAACATGAAAGAATAGTAAATAACTTCCATTATTGTAAAAATTCTGACTATAGCTGATGATGAAATTATAAGAATTAATAAATGTATATGCATTCCCTTTCCTATGCATGCGTATATATGTGTGCACAATATGTTTATGCAGACATAAGAGGGAGTTATTATAATAGTGGAACTGAAAAGTGTCAACTAAAAGCAAATGAAATTATGATGCATTTAAGTCACTTCCAAACAGTCAGAGACTCATCCTCTATTTTTCCTACTTAAGGATGCAAACTGACATAAAGTAAGTACTTGAGGAGACATCATTTCTCAACCGGAAGATTCTTACTAATGGACTATTATTCAGATCCAATAAATAACAATAACATTAATTTACATACTGTGGCAGTAGTATAGACACAGTGCACTCAGCAGAAAAAATTAGAATCATAGAATGTCCTGAGTTGGAAGGGACCCACAGGGACCATTGAGTCCAACTCCTGTCCCTGCATATGACAACCCCTAAATTAAGACCATGTGTCTGAGGGTGTTGTCTAATCACTTCTTGAATACTGCCAGGCTTGGAGCTGTGATTGCCTCCCTTGAGAGCCTGTTCCAGTGCTCCACGACCCTCTGGGTGAAGAACCTTTTCCAATCTAAACTTCCCCTGGCACATCTTCCTGTCATTCCCTCAGGTTCTGTCATTGGTCACCAAAGAGAAGAGTTTGGTGCCTGGCCCTCCTCCTCTGCTGGTGAGGAAGCTGTAGCCACCATGAGGTCTCCTCACAGTGTCCTCTTCTCCAGGCTGAACAGACAAAGTGACTTCATCTGCTTCTTACACAGCTTCTGCTCTGAACCCTTCACCAACTTCATAGCCCTCTTCTGGACACTCTCCAGTAGCTTTATATCCTTTTTATACTCTGGCACCCAGAACTGCACACAGTGCTCCAGGTGAGGCCACACCAATGCAGAGCAAAGTGGGACAATCACCTCCCTCGCCCAGCTGGCGAGACTGGTGCACCCCAGGACACAGTTGGCCCTCTCGGCTGCCAGGGCACTGTTGGCATGTGTTCGACTTGCCATCAACCAGGACCCCAGATCCCTCTCCACAGAGCTGCTCTCCAGCATCTCATCCCCCAGTCTGTATGTAGAGCCAGGGTTGCCATGTCCCAGGTGCAAGATCCAGCACTTACCATCATTGAACTTTATGCGGTTGGTGATTGCCCAGTTCTCCAATTTGTCCAGACCCTTCTGCCCGGCCTCTCTGCCCTTGAGAGTGTCGACAGCTCCCCCCAATTTTGTGTCATTGGCAAACTTACTATTCCATCAAGTCCCACATCCAAGTCATTTATGAAGACATTGAAGAGTGCTGGCCCTAAGATGGATCCCTGTGGAACCCTGGTAGTGACTGTTCACCAGCCTGACATAACCCCATTTACTCAAACCCTTTGAGTTCAACCCATCAGCCAATTTCTCACCCACTGCTTTATGTGCTTATCCAGCTGTGTGCTGGACATCTTGTCCAGGAGGATACTGTGAGAGACAGCATCAAAGGCTTTGCTGAAATCCAAACAGATCATGTCAACAGGCTTCCCTTGGTCAACTAGGTGGGTAACCTTGACATAGAAAGAAAGAAAGTTGGTCAAGCAGGACTTTCCCCTCATGAACCTGTGCTGGCTGGGACCAATGACTGCATTTTCTTTCAGATGTTTTTCAATAACTCCAAGAATAATCTTCTCTGAAATTTTGCCAGGAACAGAAGTGAGGCTGACAGGCCTGTAGTTGCCGGGGTCATTCCTGTCACCCTTCCTGAAGACTGGGACAATGTTTGCCAGCTTCCAGTCAACTGGGACCTCTCCAGATTCCCAGGAGTGTTGAAAAATCATGGACAGAGGTCTCACTATGATGTCAGCCAACTCTTTAAGTACCCTTGGATGAATCCCATGAGGCCCCATCGACTTAAAAGGATCTAGCTGGAGCAGCAAATGCCTCACAATTTTGGGGTTGATTGGGAGTTTATAATTCTCACAGCTGTGGTTCTCTAGCTCAGGGCTCTGTGGGCCCCAACATCCATCTTCAGTGTTGAAGACTGAGGCGAAGAAAGCACTAAACATCTCAGCTTTGTCTTTCTCCCTGTTTATGAAGTGACCATGCTCATAAAGTAACGGACCAAGGTTATTTCTGGCTCACCTTTTGCCATTAACATATTTGTAAAAGCCATTTTATTGTCCCTCACAGTACTGGCCAGCTTCAACTCTAATTGAGCTCTGGTCACACAAATTTCCTTCCTACAGTGGCGAGCAGCACCTCTGTAGTCCTCCCATGATGCCTAACATTAAATTAAAAGCTAAAACTTTTCAAAAGCCTTAATTCCAAGTAGCTCATCACAAGCCACATGATCCTGAGCCACTCCATCAGAGTTTTCACTTCCACAACTCTGGAATTTCAGTCTGAAATTAGCGTTCAAGCAAGTATGCAATTCCAAGCGGTTTAACTGAAACTTCAGTTTTCAACCAGGAAAAGTCCTAAAAGTCCTAGCACAAACTTTGAGGAGGCTGGGAATCCCCATACAGCTTTCAGGCAAATGGCCTCCTTTCTTGAAAACTGAATTTCTGAAGTTTCATGTTTCATTCTAAATATTACCTGCTATTTATCTGTATTGTAAATTATAGCACAGACCTACAAAGATGTCCATAAAAAAAAAAAAAGACAGAATTGTCAAAATATTTCAAACCAGAAGCTTTTAAAAGGAGCAACAGCCCTTTTTGTCATATATAGCAGCAACTAAGAGGAGACCATACATTCAAAAGACCTGATATTGTCCATTTCACAAACACCATCAAACATTTTAAAGCAAAGTATTGTTTGTAAATATGGACTCAGAGATGCTTTCTTAGTTATGGGTTGTGAAATGGAAATAATAATATACAGCAAAATAACCTTTTTGAATCAGTGTCTTCATTTTACATTTTTTACCCCTGCACAACTTAGCTAAGGTACAACTTTAGAAGCCACTGCCAAATCCAGGGACAGAACCAGATAACATGAATATTACTCACCACAACAAAATACACATTTTCAGGACATACAGATAAAATAACCCACATGTTCTAAATTAATACACATACAGCAAAATTATAACCCTGCTATATTTATACACACGGGTGCAGTTTTCATACACTATTATAGTCTCATATTATATATCTTTAAATCATGCCGCGAAAGTTTCTGCCTTCTCCTAATGCCGGCTCTAATTTAGGATGAACAACTACTCTCATAAAGAAAAACTGCTGCTGCTGCTGTTTATTAGGCTGCAGAAAGGTCTCGCTGACTAATGTCCCAGGATTAAATGAATGTGGAATAATAAGAGCTGATTTATTTGTGCTCCAGTAGGATAAAGCTGCCACTGATTTTACAAGAAACTATTCATCTGAGGGCTACTATAGCTAGTAAATTGTGGCTGTTGCTGAAATTAGTCTCCAGGCCTTCATGCAATCTACAGAGTGAAGTAGCAATGCAGTAATAAAGCTATTGTGAGTACTTGGTGTATTTAAAAGGTCCCACTTTTACCCCTGTCTTAAGGGATTCTAAAAGTCAGCTTTAGAGATTCCCATCAGAAATTCTATCGGCCTTTGCCTACAATTTACATTTCTAACCTGGGAATGTATGAGAATGAAAAATATATAGGTGGTGATAAAGCAGAAAAAATCTCATGTTTCTGAGTTTTCACTTTTTTTTCCTACCCTTTTCACAGGTTCGAGTAACATTTTTATTTGAGCATTACAGTGGGTACACAGGTCTCTGTCTAGCCCAGAATTTTTAATGAAAAGAACAGTAAAGTGAATCCTCAATAAGACAGCAAAAAAACCTTTATTGAAGATTTTTTAAAAATTTCAGATGCTTGCTCTTAGGTAATAATGAACAAAAAATGAAACAAATCACATTAAAAGATACAAAATTAATTTGACTGAACAGCAAGGAATTATCAGAGCACTTTAAAAATAAGAAATAGTGAGAAATTATGTAAATAATAATTTAAAAGTGAAAACCATACTTATATGGGACTGGGAGCATTATATCGAGCAAGCGGCTGAATGGTGGTACATCAAATAGACATTTACAGAGTTATGAATGAATTGCTATGCTCTATGGACAACCACCTGTATTGAATATAAATTGAAAGCCTTTTCATCATATTTATAAATCTCAGCATGTTATTTTTCTAAAAATTAATTACTTTTTTGTCTGTCAGGAATATTTCTTCCAGGCTAAAGATGAGCTTATATTTCTAGAGTTAACCTTCGTTGTCTGAATGGTGCATATTCCCTGATTAAAATACGATACATGACAGCGTTCTCCAACAGTTCACAGAATCACAGAATGTTAGGAATTGGAAGGGACCTTGAAAGGTCATCTAGTCCAATCCCCTCACCGGAGCAGGAACACCCAGATGAGGTTACACAGGAAGGTGTCCGGGCGGGTTTTGAATGTCTCCAGAGAAGGAGACTCCACAACCTCCCTGGGCAGCCTGTTCCAGTGCTCTGTCACCTTCACCGTGAAGAAGTTTCTTCTCATATTTAAGTGGAACCTCCTGTGTTCCAGTTTTTATAGTTACTAAATCCACTTCAGCTGGAATAAATGGACATGCATGTTCTACATATATCTGAACATTAGAGTGTAGCAGTCCTTATTTCTTTCATAAGACCATGTTGGTAGTACTGCTATAGTGCTGTTGGCATGACGTACATTTAGGTGGAAATGTGTATCAGTAGCACTCATCACCTGAAACTCTGACATTAACTCTCATAATTGATTCTGAAATAACAATATAACTGTTAAACAAAGGGTCCACACACACACCTCAAAAGGCATAGAACAAATACAATATTAAAACTTTACAGATGAGAGATGACACCTCCTATGAAGAATTCTGCCACTTTATTTTACCCTTATAATTTTTGTTGCCTATTTTCGCAGGGAGCACAAAAGTAAATAGGATCTATTTAGGCTTGGCATGAAAATCCAGGCTGGGATTTCTCCACTTAAAAAGCATTCATTAGTGTGTTTTTCCAAGGCACTGGACAAGCTGAGAAGGTCCTCTACCTCCAGTACAGAATTTGCTAAATAACACTTGTCACCTATGGTGGCTTTCATTTCTTTTTATCATAACTATAGTGACAAATTTTATCTATTAAATATATTGCACTTAGCACCAGAGCTTTTTGTTTTCAAATTAAAGGTTATCAGCCTTTTCTTTTTATGCAATGTTCTATAATTGAGTGTTATGCCTCACATCTTCAGCTATTCCATCCCTATTTGCAGATTTAGTCAATCTTTACTCTATATTATAAATATTTCTCATAGTGTATACTTAGTAGTGCCAAAAGCCCTACAGGGGAAGACTTTGTCAAGACAATACTACAGCTTCAAGTTCCTTTTCAGGAGGGGAGGAAGCAGTGATCCATATACTTGAATATCAGCATCTGGGTTGATTGTGGGAAAACTTACCACTGCCACTAATCTTTTCACATCCGCACATCCAGGTACATTTGCAGAAAATCAAACTTTTTCTAGGCTGTTATGCACTAAAATTATTACCAAGTTCAATTCTAATTTCTAAAACTATAATCTGTTTTTAGACTGAAGAAACAAGAGTTAAAAAATCCTTTCTGTCGGTCCTTTCCCTTCAACAACTTCCGAATGTCTTGTTGCAAATGGACAGGAACTGTGTATTTTGAGGAAGAGAAGAAATACAATGAAGATACTGAGGGTAAACACCAAGGTGCTCCATAATAGGGAAATAAACTTAGTATGATAATCTGGTCTTGAGTGATACACAGACAGTTTCTTCTACACTGGAATTACTTTAGCTGGTAAAATTTTTGTGCAGCAGTTTCCTCATCCTGTCTTCCTCTGCCGACATCATCATACTGTTAACTCTCTCTTAGTTTACTCTAACTTCCTATCACTGCAGTTTATGAGCTGCTATTTGATTTAGTGCATGTCAGAGTATTATCACAATTGCAATGGAGATTTCAATGCACATATTACACAAACAAAATATAAGAACTGTTGTTTAGAAAATTAGATTGATTAGTATGAAAATAGCCGGAGTGTCAACAATGGTTTTAAATCATTCTAGACATGGGGTTTTTTTCCTAAATTTTTTCAAGCATTTTTGCAAATTGTAAAAGATTACATCCTGCATTAAAGACTACATTAAAACTAAACATGATGAACAATGTATGAACATTCATACGTACAATTCAAATGATTTTTCGAAACTATATTTGCAAAAAATGTTGACAGATGCCAGTGTTTGGGATATAAACTGCTCTCATCTCCCAACAAGTTTTGACATTTCGTATACTTACATTCTTACGTCTTCCATACATAAAGATATGAAGATCTCAGAAATAGATCGCTGTGAATACGCAGCACTCACAAAGCTTCAACTCAAATAATTTAAAATTATTAAAATTAACCTGAATTTTTTATTTGGCAAGTATTGGAGGACAATCTGAGGAATATGAGCTATAGCTGTAGTGTAAGAATGAAATTCAAGCCATCCTTTTGTTCTAGCTGGGTACCAGGGTTGTGCTTGTGTGCAAACCCAGCATACACAGTCAGCAAGTCCCCATGTAACCCGGGAACACTGCAACCAGTTTTTCCAAACGTGTGAGAGCAGACTGACCTCAGGCATGGTAATGGACTCCCATTCTAGTCACCTTTGTAACAAATGTTTTCACTAGATGATACAGGATTCTTCAGGAGAGTTTTGGTGTCTGGAAGATCCCCTCAGGCAGCTGCTGCTGTGCATAGGCCAGCTAATGGGCACTATTTGTGCAGTTACATGTATTGATTAATATCCTGGGTGGAGACTCTGGCCATCCTAGATATACCGCCTGGCAGCTCCAGCTGCAAATCTGACTAAATTGCACCTAGATGAGACCCTAGTAAATTTCAGAAGCTAGTCCTGCAGATAAAGAAATAGACAGGTAGGACAGACTTTTCTGCCACCTAGTTGTGTATGTCTCCATTCTATACAGTTTAAGACAATCGATAGCAATAATGGATTGTGCTCATGTGGGAGTGCTCATGTAGGACCACTGACCAGGTGAATTGTAAGAATTCATCAGAACAACAGTTCAGGGAGTCTCAGCTGATCCAGCTGAAGATGTCATTGCAAAGTCCTTCACAACGCAGATAACTGACCATCAAGTTCAAGAGATTCAGTTCCACATGTGATCACTGACCCTTGCAAAAGATTAAATAAAATCAGTTTCAAACAAACGTTCTGTCCAGAAGTGATCGTGGAATAGAAAAAAACAGGTGCTGGAAATATGTTGTAGACTCTATGAACTCATACTGTAACAGCTAAGATGTCAACGCTGAGCAGACAACCAACAAGGCTTAAATATCATTGTTCAGATTGTCCTTACAATACTATTTCTGTAGATTTACAGAGGTAGAACTCTCAGCTAAGCTTTTCCTTTCTGAGATATCCTGAAAAATATATGGAGGAGGTTCCAGAAATCCTCAAAAATACCTAAAAAGCTACTAGATTACTTCATTGAGGCTTGGTGATGGATTGACTTTCAATATCTCAGAAACAGTTTTGAAAAGGACATTATTTTTGTTCAAGTTAGTACATTTTGCAACATTTATTTTTTTCTTGTGAGCATGAAATAGATTTCTTCATTCCATACTTATATCCACTGTATTGTTCAAATTTTGTTCATACAAGACATTTGAGGGGGTTTTTGGTTGGTTTGGTTTAGACTAAAAACATAGTATTTTGTTAGCATTAAGTAGGAAGTTGTTCATCTTAAGTGAAATTCAGGACATACTGAACTCAACAGAAAATCCCCATAGAGAGTGATTCTCTTCTCACCTCTTTATAGCACTGTGGAATAAATTAAGAATGAGAAAATCAGACTAGAAAAAAAGCTGCTGACAACAGTTTTCTGGAAATGTCTGGCCAAGCTTTTAAAATAATCTTCTTCCAATCAGTTCATGAATTCTATTTTTGTTTTGTTCTTTGCTAATAGGTGGCAAAGCTCCAGACAAGAGTGTTTGTAGAAGACATCTGTAACAGATTTGCAATAGAAATCTGAATAATTTCTTTTTTTATTTTAAAAAGCCACATTCATCAGTGATATTTTGCTAACTGCTGTTTCAGTCAATATGATAGGATTGATGAATGCAATCTGGATATTAATTTCTATCTAATAAGAAAAAAAAAGCTGTTTTGAGTTATACAGGGACAAGACAGGTCAAATAAAATTCAAATTCTTACAGCTGTGTGATCAAGGTCAAAGACGATGAAAGAAAAAAGTAGCAATATGGACACCGTGAAACTGCAGTATGATTAAAATCTCATCTTACATCAAGGAGATTGCTTGAACACAAATAGAACTGCTTCTAGCTAACTTTTTACTCTGTAAACCTTTTAGATGTTCTTGGAATGTTTGATGAAATTTTCTCCCCCTGTACAATAGCCTTTTGTAGCTTTTCTTATTAGTGTGGACCTGCAGCCTGCCAGCATTAAACATTAATCCTCTGCATAATGAAACTGTGAGAATGGATTTCTATGAAATTTCACACATTTGTTAGTCTGGTGAGGAAGATGCTCATTTTCATGTCTGGCTTTTCAAGGTTTTCTGATTTAAAAAAAAAGCATCTCTAAAATCAAGATTGGTTGGAAGCTGAGAATAATTTGTTTCATTCTTACTGGTGTTAATGTTTCAATTTGATATTTAATGAAAAAGAAAATATACAAAAATACTTAGTAGGAAATAACTGGGTTCATATGAAGCATATAGTATGTAGTAACGCTATGCACAACTCACACAGGGCACAGAAGTACCTTATGCCCAGCACTATCCAAGTACACCAGGTAATAATTCACAAGTGAATAATCATAGCTCGTACTTTATTAGCATCACACCTTCTGGCATTCCTTTTCACTTGTACAAATCTAGTAAGTTTAGATATAAGAACTAGCTGGATCTACACATGATCCGTGTTTCCAGTCTTAAGAAGATTGGGTGGGAGAAGGGGATGGTCCTCAGATTTTAAGGTTAAAGCATTTGACTTACATTAGCAATATAGTGACGTCCCTTTGCAGATAGGGGATAGCAGGTTGCAGTCGTATTCACCTGGGAGGACACATTAGATGAGACAACAAGGGACCATGGACTAGATGAAACTTCATTGGGTTAAATTACTCTGTTATGGGAACCAGAGAGAATAAAACCTCTCCTCATCAGTGGACATGCCCTGGTGAATTTGTGGTTAAATGCAGTCAAGGTGATGATACTCTCAGTCTGCCTTCTGAGGGTGTTATCCAATGCCTTGACAAGTGAGTGATGCCTAAAAAAGTACTTTTGGCTTCAGCAAGCATCTTCCATAAGTCAAAGGACAATTCCAGAAACCGAGCAGAAACAGATTGCCTATGCATAAGAGTACTTGAGCCATTTTTGTCACAAGCACCCCCAGTAACCAGGTGCAAAAAAAGAAGTCACTGCATTTGACACAGCTCAGGGAAATAGAGATTTTAGACATAACTTTAGCACACATATATCAACATTTTTTCTAGATGGACTTTAAGCACAAATCTAATCACTTATACATGCAGTTACCTAATATTGGCACACAGTCCCAGTGCATTATACATGCAAACATTCATTTTATTAGTTTCTGAATGAATTTGGAAGTGTCAGTCCTGGAATGCTTTCCTGGAGAGAGACAGATGGTTTAACAAGTTACTTCAGGATTCTGTAGGCTAGAGCAGAACTAAGTAAAACTTTGCAAATATCTAACAAGGATATCTAACAGGTTAATTTACAAATGCTGTGATAAACTGAGAAGTGAAACAAACGTTCATGGTGTTAGACAGTTGACCTGCTGTTATTCTGAGAGTAGGGGAGAGGTATTAGAAAGACCTGCAGTTTTCCAGGGTTCAATAAGATCTGCCAGTCACAGCTCTGACTCTGAATTTTGTTGCCCACTTCTTACCAATACTTAAAGAGGCACTTTAAAACCAAAATACAGATTCTAGCATTCCAAAAGCAGCCAAAAGGTCTTTTCCCTTGGATAAAGAATAGTAAAAAGCAGCCAGTAGTTATGCACAGCACTGAGATAAGATTGCCTAAAGCATATGGAATCCATTAGCCCCTGCAGTTTCAGATGAGACAGTGATGTCACTTTGAAGGGGATTCTGCTCACATTTAGAATTAAGACATTTAGGATGCATCAGTTCTCAAAACATGAGATGTTTCTCAGGCATCAAAGCTGAAGAACTCCTTCTTCAAAAAAGTAGGTGTATAAATGTGGAAAGGATACAAACACCACAGTAAAAGACCAGTCTGACAGCTTCTTCAAATGTCTTTCCCTGCTCATAATTTTACGAGTTTAAACTCCTTATTTATTATTCTTCATTCTCTCCACAATCATTCAACGCGCCCCCCAACCCGACTTGCTCCTATATTCACTGTCATGTATTTCGCTATCAGTTTGAGATCACTCACTCCCTATCTACTCCAAAATTTCCTTCCCCTCTTACATGTGAACTGAACAGTAGGATCCTAAAATAAATAGATAAATAGATCATTTAGTTAGCTAGTTTCTTCTCAGCAACAAATAAATGGTTGTTTAGGGGAGATTTCACTGAGCAGCTTTGTGGACTAGCATAAGAAGGAAGGACCTGCCAAAGAGAAAAATGTGGAAGAAAAGCTGTATGAAAGGTGTTAGAAATAGACAAAATGAGAAAGTGGAGTGGAAAAAGGAAGGCAAACGATCAGAATTAGGCCTTGTGTGTTAAGAGATCTGAATTTAACATTGCAGCATGTAGCTGATTGCAAAGCAGCAGGAATGTAGCAGCACCTGTCTGCTAACCTCAGGAACTGCCACTGTTAAATTTTATTTCATTCATTTTATAACTATCAGTAAGAATCAGAGATACTGATCTGTTGCAGTGTTGGGGAATAAAATAGTATTTATTGGCAAAGGAAAACATCTAAATGGGTCAGTTTTCCAATTCAGGATTCAAGTTACAATACACATACTTGCAAAGTATCTCATTTTCCATGTTCCCTCACCTCTGTGACATAAGATTAGTGAACTTCAGATTGTCACAGAGCAGTCACACCTGTATCACTTAGGTGAATCCTTTAATAAAATAAATGGATAAGTATTGGAGGAAGACACTTTCTACTGACAGAGTTATATAAAATGTCAGACTGTAGATTTGCTAGGACATTGGATGTGTTCTGTGAAATTGCCCTGCCTACAAGCATAAATCTAGATAGTTAACACATACCAATGGTGGGAGCAGGAGGAAATTTTGCAATTTCAGTAAGAAAAGTATGCAGACATTTCAAAACCAAATCATAGAGAATAAAAAGGGGAAAAAATAGAGCAGAATCAATGTTTTCTTAGTTTGCTCTCTGTTCAAAAAATGATTTGTTTATCAAGATAGACAGCAGATAAGAAAATGGCAAACACAAACCCAACGTATAAAACAGAGAATTAAAGTGATGTGATATTATATTGTATAGCATGTCTAGAAAGTCATCAAGACACACAAACTAAAACTGATCACTTGAGTATGACACAGAGATACAAAATGTTAAGCATCACTGGCCTTGTGTAGTTCAGATTGGTGCCGGAAAATCCCAGCACTTACATGACTACTACAAGACATATAAAAAGGTGCCAATATTCAGCTAATCAAACACTTTGAGCATACATTTAGTCAGAAGAGTTATTAATTTAAAAAATTCGTGCTGAGAAACACATTTGTGTTAGGGCATTTTCTCTAAAGAATAAAATTGTCCAAAGCACCATAAAAATTTGTTTATTTCACAGAAAAAATATTTAGACACATAGGGCCAAGATTTGCAACACTATCAAGGTGCTAGACATGCCAATAAATTCTAATTGCTGGACTCCAGAGGATTTCCAAATTTCTGAGGTCTGGATGCCTCATACAGTATCCATAGCATACATTCACATCTCAATCTAGAAGCATACTTGTATAGCTTATAAGGAATATAACTCCCCTTGGATTCTAGTTAACAAATTCAGAGCCTACTTAGGGACTATTACAAATTGTGCAATTAAAGGTGATATAAAGACACTGAACTGCCTCTGAACAAGCTCATCTTTCTACACAGCACAGTGAAGCGCCATTCAGAGACATTTGTTGGCATCCCAGATGCAGGACAGCATTGCTAATTAAAAGGATAAGTAGAGGGAGAGCTAATTAACGCAGTGCAAATACTGCTAGACTACTTTGGGGTCCAGAGCTCCTACTGGCATTTTATGCGACCATGCAGAAGTACAATAAGGTCTTATTCACCTTTTTGCAACTTACTTGAACTTCATACCCGTCTACTACTGTAAATCTCATCTGCAGGTCTTAAAATCTCATTTATTTTTAAAGTATGCCTTCTTCAAATGGAAGAATGTTGTAATGCACTTCAATAGGTTAAAAAAATATTTGGAATACAAATAATAGCCACAAGGACACTTCACTTTAGCGCATTGGAGCTCACTGAGGTATCTCCCTCAAAATGTTGTTCTTAATAGATTTTTTCTATAAAGACTAGAAAGTCTGGTTAAAATCCATTCTTAGAAGGGCTATTAAGTACATTTCTATCACTTCCACAGAGAGAGATGACTATTTATAGTAGCCAAGAGCTTGCCTCACTGTAATTTACAAATTTTGACTTTACTGGAAACTACACAGGCTTTGTTCTCATGATTGCACAGCAACAGAACATTCAAAATGGCCCAGTTTCTGCCATCAGCCTTGTCGGTTACATAGCAAACAGAGCCTTTATTTGTGTAGCTCTCTGGCTTCAAATGACTCATGTAGCATCTCCTCACACTGAATTAAATACTATTCTAAAAGTCTAATCCTTATTTATGATAAGATCCTTTTCACCTCTGTTCATAAAGGATATACTCATTTAAATGTCCCTCTACTCCCTGTCAGAGTATATAGGAGACTTAGCGCAAATGAAAATCTATTCTTAAATACACAAAAAGATGAAGTTACTAGGTAATGTATTGAAATCATTTCCTCAGCACTGCAGAGGATATGCACTGATATCCCCTTCTTCTTGGGTGTCTATTACTACATGTATGTGAACATTTATTTGAATGCTGTTCTTCTTTAAAGGGCTTCCTGCACATTTATCATATAGATCACAATTCACAGCTGAAGGAGACCACTAGCACAGTTTGTCCTCATAGACAAAAATAAATAAAGACAATAGTGGACAATCAATAATGTCACTGGGTCAAGGGCACTTGGTAGTACAGAGCCAAAAACTATCTCTTGCCCACATTTACACAGATTACCTTGAGGGAAAAAAGAAATCTCTGCTTGTGTGAAAATCCTGAGCATTTGTGACTATGGAAGTTACTATATAGTACATATTTCTACAGTCAGAGTTCTTTTGTCAGTACATTTAAGCCATGAAGTGCTTTTGCTGCTGATTTGGCTATTATGGGAGGAAAATGACCTGTAAAGATGTTTTGAGTAGCTAAGCATTTTGCATACATTATGGCAATGGGAGACATAAAGAAAAGTGGTAGGAATGAAGTTTACTAACGTCGGTACAAGCAGGTTTATTTTCCATATCACAGCAAGGGCTTCATAATCTTCTAAGCTAAAGGGAAACAAGTCTGTCAAGATAAACACTCACAGAATTTGGGATTTGCAGGATCAGTTGGAAAATATTTCCCATCTGCAAAAAAGTATGCTTTTAAAATTACAAAGGCAAATAACACAAAACTTCTGTATTAAGTCTGCCTTCAGTGTTGCCAAGCAGGAAGCACACATGTGAAGGGAAGTAGTACAAGTGCAGATCCAAATTTCCCATAAACACCCATATTGTTATTGCAATATTGTCCCAAGAGCCGTGCTGAAGGCAGAGGCCAGACAGTAGGTCCAGGATCCTATTCGACATGCTGGCATAGACTAATACCTAACAAGGGCCACCAGGATCACAGCCCTCACAGGAATCTCCTAGAGATGGACACTTCCTAGACCGGTACTTCTCAGATGCATGATCCTGTATATACTGCTGTTCTTATGTGTCTGTGCTCCTCTGCTGTTCTTCAAAGAAGTCAAGTCCCCAGGCAAAGCCAGCTCCTGCTGGACTTCATGTAAGAAAAATTACTGGAGATTTTAATCCTGTGCTCAAGAGAAGCACCCAACCCACCCAGAACTGTTCCTCCTTCATCTAATGCTGCTAAACCAAACTGGCCATATACATGATGGGCAGCGCCATTCTCAGAGGCCCCATGATGCCAAGGAAAGTCTTTCCATGTGGTCCCATAGGGTCTGGTTCAAGCCTTCGGTCTGCTCAGCAAGCCACAGGAATACACAGGTCAATGAGCAGTGACAATTCTTCCTATTTTGCATGAGGCAATTAGCTATTTTGCTACTGAATGGAAAAGGTAATTGAGGTATTGATAGAACTTCTCCCAATGATGTTAGTAAAAAATTGAATGACCCTTTGGTTTTCTAAGTTTATTGAGCTTTAATTATATCATTGCAGCTGTTACCCTGTGCTCAACACCACCCCTAGAGAACACAGAAGAACGTATGATTTACAAGAGTAGGAGAGATCTGTGTTTTTACTTTTATTTTCTATCAGCTCTCATGAACATCACTACAGATAAAGATCTGTCAGAATTTCCATAAAAAACCTAGATTTTCAGCAGTTTATATCTCAACTGCAAAAATCCACTCCAGCCTGCAACTAGGCAAGTAAATTCTTAACTGAGGAGTAAATCGGGATTTTTTTTTTCCTTTCGTTAATAGCTTATTTTTTGTTTTATTTATTTCAGGCATTTAAAATGAGGTTTTGTTATTTTAAAGTTAAGTAGATGCAACTCCAGAAATTAAGAGATAAGCAATTTAAGCTGCATTAAGAGAGTTTTGTTTCCAAAGGAAGTTTTGCAAACAAGTTATAGTAAACTACAACAAACATACCTTGGCATTTTAAAAACAAAATAAAAGCAGAATAATGTTTCCTTTTTTAAGCATTTTTCTATTGGCATCGAAGTTCTATAAACACATTTCCACTTCAAAGTGCATGATTGAACAACTGGATAATTATCATTTTCAGTTCTTGAATAGATGCAATGCAATAGGTCAGCTTCTAAATTTCTTCATCTGATCTTCTGTCTTGTCTAAAAATAGAAGACAATTTCTATAGAGACATCTCATCAAGTACAGAAGAAGATGCTGGTGTCTAGTTGAACAAGGAATTACGCTCAGAGTTTTCAAAAAAACTTCTTATATATCATTTGCATTTACAACATGTCACATATGCAGCAGTTGCAGGCAGACCTCCTAGCTATCTATGGTCATTGTGTGGTTGCATTCAATAGCAATTAATTCAATTACCGTTAAATGTACTTTGCAGAACAGATAGACAGACTGACAGTAAAATAAACATGACCCTAAAGGCCATTGGTTTAACTCAGACAAGTGCAGGATCCAGGAAAAGTGCTACAAAGCCGGAGAAGACTGAAAAAGTGTCTAAAAAGCTCTCAGGCAAAGAAGAAAAACACAATATAAGCACAAGTGGCAGAAGCCTGTGGAGAATAGAGGAAGGGTTAAGAGGAAAGAAGGTCTCGTGCTTAGTCATCATTATTCATACAACAACAAAAAAGCACAACTGGGAAAGGTAATGTAAACAGCTACAGAAAACTGCTTTGCACTTCTACATATGTTCTTGGGACCCGATGTTACCTTCTCGTGTGATAAGGAGAAGTTTTTTCTCTGAAATTGAGACTGAACATAGTGAGCAGACACAGGCATGCTGATGTATGAGCAACCTATTGTTAAAAGTTGTCTACCACAGGTCTTGTGAGCCAGGGAGTTTCTTCAAGATAATTAATCAAAGGAGACAGGTAAGAACGGCAGCTGCTGAAGTACAAACATTCAGATTTACAAGCAGTAATTCTGTAAGAGGACCTTAGTGAATAGCATTTAAGAGAGCCCAGTGAGCTCCCTACACAAAGCTGATAGATATGCAACACACGCTGTTTCACACACAGTCTAGGGTATTATGAAACAGTTCCCCAGATAGCAGAGCTGAGCCCTAGCAGTCATGTAATTAAATGAGCCACAGAGACATATAGCTTTAGCTTTTCTAACTAAAGGTACTCATACGCATACATGCACATAAACACACACAAACACATGCTCACATAATTGTTTGTCCTATATGCATGTGAAGTCTGCTAGAAATACAGCATTGCAGCTGTATATGTTTTACCAACAGTCAATCAAGGCATTTTATCACTGAAATTGGCATCCAAATCTAGTGCTTAATAGACAGTAAGAATATTTCAGTGTCCTGAAAACTAACTTTTTCTTTCTTTCTTTCTTTTTCTTTCTTTCCTTCCTTCCTTCTTTTCTTCTTTCCTTCTTTTCTTTCCTTCCTTCTTTCTTTCCTTCTTTCTTTCCTTCTTCCTTTCTTTCCTTCTTCCTTCCTTTCTTCCTTCCTTTCTTCCTTCCTTTCTTCCTTCCCTTCTTTCTTCCCTTCTCTCTTTCTTTCTCTCTTTCTCTCTCTTTCTTTCTTTCTTTCCTTCTTTCTTTCCTTTCCTTCTTTTCTTTCCTTCTTTCCTTCCTTCTTTCCTTCTTTCTTCCTTCCTTTCTTCCTTTCTTTCTTCCTTCCTTCCTTTCTTCCTTTCTTCCTTCCTTTCTCTCTTTCTTTCTCTCTTTCTTTTTCTTTCTCTCTTTCTCTTTCTTTCTTTTCTTTTCTTTTTTCTTTCTTTATCTTTCTTCTCCATGAGAAGAGTCGCCTGCTGCAGCCAGTGCTGATTGCTAAATTCAACGGGGCGTTTTCCTTTGGAAACTCACTTGCCCTACTCACTCGCTTCATTTCTGGGTACATCCAAAGTTGGGAGGACATGCTTTTTCCACACTGCCTCCTTCCTTCCTTCCTTCCTTCCTTCCTCCCTTCCTCCCTCCCTTCCTTCCTCCCTTCCTTCCTCCCTTCCTTCCTTCCCCCGCTTCCTTCCTTCCTCCCTCCCTTCCTCCCTCCCTTCCTTCCTTCCTTCTCACTTGAAATACCTTCATCCTCCCAAAACACTTTCATTCCTGGGAGAATAAAAATCTCAATAATTTCTTCAGTCTTTGGTCATGTTCATACACATTGCATCACTTAGTGAGGAGCGGAGATATTTAATACAGTCAGAAGAATGAAAGAGAAAGCAACCCATTAATTAGTAGAGTATCCACTGGTGAAGAAAGAATTTTCTCAGTTCGCTCATGATGGTTAATCCTGCTTTATGACTTCAGTATAAGAACATCCTTCTTTGCACTGAGCTAAAATACTATGGTGTCTTTGCATTTAATTCACTGACTGAAAAGTACTTCTTTGATTCCTTCTTCAGCAATAGTATGTTATATATTTTATCTTGCGAACTCAGACCCTAGTTTTACTTGATTCATGTTTTGTTTTTAGTTTATAGTGAGCTGCAAACCAGGATAATGCAACACAGTTTCTAAAATTCCATTTTTCAACAGTCATATAGGCATGTATTTCTTAGCTTGGATTTATCTCAAGCCCTAGATACTGCAGTCCAATCTGATAATGCGTGTGGACAGTAGACATCAGAAAATATGTCCTTGTGTAAACACAATATAGCTGAACCTGTTTGTCAGGATGGAAAGGTGTATGAAAGGACACTGCACTTGGTGCCCCAAAGGGAAAATATGATGTACTATCAATGGCAGAGTATTAATCATAGCTGATATTTCTGGTCAATAAAGTAGAGTAATCCTTGTGAACAATCTCTCTTCAAGGATAAAAGGGGAGAATAAGGAACCGGCAGTATTATATGAAATGACATAGCCTGACATAGGATAAAGCTAGAAGCACCTCAGAAACCTCATCTGGAAAAAGAGCTTAATAATTGCTACATAGCTTATTGTGGCTAAGGTAATTTTTTCTCCTATTGCATCAGGGTCATTTTCTTGCTTGCACCACAGACACCTGGGCTCCCTGTAAAGTTGGCAAACCTGTAGTAAGTGAAAGCACTTGTCCATTTAGACTTGCAGAGTTCACAAGGTTAGACCATTTCTCCCGCATAAGAGAAAATGTTAGAACAATTTCAAAACCCCCAGGAACTGGATGTGCAGACAGTGATATTGTTACCCACTCCTACGAGACACTTCAGCTGTTAGATGTCTGCTATGTACCAGTATCATGCAATGAAACACAAATTACATGATGAGGCACAGCAGGTTCAGTTTTAAAGAAGTGTTTTTCTTCACAATGAATGTGCTGAACAAACCTGGGGCAAACATATAACTTCAGGGCAGCAACACTGCGAATAGTCAAGTTCTGACTATGCAGTGTCAGAAGCACAGGAAACTTCCTCTGACTTTTCACAGATTGTTGATTGATTATCAACTGTGGATCATAAGTATGACAGCTTTCTAAAAGCAAGCAATAATGATATGTTAAAATGGAAAGAACTGAGCTGCTTTCCAACACAGTGGATCCATGTAAATCTGGATTTAAAACAATGAAGGCAAAGAAATGCAAGAAATTCATTAAAATGCAGCTGCACAAAAAAGCACTGAAAATTCTGTACTTCTCAAAGCCAAAATTTGTCATTCCCCTTAGAAAAGTTCACCTAGTTTATAGACTAGAAAGCCTAGGCTTTAACTTATATGGCAACAAACGCATCTGCAATTCGTCAGGGACAAAAAAATATTCCTGCTCTTTGTCATCATGATGGGAGGGATCCAAGATAGCATACAACAATTCAAATGGCTATTGCACAGTTTCAGCTTCAAGATAAAACACAATGTTTCTTTCTTTCAGAATTTACAAGGTTGCATTGTAGCTAATTTTTTGGTGTGTGAGCAAAAAGTGAGGGTGAAGGCTCAGCAATATTTTCGTCCTGGAACACCTGGTGCTATATTGCGGCTTTGCAGCCCTTCCTGCTGCTGCCACCAACTGTTGAAGGAGCACTGGGCAGCACTGGGTTTTCCCAGACCCTCCTACCTTCTCCATCCTCAGCATCCTCTCAGCTTTCTCCATCCTCATTCCCACCCCCATTGACCTTTCCCATCCCTGTCTCTCCACAGAGGCTCCCTGTACAGCAGCAAGGAGTATGGTAGTGCACAAACAGTAGAAAATCCTCCCAGATAAAGGTAGAAGCATGTTGGATACACAAACTGCCTCTGTCCAGGTCCTGTGTGTAGCTGGGGTTGTCGAGGCCCAAGGAGGAGTGTTACAAAACCTTTGTGCAGGATGGTCCATCCTCTGACACATCATGCTGTGCAGGTAAGATCATCACCCTCCAGCTGGCCTAATTATTGGCTTAATTCCCCTCCTTAGCCAGAAACAGAAACAAATTACTCTTATTGTTGAAAACAGGTACATGGGGAATGTGTTTTCCTCAAAGGTCCATGAAGAAGGAAGCAGCAACAGGTCATCTTTGAAGAGGGTGCAGCTTCCCTTTCCATTAGCCAGAGCAGTCCATGCTAAGGATGTAGCAAATCACAGGTCTGGAGTTACAAATGGGACCTGAGCCCTTGAAAAGGGACCATCCTCAGCCACAGCCATTTACTGAGTGAAGGGCTCCCTCTCCTGTCCTAGCTCATGCCTCTGACCTTTGTGTCCCCCAGCTCCATATTCCAAGGAGTGGACAAACTCAGGCTGCTACCAATGTTATTACATATCCAACGAGCCAACAGCATGCTGCCTAAGTGGCACCTTTCAAGTACTCCACAAATGCCATTTATTTTAAAATATTTGTTTGGGTTTAAATTTTTCATCTAAAATACAAAATTAATGTGGCAAACAGTGAAAGAGAGAAATATTTTATAAATGCGTTTACAAAAAAAAAGAGCTCTTCATGTTGCTGCCTAACGATGGAGTGTTTTAAAAATGCTTCTCTAAAACTTTTCTTTGTTGTCTGATCCAGATCTTACTGTAGTAGGACTTAATTTTTGTGTTGCTGTGAAATGCAGTGTGCAGCACATGAAATGTTAATGTAATGCATAAATGTGCAATTCAAAAAAACAAGGTGATGTAAACAAATAAGTATTGAATCAGTGAAATATTCCACACTTTGTAAGTGCCATTAGGCACAAAAATAATGGATTATTTCACCTATTCAAACTTTGGTTATCTCCCTTCTTTTCCTCCTTCTAACCTCTGAAGTTTACACTCTGAACTGAGAGTAAGCAAATGTTCATTAAGCCAAACTTAATATTGCACTCATTCATGCGAAGAGCACTGGATTTTCCGTAGATGTGAACCAGGCTATCTTCAATGCCATCAGTAAATCTACACCATTTAACACCAGCTGAACCTTCCTTGAGAAGGAAATACCAACTAAGGGCACTCCAGAAGGGCAACTAAAACTTCTTTACTACTTTTCTTTGCTTCTTTCCCCTTTTACTTCTTTCCATTGTATGAAACTTAAGGGGTTATTTTGTTTGAGGTTCAACACTCTCTCATCTGCATCTTTTCCATGATACTTTTTGCACCTGGATTTGGATGACTAAAATAACCCCAGCATGTGGTAACTCCTGCATATTGCCTTGCTTTAACTCAGAATCTTACACATAAAACCTACACTTCGCAAGATTTCAGCAAACTTCAAAAGCACATTGTCTCCTCCAGTGAAATGAGGAGGATGGTGTTTTTCTGCCTCATAAAGCTGTTATGAGGGTAAGTATACTAAATGGTCCAGGTTTACAGATGCTAAGCAATATGGTCATTTAGATGTCTATGCCGTAAGACAGAGCTATGAACAGAGTTCAGAATTACTTAGTATTGTAATGAATAAATAAAACAAGTATTTAAATAAGATGGTTGAAGTCAAGTGATTACAGAAATGTAAACCCATTTGTATGTTTGGCCTACAGTTTTGCTGTCTATAGTTACACACTTAAATTCATTAAAACTGTTTATCAGTGGAAAAAATACTGATAGAATATACAACAAAACATTTTTTTCCATTGTAATTGAATAAAAATGACAATCATTAAGGGTGAGTCTACACCACTGGATTTTTCTGATAGGTAATATTATGCCTTGTTCCCAGGCCAAATGGTAGAGGCTGGCTCATGTCTGTTTTGGAGCAAAACCTCTCTATGGTTGACCATTCAGGTCCAGACACTGCACAGGGCTTCACCCAGGTCTCCTCAGTGCTCAGCTCTTTGTTTTTAAGTCACGACTGGAATTTAGCTGTGAATATTTTTTAGATTTTCTTTTCATTCCACTGTGCCTGAAGTAGTAGGGTGCAGTTATCCAAATGAGGTTTTTATAGTATCACGTTAACGGCAGGTGTTGTGTGGTCTGGGGTATTTGCCTGAGGGCAGATGAGGTCACTTAGTCGTGCAATGTAGCTTGATATGATGTATGACAATATAAAGGACAGTATAACCTCTGTACGGTAGACAGAGGCAAACCTGATGAAATCTAATTCTTGTTGCTTGCACTGAGATCACCACAGTGCACCACAGGGAAACAGACTTTTTAGCAGGGTCTGTTGTGATAGGACAAGTGGTAACAGTTTTAAACTGAAGGAGGGGAGATTAGAGACTAGACGTGAGGAAGAAATTTTTTACGAAGAGGGTGGTAAAACACTGGACAGGTTGCCCAGAGAGGTGGTAGATGTGCCATTCCTGGAGACATTCCAGACCAGTCTGGACAGGGCTCTGGGCAACCTGATGTAGTTGCAGATGTCCCCGCTCATTGCAGGGGGTTGGACTAGATGACCTTTAAAGGTCCCTTCCAACCCAAATTATTCTATGATTCTAAATGGGATCGTCTATTGACCTGTAACTAGTGAAAGACCAT
Source organism: Caloenas nicobarica (assembly GCF_036013445.1). NCBI lineage: Eukaryota > Metazoa > Chordata > Aves > Columbiformes > Columbidae > Caloenas > Caloenas nicobarica. The sequence goes on from NC_088284.1 coordinate 56,727,009, forward strand.
TGCCATACAACCACACTTGTCTAGCAGAGAGAGCTCAAAGTAGCTTCACCCTGGCTGCCATGTTTATGGAATAAAGTGGTTGATTCACAGTCAAATTACATACAGTGGAAAGGTATGCATGAGACTCCTCGCCCCCACAACTTACTGGTGTTCAGTGTGCCGTTCTGTTTCCTTCTGCGTTTCCTAAAAGAAGCTCTTGGCCCAGCTACAGCTCAGGCCTTTACCTCCTTTGGAGTCTGCACCAAACTGCAGATGGTTTGTTTAATGGAACATCCATCACAGTCCTCTCCCAACTCCTTGTGTACTCCCTGCATATTTTTTGACAGGGCAGCGTGAGAAGCAGAAAAGGCCTTGATGCTGTGTAAGCACTGCTCTGCAACAACTAAGACATCCCTGTGTTATCAACACCATTTTCATCACAAATACAAATGACAGCCAAATACAAGCTACTATGAAGAAACTTAAAAGTATCCCAAGCCAAAACTAGTACAATTGCAAAAAGTCAGAGAATCAGGACCCATTAATCTCTCTTTCTGGTCTTGAATATCAACATAAGAGAAATGCAAAAGCTGTGATAAAAGATGATTGGATAATTTCATGTCTTCCTTAAATCTAAATGTATTGCATATTTCTCTTTGATTATCTGTTTTAAATATCTGATCTGGGGAGTAAATTATAAAGTTTTCTAGCAAGAAGTGACATAAAATGATCATTGAAAAAGAAAGTTTAAAAATAAAAAATTTCTATTTCCTTGTATATTAGTAGTTCAGTCTTTAAATATTTAACAGAGCATAATAGAGTACTTATAACTTGAAACAATAACTAGTCTACATGGGATTTTTTAGTAGGCAGATGGTAGTAATGGTTCATTTCTCTCCAAAAGGCAATGAAATTACCATAGTTGTCACAGTTAAGATATGAAATCTTTTGATTTGTTTCTCTGTTGTCCACTTATTTCAAGAAATTCACAAAAATTATGTAAAAAGTATTAGTTTTGTATCACGAATGTGTGATATGTTCATATATTGATTTTATTCCAGGGTGCTTAAATCTTGACTTCCACTTTGAATACATTAAAACAGTTGCCTTACATGTAAATGTCTATCTAATTTTTAAGGACATCTGGGCCAATACATTTAAAGCTAGAAATAAAGCCATAGGGCTATCATCTGTTTCACTTGTGCATATCAGAATTAAATTGACCTTCTCAGTTCCTCCAATATTTTAGAGTCAGAAAAAATTGGAGCGTTGCAGCCAGACCCAGCTCAAGGCCTCCCACAGATTACACCAAATAACTCCCACAAATGCAAAGCTCATGACCCACAGATGTCAGCAAAATTGAATTTGTCTTATCTGAGGTGCTGGGGACCAGGACCTTTCTTATCAGGAAGTGATGGGCAAGCCAAGGGGTGAGCAGGGTTGACTGGCACCCACGGAGATGGAGACACTGGAAGCATCCCTTGACAGCCAGTTTCTTATTGCCAGAGGTAAAGCAAGAGTCAGGAGAGGAGATTTGTGACCATCAGCAGCAGCCACCTCAAACCCAGAAACCTCCTGTCCAAGCCACCTGCCCACTTTGCTTGAGCTTAGTGTCAGTCTCATATCCAGCCCAGACTTCTTCTTCAGACCCAAATATTCCTCCCTCTGCTGTTGTATAGAAAATTTTCCAGGACATATTCCATTCTCAAAGTATTAAATCCTTGACAAACTGATAACGTATTCATTATTTGTAATACTAGTTGCAGCAACAGTAGCTGTGTTAGCAGTATTAAGTAGCTCAAGTTAGCATCTCCTAATTCAGAACCTGGGCAGCAAACACTGGAACAGGAAACATGCCGGTCAGTCCTGTGGGAGTACTCCGGAATACGGATGCTTTTTACTTCTTTCAGCTCCTTTTCACCTCTTTCACAAAAAGACTTTTACACTGCTCTTTCTTCATTTATGTTCCCTTCTACCTCCCCATATGCCATTTTCTATTTTTCTTTCCCTTGCTTATCCTTTGAGTTTAACCTTTTGTTTTTCTGATACAAGTAAAGAATGCTAAGAAACATTTACAAATGTACCTCTATATTTTTCTGCCAAGGATTTAAGCAGACTGGACTACAGTGATATTCACTGTGATCATCCACCTCTGGTTTTTTTCTTTCTGTCCTCCTTCGTGCAATCATTCTCCATTATCTGTTCCATTGCCTGTCTCAAACATATTGATCCCATGAGAAAGAGACCACCTGAGAAGTACCCTGAGTTATTTCTGCTCCTTGTCAAACTATATTTTTCCCTAGGGAGCTGAAATCTCCATTTCCAACAGAAAAGGGAAGTAACTGTATGCAAAATATATCGAGTTGCTTTTCTGTAGCTTTACCACAGCATGGTGAATCAGTGCTTAAGAAGGGTGCCATTAACTAATCTAACGGTGGTTGAGATATTTCCAACATGATGACTTTTCATTCAAAGTTGCTGCTTGGTCAAAAAAAGTAACATTTGGTAAACTCTTACCAAAAGCTTGGCAGGTTTCCACCAGAAACCTTCCTGCTCTGCCATCAGTTCAGCTGACAGCTACAGATCACCCCACACTCCCAGAAACATGGTTGATCTCAGGGCTGGGGAGCCCAGAGCCTTCAGGGTCAGAGACGGAGGAAAGCTGTGATCTGAATGATAATTCACAGTGTGTCTGAATTCTCCCCAGCCTCAGATATGAGAGTCCAAAACGCCATGAGAGACCTATAATAGATCACTGCAACCCCAGGATACAAGGGGAGTTATTGGTTTGGACAAATGATATTTGGATCGTGGCTTACTCACAGGCTGTGCCTTGACCTTTCATGCAATCTGCAAGTTACCTACGCCTCTCTTTTCTGAGCAGATGTTGCAAGACTTTACAGGGAGTGGAACAATTGCATGAAGAGATGCTTCATTTCTAAACATGTAGGATCAGTTCATTAAACTTTTCATTGAAAAATATTTAACAAAATCCAGACAATCCCTAAATGTTTTCAGGTAATTGATATGAATCAAGGCATTTACCCAAATGAAAAGCCCCATTAAAAAAATAATAATGTACAACAGGGTCCTATTTTTTTTATTTATTTATTTGGCGAGTCCAGTCTGCGCCTTACACAGCATTCTCCAGCACTCTGTCTACTAGACTTTTAAATGACTCAAAGCAATGGGCGTACACCACATCCCTTGGGTTGTGATTTTACAAACCCGAGGACCTCACACAGGAAAGACAGCCTAAAATACTCCCTCCAAGGTAATCTTTCACTCCAGTGTACCGTCCTGGCCTTCTTGTAGGATTATCAAGAAGCTTCACTCATACCTCATATAAGGAGGTGAAAATCTGATGGCAGGGGAGGTGCTATCAGCTCCACAACAATTTATAACATTTTGGTTGTGAGAAGCACTCCTATGATTGTTGTGCACTGAAGCTAAGCTATGGGCTGCAGGGAGGAAAGAACAATCCTGCTTAGACTTTTTGTTCAATTTTGAAGAGTGTATTTTGAAACCAGGGAGGGAGAAATGGCACAAGCCTTACCATTTTTAGTCATAAATTGAAACACTCAACTAACAGACAGGCATGCTTAGCTCACTAGAAATAAGGGATTAAGCAGGATCTAGCCATGAAGGACTGGATCTTTGAATTTGATTTGGGCTTACTAACCAGAAATGCTACAGAGATACTTACAGATGTGAGGACAGTAACAAATTGGAGAATGATATGAAGAGAAATGAGAGGAATCTGAAAGGCAAGCAAATAACACTGCCTACATATATCCCCCACAAGTAGTGAACATCTGCAGGAGACACATTTTTAAATGGATTAGAGCCCTGGAATAGTTAGCGAGTTCTCCATCTCACTGCAGTGTATAGAATAGATAAATAAATAGTGGGCATATGTGATATATATTTAGATCGTGCATTAGACTTTAAAATCCCTGCCTAACTGAATGCATTAGCCTGTATTTTCTGTTTATGTCTCTGGGATGCCATGGAAACACAGCACTGAATCCTAATGGGTCTCTCCTGGCAATAAATAAACAAAGTCATTGTCTATTCACGTTTCAATTTCTTTCTTTTTCTTTTTTTTCATGTAATTTACAATTTCAGAAGGAAAACAGACTTACTCCCACCCATTCTCTTTGGTTGCAAAGTGTGCTGAAGATAAATGCAAAATGCACCTTCTAGTGGCCACTATGTCTTTCTATACAGCTGCTACTACCATCAGTAAGTACTGAATGCCACCTATTTGTGTGAACTTCCCTATAAGGAAAAAATGTGGCCTATATAATTAAACCTCGAGTCAGGGTTCTTTTAGTAAATTGCAGCCTAACCTAAAGAGCACTTAATATACTTGTTGAAATTGAAAGCTGAAACATAAAAGAGCAGACATAAAATCTGTTCTTTTCCTTACAAGTCTAAGAGGCTACAGCCAGTCTCTTTTCTATATAGACAGTAACGACGTTCATTGCCTTTAAACTGCTCCTCCAAAGCAATGACACACTATCACTTCCCGTGCTCCAGAGCTTATTAGAGCGAACTGAAGCAATCATCCCCATCAGGCTAACGCACAGAAGCAAGGTGAAACTCCAAGCACCAACTGATAGAAATACTGAGTATCACACAGCATCAGTTTGCCATCTGGCACCTGCTGTCCCTGTCTGAAATGAATAAAGTCATCGAGAAGGGATGTTGTGCGCTAACATGAGTAATAGAAAGACTGATAATTATCTATGTGGAGAAGTGGCCAGATTTAATTAGACTACTCAAATCTGAAGAGTCAACTGAATCCAAAGGCAGTAACCTCGGCTGTGGAGGGCAGCCATATGGTCGCTTTCAAGCTTTCAGGTCAGACTGAAATTCAACAGGGACCTTGGTAACTAATTTAGAAATGCAGTGCCATGTGCTCAACACGGCATCTGTCAGGCAGTTCTTGTGCAAGAACGACAGCAATACCAGGTATGCATATTTGGTGCAATGCACACTACAGTCCCTGTTGTACCAGGTCTGAATAGCAAGCTGGCTCCTACAAGCCTTTCCAACATCCCCAGCAGAGACAGCAGGTCAGCCCTGGGAAGAGGACAGCAGGGAGAAGGGACAGTGCACAAAATGCCCTTGGGATGCCGCTCAGGTATTTGGCTCTCCAGTATAATGGTGAAACCAGCAGACTTCATAGCAGCTTTAAGTCTCCAAAATATACAAGGCCTGCTGATGAAGTGAGGCAGATCACCTGGGTGGTGCAACTGACGTTAGTATGAATCCAATTTATATAATGATAAATTATCATGCATGGGACCAGGTGGTAAAGAAGCAGTCTTGGAAATGACAGGTGCAGCATGTGAGTCTTGAAAACCTTCTCTCTTACCATTCTCTCAAAGTGAGTATACACACATGAAAGAAAAATCATTGATTGCTTTCTATTCCTGCTTTTTTTTCTGCTTCCGGTGGAAGAAAAGCAGCTGTTTGTTCATACTCAGATTTTAGTTTTTTGGAATCTGACCAGCAGGCTAAGATAATAAATTTTTCAGCCTTAAGAAATAATTACATACTTAATTGTCTTCTGGCTTTCCTTGGGAAAAAAAAAAGTTTTCAGAAGCCACATTGTCATAAGGGAACAGTCAGACTGTCACAATCTATACTGCTGCAGAGAGAGAGGCTAACAAAGGAACTGGTCGTGACAGCTGGGCAAGGAAATTCAGTAGATACACACACTTAATTCAGTCTGTTGCTCTTGTATTTGCAAAATCTGTAACACCTTGATTGTACTTCTCCTTTGGATACGATGTAAAGCCAGAAGGCAGCAGACTGTGAGGAATCTACCATGTAGGGAAAGACCATTCTCATGAACGGGCTTCCTCCTCCTGTGTCATGTATGGTTATGGTGCGGTCGCTTCCCCTGCACTCCACCAGCAAAGAGAGGGAGCAGATGTTCCTCCAGGAAGTAACTTGCTATTGCAGTAGCTGGCAGCAGTAAAACAACCCAGGACCAAAAGAGAAGCTGGATGCAAGAGAATTTTGGACTTCGTAGCTGGACTTAGATCAAACAGAGATGACTAGGAGGAACTCAGTGAGCAACACAGCATGAACTACTCTCAGCTCAGAAAGATACAAATTTCAGTTCGCCACTAGCAAACAACCCAGCTAATCAGGGCTCCCCAAACCTTAGTCATCTGGGAGAGTCACAAAAAAACATGGCACAAGTAAGGCTGATTAATATTAAATTTTAAGTTGTAAATGGTTGAAATATGGTACTTGGCTATAGCCACTTTCTCCTATTTTGCCATCCTGGTTAGATACAAATTTTACAGTAGTGACATGTCCAAGTGGTGGGGTCAAGAGACCCTGTTGTCTAAGGCACTTGCTTTCAACTAGTGGAGATCTGGCAAAAATTGCCAGTTTAAATGGAACTGTTCAGAAATCACTGTTACATATCAGAGTCTGCTTCCTTCAGTGTCTGTGTAGCACTATATTATGTGAACCTCTGTATGACACAGCAGTCAGTCTTATGGTCTTGCCAGATGTCTTTAAAATGTGTAGTTCTTCACACCTTGTATAAGTGGTGAACAGCAACACAGATTAGCTAAAACAATTACAGCAGATTCCAGAGATTTTGGACTGGAGCCATCTGCAAATGTACAAAAAAGGCATGACCTAATCCCATCTTCTTTGACAGAGGGAGCCAAATAAGACCAGCAGAGTCAAAAATATTCTTTTCAACAATTTTTTTCAGGGAAAAGAAAAGAGAGAGAGAGGGAGACAGATGGCTACACAAAGCTGTTACACTGCATCAAGCACTTGCGTTGAATTCACACGCAGTTTTATTGCATCACAGAGAACATCACATTTTGTCTGCATTTACCCTCTGCACTTTTTTTTTTTAAGAATATATCCGGATCAGGTTGTTAAATACTTTAAAGAAGTGGCTGCAAATATAACTCATATTACTTTTAACATTCAATATACAGCATGACAAAACAGCATGATCTAATCGGTCTGATGACAAATGCTGCATAAGGATGACATCAACAACCCACGTTTCCTGGTGTATGGCATTTTTCATCACTAGGGTTCTAGGTGCTTCCCAGCTCTTAGAGAAAGCTTGATTTTTGATTGAGTTTAAAAATCTGAACTGAAATTTGAATTTTTATAAGTGTTCTCTACCTAAATAGTGAAGATTTGGGATGTTTAAAATGCATAGCTTCATCCCAGTTGTGTGACTTGCGTGTTACCTGAAGAGCTTATCATCTATTTATGTGGCAGAATTACTCTCTCATCTTCCTACAGAGTCCTGTAGCTTCTAACTCAGTAGCATATGAAAGCAGACAAACCTCTTCATTGCTATCAGCATATACGAGTGAGTTTTATATCAGACATATGTGTCTCATTGTAATCCCTGCAGGAGGCGTAACACTTCACTGAAATGATTCCTCCGATCATGCCCTTCTTCCTTGCCCTCAGCCCTGCCTATTAAGACCTGGGCATATGGCTTCCAAAAATTCTGTAAGGCAACATGTTCTTTTCATGCAAACACCAAATAATTACATCCTTGACACATTCAGATCCATATTTTCCCTATGTACTTGCTTCTCTGCTGCTTCAATTTCCATGAGTCCTCCTCTCCATGCCTCACCAGCCATACGCATAGCCCACACATTAAGCTGAATAGTTCTGATGTCAGAAAAATGGTTTAGGGTTTTGTTGTTTGTTTGTTTTTTTCTAGTAGGATATTTTTCTCAGCCCTTTGAAACAAAAGACACCATTTTTCTGATACTTTTTGTTTAACATCTCTGACACACAAGAGTAAATCCATCACGCAAGAACACCAGGAGTTTCTGAAGCTATACGGAGTGTTTGCCAGAGCTTTCTGGTGCTGATGACTAGTATCTGTGAAATGGAGCTACTCCAACAAGGGCCGAAGATAGAACATCTATTTTTCTGACTAGTTTCATCAGCCATCAATTGTACTTGCCTTATTTTCCTCTGTTCTGAGGACTTCATGCTTAGTTCTTAAATCAAAAGGAGGTTTTATCAGTGAGTTGCGTTGTTTCATATTGTTGCACTCACACTGTTTCACATGGTAATATCTTTAAAGCACATATACATATATTCACATACACAAATTACTTAAACCTCATAAGCCCATCCTGATGTCACACCAATTGTCTATTCTCAAGACGCACTTTTTGAATGTATCCACATCTGATCCTTTAAAAACACTTCTGAAACTTAAACAATTGATGTCAAACTGACTGGTCTAATTTTCTCCAATTCTTTTAGATCCTTTTCAAATATACTTGGAGTGTTGCATTAGTTATTTCTTTGGCCTCCAGAGTCTTGTCTTATTTTCTAAATTTTCTCTAAATTTTTTCTGCTTTCTCTATTCTTTACCTGCATCTTGTACCTAGTAAGATCCAAGACCATTTAAAGGGTTCAAGATCCTTCAAGACACCATCAGCTTAAAGATCACGCTCTACATGCTTTTCAACTCCTACTGTTACAAATAACATCAAAGGCACTTAGACTCAAAAGAGACTAGAGAAAATTATGGTTCCATTTTCTTTACTCCGGACACTTGAATGTACTTCCTTCTGTAGCTAGCTTTATGGTTTACCTTATTTTAACCAGCTTCACATGTTTTTTGTATAGGTCACTCAGGCAACTGCAGGAAACAGAACAGCACAGTTTAAAGTAAGAAGAAATAAGATTAAAAACATCTGGAGGACCCAAGAAAAAATGCAGGGTCAGGAACTGTTTTTAACTCACTTTCTAAGCAGACTAGATTTGAAATTATTATCAGTTCTTTAAGTGGAAAAGGAATAGGTGACAGCAACCTGTGCTGTCAAAAAGGAGCGATGTTGAGATATGCACAAGATATGTTTTTAAAGGTCCTTTGCAGACCCACAGAGCAGATGAAAACAGCCCCACAACTTGCACTCCTCTGTGGAGTCATGTTCTGGACACGTAGCAGATACCTGGTTATCTGAGCACTGGTGTGATCCCTTTCTCCTCCCTCTCTTTGCTGGCAATAAAAGTTCTTATTTCATATTTACCTACCATCCCACTGCCAACAGCACGAAGAGAGCTGCTGAACACAGAGCAGCACATTCCCCATCCCTGGTTGGGCAGCCATGACACACAGCTCTGGGAGCTGGTATTGACAAAATCATTGGGGCTCCCCGTAAATTTCCCAGCACAGGCAGGATGACTAAGTTCTCCTTGTAGAGTTGGCCATCACAGATGCCAGGTGTCCACTCACACCACAGAGAAATCTGGGATATTTCTTCTCAGGAGAAGTGGTCTGAGTGGAAGGACTGTAGCTAGGCCCATTGTCCGTCTCCACAAGCAGCAGGACTAGTGCAGCTTCACTCCCTGAATATCTCCAGTCAACAGGATTTCACAAATAGACCACTTTCACCTTCTTCTCAAGGCCGCTACATTTCACACAGAGAGAGCACTCCAGCCTGGGACATACTTTATAGATGTTCCCTTTAGCATATCCCAACATAGCACTGTGTGGAAGGTCTGGACAAAACTAAATAGCAGACATTCAAAGTGATTAATAGAAATAGCTTCTGCTTGGAATAGTGTAATAAGAGTGGAAATATCTGGATTTATGAATAGAAGAGAAAGAAAGAAGGCAAATGGGGTCCTACCTATATTAGTCTATATATTTCCAGTATATATAGAAACTATTAACATCATACAAAATCCTAGTGAGGACTCATTTTTTTTCAGTTCTGGTTGATTATGTTTGAAAAAGAGAAATTCAAGAAGATGATGCAATGTAGTCCTAAGATATCAGAAGTTCCTGCACCCAAGTGGCATGGCAGAAATCTGGTAATAATTATCAATGTTGTTCTTTTCAGAACAACTTACAGCAAAGGCATGAAAAGTGCGGGAACATGATTTCCAGTTTTTTGGTACAGAATAAATCAAATAGTTTTGACAATGCAGTATTCATTTTACTCACTAAATACAGCAACTGAGGCAACCATTGTATCTATTTAAAGAGGTGCAGTAAACCCTAGACCTCAGTTCCTTCAAATTCTACAAGTTGAACAGTTGACAAAAAGGTTTCTTTAAGTCTTGGTTTTCCATGTAGTCATTGCTTGAGAGAGATAAAGAAACAAACATAACCTCAAATGTCAGCAGTCTTCTCTAAATAAATAGAATTTTTTTTAAAATGCCAATCTTTCCACTATACTAAGCTGTCTTCTCAGTTTGGGTTTGCTTTTTATAAAGTTTTACAACATTGCAATAAAATAATCATCATTATGGTGCTTTGATCTGAGTCTTGGAATAAGAATATCCTGAATCTCCATACATAATGTCGAAGAAATCAGTCTTTCATGCAAACTAAAGAAAGCCCACATATGAAACTCAAAAATATTTGGATAGGCTTTGCTCAAATATACAAGCAATAGCAATCAGTGCTAAGTTCAGGACATTCATGAAAAAAAGTCATTGAAGTAATTTCTTTAGGAATGTTAATAGTAGATAAATAGTGATTGCTAGACAATAAACTGAATTTCAGCCTTCCCCTTAACAACTACAGCAACAACTTGAGCTTTTAACTCACTAAGATGCTTTTGAAAAATAATAATGAGAAATACTATGATGTCCTTTTCCCGACCTCTTTCTAACACACTAAACAGCTCAGATTTTGAATATTCATATTCAATAAATGGCATAAAGCCCTGAGTGTTTGTGCCACATTGTCTAATAATAGATGCATTTGAGGAAATCATGTAGTTTGAGAGGAAAAAGAGGCTAAATTTAACAAATTATTCACCGGAGATTACTCACTTTTCTCTGATGAGAGCAGGAAAATGTGACAGCATGAACAAAGTTTATAAGCTCATTCGTGTCAGCTGAGCATAGTTTTATGTCAAAAAGAATGAATGATAAAAGCCACAAAGCAGAATATTAAAATAAATAACTTCAGGAGAAAAAGACAGCCAAGACTACAACAAAAGAAAACGACGGCATAGATAGAGCCTCTTCTGAAAGTACAGCAAAGAATTCATCACTTTGCTTTGTATTTCTAATTAAGAGAAACACCAGAAAGGCACAGAAACATTGGTAACATCAAGCAGTAACTATTGTGCTTTCACAGCCCCCAGTCCCTTAAGGAAGGAGATGACAAAAGGATGTGATGCTGTACCTATCCCTGGTGCCATAACTTTTCTTTGATGTAGACTCTTTTCCTGAGACTATTGAGCAGTACTGAAGCAACTGTGTCTAGTGACCAGCTAGGTGAAGAGGTAACAGAGTATTGCACAAATAGTTCTTTATCACTGTGGGAAAGTGGAGTAGATTTTTGATTCCTTGTAAATCAAAGGTGAGCTTTGCCTTCCGTGAAGTGAGCAACTGTATCCTGCCATGGCTGATGGGCAGAAGGTTGACCTCAAATCCTCTTGGCATACCTTTGAGAGATGAGTTCTTTGTATTTTACCGAAACACTTCCTGATCTCTTAGGTTTTGCTGTTGAGTGTTTAAAATTCTGCCCATTCATTAAAAATTGATCTGAAGTTGCTTTTAATGGCCAAGTAAAATACAATTTTATTTTCATTTCAGACAGGAGTAACTTGATTTTCTGCCCAAGATGATAATTTTTCAGGCTACTAGATTACCAACACTCTGGTAGTCTATGGCAAGTTCTTTCAGATGTCATGCTTTTGCTGGTGATAACAGCAAGGAAATATGGCTGACTCTTCATTGCCTTTATTGGATCTGCCTTTTTGATGCCTCAAAACTTATCCACTCCCTTTCTGAGCAAAGTAAGAGACAGAGAAGTGAAGAAAAGAGAGAGAAAACAAAGTAGATTGAGAGGCTTTAACATTTGCTTGAAGGAGTATTGTCATTGTCATCCTGTTGTAATCCAGCATGACAAGCTGAAAAGAGCGTGTTATTATACACTTGCTTGGAAGAGAAACCAGAGGTGTCACATACATAATAGAAAACAGGAGTCACAATATGATCTGGCCAGACTTTTCAATCATTTGCTGAAGTCACCCAGCAGCAGCCCTGAGAGGCCACAAAGGTGCTGGTTAGTTTAGTATGTCTCGCCTTGAGAACTAGAAGGAAGAAAATAAGACAAGAATGCTTTCTCCAAATGAAACTACCAAACCATTTCCATATATAAAATGAAAACTCTCAAGGAAAAAAGAAAAAAAATTGTGAGAACTGCCAATATGAATAAGAAGAAATTTCTGGTCTAGCTAAACATGTACTTTTTTTTAAACTCCTCCCCACCCCAAAAATTTATTTGGGGCTGTAGTTTCTAATACTTGTTTTCAAGCTGTAACTGAATTTTCACTGAAAGAGCGAAGAAGACATCTAATCAATACATACCTGAGTGGACAACATGTAGCTATATCAGAAAAACCATCTTTGCCTGTAATCACAAACTGCTTCTCACTGGAATCACAAAGGATGCTTTTCTCACTGCTTTATGGCACTTGAATATTTACTGTTTTCTAATTTCTGAAACTTTCAAGGGTTAGAACTTTTCAAAGATAACTCTTTGTCACTGAAAATCACTGTATACCATCTCAGATGTGTTTTACCAGCTGCTACTAAATTCTTTATTGATGACCACTGCCTGTTTAGAGGCAATGTCTTGTGACCTTGGATCTTGCTGAGTTTGCAGAGGCTTACTTAATACCTTACCCCAACACAACAGACCTTTACTTCTTCCATTACTTCATATCTAAACACTCACTAAAGTCTTTGGAAGAGATAAGGAAGTAAAGGGAAAAAATATCTGAACTAAAAACTAACTTGATTTTTTTTATTTGCCCAGACCACTGTGAAAGAGAGGTAGATAAACTTCAAAATAAGAAGCAAAAGGCACATTTGTATTTCTTGCTCTTTGTACAGCATACATAGCATGAAGGAGCCTGGTAAGCACAGCAGAATCCAAATATCTGGTTTGTGACATGTATAACGAAGGTTTGTATACAATATAAGCACTCTTATACATATGCAAAAAATATACCCTGTGTACACCACCAGTACCAAGTCTGGCAGTAAGCTGTTGGTTTCTGAAACTCAGGAGGTACTCAAGGTTCCTGTTGCATTGTTAACAGCTATGTCCTCTGTCTCCCTCATTTAGGGCAAATTGTCGCAAAACAAAAGGAACGTGTGAGAAAGCCGGCCGAGTTTGGTAGGAATAGATGATATTAGGGACCTTCTCCCTCCTTGCAGACACCCCTGATAATGTGGGAGAAGCATCTGGAGCAGAAAGGCAGGGCACTGGAGAGGTCTGAAATAGCCTGGGGCTTCCCCTTGTTCTAGGGCTACTCTGGGGCCTGACTGACTGAAGGGTGATCCCAAAAAGATTCGGGAAGTTGCCTAGCAAATGGCTTCAAGTCACCTCAGGACAAAAAGGCCAATGACAGGCCCATGCAGCACTCATAGAGTCCCAGTCCAACCGGTCCAGGTTACATGAGGTTACAGAGTCTGAACAGAGATGTCATTATTCCTGATAAGACTGTTCGGCGGAGACAGAGAAAGTGGTCAGCATTTTGCAATTTAGACCTCATGCATTTGGTAGCAGCTAGGACAGCTTCATGAGTTGAGTCATCTTTTTGTGGCATTTGCCGTGATACAAGATACACCACTAACAGCAGCAGATATTTTAGCATTCACAATGGATTACAGTGGAAACCAGATACATGATACTACAGAAATACATCAAACATTCATGTCTGGCAGGCTTGGAAAAGATTAGCTCTAACTTAGACAGCTAGCTTAGATCAGCTCCTGCTTTCGCATGAATTGACCCATTCTCAGTGTCCCAATCTTTAAAACGGAGTTGAGCATCTGCATGATTATTTTGAAAAGAATTTGCTCTTATAGGGAGATTACTAAGTTTGAGTTAAATCATGTCAGCTATTATATGATAGCTTTTTCCCATACAAGCATTTTTTCCTGCTTGGATGCCAGGCTTAATGTGGGACAATGAAGGAGAAGAAATCACAGATTTGGCCATGGCTCTATCCGCTCTCTTTTCTAGCCAAAGAAGCCAGAGAATAAGTTGTAATCTGAACACAAGAGTAGCATATTGCATATGAAGAAGAGTACTATGGCCTGTTCCTCCTCTGCAGAGCAGTAAGGCTTCTGAAAATCAACATTCATTTTCTGCACTGATCCTGAGGTGATACAGACCAATCCTCACCATGAGTGGACATTTTACATTTTGTTTCTGGTCTTTCGTTACTCTGCTTTTTATGTACTTCACATCTAGGACTAAATTCTGACCTGGTAATGCACGGATGGTGTGGCAGAAAAATATTTTGAGGGTCAAGCTGTCTTCTGCTCCTCTTCTGAGCATGTCCAGGAATAAGAGTCAAGACAAGTTCCACCCCAACAGTAAAAAAACATGATTGGTAGACCAGAACAAGATAGCACACAAGAAGGATTATTCAGCCATCGGGGATTGAAGCCTGGCAGTTCAGTGCAGTGCTCATGCTCTTCACAGACAACATTGCACTGAGTTGCAGGTCAGCGTGCTCATTTGTTTGGAGCAGTGGTATGTTGCATCATGAACTTTCTTCCCTGTTGGTTCCCAAATTAATTCTATCTCATGTTGGCTATCATCTTCCCACAAGGAAAGAGATTTTCTCTTAATCCATTTTCAAGTCATTGAAAATATTTGCAGTCTGTTGGAAGACTTGGGCCTTCCATCACGGAAAAATCTGCTGTTAGAGATGGGTGAAGCTGGTTGGATAAATCACGACTAAATGTGATGATTTGTCAAAACTCAGACTGTAGGAAGTCTTTGTTGAATTTCTTGGTAAAGACTAGGTGAAATCTTAGGTTTGTTGGCCATTTTTAAAATATGTCCAGTGTTAAACTTTATCAACAATGTTAGAGGCAATACCCCAGTTACCCAGGCCTGAAAAGCTCAGCAAGTTTCAAGGCTCGTTTTCTAGACCAGGACAGAGACCTGGCTAATGTAGACTGAAACAGCAGAAACACCTTAAGTTCTGTCTGTTTCTCTTTAAAGACTTCAAGATTTTCTTACTGTAAATTATGATAATTTAATGTAATTTATGTACTGTATGTATGGTAGCATTACTCCTATCGATAAAAAAGATTTTTTTGATTTTTTTTTTTCCAGTCCTCCAAACATCGCTCACAGTAGGTTTAAATTCCTGGGAGAACAGGCTTTTAGTTGTTATGCATCTACTACGAGGTTTGAAACATATTCCCACAAGCCACTGAGAAGATGGTATCCCTTATGGATATAAGACTTGCACTGGCTTGTGTCTTGACTTCAATGTTTTATCTGCTGTGTTTTAACTGCAGGCTCAGGGAGTCCACATATTGTCCTCTGTCAACATATCTGCCTTACAGATATACTTAACTGAACTAATACATTTGATCATGAAACTGTTGAAGGGGTTTATGTATAAACTGCATTCTAAACTGCATCAGAGATGTCAGTTAGCCTCTTTTGGGGTTGAGTCATTCTATCTCATATTCTCTGGTTTTGGAGGGAAGGCAACACTGTTGGTGCTGTTCTCAGACACTCTTAGAGCTGGCTAGAGAACAATAACTCTATTTGATGACAACTTAAAAAGTTTCCAATTTTTTTCTTCCTCTCGGCGCTGGAATAAAAAGGTGTTTTGAAGATTGAAATGAAGCTGCATTGTGGTAAACAGCCAACAAATCACAAATGCAGAAAACACTTGGTCCTAGTCTTAGGAAATCTCTCTTTCTAATCATAGAATTACAGAAACGAAGAATATCTCAAGTTGGAAGAGACCCATAGGAATCATGAGTTCCAACTCACACCTCCTCACAGGGCTACCTAAAACTAGACCATATGACTAAGAGCACCATCCAGACACTCCTTGAACTCTGACAGGTTTTGTGCCATGACTATTTTCCTGGCTACGCTGTTCCAGTGACCAACCACCTTCTCAGTGAAGAGCCTTTTCCTAATGTCCAGTCTGAACTTCCTCTGATGCAGCTTCATTGCATTTCCTCATGTCCTGTCACTGGTTACCAGAGAGATGAGCTCAGTACCTTCTGCTCCACTGCCCACCTTGAGGAACCTGTAGACTAGGATGAGGTCACCTCTCAGTCTTCTCTTCTCCAAGCTGAAGAAATCAAGTGACCTCAGCAGCTCCTCATAAGTCTTGCCCTCAAGGCCTTTCACCATCTTTGTCACCTTCCTCTGGACGCACTCTAATAGTTCTATATCTTTCTTATACTGAGGTGCCCAAAAGTGCACACACAACTCGAAGTGGGGGTCACACCAGTGCAGAGTAGAATGGGACAATCATCTCCCTCAACTAGCTAGCAATGCTGTGCTTGATGCACCCCAGGACATTGTTGGCCTTTTGGCTGCCAGGACACACTGTTGGCTCATGTTCAACTTGCCACCAACCCAAATCTCCAGATCTCTTTCCACAGGGCTGCTCTCCAGTCTCTCGTCCCCAGTTTGTACATTTAACCAGGATTACCTCATTAGGATTACCTGTCACTTGCTCTTCTTAAATTTCATACAATTGGTGATTGCCCAGCTCTCTAGTCTATCCAGATCTCTCTGTAAGTTCTCTCCACCCTTGAGAGAGTCCACAGCTCCTCCTAGTTCAGCATCATCAGCAACCTGACTTAATGTACATTCTATTCCTTCATCCAGATCATTAATAAAAACATTGAAGAGGACTAGCCCTAAAATTGAGCCCTGGGGAACCCCCATGGTGACAGCCACGAGCCTGATTTAACCACATTTACCCAACTCATCAACCAATTGCTCACGCAACATATTACCGACTAGATGTGTGCTGGATATTTTGTCCATAAGGATACTGTGATAGACAGTAACTAACTGAAGAAGTGTTCCTGACCTGAAGCAGAACAAGCCCAATCTTTTACTGGAGAGAGACGCTGAATTTCATATAGCTCCCAGCACTTAAAACATAAACATCTTGTTTTTTCTCCCAAGCAGAATTGGTTTTCTCAATATAATTGAAGTTTATTGGATAGTAGTTGTTTCTCCAGCTGGCACTGCCTAGAATCATAACAACATTGTTTTCTCTGCTGATTTTCTTCCTAGTGCAAGTCAATATATGTTGTGCATATATGATAAAGAATGCTAGTATTCCTTTTGTTCTTAGCTCACAAAGACTTTTTTTTTTTTAAATGACCTAATCATTTTCCAAAACTAGCTGTTATCAGGTTTTCAATGACCTGAGATGTGTCTCCTAGGGCACTATTGCTCTATGTTTTCATGGCACTGCAGCTGCACTTGTTACAAAGAGAATTCTGGATAAACATACTTCTGAATCTTCCTCTGCCTCAGTTTTAAAACAGAGACTGGATTTCTAGTGTTAAAAGTGAAATGGCATTAACTTTAGACCATCATAAATCCTGTGTTCACAAAAGGGGTAAGACACTACTGTCAAAACCAGGACACACTACAAATTTTCCCAAGATCAACTCTGTTCTTTTGACAGAAATGCAGCGTATTTAATGTTTGCTGCAGATAAATTGTGGATTAAGTCACATTGCATCCTTTCAGGTTTGGGATATTCAGCCCTTGTGGACTGAACTGTTTTACCTTGCACATCACTGCTGTCCTTTTAAATGGGTAATATGTAAATTTTTCTGTCAGGTTTGTATGTTGCAAACTCCATAACGAAAGGATTTTTTCCCCTTTAAGTTAAAATATATAATACAAGCATTGTTTTTACTGAGAGTCTGAAGTTTGTAATCTGTTCCTTAAGGTAACAGAACTGTATACTTCCAGCTGAGCATATCTTCTTTTAAGTCATGGCAAAGTGCAATTACAGTTTAAAGGGAATATTTATGTACATTAGTTAACAACATCATTGCAACTTAGTGCTCACACATCAACACTTAATTAGTGTAAGCATAAGTGACATAAATGCTACAAGGCATGCATTACCCATAATGTGAGGTAATTTCATGCACTATGCACATTTTAAATATCTACTCCGTATTTTGCCAGGCTTGATTTTTAAATCAATAGGAGATGTTTGCATATAAAGACACCTTAACCTATTTTCCATTTTTACTTGAATGAAGAATTTTGTCCAGCAACACAGCAAAAGCCTTTTTCCCCCACAACAAAACTCTAACCAGCTTTTAATCTTCAAACATGTAATTTCAAAAATGTTTGATTTCAAAACAGCACAACTATCTATGTGAACAGTATGGTAAATTTTCTATTAAATAAAACATTTTCATGCCTTTTCCACAGAATTGGCAGGCTTAATATGCTGATGTTGCTCTTCTGTAAGCCTAAATATGCTTTTGTCCAGTACTCCTCTTCACATGAAATGCCCTTGTTAGCTGATCAGCAAAGCCAGTGGCCTCTTCAAAATTCAATATGTCCTGAAGAAACCCAGCTGTTACAGTAGCTACAAGAAACCCGTGAGCTAATGAGTAGACAGGGAATCTGGGACTACATTATGGAAGTATGAGTAAGTAGGTTCATATGTACAAATAAAAATGCAGCCATTTGTTTCCTGCTTTATTTTGTTTTCTATTTTATGAGAGGATTGTCTCTTGGATTTTATTTTCTGTTTGAGAGGAAATGACTCTACCATATTCTACCAAACACTGAATGCATTTCGCATACTACTACATCCTAAGAAAAAAGAAGACTAGCTTTTTAGTATAAAAGACAAGAAACAGAAAATGTATGTGTCTTCCTTTGGGATAATTCACAGAAGTTACATATGATCAAATGTAGGCAAGAAGGAACCAAGCAGTTTTAGAAAGTTTTAATATTCCCTTGTCATGTTACATAAAGGGCTAGAAATCTTCAATAAGATTGCTGCTTCCTGCCTAAAACCTAATATCACATACGGCAATTAGTGCT
Source organism: Caloenas nicobarica (assembly GCF_036013445.1). NCBI lineage: Eukaryota > Metazoa > Chordata > Aves > Columbiformes > Columbidae > Caloenas > Caloenas nicobarica. The sequence continues at coordinate 56,745,871 of NC_088284.1, forward strand.
TAATAGGGCTGTTGAAGGGATAATCTAAACTTAAGACCATGCTTCCCTCTAGTTACCTACAACTTATTATAAGTAAGAACTGAGGTTTAAATATCTGGAAGAGATTAGGATCAGATAATTTTTCTCTACTTTTTGTGGGGAGGGTGGAATGGGTGTAGCTTGCACAGCTGACAGAATTTTATATGTAATCATTTCACGTTGCTCTTCCTTAGTCATTTAAAGCACTTTTCAAGCTGGAAGAAATTTTACCAAGGGAATATTTTCCTACTAGAAAGTGTTCTTCCTTATCATATAAAGTCTTTTGCAACAATACATCAATGTTGAAAAGTTTCTTCGAAAAATAGAGAAAAAATAGTTATTAGACTGAGTGGTGGCATTTTTTTCTGTGTTAGAGCTGACAGTTCAAATTTTTATTGCAAAAAGTCTTTCATTACTGATTTTAATTTTGTTATTATAAGCTGAATAAATCTTTTAAAGTAAAGACTAAAACTGAACATTTTTCTCCAAAACTGTTCTTTTTCAAGGGTGATTCAAAAGCATTAATGTAAATGCAATTTGAAATAATTAAATCACAAGAAAAAGTCCATTGCCTATACAAGTCCATCTGCAAGCTTACTGAAAGAATTTGTACAAATGCTTGTAGAATCAAGACCTCCAATTGTTATTTTTTGTTTACATAAGTCTAGATTCTTTAGGTCTAACACATGGCATTATAGTTTATAACTGTTTGTAATTTTTGATTGTAATTTATGTAAACCTTAAGTCTTTGTACATACTGAAAGGGTCAGTGAAACAGTCATCAAAATTTAGGAAGATGTTGCAACTAGAAGCACCAATCATTTTGGGATACTCTTGTGACAGTTAAAATACTTGACTTCTCTTACATCCTTTTTATAAATCACCCAAAAGAAGTTAGATCTGGAGAAAGTTTGACAGATCTCACAAGAAGTCCCACCAGACTATAGTTCCACCAGTCTCCCACCAGGTATGAAGTCTACCAAGACAAGATGAAGGTTTTGTTGTTTTCCCCAAAGGATTTGTTTGTTACCCTACGCCAAAGCTATTCTAGAATCTAAGTTGGTGGGAAACATGCAAATTTGCAGCCATTTATTTGCTGCATTCCTTATGCATTTGTGTACCAGCAATAATCTCCATTCAAAAGATCTTCTAAATAGAGCAATCATTTTTTTCTTCATCTTCTATCCCAAACTTGTCTAGGGTCCTCTGATATGAGATTTATCCTGTTTCCTGAACAGTTGCCTTCTTCTGCACCTATTCCAACCTGAGTACACCTTTCTGAGTAATCAGAGTTGGACATGGTGACTGATGTCTCCAGTACCTTGTACAACAGCACTTTTACTGAAAATACCTTGCTTGATATATCCTAAATCAGATTAGTTGTTTTTTCTGACATATCACATTAATGACTCATGCTCAGCCTAAGATCAATGAGTACATCCAAAGTCTTATCCCTCTGTGTTGGGTCGAACTCTGAGCAAATCAGTTTATAGCTTATTTAAAACTGAAAAGTATTTTATGGTTTATTTTAATCTGAAAAATACGTTTATACAAATAAGAGCCGTAGAGTATGTAAAAGATGAGACATTAGCTAAGAATATGCATTGGTATTTGCCAGAAAGCTTATATATATTCTTATATGAATATAAATACGTATATCCACATATTATTATACATATTCTAGTGTGTAAAACTAGTTTTATAGTTTATCATTACTGTTATTATTATTTATGTAATTAAATGCATCCTTCATACAGCTCCTCTGTAACCTACAATGTATTCCTGCAAACTCAGATCTCCTGCTTGACAAGATAATATATTGCTGTCACCCCACTGAATATTAGTATAATTCTGATTTTAGTCTACTAAAATGACAAGTGTAGCTATTTTATAGCTGCTTTGGACCATAAAACATTTTGAAAGTTATTTTGCCATTGAATCAGCGCTGGAGAAGATATGCATGAGGACTTGGCATTTAATATGTGAGGTGGTTTTGCCCCTTTTCTGTTGTGGGAAATTTGGTTATAAATTTTTCATGACATAGTTCTTTTGTCTGTCAGCACCTTTTACTTTGGGAAAAAATCTGCTTGACAGCCACTTTGAGCCTGCTCCTCCAGAGCTTTTGCTCATCACAGAAAGAAGTTTGGGAATAATAATAATAAAAAAAATAGACAAAAAGAGGAATTTAAGAAAATACTTCATTTTTCAAGAAATTGCTTTCCTTTTCATTGTTCCTTTTTTAAAGTACTAGATGCAAGACAGTTGTTATCAGATAAGATGAGGAAATGTTTTGTGGTCCGGGAAGAAATCAGAAGAATATGTTTCTAGATGCAGGCCAAATTCAACAGGATTGTCTGCATTCTACACTGCATCCAAGCCTAAAAGCTTTCCCTTTGGAGGAAATCAGACTGAGAAAGGCCCTTCCCCATCAAAGAGTGATACCTGTACTTACTCTTATGAACTGTGACAACTTCCACACACTTAGCAGAGCTTATTACGATACAGATAAAGCTAGTTGTATACAGAAATAGTCACAGTTTGAAACCAAGCTTAGGCTCAGGATTAATTGATCTATATTGTACAACTACCATTATAAAGAAAACAAATGTAATAGTAGCTTATCACTGTATATATGCAACAGGTTTGGTATATAAGTAATTATATCATGAAAAGGGAGAAAGAAATACATATGGTTAAGTGCTCTGGGTGAAAAAATACAAGAAACATAAAACTACAGATATAGCTGTACAGAAGTAGTCAGCTATGACAGTCTTTAGACTATCAGTATGTTTCCTCAGAAGACAGTTCAAAAGATTCAGCTTTCACTGTTAACAGACAAAGAAAGGAGCAAAGTAATTTATCAAGACAAGAAGAGGTGTTGGTAGTAAGGATGTAAGTTAAGTGCCCAGGTGTTGCCTTGCATCTACTCAAGGTGCACAGTACCTCATAAGAAAACATTGTTTTCCTTCCAGAGATAGTTCATAACAACTTCTTTTGTTTAATCTAGGATGGATGGTTATTGACTGTCATCTCTTGACAATTTACCTGACTGCCATTCCAAGGAGGAGAGCAGCTCTGTCCTCCCGAGGACATCAGGGCAAGGCGAACATGACAGCCCACATACAGATCAATGCCACAGAGAAAGCTACTCTCTTTCCTCCAGAGCAGTGCTATCAGTATCGCTGTCATTTTTCTCAACCCAAAAAATTCCAGTTGCAGAGTTAGTTTGGAGAGAAGGGGTTGTTTTCCAGGAAAAATAAAAAAAATCCAACTTTAATAAGTCGCATCCAACTAACCATGAATGTAAAACAACACAACCAACCCAAACCCAAAAAGATCCCTTTCTCAAAATTCTCTGTGTAACTCACACCTGAAAACAATTAAGTCATCAGCTTATTAGCTGCATAGTTCATCCCACATATTCAATGTTCCCTTTGCACCACTGGTAGCTTTTTTAAAAAAATAGTTGCTAGCATGGCTATGCAACAGTCCATAAATCACTATAAAACAATGAAAATCTGGATATCAAATATCCAGGAAAAAATACGAAACAGGAGAGTAATGTAGCATTAGACCTTGTGAGGAAAACACTGGTCCTCCTCTTCCTCCTCAGAATGTGGACTTTAACTGTCCTGCATGAAATCAGTTGTATTGCCCAAGGAATGGGGATTTTCCTGCGTGCATTACTTTGTTTTCATCATTCTGTGCTTGCAGTCCTTCCTCCACCGTCAGAGTCCTTGGATGTCAAGTCATCACTCTGTGATCAACCAATTCTCCAAAATTGCTTTCACTTTATAAAATACTTGACTTTCTATATAAACTATTGTTATATGAAAATGCACTTACCTTCATGCAACAAGCACAGCTGGAGAAAGCAAACAGATGAAATCGCAAGTTACAACAAGTCTGAGCAATTCAAATGGCCACACAAACTACGGTTAGCCCAACGACAACTGTGAATATCTCAGTGGCTTCTGTAGTCTACTATGATGGTCAACATGGACCATAGCAACACCCAGATTTCAAGGCAATAAGGAACATCTTTTTCAGGCTAAAAACTGTTCCTGATTATATTGCACTGGCCACACACAAGTGCGACTTAACAGTCAGGATGAGCAACAACGAAATTCCCGGTTTCATTGAAATGTCTGGTACTTTGGAGGGCTTGGAGGTCCTGGAAAAAAAAAAAAAAAAAGAACGAACCAAATAAAATTCAAAATTTCTTATAAAATTATGAAAAATAAATGGGTTTGGTGGATAAGGATACTGTTTGAGAACAACAGCACATTATGTTCTACCTTTGGAAGATTAACTTAAAATACAAAACACATAATTTGAAAAAAAAATAAATCAAAACTCAAAATGTTCTCTCATCAAAAATGCCAATTTTTGATATTGTTATTTTTTGTGCATCATAATAAAGACAAGACTTTTCCTTAAAAGTTAGATGAGAAATTTCTTTAGCCAGTTATAGTTACCATGCAGTTAGAGAACAATTTTCCTAAAAATTTCTGTTAGATCACTGGAAAGGGAGTGTTCCCATTCCCATGAATATGAAGAGGTTACAGGCCTTCTTCACCTAACCATTGATGGCTGAAAGAGACTGAGAAGAATGGTTCAGCTGCAAGACTATGTTGGCTGCTTCCTCCCTCTGAAAGCAGTCCAAATTAATATGCTGAACTCTGCTACCTCAAGTTTAAAATCTGTATATGAAAGAAATGCTGTTATCTTTCTCCTACTATTTTCATTGTGTATTTTACAATATTCTTGACAAACTTTCCTCTGTGGCCTGGGATGTCATATTAAGCAAATTGGCTTCAAAATTCTGCAATTCCTTCCTTGCAGAAATGAAGTTGATACTAATTAGAAACATTTTTCGACGTGTGGATTCTCATAGCTTTTTGTATGTCACTTTTTTCTTTTTGGTCTCTAGCAAAATAAGATAAATATTATTTTAGAGTTTTCCTTTTACTGTCCCACTCGTTTCTTATCTCTGTTATTAGACCTAAACATTTTGATGTGACTAGAGCAAACTACCAGAGTGCTTTTACATGTCCAAATTGTTATTTTGCCAATTTGAAGAGGAGGTTAGGGTAAGAAGGTCATTATTTCCTTCTCAACATCAGCGTTATGCAATCTAGATGTTTTTCTAGCACAAACATGGATCTTTACTGGGTTTTTATTAATACCAAAGGTAAGCAGAGTGTTTTCCTAAATGTAATTCCTCTTGAACACCTGCTGGGCCCAAAGCAAGGGCTTACATTTTTATCACAATTACATTTCAATGGTGATGCTAACATCATCATAAATGACGTAAGATTATCAGCAAGAAAGCCATGAGATGTTGTCTTTTGCCTGCACATAGAGATTTCTTTTGATGGCATTTTGATCCTATAAAAATCAAATCAATTAATCTTTTCCAATTATAACAAATACATCCATGTTGTCACCCTGTTATGAATTGAATTGGTATTAAATCTTAGGAGAATTGTACCTCTTCCTTAGTAAGTCATCATCTTACTCAATGCTTCATCTAAAGCTACATTGGAATAAATTCATATACTGAAACAGAGACATTACAGCCAATAGTAAGACGTAGCTTACATTTTCACTGCCACTGGAATGAGGAGTGATCTCTTAATTCAACATTTTAGTAAATCAGGCAGACTAATTATTTCCATAGAAAATGCTTTCCATTTCCAGGATCGTCTCTCTTTTCCCTGCCTAAACCCCACACAAGGATTCACACTTTGCAGCTGTAACTCCACAAACACACCCAGACCCTCATCACCTTCCCTTCCCAGCACAAAACACCCCTCAGTTGCAGGTACAAACTCCAATACAGGAAATTATCTCTGTCCTGAGACCACTATATTCTCTTCTGTCCCAGTTACTTGCGTAGGTAACTATTAACGTCCCTGACAAGTCTTGCCATGTGCATCTATTTTCCTTGCCATCTCTGGATTGTGATACTTTTTATTTGCAAATAACGCATATGTCAGTCTATAGTGCCCACCTAAAAGTTTGATATATTGGACTGATGCAGAAGCTCAACAGACAAAAATAAATGTGCTTGCCAAAAACTGAAGGATGGAAAACAAAATAGATACGAATTTTTTTTTCTATCTTTACCTTGAGCTCCCCTCACTAAAAGGCACTCTTCCTCTGCTAGACATAAAAAACTACACTGCAGTTATCACATGGAACTAAGAAACAGGAGTATAAGGACAAAAGTCTGATGAGAAGAAAAACCTCATTCTTTCACCGTTAAAGTTTTTTTTTTTTTTAATTATTGTAGGCTGCAACAATAGGGAAACAGGTGCAGTTCAGCAGTTGTAGCACATATTAAACTGCAGCCAATTTTGCTTGTCTCGAAATCTCCCTAGCTTTCATTCTTGGGAGGATACATTCCAAAAAACACAGCACCTTACCGCATCATTCATTTCAAGGGACTCAAGAGATTTCTGCAGACCCAGCATACCTTTTGTTTTAGAAAAGGAAACCTTAGGCTCAGAAAGTTCTACCTCTTATGTGAAATTGAGGTTGCATCTTTAAATTATTTTTAAAAAAAAAAAGTCTGCCTATTCCTGGTGTGCGGTGAGGTTTTTTTATGGATTGCTCAGGATGGTATAATGTGTCTAAGTGAGAAACCCAGAAGGAAGACAACCAGGGAAGGCTTGTTAGTGAACTGAGCTCTCTGGAGAAAAAATAATTTCTCCTCCTTCAATTTCCCCTGTGCTCTGGCATGTTTATGTTCTGTGATTTTTGTCACAAGGCTTCAAATAAATCAGTAGAGATTTGCCTTTCTTGTCAAGCTGGTTTTTAAAATTAAACACATACATTCAGTGCTGGTTGCAAGATTCTCCCTTCGACACAAACATTCTCGTGCACACTCATGTTGCACAAACACACACACACACACACAACACAGCGTCTTGCTTACTAGACAGAGATAAATTCCTCACCAGTGTGATCATCAGACACTAAGCCAAACTCATCTTCTTTTCCTTCTTTTTTTTTTTTCCCTAGATTCTGTTATTCATAGAGACCACAGGTGAACCAGGAGAAAATTATTACAGTGTGATGACTGCTGAAATGATAGAAGGTAAAGAAGATGGATTATCACGGTGCTGACATGATTTGTATGGATTTCCAGAATTAAGCTGTTCACTTAAAGTGACCGTCTTTTTTGCACCCACGATATTGCAGCTGCCCTAGTAATAACCTTCATCTGCACTTGTGAGCCAAGTGAGCAGAGCACGTTTCCCATTACCTGTCAAGCGAGTATGTAGAGTTCTTCTGGCCCCGCTGTAATAGCAGGGCTGCTGGTGAACAGAGTAATAAACACCTACTGAGAGGGATGTAGCGTGAAAAGATCTCATCACCTGCCATTAGCACGCTGATGAATAATGCAGCATTTTCGGTGGCAGATGTCAGGGGTGGGAGGAAGAATCACTTCTGTAAATGCTCTGGTGAGCACTTCAGCACAAAGTGAGAGGTGATAGCAACAGATGCATGTGACAAAATTACACTCGCTATTGTATTTTAAAAGAAATGGGAACATTTACTTCACAAATAGCTGGCAGGCATTCTCTCTCTTTCCCTTCCCCCCTGCTTTTTTTTTCCATCAGAGTCAAAGGATGCTGCAAACTAGCAAACTAATTCACATACTGTTAAGCATTTACAGCTCCTAACTTAACCACTATGTAAAGGGCAGTGAGGCTTAAATGCTTTTTCCTGCAGACCCAAACTGGCAAATTGATTGAAAAGGTGAGATTCTAACAAATAAGAATCTTATGTCTATTTAAGTTCTTCTCCCACTATACATTTCATTTCTCTCTTTCAAATAATCTACAAGTGAAGTGACAATTCCTGGATTTCATGCAGTTAAACCCCTCAGAGACTCTGGCAACACGAAAAAGGTCTTGCTAATGTTAAAGTTAACAAGAAGCCTCCTATAACTGCCCCTGTTCCACCCACCCATTTTGCTGCTGAAGATGAGGCAAAAGAGGCATATAACTGCAACATAACTGGTTTCTGGCTGTGATTTTAAGTGTGGCAGTCCCTCTTGGTTAACCTAAATTAATGCAGGTATTATTAATTGTTGACAATTTTTTTTTTCACTTGATATAAATCACAGACTTGGACCAAGTGCTGGTTAATGATGAAAGGTGTTGCATGACAAGGGGAGTATGAGACTTCCAAGCTGCCACAGAGACTTAATTCCCTGGACCTAAAAGGAACAGCTCTCAGAGAGAGCACATTTGAATTTTACATAAGTTTAATGCCATTGCTCTCTCGCAGAGAGAGTGTTCCTCAGTGCTAGTTATGAATGAGGTCCAAAATTTGTCATATTTGCCACCTACATATAATGAGGGAAAAATACATGAATTCACAACCAATAATAATACTATGTGATTGAAACATTATTCTTGGCACATGCTATCATCTTGTCTGGGGAATCACAGGTTCATATTATTTAAAGCAACTACCCTCAAAGCAGAAATATTTTCTGATTAAGTTTATCTTCAGACTTCAATTTCCAGTGGTGTTTTGAGACAAACAACTCTTTTTGGTCAATTGCTGTCACTCGGCACAGTAACTTGTTAACATCAAAAGATGTAACAGATGGCTTGATGCCAGAAATGGTGACATTTTAATATAGAAAAAGGCTTGAGCTTCTGGATGCCTGCACTCTGGAGGCCAAGGGGGCTGGATGTCCAACAATAGTCATGTGTTTGATGTCTGCAGGACAGCTGAGAAAAGAAAGGAAAAACTGTTGAAAACGAAAGGATGGGAATGCTTAAGAGCTTTCTGTAACGTGTGCCACAAGATGTTGTCATTGTTCAGAAGTGTCCTGTTCATATTCAGGTGCACTGCACAAGCCACAAAAGTAAAAGTTATGTCAGATGTCCTTGTTTCTGCCCCTCTGCAAGCCATGTACGCATCTAGATTCTCGTAATTATCTGACTATAAAAGGCTACTGGAGGATGAGGGATTTGGATTAAAGAGCTCTGAAGGGGTGAAAAAATGCCTCCATCATTAAGCAGCATTCTGGAAAATTTATTTCAGGGCAGAATCTCTCTTCTGATCACCTTTTGGTTGGAGTTGTTATTGCTTGAGTCCTTGCACACTACCTGCTCACACACATTTCAAAGCTCAGTGCTCTGCTGTTAGCCAGGGCTGTGTCAGAAAGAGATGGTGTGACTTAAAGAAGGATACACCACTTCAGCAAGAACTGCGCTATGAGAAATACAATGTATTTGGAAGATATTCATATAGCTGCAACAAAATGAAAAAGGAGAAGAATGAACTACATGACAGAGGAAGGAAAATAAAAGGCTACGTAAGAAGGCCCTTTCTGATTTCCTTCAAATGATAAGTGCTATTATTAGAAGCAGAGTAGGCAGAGCATATATCCCAAAAGAAATAATGTTTTTTAAGAAGAAAGGTATGTAATCAACATGTAGCAGGGATAATCAAGACAAGGAAAATATTCATAATAATCCCATATCCACCCAGCTCCTATTAAAAGTGGGTTGCTTTGAACTGTGATTCAAACACAGGGTAGAATTGAGAGAAGCAGAGACATAGTTACAAGTAAATCCGGCACAATGGAGCTGCACATTCTAACACATAAAATTTCAAAGGATATGTATAAATAATGCCAGCCTCCTCTGGGTGAGAGTCATGAATAAGCTGGAAAAAAAGATCACCACCTCCTCCCCTCGCCATCCAGCCTGTTCCACTGGACAGAATTTCTTCAAAATCAGTTGTGTCGAACCCAAGATATAAATGCACTTTAGTTTGTTCGTTTAATTTCCCTTTGCAGTATGGCAAATTACTGGGGAAGCAGGGCTGCAAATAATATTCTTGCAAGTGTTGTGGATGGAATGGGAAAGTTGCTGGAGTAGAGCAAAAAGACACATCTCTTCAAGATTTAGGCTCAACTCACCTGGAGATATTCCTTGGATTAGCCAAGATTCTGAGTTTCAAACAGAAAGTGAAAAAGAAATATTAACATTTGGAAAACAAACGCCGCTGTAAAAAGTAGTGATTCCATATGGTCTCTTTTTCTGTAGTGGAACAGGTTGAGATTATTTAAAAACTGGGTTCTGACTGTTCTGTAAAGTATATACCTGGCTGGAAACCTGCTGTATTATAATATTTCTTTTTTACTCTTGACTTCATAGCTTTTTAGGAAGAAAATATACCCTGTCTCTCCTTTAAACCTGGAATTCTTCATTGTTGCACTCATAGTCTGATATACTTATCAACAGGTAGTGTTCACAGATGTTGTACAAATATCATTTTAATCCAGAATTCAATCCTGGAAAGACATTAAAAGCTAGAAAAGTTTTGATAAAAAGCAACATCTGGAATGTGTTTTGTGCCCTGGTATTATTCCCACCAATGTCTAAGGCTAAAAAGGGCCACCTATTTCTGTAGAGATGTCTCCAAAAAATCTCTCAAGCTGCCTATAATAATTTCCATTATGTATAATGACCATCTTGATAATAGTCTTTAGAAGAGGTAATGGCCCTGCTGAATGGTTATTACCTGTATGTTCACGCTGGAAGCAAGATGCAGAAGCCAAAGGGGACAGTGAAATGGTCCTTGTAGTGCAGTCTGAAGGAATAAGAAATATTTAACAGAATACAAGAAACAGACAAGCAAGGACCTTTTGGTTGTAAAACTGTCTGCAGTGGTGCAGTCAGCCATTGCTAATTTTGTGAAATAATAAAGATATAAAATAGTAATTAATAATAGGCAAACTGTAATCATGAAGCTATTTTAATTGTCACAAAGCCTGTTAGAAAATAAAAGATATCCAAATGTTAAATATAGTTTGGTGTGTTCTATACCATGCCATA